>NW_024429209.1:21943249-22543249 GCF_017639785.1 Mesocricetus auratus | reverse complement strand
ACAAACTCTGTCCCAGCCCTGAGACCATGAGCGTGGATGTGTTTTAATGAAGGCAATGGGAGTTTAAACCAGCATTCCACCACTTTTGAAGCAGCATATTAATATGGGTTCAGACATCACATAGGAGTATTTTTACATGACTTGCTGTCAATTACCTAGAATAAAACAATGCTTGACCCAGGTGATTTAGGATATAGACTAGTGGCAGAATTTCGGGGGGGGGGGAGGCTGGGGAGGTAGCTCTTTGTATCTGAATGAAAAACTGAAGTTTCAAAGCATGTCTGAAGAAGTCACCGAGCACTACACAAGGCCTCCAGCACAGTGTGCGGCATAGACCTCCAGCAATCTTTGTTGTTGTAGAATTGTGACCTTCCCTTACTGTGTGCTTTAGATACTCATCAGGCAGAGGTTTTCATGCCATATAATAAATTTCTCTGATTGTTTGGCATGTGTGAGGTTGTGTGCGGTTTCTGGTTAACCATCTCCTTCTATTTGCTTGTAGAGACTTGGCCTTTCTCACACGGGTACTGTCCACCCCTTCTGGTCAATATGGCTCGCAGGTATTGCACAAGGTGCGTCTGGTTAATTTGTTATGTTCACCAAAGTTGGTGATGTCTCTTTGAAAGGGGGGAGTGGTACTCTAGGTTTCCATGGCAACTGGATGAGACTCGATGAGGAGGGGATTATTGGGTCTCTGTTCCCTTGAGAGTCTGCCACAAGTCACAGGTGGTTTGGAGAATCTGAGTTCGTCAGCCAGTTATTAATGAAACCAGTCTCTATTAAAATTAAAAAGTGTAGATGGAATTAATCAGATTCTCTGAAATCCCAGAAGAGAAAAGAAGCAGATACTTCCTGGCTAGTCACAGAGCTGAAAGTTTGTGGCATATTTTCACACCCTATCTCAGGAAATGCACGTGACAGCATGTGAAACAGATACCATGGTTCTCCTGTGTTGTCAAGGCTGACCAAGAGCTGATCAGGTGACCCGCCAAGTCACAGAAAGAACTGAGTGCATGAGCCTTCCCCATCTCTTCCTTTCTGAGTTAATATCACCTTCTATACCCTGCTGTCTTTCCTCTCCAAGCCCTCGGATTGCAGTGACTTTCTGAAACCCGTGGGATTGACATTGACCTGGTACATCCCCAGTATATTCGCTTTCTGGGTCCTCGGCACTGCAACCCCGTCTCTGTCTTCTCTTCACCTCTTCCGTGTGTCACGTCTGTTCAACCAGAATGACGTCTGTCTGGGTACCTTTAGCCCGGCATCGGGCCACCTGCACAGGCTCCAGAGATTACCATGGGACACTTTGAAGAAAGTGTCATTAGGGAAATGCAGTGTGATTGGATTGTGCATAGAGAAGCACGTTTCCTCCCTGGATCTCATGGAGGGCCCTGGGGGTTGACCATTTACTTCTTAAACTCGGAGGACATATTTACAGTTGGTGGAAATGGTCCCCCAACCTCCCAGGATTTTCCCTCTGCACTCCCCAGATCCTCATTAGTTCTGCGTGTTAAGACACGCCCCGTCCTCTGTAAAAATGAACAGTTCTGTGGGAAACAGACTCGCCTAATTCAAATTTAATTAAAGTTGGAACAATGTTCGGAATGTGTTAATACTGATTATAATAATAGCATTGCTACACGTGACAGCAATGGGCTCACTGGCCAGTGGCAGCAAGGGACTTTTATAGGTGGTCTTAAGGTCTTACGTAAGACAGATGGGTTGTAGAGTAACATTTCCCGGGTTACTAACATGGCACTGTCTAACCTGGAATTCATTTTTTTTCACTAAAATATCACATCCAAAGGGATAATGCTAATAAATGGTGTGTTCAAAGATAAAAGAAAAGCTGTAAGGAGTACAAAGAGCCGTGGAGGAGGAGAAACCCAGCCAGGGTAGGCTGTGTCCATAGAAACAGCCCTGACCTTCTGTGTCACAGACAATAAAAGCAGCCATGGCTGTGACAGGTGATCGGAAGGAATGCAGGAGCTAGGTGCTCCCTTCTTAGTGTCCTGCCTTGTGGGGGAGAGGGTTGGTGCATCATGACCTCAAGTCAAATGTGACCCATAGTCTGGCTTTGCATGTAGAATTCTGCTGGGACACAGCTAAGCTCATCTCCCCTGCTTTCTTACAACAACTGTGGGTTTGGGGGTCTTTACACAGCATTGCTACTCGACCCTTCCTCTTCTCCCTGAGACTAGTTTGTCTGCCACTGGACAGGGGAGCCAAGTTTTCCCCCTGAAAGATACTTGCCCTCCTGTCCACTGGAGATCCAGGAATTCAACACAGGACATAGGCCCCTCCGGGTAGAGCTGGGGCCTGGCTTGCTAATACAGATGGGGAGGTTGCAAGAGCCTACCCACACTTGCCTTCCTGCAACTTGTCTAACGACCTTGGTCTTCAGAGCCTGGGCTTCCCGATGTGTCCCCACCTCAGGCAGGGGTGTCTGCAGTGTACCCCCACAGGACATAATCAGTTGTCAGTGCACTGAGGAGCCAGGAGCCACTGTGGATTCGTACCTGGGCTCTAACTCACCACAGCTGCACAATGTAGGAAGGGCTTTCCTGTGTCTGTGCGGTTGCTTCCCAAATAACCAGACTTTTTAATAATTATAAATGCCTGGCCAATAGCTTAGGCTTGTCTAACTAGCTCTTACAACCTAAATCAACCCTTTTTGTCTAATTATAATGGGAGGTCTTAACTTCAATACAGCCCAACTGTATAAAACGAGAACGGTTATCAAGCAAGAATTACAGCTACAATATCCAGTCCTATCTCTTCCATTTCTCCATCCACAAGGGCTGAGAAGAGAGGGCTGAGATCTCTTCTCAGCCCTGCCTTAACACTTCCTGTCTCCCGTCTGTTCTCAGTACTCTAAAAAAAACCTCTATGGCTAGTTTCGGTCAGCTAGTGGCTAGCTCTGCCCTCTGACTCGGCACGCAAACTTTATGGTCAGACGTGGTCCAAATATCACACAACAAGCACGGCCTTGGGCCAATCCGCTCACATTTCTGGGTTGCTTGTTCCTCTTCTGAAGACTGCTGGTAGTAGGCTTAGATCGGAGATGAACGTGATGGGCCTGGTGCCCTGGAGATGCCTACTTCTATTATCCTTAGGAAACCTTGATGCTCAGTGGCTGGGAGGGCTCAGAGGATATAACGGAGCCTTGAAACACTGTGGGCTCCAGGCTCCTTGGCAGAATCAGGACTCTGCTATCTTATCAGTACAGCTTAATCACAGTGTGCGGCCACTGCAGGTCTAGTGAATTTGCCAGGGGAGGAGGGTTCTGTGGGGGGGGATCATCTCACTTCTGACACCAGATATTGAGTGGGAATCAAGATTCACTAGACTCAGTACAGGTTAAATGAAGTTTATTCAGAGAGATTACACTTACACAAGAGTCAGGCGGCTGTCACAGGTTCCAGCTCCCAGGATCCTCTCAGGATGCTCCATGTGACCCGACCAGCAGCAAGAGAGAGCTCTCAGGTCTGAGACCCCAGATCTAGTCCTCTCCTCCATCACATCCTCACCTGTGACCACACCCAAATGGGCGGATATCTCACTACAGAACCTTCCAGGAAGAGCTAAATCCCCACAGAGCAGGGTCTCTGTAGACTCCCGTTGAAAAACTTGGCAAGTCATGACTCTGCTTGAGTGGGCCAGAGTTCTGCCAGCAGAACGAGGGTGGACCTGGTCCCAGGAAGGTCCCTGGAGGAATGAAGGCCAGGAAACCACTTAGCATGTGGAGCCAGATGAAGGATGCAGTGTTCACTTCTCTCTGGCGGGGCACAGCTCCGGGCTAGCCAGGACCCTGCACTGACTTCTCCAAACTCATTGCTTATTGGTCTCCACACGTTGCCTCTCCCCGAACCCTGGGCTATTTGAAACAAAAATGTTCTTATTCCCTATCAGAGTCTGCTGATGAGTGAATTATCGGGCAATTTCAGAGCGGACATCTGGGAAGAAGACATCAAGTCTAAGAAGTTGTGATGAGTGTTCAGGGGTCAAAAGAATTGGGGGGAAATGACTTCATGGTTTTTGTTTCATAAAGGCAGCACACATAATGAAATAACAAATGGGTGAGGCCAGGCCTGTGTTCTCCAATGTGTAGTTTATGCATCATACAAACACGTCTTTGGAGCTTTCCGGGTGATTTAAAAACCACGTGGAAGCCGGCAGTCAGACGCGTCTATCCCAGTAACACCGCCATCTATTTCCTGGGTAAGTGGGCAGAAATGGTGGCCAGTGCTTTCTGTTGAATGCCAAGAATAGGAAACTTGGCCTCCAGCTAAGCGGCAAATGCGTTCTGTGCATGACGAATTCTTCCAATACAAGGCTCCACCAGAGCAGGATCAAATTAGAGTCATTAGTCCCCGCTGCTCTCCTCCACTAAGGCTCACGCCAGTGTCTCCACAGTGAGCTCCCAGGGGCTGCGGGAAGAGACACTTCCAACCAGTCATTGCTCTTTTTTTTTTTTTTTTTGTCCTTTGGAAACATAGTAGGCGAAGTTCAAGCTCCAAACAAGATCATGAAGAAAAACAGAAAATAGCAGTTTAGTGGAATTCTTCTTGCAAGGGTGCACAAAGGATTGTGACTTCCTCTTCACTAAGCCTGTGGGGCTTCCAGGGAAGCAGGGAAAGCCGTGTATGCCCTTGCTCTGGCACACGGGACTGCCGTTCTGCAAGACTGTTTGTTTTTGTGGTTCTTTACCTGTGTTTTCTCTGCTCCAGCCTTCTTCCTAAGAGGTCACCTCTCTCTCTCTCTCTCTCTCTCTCTCTCTCTCTCTCTCTCTCTCTCTCTCTCTCTCTCTCTCTCTCGGTCTAGAAACAAAGTGTCTGAACTTTCGACATTGTAACATGAGGTCATCCTCTACCGATGTGTGTTAGGCGGCATTTGTAGCTTTTCTGAAGTTCAGTGGGTCACAGGTTGGGCGCACATGACGCTGCAAATGTCATCAGAGTGTGTACCACCACATGTTTCCATCTCTGGTTTTCATTCAAAGTGTCCAGATCTCTGGGTTGGATACACACTTTGTTACTTTGGACTGACCCGGTGGCTGATTTCGTGTATCTTTCCTTTTAATGACCACGCCCCTCTACAGCTAACAGGGAGACTTGGATTCTGACTCTGCTGGTAAAGCCGATGTGAAGGACGTCCCCAAGCCCATCCGTCCTCATGACTCCATCAGAGTCTCCTTTTCTGTCAAAGCTAATCTGGTGATGGTCTCTTGTGTTTTTGGTGTGGCTGGAGGCTCCTGATGCTCTCTGCAGTTGGACAATGGTTTTTCCACATTTCCCACAACCATATATCCTAAGGTTTCAGCTGGGTGTAAAATTGTATTTGGTGCTGCTTCAAAGCTTTCTTTAGTTGTACGTGTGGCTCTTTGGGTCACAGGAACCAGGACTTGTTCTCCAATAGGTGTCTGTTCTAGTGACCACTCATTGCCCATCGGGTATTTACCTTTCATCTCCTGGCTTATTAGGATTTCCTATGTGTTGTTAGTGTCTATATATTGATAGTGGGGTGTGAATTTCAGGGCCAGGCATTTGTTCATCAGGGGACAATGTGAAAGACCACAACAGGGGAGGCTTGAGGTCAGGCTTATGCTGTATTGTAACCTATAGTCTTCCCGCCTGCTGCCCGGGCCCTGTCGAGCTATCTGAACCCCCAAATAACACATAGGACACTATATTAATTATTATGCTGTTGGCTGTTTGTTTGGTTTCTTACTAGCTAGTTATTACTTCACTATTAACCCATAATTGCTAATAGTATTTCCATGTGGTCTTCGCTTACCGGAGAACAGGGTCCAGACCTCTTACTCCTCTGGCTGTCTACACCGTAACTGTCTGTGCCTCCCTTCCCAAGAATTCTCCTCAACTCCTAGTCCCACCTATCTTGCTTTTCTACTGGCCAACAATGATTTATTCAGCAATCAATGAGAGAGACAGATTTACAGAATGACATCTTCCATCACTGTATTATGTTTTCTGAGTGTGCAGTCTGGTTTGAATGATCACATTGCATTCCGTAAACATGTACAGTTAGCTTGGTAGCCAGTTTACTTTTTTTAAAAAAAGACAGATATTGGGAGCTAGAGATATGCTTCAGTGGCTTAAACCACTTGCTTCTCTGCAGAGGGCCCAATTCAATTCCCAGCACCCACAACCGAAAGTTCGCATTATCTATAACTCCAACTCCAGGGCATCTTACTCTCTATCCTGGCCTCTGTAGGTCCTGCCACACACATGACAAAATATACATAGACAAAGACACACAGACACATACATATATGGATTTTTTTTTACAAAAATGGTTTTAAAATAATACAATTTCCAGATATTGGGAGCAATTTGGCGGGGGAGCAAGAAAAAGCAATGAAAGCAAGATAGTGGAGAAACAGCTCATGGAGAAGCAGGCTTTGGAGTCCAAACGGGCCTTTTGATGTCTCTGTCAAGTCCAGCTTGGTCACTGCTTAGTTCTGTGAGGTGACATTGGTCTTTTATATCCATGGGAAGAGTGACATAAAGTTGATCTGTAGACAGTGACAGCTCTAACCTGGAACTACTGCGGACTTCCTTTATTAGTGGAAGAGTTTGATCTTCAAATTAAAAATCCCAGAGCCCGAATGAACTGAGGGAAGCAGAGGAGCTATTCTATAATTAAGTCTTCGGCTTTTTCTTTGGCAGAAAGAGGAATGAACTAGGTCAGCAAACTAAAACCAACGCTAATGACACCGCAACGCAACAAAGACAGCGGACAGCTCTTGACTGTATCTTGTCTGTGTCTAAGAGCTTATGGTGCCTGTGGGAGCGGGCTTTCACACCTGTCTATGGACATGTGGCATCAGTGTGCCACCTTTCTTCCATGCCCACTGAATGAATGCATGCACAAGTGATAATCATGCCTCCTCTTAAGTGTAGAGATAATAATTCAATTTTATTTTTCTTTTTACTTAACATTTCCTCCGATTTTCTCTAGAGTTAATGTGCAATTATGGGCATAATAATGAAAAAATGGAATGTATTAAAATAGTATTTATGGAGCATGTAGCAACATAGGGGATTGCCTAGAGTACGTTAGTGGGACTACCTGCTGCAGATTTGTGCCTCTGTTCCTATTACAGCCATGCTTAAACAGAACAAAACAAACCCCGCAAGCAGAAAGCAAAGCAGAATGGGTCTCCCTGCTCCCTGCACTGAGAACATCAGCTGTGAGCTTGTTGATTCTCAGCATGGCTTTCCTTCCTCCTCATCCTAGTCTTCTTTAGTTTTTTCTAAAATATGTGCATTTATTCTGTATAATCTTTACAGTTGGTTCTGGAAAACTTTAGAGAATGTCTAAGGCATCTTCTAAGGAGGTCTTCCTTTGCCTAAGAGTTACATGTCTGCCATCGTGGACCCAAGGCTGACCCAGGTAATGAAAGAAGATCCAGATATCACGTGACTCTACTTAGGAAGCAGCTCACACACAGGCAAAGCATGTAGCATGCACATATCAAAGGTACCCACATGCGGTCACACGCATGTGCATACACACACACACACACACACACACATACACACACACACCACACCACCATCACTATCCCCACTACCGCCAGCACCATCACAGTCAGCATCATTATCAACGTCACCACGCTCACCATCATTGCCATTATCATAACCACCACCACCACCACTGCCATCATAAATAGCTAACACCATCATTGTTATCATCACCATTACAGTCGTCATCACAATAATCGTCCTGGCCATCATAACCATCGCCTTCTTAGCCATAATCGCCATTGCTATCAATCACCTTCATTGCCATCATTACCACATCCATTCTCTAGTTACAACCATGTGGGTACAAGGCTTCCCCTATTGCAGACCCCACCCAACAGGCCGCTCAAGTCTATTCTGGGCAGATACTAGAGTTACTGTCCCTCATGGATTCTGCCTGTCCTCATTCCTCCATCCTATTTCACCTGATATCTGTATGCTTGAACCATGCTTCTCCTTCCTTGGGACAAAGCACACGTTCTAATGCTTGTCCAGGATGTCTGGGGATAAGTGGACCAGGCAGGTGCAAAGTGTGCATGGTCCCACTTTGCCGGAGAGCATAGCTGACACCAGCCTAGTGCTGAACCTGAAGTTATGAAACAGTTGCTGTCACTGCCTAATCCTCACCTAAGCAGAGTCCTCTGGCCTGTGCTGGAAGCTCCACAGGAATAATGACCGAGTCTGAGCTCATATCAAGGTCCCTCTGGGGAACCTAACGTCTTCTTTTACACGCCAGTACTCCTGTTCTCCCGTGCTTGCTTGGTCAGCAACATCTTTGACTGGCGGTAGGCAGTCTGACCTCCCCAAGGGAGAATCCAGACCACTCTGTTCTCAGAAAGTTCCACCCTGATCACCAAACAGTGTGGATCAGTGTAACTCTGGCTTTCATCCCTCAACCTTCTTTCTGGGTGTTTAAAGTTTAATTCTCCTTCCCTATTACCTGTCAGCTTATATCCATAATGAGAGGCATCATCACATTTGGGCCTGGCTTCCCGCCAAGCAGTCTAGTTTGAGTGCCTGCTCTGTCACTCATCCGCTATGGAAATGTGGCAAGCTGTAAAGATGTACCTCAGTTTCCTCATCTCTTGGGAACAAAATCAAGTCACCATGAAGAATGTATGTTACTTTATTAAAGTGCATGGAAGTGTGCATAGTACATAGTAAGTACAAATGTCATCTCAAATCCCCATTGCTATCAGCATCACCATCGTTAGTGCCACACTTAGTGTCTTATTGTCAAGGCCACCATCATCACTCAACAGAAAGTCACCATCATCACCACTATCACCATCACCATTGATACATCATTGTCACTACCATCGCCTCTAGGAGCATCACATCATCATCACCATCACCATGGATACACCATCACCGCCAATTGTCATTACCATCACCTCTAGGAGCATCACGTCATCATCACCATCACCATCACCATCATTATTGCCATTACCATCATTATCATTGCTAATCACCACTACGGCTATCACCACAAATGCCTTTCCCGTCACCAACACTATCATCGTTACCATCACAACCATGACCAATGCCATCAGCATCATTTTCAGTCATCATCACTATCATCATCATGACCACCACCATCAGGACCACCACTAATACCATCACTGTCACCATCACCACCACCATCACTAACAGTCGTTGCCATTACTGACCATCACCACCACTGCCGTCTTCACCAACGCCAATACCATCACCTTTATCTTCTCCTTCACCAACAATTTTCATCATTGTTTATCGTCATTACCATCTCTGTCGCCATGATCGTTGTCACCACCAAGCTGACAATAGTGTGGTTAAGAGCCTAGATCTTGTATTCTGACAGATTCTGATTTGTATGTAACTCTCAGGTTCATAACGAACCGACTGTGCAACCTAGGGCAAGCTGTGCTATCTCCAGCCCTGGTTTCTACATCACAATAATACATAATGCCTTCCCGATGGGCTTATTAATATTGTGACTGAATTATATCACGAACCTCATGTGCTTTTCAGAGTACCAAGAGTATGGTAAGTGCTCAATAAATTCTGCCCATATATATGGACACATGTGCTCACAGAATGTGCACAGCATCATCACAGCTTTGTTTTTTAATGGTGCCTTCAGAGTACTATTAAGTATTGAACAGTCTCTTTTATTGCCCTTGAGGCGCATTAAATGGGCATGGCCTCCCTTTTCTTCTGGACAAGTGTCCATCATTGCTTGGTCAGTCTTTCAGCAGGGAAGGTCCATGCTGAGCTCTCTGTCACTGAGTTCTGGTTTTGTGACTTTGGAGGTCTGGCCTCCCACAAAGGTGATGGGACCATGTTCACATGTCCACGTCTTCCTGATGAGATCTCTGGGTAAATCACTTGCCAGAGGGAACTGCAATGACCTCTGGAAAGCTTAGGTATGAGGGACGAATTGCTTATTGTCACTGGGGCTAGTGACAGTGAAATACACGTTTGCATTTCTTGAGCACCTGCGCTGTGCTGTTTGTGGTGCTGGTTGCCAAGGAGGGCTGATGAGAAGGATGATTCCTGCCCAGAGGACACCCGGGAATTACATGGAGGGGGCAACTGCAGAGAGACCTGGTAAGTACACTGCAATTCAGATGTGTTGCCCCGGCAAGGGAGGAAGAAATCCAAGGCATGACTCAACCCACAAACAGGTTCATTAGATCGTTTGCTTCTCCGATACCCAAGTGAATGTCATGCGGGAGCCTGGGTCTAAAGATGTATCCCAGTCACTTGGTTATTGTCTCGTGCTGTTAGAAGAGTGACCTGGGGCAGGGTGACAGAAAAAAATCAATTTTCTCGGCATCTTTTCCTTGGATTCTGGCCAGTAGGTCTGCTGACACCAGAGAGCGTAACAGTAAAGGTGTCTGTGACTGAGATGGTGTGGCGTGGTGTTTGCAGCCCCATTTCAGGAGCCAGCATATTTTCTTTTCTTTTCTTTTTTTTTTTTTGGTTTTTCGAGACAGGGTTTCTCCATATTGTTTTGGAGGCTATCGGTCCAGCCCAGCCTCGAACTCACAGAGATCCACCTTCCTCTGCCTCCCGAGTGCTGGGATTAAAGGCGTGCGCCACCACCGCCCGGCTTGAGCCAGCATATTTTCAGCCAACGTGAGAGATGGGGTGCTCAGAGTGGGGGTGTGGAGACCCTTCAAGGTGTCGATGGAAAGGAGTTGGGGTGGAGACCCTTGATGATTTGAAGGTGGGGTGGAGACCCTTCAAGGTGTCGATGGACAATGTAGAGCAGGATTTGTTGGAGAGGGTACGGCGGAGTGCCAATCTCTGAAGGGGGCAGGGTTCCCTGGGGTGGTGGAGGCTGGGGGATGGAGAATCAGGGTGCGGCTTGTGGGACAGATGCATGGCCCTGGTGGTGGTCGAGGAGGGGGAGGATCTGAGAGGAAGAACAGGTGTACAGGAACCCGGAGGCCATTTGTAGGCACCGCTTTCTAGTGAGTCTGAAGATTTATCTAAATCAAGGATAAGGGCACCACCTTCTAATGGTTTTAAATACGGTAGAATTAAACTTTCAGAACCTAGAGGATGAAACACTCACCAACACCACACTGCCTCTGACCTCATCTGAATGGCCGTCTGTTGGCTTTGAGGCTCTGTCTGCATTGCCTCCACTCTCTCTGTTTGGCGGTGGATACGCAGACATTGAGTGGTCACGGGCTACGTGGCTACATGGTGAGCCTCGCCATGTGATAGCACGGTGCCGTTACAACAAGGCCGAGGCCCTGGTTTCTCTTTTCATCTTCATTACTTCTATAATTGCCCATGAGAAAGGTCAGTGTTAGAGACAAAGTCTCCTTCAAACTATTCGTGCTGCAGCTCGTAGGCAGTCACCATCCAGACGCCCAGTTCTTGACACAGAGAGGATGCAGGAATTCCCCGCTGGAGAACCACCTGGTTCCTCACCCCATTCTTCCTCTGGGTAAATCCCATTAACCCCAGACGAAGAGGTGGTCCTCTCTTTTGACAAACACAGCCCCACGTTGGAGCTCACAAGTCTCCAACCACAGCCAGGGGCGTCCTATGTCCCACTTCTCCCTCTGTGTTTATATGGCTTCCCGAAGAGAAAAGTGACCTTTAGTGGATGTTGCTTGGAAACAGAGGCATAAGTTCATTTGCATGTTTATTGGTCTTAGTTGGAAGAAATCCACTCGGGAGCTGACTCTGTTGGGACAAAGATACATTTATAATGATTCTCCTATAATCCGTTTCCCATGGGGCATCCAGGTGAAGGAGTTCTGCAGGCTGCTGGGCACAAGGCTGGGCTGTCCATAGCTAGTCAAGAGTCTGGAGGTTGCTCTGTGCTTTGTAATTTCTGCGCTTATTGTTGGCTTTGAAGACAGGGAGGGGCTTTCTGAGGCTTGGGCTCCTTAACAACTATAGAAAGTGCTTCTCGGGGACAGAAGGCATCGTCTCATCTGTCATCAGGGAGCCCACTCTGTGTGTGTGTGTGTGTGTGTGTGTGCGTGTGTGTGCGCGTGCGCGCGCACATGTATGTGTGCCTGCAGTGCCTAAACAAGGCCAGGCATAGACCAGGGTCCTGTTGCCATGGACTTGGCTGGCATGGGCTTGAACTTTGAAGTTATTGACAACAGACTCTCATGGTGAAATCCTGAGGAGGGTTTTGTTCATTTATTTTAATGTCCCCACTTTCCTCAGTGAGTCAAGTCCCCTGGAATTACATCAGACTTGTCCAAGGCATGCAGTTCATGGTCACAGGCCCTGAAAGATGTTCTTCCAGGAAGGAACTCTGCCTGCTGGTGTCTTGCAAGGTCCTTAGTACTGTGGGCCTGTGTCTATTGCGGATGGAAGGAATGCATGCCCTCTGATGGGGATTTGACTGAGCTGTTTGAGGCAGGGGCTGCCAAGGCCAGGCTTTGTGTGACCTTCTCTAGTAAACCCCAGCTCTAGAGTGCAGGATATACTTCCTCTGACCTCAAATTACTCCAAGATGGCAAAAACACATGTGGAGAAAGACAGCCAAGGACAGAGAAGAACCAACCCAAATTATTCCAGGTGTCTACGGACACTGTACTACCATTGGTGACCTGTGTTAGGAGGGCATTCGGTACCCTTTAGTTGGAGTGAGAAGGTTTCTTCTGAACCTTCTGGATTCTTGTGAAAGTCCCAAATGACTGGTTAAGATGCACGTGGCTTTCAAGGAGAGGATAAGCCACAAAGCTTTCCCTGACTGTCAGTCTGTCAGACCTGGGCTGGGAGAGCAATCAGTACTCTTTATTTGGAGTGAAATGCTAACCCCTGAACCTTCTGGATTCTTCTGAAAGTCCCAAATGATCAGAGAAGACGTTCACAGAGAGGACAAGCCACAACGCTTTGGCCAACTGTCAGTCTGGAGAACTCACAAGAGATCTTTCTCTTTATGCTATATTACCCAGGTAGGAAAATGGGGGAGTGGAGTGTGTGTGTAGAGCCTGAAACTGCTTCTTTGGGTCCTAATATAGCTCTTCCCCCCATTAGCTGGTGGAAACATCTCTTGTCCATTGAGCATTGACTGTACCAACTGTAAACTGCAGACAAGAGAGAGAGAAGGGGGCAGAGAAGCATGTGGTCAGATCATGCTAATTCTGAACACAGAGACTCTGAATGTGGTGCCCTGTAGCGAGCCGCCAGTGTGTTCGCGGCTAAGGCGCTACCATACTTCACAACGATCCGAGGTAAAGGGCTTAGGATGTAAATAAAGACAAAGACAGCAGCTCATTCTTAAACAAGGAGAATGGCATTTATTATCACAAGGGTGGAGCCTTATATAACAAAGGCAGGTATGGTGGAAAAACGCCAAGATCAGAAGGGTTCCCAGGGTCCTTCTGACAAAGGGTGGGCCAAAACAGGAGTTAGCATTTAGACAAAGGATGGATGAAAAACAGGAACTTGCATGCAGGCCTTATTGGGAGGAGTGGACGAGAAGTGTTTAGCTAAAAACTCCTAGTAGCAAGCAGTCTACAGACCCCCATGGAGGTAGGGTGCAACAGTGCCCCTGCATCCGGAGGTGTTCACTGGGGAGACAATCCCAGACTTTACAGGGTTCCCTTTAAAATAATTCTCTCCAACACTTGGATTCACAAAGCTTGGTCACCAAGAAAAGAAACAAGAGATTTTTAAATCCTAAACATTTACGGGAAGCATTTGGACCCAAGCCACTGGTGGTTTTTGGAGACATCTCAGAGTCTCCTCGCTGTAGGATGACATGATGTCTTGTGGTTTGAGCCACTCCAAGGAAACTGCTCTCTGAGATCAGGCTGCTGAGCTGGGAACCTGCACACAAAGGCTACAATGTATACATCACTTACCTGAAGGACCTTGGTAGTCTCCAATGCTTCATGAACCCATTCTCTGCCCCCTGGTACTCACAGCCAGCTCCAGAGACCAGAACCTCTGGGGCTGGGCAGAGGGCAGCAAAACACTCCGTGTGTGTGTGTGTGTGTGTGTGTGTGTGTGTGTGCGCGTGTGTGTATGTGTGTGTGTGTGTGTGTGTGTCTGTATGCCTTTTATCTCGGGTCTGAACCTGCTCTCGGAGGCTCAGATCTGAGGAGCTCCTCACGTGTCTGGGAAATCAATCATAAGAAAGCAGTGTCTGTCAGGACCAGTGTCACTCTCAGAATGGAGACACCGGCCCCTTCAACCCAGGGCTTGGAGACCCGCTGAGGAAGCGTGCATAACCAAGAACCACTTTGATTTCTGTCTCAAACACACTGTGTCGATTTCCTGTGGGAATCCTTCCTTTCTCTGCAGTCTTCAATTTCCCAATATCTGAGAGCAAAGGTTTTAAAAATGTGCCAATGCCTTCATGGGCCCTGGGTAGAGATGTTATTCACAACTCCCCCCAAAATCCCTCATCAGTTGTAGGTATGCAGAGTGCAACCTCACTACAATTTTTAATTCGAGTCTATCAAAAACCCCGTATTCCCTATAATGGTGGGAAATTAGTGGAGTCACCCGTAAGTGGGTTTTGTCTAATGTTGTAATGTCTCAGTTAATTCAGGTTTAACATTCAGTCATATTTAAGGTTACTACCTGCTTCCCTGGGATTTTCTCTCTTTCTCACCTCTAGGGTTAATTAGCTTTGCCTGAGGAGTGTAGAGTGCCCTGGGTGAGCTCCATATGGCTTCTTGTACATTGTCTGTGTCTGCCAACCCTGCTTTGATGCCCATTGTAGCCACATTGTACAACATTAGAGTCCGCAAACCCATGGCATGTGTCAGCCTGCCAAGGCTGTGCCCACAGTCCAGCTGCAGGCTCTGCTACTGCCTCACGGATTCTACCATGTCACCCTTCAGCACCTGAGACTTAGAGGTGGGACAAAGGTTTGGCTCCACCCTTTAACCTCTCTGAGTCCCGACTGGACTGTGTCAATCTATCTGCTACAGTAAGGACACTCTCCATGTGACCAGCTCGTCTCTACCGTGTGGTAGGTCATTCTGAGACCTGGGAGACACACTATTCTCTGGTTACAAGATGCAGAAAAGTGATCGGAACCTGGCTACACGTGTGTCATCACACGCCACACAGTCAGAATGCGTGTGATGTGTTTGGTCACCCACGACACAAAGCCATGTCTGAGTCAGTAAACAGCAGCATCTCGACAGAGCCCACAGTGTGGGGCTTCGACCGGGCAGTCATGGGGAGGCTTAAACCAGACAAGCCTCAGCCCTGGGAGGGGCTGCATGGAGGGCTCCACCAAGAGGATTTACATGTGCAGTCTGGACTTAGGACAGAATAGCATCTCTCTGGATTAGCAATGTCTACTGAGGGTGAGGGAAGAGGAGATGGCTGTCCTGAATCACCAGGCCAGCACAACAGTGAGACAGTCTGGTTGGAGAAGAACCCAGAAGGAGCTGGGAGAAATACCTTGAGATGTGGGGAGAGGAGGGAGCAGAGGTGAGCATTACAGGAAGCTGAAGTCATCGACTTACTTGGTCTCTGGTGTGCTTCTGAGATGTGACAGTGACATGTGGCCGCTAACAGAGTCAGAAGCTGTCATGCACCGTCTGAACTGAAATATGACCTGCATTGTATCAGACTCCCTGAGTGGCTCCAGGGTGGCCGGTCAGAGAAGCCAGGACGTTCTTCCATAAATCTTAAGTTTCATTTGTGGCTGTGACAGATGCCCTGACTAGGTGCCATGTAGGAGAATGGGTTTATTTGACTTACAAATCCAATAGCTCTCTTTTGGGGGGTGTGGGGTGGGGTAAGTCAAGGCAGGAACTCTGGCAATTAGTCACATCACATCCACGATGAAAGGCAGAGAAAAGTGAACATACATTGCCTGTCGTCTCTCAGCTTTCTATTCTCCTACGCTGTTCAGGACCCTCTTCTTAGGGAATGGCGCCACCCACAATGGGCTGGGTCTTCCCATATCATTCAACAGTCAAGACAATCATCTCCAGTAGACATACCTACAGATCGACCTTGTCTCCTCATTAAGACTCCTTACAGGTGATCCTAGGTTGTGTCAAGTTGATAGTTGAAACTAAGTGACAGAAGGACTAAGTGTCACTAGGATAGTGGGCTCTGCTCCATCCCTTCTGACCAAGCTCTGATCGCCTGGGTGCTTGGGTTCAGGACTCAGAATGAGCAGATCCTGTGAGAGAGTAGCACTTGAGGCTATCAGGGCTCTATGAGGGGTGAAACTCATGAGAGAACCCCATCTGAGAGCAGATTATCTGGGCTGTGATTGGAAGTGAATTTGACTTCTGAGTGGGTGACAAAGCTGTCTCTGACCAGGGAGCCCATGACAGGTGCCTGCACAGGACAAGAGGCTGGGTCTGTGGAAGACCTGTTCATCCTGCAGAACGAGGCTGGGCAAGCAGGCTCACGCCCCAAGCCCATCCCAACCATTTCCCTTAATTTCATTGTTGAAATATTGAACCTCTCTTTTCTTGATGTGTGTCTGGGATTTGGAGGCTCATTTTCAGAAGCCGTGCAGAGTGCTCGTGTGATCAAAGTGGAGGACTCTCTGAGTTTCCTCGGAGTAATTGGGAGGATTAGGAACTGTCACATCTTGTTGCACACAGATCCCACTTCTGAAAATTAGCTGGAGAAGGTACAAGTGGCTCTCTATGCTCCCTGCAAAGAGCCACCATCTCCAAGCGTGTCCCATTGCACGTCTTGGGCAGCAAGGTCAGTGTCTCTGTCTGTCACGCCCTTGGCATCCATCTGCAAATGCTCACCTCTAGAGCCACAAGTGCTCCTCCAAGTCTGAATGGAACCAACTGGACCTTCCTGGCATCCCCATCTCTGTGATTAAGGTGTTGTTGAAAATGACTGTTTCAATGAGCTGCTGCTGAGCATCAAGGCCATTGGGATCTTGACTGAATCAACGATGTTTTGTCCGTATTTCCCTGTGAGACTTGCCAGAATCTACTGGAGTTTCTGCTTGTCTACCATGAAGATCTGGCTTGGCCTGGTGCCTCTTAGCTTCTTTCCATAGTCTCAGAGTTGAACAGTAGGCGTTCTGTGGCCGTCTAGGAGATACAGGCAACGGCCTCCTGCAATGCTGGAGCCTGGAGCTCTCTAACCTGTGGCAGTCTTCGCTCGGTCCTCAGTAAAGTGTGGCCGCGTGTAAGGAGAGGAGTGCCTGAGAGTAACGAGAGCCGGGGGCTGCAGGCTTAATGCTTGCCTTCTCTGTAGCAATCAGAGCCAGCAGTGGTGGAGGACATGTTCAGGAGTAAAAGCAACAAAACACCTCCAGCTATCACGGTGTGTGAGCACAGTGAGCGCCTAAAGTTACAGCTGTCATAAAAACACGGAAAAAGAGAAACACACAGGAAGAGAGAGAGCAACCACACACACCCAGGGCGAGCGCCATTGTGGGCACCAGTAGCAGCATTTTAATAAGTGCTTGCTTAATGAACAATGGCTGAGGAAGCACAGGTGTGTGTGTGTGTGTGTGTGTGTGTGTGTGTGTGTGTGTGTGTGTGCGCGCGCGCGTGTGGTTGCTCAGAGCCTTCTCCAAGCAATGAGGGAGCCTGAGCTGAAGCGACAGGCCACTGGAGAGCAAGGATCTTGGAGACCAGCAGCAACGGCCTGTGAGTGTAGACACCTGATCTCGGATGGAGCCCTGGGTAATATTTATACAGAACACTGTTGACACATGTTTGAAGGAAGGGCTGGCCCGACACCAACACCCCCTCTCCCTCTTTCTCATCTCAGCAATCACTGGGTTCCCTCTGTGTCATGTAAGCTATTCTATGACTTGGCCTTATCAGGACCTGGTAAATGCCAGGACTCCTGTTAGGAGAACCACATGGCTTCCTCCCATGGCCTCTCTGGCTTCTCAGTGACCTCCAATGGTGAATGACCAACACGGCAGTCAACCCATGACCCGGAGAATCCGGAAAACGCAATGCCCCCCAGATGATGTCCCAAATGGAAGCTGATGATGTCCCCAAGACCCGTGCTGGAGAGACATCCTACTGCACGCAAGGGTCCTTGTACCACTCCTCTCAGTAAGGGCGTGGTCAACAGTCATGGGGTCATAGTTACTGGCTAGAAACAAGTCCAGCCAACAAGGCTCTGCAGCCACTTCTCACTTACGTCATCTGTCTCACAGGCCTTTGTCGAGGGCAGGAAGAAGGGAGACTCTTGTTCACGGCCTGCTCTTGTGACTACTTGGCTCAAAGGTTGGGTGTGATTCTTAGAGGTCAGTGCAGGAGTCTTACCACACACACAAGCTGACGTCCATGCTAGTGAGCAGGGACTGTAGACTGGCCCATTCCAGTCAGCCCCACGTCACCCTGGGGTGACAGATTATAGACCTAGCAAATGCTATACCCAGATCTGGGAGATGACTCAGTGAGTAAAACTTGTTGTTTCAAGCACGAGGAGCTGAGTTCAGATTCCAGGACCCACCTGAAAGCTGGATGCTCAGGGTGGGCCATCCCAGCAGCCTCTCGTGAGAGGGGTGTGGAGACTGGAGAAATCCTGGAAGATTTTTTTTTGCACCAGCTAGCCTAATGTATATAGTGGCAAGCAACAGGCGACTCTTCTTCAAACAGCATAGGAAAAGAGGACCACCAAGGAAGCTTACTATCCGGCCCAATGTGCGTTATACCTGGCCATGCCTGCTCTCAGAGAAGCAGGATTGTGGGATGACAACACTTTTTTTTTTAACACAGCAAGACCCACTTCAGGTTTCTGACTTTCAGAGTCATACAGCTATGTCCTAGCTGGCGTTTGTTCCCCGATAAAACACTGACCAAAAGCAACATGACCGTGGGAAAGGGTTTGTTTGCCTTGCGTGTGATGGTCACAGCCCACAGCTGAGGAGAGTCAGGGCAGACACAGGAGCCATGGAGGACAGGTGCTTCCTGGCACAGCCCAGAACCACTCCTGCCGCCAACTCCCACCCAAGATGGCACCACACACTGTGGCGGGGCCTCACACACATCAGACATTGATCACGCAAATGCCCCCATGAACATGTATGTCCACAGGCCAGTCTGATGGAGGAACCCCCCCCACTCACTTAAGGTTCTCTTCCTAGCAAGTGCATGAGTCTAGTCTGTGTCACATTGACAGGAACTAACCAGCACATTGCAGTGTCGACCATTAAGTGTGCGGCCATTTGCAGCTTCAGCAACAGGAACTCAGCACACACCTGGGAGAGAGGTGCCAACCGTGCACAAGGCCTGTGTGCAGAGACAAAAGCAGGTCCCCTCCAGGGCTGTGCAGGGCCCTCAAAGGGCCCCGGGGACATATATGCACCTGGATTTACTGCCTCCTAGGACAATGAACCGATCCTAGGCGCCAGCAGGGCCATAAGCTGCTGTCCTGTCCTTCTCCAGAATATTTATAATTTTATGGGGAAGAATTTAAAAGCAGAATGTCTGCAAGTCTCAGAAGAATAAAGCTGCCATGAAAGGGAGGCAGAATACTGGGAAGAAATTTCCGGCAGTCTCTGGGACCTCAAATTAAACCAAGGCAGTCTGTGGGTACCGTCAGCCCTGGGCTTTTAGATGGAGGGACATCTTGTCATAAGGGGCAATCTTTATAACCATCGTATTTTTCAGACAATGTCAGAACACCCGGTCCCACGATGGTGGGGGCTGTCACTTCGGAAGTGCCGCCTGCAATCTGCAGTTCACTGTCTGCATGAATGAGAGGTGATACGATGTATCTTTAGCTCTCCATGCTGTACACGCCCTGCTTCCCTTGGAAGGCATTACACAGATCAGCAGTAACCCCAGGCTCTGGTGCCCAACACACCTGGCTCAAACTCCCTGGCAATAACCTTGGTGTTCATCCTGACTGTCTCTCAGCCCTGTTTTCTTATCTAGGAAATGCAGATGTGAACAGTCCTGGCATTCAGGTTGCAAGCGTGTGAATGAAGTCGATGAGTTCATCGGTGGTGGCTGCCCCCCGAGGGCCCACGGTCTTAATGATGCTGGGCACCGGGCTGGCCACTCTCAATGCGGATTTTTCGTATTCTACCACGGTTCCTCTGAGCTCTGTCCGCTACTTGCATGGTCATAAGCCCACTGCTGTTTGCCAGGAATCAGGTTTGGGTTTTGCCGCATGCTATGGTTCAGGCTGGGAAAGCCATGCATGAATTCTCTGCTTCTCCAGCAGGTCCTGGGGGATCTCTCAGAGGCAGTAGAGCTGCCTGGAGCTGCTGACCAATTCTTCTGTTTTTTCTCCTAAGATCTTTTCTTCCTAGGAAAATGTGCCTGGGCTTTTACCCAAGGGCTATTCTCAACACACAAGAGCCCAGCTGACAGGGAAAAACAAAGTGACCCTCCATGCTGTGAAGATCCTTCTGTCTTCTTTATTCCAGAGGGTTCTACAGAGACACCTCCAGCGAAAATGAGCTCTTGACTATAACTGGAGCAGAGAAGACACGGAGTGAGGGTTGGCAGAGAGAGTCCACTGAGAGCCCTTTGTGTTTGCACACAGAGATGTTTTAAGGAAACAATGGGAAAAAACATAAACAAGAACAAGAACAAAAAAACAAGGTTCAGGGCCAGAGGCTGGAAAGTTAGTTCAGTATAGTGTGTGTGTGTGTGTGTGTGTCTCTGTGAGTGTATGTCTATGTGTGTGTGTTTGTGTGTGTATATGTCTCTCTGTGTGTATGTGTGTGTGTTTGTGTGTGTGTATGTCTGTGTGTGTGTTTGTATGTGTGTGTATGTCTCTGTGTGTGTTTGTATGTGTATGTGTATGTCTCTGTGTGTGTGTGTATGTCTCTCTCTCTCTCTCTCTGTGTTTGTATATGTATGTGTATCTCTCTCTCTCTCTCTCTCTGTGTGTGTGTGTGTGTGTGTGTGTGTGTGTGTGTGTGTGTAGTCAGTGCTGTGTAATCAGGAGGTTCCGAGTTTGGTTCCCCAGCACCCATGTTAAAAGCCTGGTGTGGTACCAAGTGCCTCTAATGCCAGTGTTGAGCATACAGAGCCAGGCAGATCCCTGGGGCTCATGAGCCAGCCAGCTAACCTAACTGACAAACCCTAAACCAGAAAAGGATCCTGGCTCAAAAAATAAGGGGGATGGTTCCTGAACAGTACAATAGGTTTACCTCTTGCCACAGGTATGCATGTGTACACACACACACACACACACACACACACACACACACACACACACACACACACACGGCCAAGCATCAGATGTCAAGTGGCTTCCCAGGGGTGGTTGTGAGTGACCCAGCTGCAGATGGCCACATGTACATCAGACGAGGGCTATTCATGGGAAGACACAGAGGGCCTTCAGTGTGTTTCTGCTTGACCAATTGTGAGTGAGATGCAGGAGGGTCTGAGGACGTGGCGTACCCTCCAGGGATTTCTGGGCTGTCTTCCTCCCATTGGCCAATGCACTTTCCTATACAGGATCCTCTTAGATGAGGCTGTCTGCATCTGTTTTAAGTCTTTCTGCTCTTCAAGCCCCAGACAGCATCTATATCAGAGAGACAAAGTCCTTATCATCAGGATGTCTGTGTTAGCAAGATGGTCACCCACTTATAGCGATTGTGAATCCAGCTACCTGGAGGGTCCTGGGATGTCCCCATACCCATCTCACTAGGGTGCATCTTCACGTAGAAACTGGGAAGAATGAAAGCTCCTATAGTTTGCCAGTTTAGCAGCGCTGATGGTTTTTTGTGGGACTTCAGCTTTCTCCTGCCTGATTCATTAAAAAAGACTGCGTGTGGTTCTCAGGCAAGCACACAGGCCTCTACAGTCAGCTTAGCCACGGTTTCTGTTCCGTGGGATCACGGGGGATGTCATCACCTGTCAGCGAAGGGCTCAGCAGCTTGACACTTGGAGGAGCTTAGAATGTGTTCCCTGCATGAGAATCAAAGCTCAGCTCTGTCCGTGGCTCCGGCAGCCTGTTCCTCTAGATCAGCCTTTGCGAGACGGCTGTCAGTCAGCCTGAGGAGGCAGCCTCGGGCAGCAGCGTGGGACAAAGGCACAGGCCTCCCACACAGTGCACACGCCCCTCAGAGGACCAGGGAAGGAACTGAATAATTTACCGCCAATTTTGTCACCTTCTGTTCTCTGTCACCATAGGGGATGATTCCTGGGAATGAGGCATGTTGTAAACTGCCTTTTTGCTGCATCCAGAGGTTCAGAGCCTCTGGATTGTGCATTGTGTAACTGAGCCATCTCTCCTGGTCTCCCTGTGCCCTGCCTGGAGGAGAGGGGGAGCCTGCGTTTTGTATGAGTGCTGGGGATAGAACTCGGATCTTGATGCTCACACATAGCAAGTTTATCGGCAGTTCATCCGTCTCCCAGCACTGCAACCCTTTATGATGGCGCGTTGCATGTCATCACTGTGGGAGGAGCTAGCTGGGTATGTCATCACAGTGGGAGGAGCTAGCTGGGTATGTCATCACAGTGGGAGGAGCTAGCTGGGTATGTCATCACAGTGGGAGGAGGTAGCTGGGCATGTCATCACTGTGGGAGGAGGTAGCTGGGTATGTCATCACAGTGGGAGGAGCTAGCTGGGTATGTCATCACAGTGGGAGGAGGTAGCTGGGTATGTCATCACAGTGGGAGGAGGTAGCTGGGTATGTCATCACAGTGGGAGGAGGTAGCTGGGTATGTCATCACAGTGGGAGGAGCTAGCTGGGTATGTCATCACAGTGGGAGGAGCTAGCTGGGTATGTCATCACAGTGGGAGGAGTTATCTGGGTATGTCATCACAGTGGGAAGAGCTAGCTGGGTATGTCATCACAGTGGGAGGAGTTATCTGGGTATGTCATCACAGTGGGAGGAGTTATCTGGGTATGTCATCACAGTGGGAGGAGTTATCTGGGCATGTCATCACAGAGGGAGGAGCTAGCTGGGTATGTCATCACAGTGGGAGGAGCTAGCTGGTGCATGTCCTTACCATGGGAGGAGCTAGCTGGTGTGGGGCATAGCTCTCAACTTCAGAAAAAGGCTTTATTTTAGCTTGAGTTTCAGAAGATGCTATCCATGACCAGCTGGCATTGTGGCTTTGGACCTGTGACCCACAGCACCTTGTGACAGGGAGCACACTGAAGAGAAAAATGACTAACTTTGTGGCCAAGATGTAAAAGAAAGAATGAGGAGCTGGAGTCCCTCTATCCCTTTTGACCTAACACTGTCCACAAGGCCCCACCTATAAGCTCCACCAATAAGCAGAAGTCTGGTGACCAAGCAGCCAGCCTTGAGGCGGGGGACATCCCAGTTTCCTAGCCCATTTCCAGTGGCTAGTGGTGGCTCCTAGCCCCACTCACCCAGGTTCTTCCCCTGAGGCTCAGCTAAGGTTCCTCTCACACCTGCCACACTGATTCACTCTCTTCTTTAAGCAGTGCTGGGGTCACACCGCGCCTCTTTCTTCCTCTCCGCACTGTGAGATCATTGGGATATGAATCATATTTTAGCACCATGCCTGGAATACTTTAATCAATGAATTGGCTGACACAGACACACATCTGGATTGCACTTGACCCAGCACAGGTACCAGTGAATGCCTGATCACCTAGGCTGTTCTCTGAATACCAGATTTCAGCTAGTTTTCTTCCTGTGTGGAATCTGGCTCTGGGACCTCGCTCACACAGGGGAGGAGCCCTCCTCACATGGTCAGTGTCCCCTGGCGAAGGAAACAAATCCATCCATCCTTCACCAGCCCCTGGCAGGTGCCGATCACCGGCCCTTCACTCTGATAGTTCTCAAATGAACGTGATCAAACTCACTCCCGGCTCAAGGCAGGCAGTAATGAGAAAATTGGCCAGGTGTGAGACATATGGGTGGGATTCGGGGAAGAGACAGCAGGTGTGCATGGCGCGTCAAAGACGTCTTTGCAGGCTGAGGTGGATGGCCGGAAGCCTGCCGTTTATTCTCTCGGCATCTCATTTGCTGTGTGCATCAGAGCAGGGCTTTTATTTTTGTGCATCTGAGGACATTTCTGATATCACTGGCTGGGCTGATACTCTGGGTTGTGACTGTCTGCTTACGCTGGAACCTGCTGCCAGTGGGTGGCCAGCACGGAAGGGAATAAGGAGACATTTGTTGAAAGGATGGCATCCTCATCTCGAGATTTCCTAGTTTCGCTGTTAAATAGTTAGAGCTCAGTCCTCCAAGCAAAGCAGCCTCCATCCTCACCAGACTGCACTGTCCTCTTGAGCAACCCTGGCAGGAGTGGGCCTGTGGATGGCTGATGTCCTCTCACAGAGAGGGACCAGAGGGGTCACTGGGTCTTCCATTCTTGTATTCTAACCATGTGGTCGGGGGAGGGGGCGTCTCTCGAGGCACTAGAACATGCAGGACAGGGAAGTTAACGGAAGAGCTCTCTCTGTCCACCCAGCTAAGGGAAGCCATAGTTCATGCTAGTGGAAGACTTTTCATTGCAGCTGCTTTGGGGTCACCCGGGCTCTGTAGGTGAAGTCCAGTAAGTGCACTGGCTGAGTCCACGGACCTTGCAGGGGGGGGCACGTGACGTCTGCATTTCCCCAAGTGCTCCCAACCCTACACTCTCGCTCCACACTGGTTGTTTCCACCATGCTACTCCAACAAGGAGCCGCTTCTCTTCCCAATGACCAGACTGCTCAGAGTTTGTTCGAAACTCCTGTCTAAACAGAAGACTAGAGAGGGTCACATCTCGGGGTGACTGAATCATTTCCTTCTCCAGGCAGAGCTCACAACTGGGAATAACTTCAAGCTCTTCTTGACATGAATCCAGTCTCTTTTGAAAAAACATTCTTTTTGTTTGTTTGTTTGTTTTCCCGGGATTAGGGAGAAAGTTCAGCTAGCTAGTAAGTGCCTGTTCCATAACCGTGAGTTTGTTCCAAGAATCATGTATAAAGCCAGCCAAAGTGGCAGAGCTCACTGACCAGACAACCCAGTCTGTCTGATGATTTCAGGCCAGTGAGAAACCCTGTCTTGGTAAAATATGGTCAGTACTTGATGACATAGTCTAGGTTATCTTCTGGGCTCCACACAGGAGTGCACATGTGTGGTGGCTTGAATGAGAATGTTCCACCATAAACTCACATGTGTTTGCATGTTTAGTCCCCAGGTGATGAAATGTTTGAAAGAATTCGGAGGCGTGGCCTTGCTGGAGGAGGTGTGCCACTGTGGGTGGGCTTTGAGGTCTCAAAAGCTCACACCAGGCCCAGTCTGTCTGTCTCTGTCTCTGTCTCTCTCTCTGTGTGTGTGTGTGTGTATGTCTCTCTCTCTCTCTCGTCTGTCTCTGTCTCTGTCTGTCTGTCTCTCTGTCTCTGTCTCTGTCTCTGTCTCTGTCTCTCTGTGTGTGTGTGTGTGTATTTCCTCCCCCCCTCTCTTCTCTCTGCCTGCAGATCAGGATGAATAGCTCTGGTCTTCCTGTATGCTGCCGCACTCCCCACCATGACGACAATGGATTCACCCTCTGAAACTATAAGCAAGCCCCCAATTAAATGTTTTCCTTTATAGGAGCTGTCCTGGTCATGCTGTCTCTTCACAGTTATAGGACACTACTTAAGAGAACATATGAATATGGACACACATGCGCGCACACACACACACACACACACACACACACACACAAATAAAAATGCTTGCCTGTTCCATATCACTGCAGAAATCTGAAAACAAACAAAAGACAGAAAAATGTGGAGGGAGGACCCTGTCAGGCTGTTTTTCTCTAGTTTTTATGGAACCAGGGTGAGATTTTTAAAATTCTGTCTTCAAGGTAGAATAAAGAGCCTCGCTCCTCAGACTCAAGACTGTCACTGGCAGGGGTGGGGGATGGGGGGTGGGGGGTGGAGCTTTGCACTGGACAAACCTCCCCAGCTTTCTCTTCAGAAACTGACAGCCAGTTTGCAGGCATGACTTTGAGTGAATGAAAACTGTGAGTGTGAAACACTCTGATGTGTTCTGATATTTTAAAAGTAAATACTGTCATGCTCTTTGCAATCCTTCACTTTCAAGTTTTCCCGGAATTAAAAAAAAAAAAAAAAACAACCCAATCTCTCATAACAATATTGCAGAAAACCCGAAGTGATTCATTTCATGGTTAATTTATTTTGTAATTACAGATCTGTTGGTAAACAGTAGAATAATATTTTTTCATTTTGCTTATTTATGCTATTCATGCAGTGAATATTTTCACTATGCTGTGATAGCTGTTCATGGAAGATGCTCCCAAAGTGCATTAATTCAAATAAAATTATCTGTGCTTCCCATGTACACACATAACAATGTTTATGTATAAGCTCACCACCTAGAAAGGCTTTTTTTCATAAGAAGGAAGCAAATGCATATCATCTATTTTTTATTTTTAATTAAAAATGCAAGTTAAAAAGCAACATTAAATCCAAACTTTAAAAACGTTATGCTAGCCAAATATTTTAGCTTCTAATTTTGGAATGTATGGGCATGCATATTTTAAAAGATAAATATCAAGAATTTTATCATGGCTGTTTGTTTTAATAATCATGACCTCACAGAGTTGCCAGAAGTAATTCAACACAGAATACAAACACACTCAGGAGGGAAATGAGAAAAGCATCCAACAGGTTAACAGTTCTTGACTATGGAAGCACAAACAGGCTGGCATGTAAATGTGGGCAGGTATAGGTGTGTGCATGTGTGTGTGTGTGTGTGTGTATGTGGACTGGTATGCATATTTGCACAGACATGTGTATAGATGTGTGTAAGTGTGTAGGCATATACTTGTGTGTGTATGTGCATATTTACATAGGCATGTGCATGGGTCGTGTATGTGTACAGGTATGTCTGTGCATGTGTGCAGTCGTGTGCCTGTGTGTGTGTATGTGCACATTTGCATAGGTATGGTGTTTGGGTCATGTACGTGCACAGGTGTGTATGTGTGCAGGCATGCGTGTGTGTATGCACATTTACATAGGCATGTGTGTGGGTCATGTATGTGCACAGGTGTGTATGTGTGCATGTGTGCAGGCATGTGCATGTGTGTGCATGTACCCTGTCTTATGCTGCAGGCTAACTTTACTCTGTTGGTGATGGGCAGGGATGTGAGTTCCCTGTTGACTAACACTGTGCATATACATGTGTGTGGAAGATGGAGAACAGCCTCGGGTGCCAGTCTTCGGGAGTCATCCACCTTGGGTTTTTTTTTTTTGTCTGTTTTTTGGTTTGGTTTTTTGTTGTTGTTGTTTATTTTATTTCATTTTGAGGACCGTCCTGTCTCTACCTCTCTAGTGCTGGACAGTAAGCTTGTTCACACCATCATGCCCATTGCTGGACTGCAAGCTTGCTCACGTCATTGTTCCCAGTGTTTTCTATGTATGTTCTGGTAGTTGAACTTGGACTCGATGATGAGCCCAGTAGAACTTGGTGATCCACACTTCCCCCTAGGAAGAAGCTTTCCGATTATCCCAGACGGCACTGGATTTGCTTTTTGAGAGGATTGTGCCCTAGGTAAGGACACATGGCTCACTGTCATAGAAAAACACCAGTTTTAATTTTGAAGTCACTTAAACAGGAACTCAGTGTTGTTCTCTTAGGGAGATAAGACCACAGGTCCCATTGGTATTATTGACACTCACTCATCATAAACCTGGGATAAGCCATCCCTAAAACAAATGGCTGCCAAGGGAAAGGCTCCTATGGACATATAGATGTATTAATTCTGTCATAAGAAATTCATCTATTGTAGAAAAAGAGTCAATTGGAGATCATCATGTTAAGCAAAATAAGACAGAATCAGAAAGATAAAAGAACCATGCTCTCTTTCTCCTGTACAGGGTCTAGACTTATAAGAAAAAAAATAGTTGGCTAGGTTTCTAGTACTGAACACACATTCCCTCCATTTGAGTTGCCCTTAAGTCTACTTCGAGAGTTATTAATTGCCATCAAGATATGAGTGTCACTGTTGCACTATGGAGATATGTGCAATGTTAGTCAAAAGGCTTGGGTGGGGTGAGGGTTCACAGGAGATATGTGCAGTGTTAGTCAAAAGGCTAGGGTGGGGTGAGGATTCACAGGAGGGGTTGAAGGAAGGGAAGGGGAAATGATGCGATCACATTTTAATTTTAAAAATAAAAACAAATCGTTGTAGGATCTGGAGGAATGGCTCACAGGTTAAGAATACTTAATCATTTCTCAAGATCCCTGTGTTCAGTTCTCACAGTTCTCAGCTCCTATACCAGCCTACTCATAACCATCCATGACTCCAACTCCAGGGATCCAACACCCTCTCCTGGTTTCTGTGGGCACCTTCATTTGTGTGCTTATACTCAACGTAGACACACACACATAATTAAAAATAATAAACCATAATAAATTCTTTTTAAAACATAATCATTGTAAATAGCTCAAGCTGCTAGGAAAATATTAATAACACAAAAATCTGGATTGCCGTGAACATATGACAATGTTTGGGATGCGGAGGGAACACATAGCTGACCAACTATGCGCTGAGCAAGAGACTGCTCAGATTCAGGCATGAGTGTTGGAACAATGACTCAAGCATGTCAGTGATCCTAGGTGTCCTACACCACCCACGCTGCTCACAAAGCCAACCAACCCAGAAGCAGAAAGTGGGTCCCCATACAAACCATTCTCTAACCCCAGAGCTCCCAGCTTCATGAAGCCCCTCCCCCCTCAGCTCAGGCAACGCCCAGGCAATGAACTGGTGTGCACCTTCCTTATGGAAATACACCTTTATCTTTGCTGCAGCCAGTCTGGACATATTTACAGCTGCCACCCTTCATGCTAGTTGGTCACTCTGGGTCCTTTCTTCTGGCTAAAGTATGACTGAGGGCTCCACAGTCCTGTTAACATCAGAGACATCCTCAGTCTCAGAGTTTCATATTAATGATAGCTTCAGACTTTGAGTTTTGCACTTTTGAGTAAACAAACGTTATCTGCCCACGAACAATGCTGTAGAAGATACAAAGTAGACAAACAATGCTGTAAAAGATACAACGTAGGCGGAGGAGACAGCCCAGCTGATAAGGTGTTTCTCACGCTACTGTAACAAATGCTGCTTTGGAAATCTTTCAGTTTAAGGCCAGCAGGTTTTCTATGGAAGGTTAAGGAGGCCAGGGTGCAGCAGGCGCTTAGGTGCCATTTGGGGTAAATATTCAGGATGGAATGTGACTTCTTCCACTGTCCACACTGGAGTTCCCCTGAAGGTCGCTGTGGCCGGAGACAGTCACAGCAGCTGGAACAGCCGCTCACATGGACAGCCCAGACCTGCACCATATTCAGGCTCAGGCATCCAGCACACCAAGGGGAGGCGTCTGAAACAGGAATGAAAACAAAGACAGGGTGGCCAACACAATGCCTAGAAGGCACAGAAAAGAATGAGTGGCTTGCTTGTCTGCTCTATGGCAGAACACACACCTGACTTCCTGCCCTTAAATGCAAAAGGTAGCTTAGCTTCTGGCTGGAATGACCTCTGCCTCCCTCAGTCTGAGACAGTTCTATGTGCTTTTTTTGTGTGGGATGGCATTTGATAAGGCAATTTCTGAATAAAGGCATATGTATCAGTTGTAATCTTGATTAGGTAACAGGTTTTACCTTTCATTGCCGAATCCATAACTGTGGTCGTATCGTTAATCAAGACAAGGATGTAGGTGGAGAGATGGCTCAGCTGCTAAAGGCTAGGCTCACAACCAAAAATATAAGACACGGTTGTATTTAAAAGCAGAAATTACTTTATTGTTGGTAGTTAAATCTTTAACAGCCAATGTAAGAACGACTTGAAACACTGTCAGTAACTCCGAGTTCCTCCAGAATGGTGAAAAGGAGAACAGTAAAGGCGCTGGTGCACACGGCCCTGGGGGATCACTTTCAGACTTCTGACACCCTCCTGGAGGGCAAGCTCCTTGGCTGATGTTTATTGTCACCTGGTGTCCCTGCCATTACAGGTCAGCATTTGGGAATGAATTCTAAGCAGTAAGTCAGGCCTCAATAAACAGAGGCCGCCATGAAGAGCAGAGTTCATGGGCTCTGAGATTTCCTTTTTCTCTCTCTGCTTGATGCTGTGTCACGGCCGGAGTTGCCGTGTGGAGTCCTTCATTCATCTCCCCTGGCTTCTGGTACTGCAATGACTGCTCTCACCCCAGCCAGGTCTCTCTGCAGGGCAGCTTCCTGCCACTGCCCCCTGCTGGTCTCCCTGACTCTGGAGATGGCTGTATCCTGTGGATCTTTTTGCTCAGCCCTCATTGCCCATCAAGGGATCTTATTGTGGCTTTTGGTATTGGAGAATGTTGTGTTAAATGAATCTCTAAGCAAGAATGGAGATCAGGATCTGTTTCTGGCTGCAGTGTCTGTCCTTCCTCTGTCCAACCTTGAACTCCCTTTATAGCCTGAGCGTGTTGTCATATGCGTGTTTCGCTCAATCCCTTCTGTGGAAACGGTTTGAAGTGTCTGAAGGGGCAGTGTGTCTTTTTAGGCTCTCTACGGGGTACACAGCCCGTCCAGGGGACTTAGGAGCTGAGATACTTCAAAGTGCGCATTGACTGGGTCTTGTGTTCTCAATCTACATAATTAACTTTGTTGTTTTGTTTTTAGAGCATACACGCACAGGTGTGTGTGTGTGTGTGCATGCTCTCATATGAGTCCTTTGGTGTCAACCTTAGAAATGCATTTCACCCCCTATGAAACAAGGCTTTTAATTGGCCTGGGGATCACCATTCGGGTGAAGCTGGATGGGATGCTCTGCATTTCTTCCCGCTCTAGGGTCATGAGAGTGCATCACCACGTCTTCTGCCATTTTGTGTGGGTCCTGGGGACCAGATTCGTGTCCTGACACTTGCATGACAGGCATTTTTATCTACTAAGCCATTGCCTGAGCCCCTGTTGACCCTCACCTCCTGTCACAAGATCCTCTCTCATCCCTTCCTTAAGCTTCAGTTGAGTCTACCCTACTGGACTCAGCTCCTCTAATTCTGCCTCTGCTCTCTGCTGCCCTTGCCGTGAGAATTCCTGACTTGTCCTTGCCTTGCCACTGATTCAGAACGGCCTTGGGTTACAGTGGTGGCTTTGTTATTTTTGTGTCTCTCTTCCTAAGAAACTTATGTAGAATTCTCGCATTTAAAGGTTGTCTTAGGCGTCCCTGATCCCTTGTTCCTGCTCCAGACCCTGGACCTGCAATGAAGCGATTGGCATTCTCAGAAGGAACTTAGTGACAAGACAGTCACAAATCATGCAGTCGAGGGTTACAGGATGGAGATGCTGCCGTTTCCCAGGACACCGTCTCCTCTAGTTTTCAGTCACAGTGAGGGGATACCCTTCCTTATCTCATTCTAGACAGGGCAGTCACGGTCTCTGAGACTGGGGCTGAGGCTGAAGGTTGATGCAGAGGTAAGAGCTGAAATCTTGGACTACATAGCAGCAGAGTGAGCTTCTGGAAAAGCTTGGCTGTTCATAGAGTCTTTTGGAACACCTTTCTATGCCCTCAGATAATTCCCAATTTTTGTTTGTAACAGGAGAAAAATAAAAACGAGTAAGATGCAGTCCGCATGCAAGATGGTGGCCGAGAGCACTGTGCTTCCTGCAGTCTGTACCACTGAAGTCCACGCTGCTTCATTTCTTCTGCCTGCACCCAGGTGACAATCCTGAGTCAGTTCCCCTCCCGCTCGGACCTCCCACCTCTTCCGTGTTGGCTAGAAGCACAGGGAATAGCCCCACCCGCCGCTGGGATGTCGTTCACACCATGCCAGACCGAGTGCCCCCACCCCCAGCCCTGTACACCTGTACATCTCACACTGGGGACAGGTGATGGCCTTGGGTGGCAGAAGACTGGAATACAGGGGTGTGTGAGAGTCTGAGGTTGAGTGTCTGAGCCAACGCCGCATTAGCGGTCAGGTGCTAGCTAGCGTCACTAGGCAAGCACATTGATGCAGGCTTCACCTCCTGCTCGACACTGAGCCCTGACTGCCTAACGTGAATAGGGGTGGTGTTCGTTCACAGTTCTCAGAGTTGGCGGGGTGGCGCTGAAAGACTTGGTTGTACAGGCGGTCCTGTGTAGACACTTGCCCTCAAACGATGCTTGTGATTGTGTCTTATGGTTTATTTCACGGGTAAAATATCCTCAGATGGGAAAAACAACCTCACCAGGGTCATCAGAATCACCAGGGTCCCCAGGGCCACCAGGACCACCAGGGCCACCAGAGTCACAGAATGCACAAGTGGGGGCTGGGGCTCCGGCTAGGCCTGGCTTGCTGCCATTCTTTCTCTCCTTCAGCGTAACTGAATTGTATTATTTCCTTGGACCCAGGAGCTCCTCTGAGATTTGAGCCGCGGTCTCCATGCATCTTTTCAACGATTGCATCCCTTCTATGGTTTATTGAGTGTCCTATCAGTGCTGTAGGCTAAAATGTGGTCCCTGTGTTGAGGAGTGGCGAGGCATTCCAGAGGAGCCTCCAAAGTATTGTGGGACTCCAGTGTTGGCATGCTGGCCGAGTGACGTGAGCTGTGTACACGTTCCCCTCTATACTCTGGCCACAGGGCACTGACCCTCACCAGCAACCCTAGTGGTGAGCCCTACTCACTGATGAACTGTAATCCACGGCAGATCCACAGAAGAGCCTTAGGAGGAGTTGGAGAAGGATCTTATGCCCTGTGTTCTTAAGGGTGCTTTTTGGAACTGGAGCAAGCGGAGGTCAGTGTGAAGTAGATGTGTTAGATGAGCATGTGACCTGGGGACCAATTATACCTGGGGTATGGGCCAAGCACCACACAGTGTGAGGCCTCAACCCGTGTAGAGAATGAAGATTGCCCAGGTGAGGGAGAGCATTACTCAGGGGACTGAGGACCAATGGGACATCCAGAAAGGGGCCCCAAGCGCTCAGAGAAAGCTATTCTCACCCAGGCTGGTGAGGGTCGAAGGCAAGAGTAAACATGGGTTTGAGGTGGAAGAGCTTGTTGAGGGCAAGGGTCAAGATGAGCTTGTGGAAGAGCTGAGAAAGGCGTACCAGATGGAAGGGGCTGATCCCCATGGAGGTGGGCGGGCAGGTGGGCGGGCAGGTGGGCGGGCAGGTGGGTGGGCAGGTGGGCGGGCAGGTGGGCAGGCATGATTAAGTAGGCAGACAGGCTAGCAGGTCGGTGAGCAGGTGGGTGGGCAGGCAGGTGGGCGGGCAGGGTTAGGTAGGCAGACAGGCGAGCAGGTCGGTGAGCGGGCAGGTGGGCGGGCAGGTGGGCAGGCAGGTGGCAGGCAGGGTTAAGTAGGCAGACAGGCGAGCAGGTCGGTGAGCGGGCAGGTGGGCGGGCAAGTGGGCGGGCAGGCTTAAGTAGGCAGACATGCGAGCAGGTCAGTGAGCAGGCAGGTTTGCAGGCAGGTGGGCAGGCAGGCTGGTAAGGATTTCAAACTTTAGAGGAAGCCACTAAGGATACTAGGCACAATGTTTCCATTAGACTGTTGATTTGAAACTGAGGTTCTGGGTAGAAGATACCATGGGTGGGAAAAGTTAGACACAGGCCAAGGGAGTCAGTAGGGTTCCTGCATAGTTGAGTGGGTGATGCCGGCTGGGGGTAGTGGGCCAGCACACAAATGTAGAAGGAAACAAAGACATGCTGATGGTGCTCTCAGCAGAGTAAATCCCGAGGCTTGTGCTGTGGGAGGAAGTGGTCATGAAGGTGAGAGAGAGAGCACTTGGTGGTGTCTGTAGGTAAACTTAAAAACATCTAGGCTGGAGTGATGGCTCAGCAGTCCTGAGTTCAGTTCCTAGCAGCCACATAGTGCCTCACAACTATCTATAATAGGATATGATGCCCTCCTCTGGCATGCAGGTATGCATGCAGAGTACTCATACATAAAATATAATTAAATAAAATTCAAAACATCCAAAGAGGCTAAATGCTTGTATTTTTATTTTTTTGCAGACACTGGAAGGAGGAAACATTGGGAGTTGTCTTTGCAACTGTTTGTAATATTGACTGAGAACTTTTAAATAATTATTGTGTCCTCAAAGGAAAAACACACAACTACACGCACACACACACACATGCACACACACACTCACACACATACACACACATGCACGCCCACATACACACGCATGCATGCACGCATGCACACACGCACACACAGATCTGTACCCCACTCTGTCCTTTCTTTCAACTCTGCTTGCATCAGCGAGGAAGGCTAGCCCCAGATCCATGAGCATTAACAGATACAACTGTGGATCAAACCCCTGAGACCCAGTGTGTGCATCTGAGGGGATGAGACACTGAAGGATGCTGGGAATGGCACAGACACATTAATAGAAGCTGCCCGAATAAAGGGGCTGTCAGTGGAGTGGGATTACAGTGCCTGGATGGGATTTCAATCCTGTTGCTTGAGAATTCACCTTTACATGAATTGAAAATCCAGTGTCAGAAAAAGGGCTTCAAAATTCTCCAGAGATGAAAGTTACTGAATCCACCTACATCTGCATGTGACAATTTGGGGATCCTGAATGTCACTCATTCCCAAGATGGTTTTTCTCATTGTAGTAAAAAGAAAATCCTACTGATTTGGGGTCTCCAGGGGAATTCCACAAGGTGAAGTCCACATCAGCTGCGTTCTCTCCAGGTGGAGGGCTTGGGCATCTACTCCAGGTAGGATTTCCCACAGTGCCACTCCAACCAACCAGGGACTACACCCATTTTAAAGGCAAATGATAGAAATAACAAATTATTGCATAGCCTTGAATTTAGGGGCAAAACTTATGATCAAGAAATAGCCATTTTTAAGGGTTTTTTTGTATGCTTTTTATTGGTATCGGGGAGTGAACTTGCAACATAGCAAACATCAGGAAAGCAGTAAACAAAATCCCAAACCCTCCTTTTAGGCTTTTTTGTTTTCTGGTTTTGAGAAGGATCTCTTGTCTGGTCCTGAACGCCCTGTATAGATCATGCAGATCTGAAAGTTGTGATTCTCCTTCCTCAAGTATCCGGAGTTTCTGGGGTTACAAGTCTGAGCCACCAGCTCCAGCTCCTAGGTTTCCTAACACGGGTTGTGAGCGGGTATGGTAGCATACACCTGTAATTCCAGCGCATAGGAGCTAGAAGCAGGAGAATCAGAACTTCAAGGTCATCCTCAGCTATGTAGAGGCTATCCTGGGCTATGTAAGTCACTACCTCATGTAACCAACCAACCAACCAAGCAAATGATTTGTCAGTCACCAATATATCCTGCTCCTAAAAATACGTATTGCCAGTTCAGAATTCCTAAAGGTTTATGAGGTCAATGCTAAGTCTTCTCCACCTCTAAACTTTGATAAATTTTATCCCAGAGTCTGTAGGTAAATAAAAGTGGGTGCAGGAGATGAGCTGGCCATTTATAATTCATTACTGGCACCACCAAACATTAATGCCTAGAGAAAACAAATTATTGGTCCCTCCTGCCAGAGCCAAGGGATATGATCAATATTTCATTCCGCGGCACTCTCTTCAGACATCTGAATAGCTCATGTGTCCTATTTATGCCAGTTAAAATGAATTCAACCTATCAGGGCCAAATGCATTCTTAATGACTCCGTTTACCTTACGGGGAAAGTGCAACCACAGCCTGCCTCCCTCCTCCCCAAACCCTTCACCCCGTGGTGCACTGTCCATGAACCCGTATGAGGAAGTGAACTTTTTTTTACTAAAAGCAAACCCCTGCATGGTAAAGAATAAATGCTTTCAGAGTCCCTCGACGGCCCGTGTGGCAGGCAGTAGAACACGGACACTCTTAGTTTTACTTCGATTCTTTTGTCTCCTCTTGCTGATGCGTTGTCCTCACCAAACTCCAGGTCCAAGGGAACTCTGTTCTCATTCTGTGTTTCTGTCATATTTCGGTGATTCTTGCATATTATGGTGCCTTTGCCTGTCATGGTGGTCTGAGGCTGTACTGTCTTCATGCGTGTGGTGGGGTACCACGAGCTACATGTGGATTAGAAGATGGTATCTGGGTTCTGATCACTCTGCAAATCGGCTGTGTGTGCCTTGAGCTTTTCCTTCCCTGGCTGCCACCCCCTTCCCTGATTATGTACTGAAATCCGGTGAGTTAATCTCCTGGTGGTGGTCTTTAAGTGCTAGGTGAAAGGACTCTCACAGCTTCTGTTTCAACCCTGAACTGGAGATGAGTCTGCTCACTGAGGAAAGCATTCCACGACTAGGCCGCAACAAAGCCAAGGCCTCTCCTCCATCAGCTAGCCTAACGGACAGGGAAGGTTCTGGAAAGAGGTTAAAGACAGTGACCAGTGAATGGTGAGAGAGGTGGCCACTGGTGATGTGGAGAAAACCTCAGTGGTTTGTAGACCAAACATTCCCTTTCTCCACAGCCTAGTCCAGAGCAAGACCCTCACCCCCAAGCTTGGTGTGGTGGCATGCACCAGTGAGGCAGATATTGGCTGTGGTGGCCAGTCCGTGGTGGCCAGCCACAACAACCGAGTTTGTAAATTCCAGGCCAGTGAAGGAGGAGGACGCGTGAGGTTGACTTCTGAGCTCCTCCCTCACATGTATGTGCCCTCCCATCACACAAACATGCGCGTAGAAGGGTTTGTCACACCCATTGGTTCTGTGAAGGCTGAGAGGGGCAAGCATCCTGTAGATGAAAGGACAAAACCTAATAGAGGTTTTAAGTAGAGGTTTAAGGGAGAACGGGGCTCTGTATCACAGGGGTGCTGGTGCACCAGCCAGTGCTGGCACGGGCGTGGCGTGTAGCAGGTTTCTCAAAGGTCTCACTGTAACGGTTGATGCCAGGGCTGCAGCCCTCAGCAGATTTCCCACACAGATGAAGTAGCTACCCATTGGATGACGCTGGCATCCAGGACCATCAAAGATAGGAAGGAGAAGACAATTGTTTAGCTTCAAGGCTTCAAAGCACAGGCCAGCTCTCTTGTTAGGGCTTGGTGCAGTGGGTGAGTTTAAAGCCCATGCTCTTTGCTCTTCCAGAAGAAGTCCAGGGGCCTCCGAGGATATAGCAGCTCCACTCAACCTGTGCTGTCAGTGAAGCCGGGTGAGAATGCACCTTTTTATGGCACAGCTGTACCCCGGCATTGAGACCTGAGGCTCAGGGGTGGAAAAAATTCTCAGTATCAGCACTCATTAGCCATGTACCTGACCACACAAGATCTCGGTGGAAACCTACAAGGAGATTGAGGTTGTTTTCCTGCCTGCCTCTTCTGTAGCCATCCAGGGCACTTCCCTATCTGCTTCCCTGGGGGCCCTAGCTCAAGTATGGAGTGGTTTTTGTTGGGGACCCTCATTATTTAAGAACTGCTCTTTGTAGGGCTACCATAGGTGACGTCACAGGTGGTGGTTCTGCATGAACACTTCCCAGGAAGGATTTTTTTTCCAGACAGGGTTTCTCTGTATTGTTTTGGAGGCTGTCCTGGAACTCGATCTGTAGACCAGGCTGGCCTGGAACTCACAGAGATCTGCCTGACCCTGTCTCCCGAGGGCTGGGATTAAAGGCGTGGGCCACCACCACCACTGCCAGGCTCCCCAGGAAGGATTTTTTTTTCTGCCCTAGACACCACTGAGACTCCCATTATCCTAGGGAGAAGTTTGAAACACCAAGAGGAACCATGGTTTGGAAGAAGCAGATGACTACAGGCCAGATCTGGAAGTGACACCCGGAGCTGCCTCTGACTCGCTGTAGTCTCATGACAGAACTTGAGCAGAGTGGGACCACACCTGCAGAGGGGCAGAGAATCAAGCCTGAGATGGAATCTGTTCCCAGGGAAGGTCTGAGAACTCCATCCGATGGCAAGGAGGTCATTGCCTCTACAGAGAATTCTGGAAAAGTCGACTGGCAAAACAAGTGCCACTGTCTTCACACACACAGTAAGACATCGCCAAAGCCACCCCCACCTTCAGGAGTGCCATTCCCGTGAGTCAGCAGCCATGTCAGCAACGAGGCAAGGCCTTGCTCGGCTACAACATTGTGGAGTGAGCCACCTATGGTAGAATCACTGGCTTCCTACAGACAACATTGAATTCCATTCCTGGAGCTGCTGGGCTGCCCAACTGGTCCACAAGCCGCAGCTAAGATGGTTCTAGAATTATCAGCCATGGGTTTGTGGGCTTTCTTAACTTTCACCCTGCTTCCCTTCAGAGGACTGTGGGGCCCCAGCAACACCTCAGTTCAGCACCCCTTGAAGTTCAAAGCCCCAGACCCCCCAATAAGGCCCTTTGTGTCTCCAAGAGTGGGTGCCAATCTTTGAGGGACACGGAGCAAGGCTGACGGCTTGTGGAATGCCCCCGAGCACCGTTGGCCCTGTTCACAACAAAGCCTTTTAAATGAAAGCGTGTACATTGTTGGGCAGTGCCTTTGCATGCTTATAGACATCAGCGCAGTGGAAGCATAGCTTTCATGTGCACTGGGGAACCAAAATATTCATGCGACAGACACCTTGGGCCTCTCGGGGGTGTCATTATCTTGTTGTGAGGTCTTGCTTTAGAATGGAATGCAGTCCTTCCTGGTGAAGTAACTTCTCTTACAGAACTGGCAGGAGAAAGAGGAGGTGACAGGGGACACTCCTCCACAGCTCGTCCTCTGCTCTCTCTCCACACTGGATGGAGCGGGTGTCAACGCATCATCCCTCAGAATCTTTCCGGTTTGTGCAAACCCCACTCAGACTCCTCTCGGTACAAGCTCTTTTCTGGTGCTTTCTGCCTGATGGGAGGGATGATAGCCCTATTCTTTTTTTCATGCTCCTTTTCCCGTGATGAGTGCTGGAGAACAGAATTTTAAGATTTCAGAGTTTTGTGTACTGATCTCAGAAATGCAGCAATTTATTAATGCATTTCCCCCACCACTAATGGAAAAGGGACTTGCCAAAGCAGGTGGGGAATGGAGGAGGAGGGTCTGCTGTGAGGGAGACTTTCCTACTTTCTTCCCCGCTACAAGCAAGGATTTAAAAGGCCCTGATGCTTTATCTGCTCATTCCCAAGAGACTTTATTCCCCACTAATGGCCGTGCTCTCTTGCCGTTGTTCTGGGCGTTCCCTTATTTATTTTGAAGGGTGATTATACTTTGTCAATAGAAAGAGGTGTCTTGGCAGATAGGGCTTAAAGCTGAGGCATCTCTTGCTCAAAATGAAACTCACCTTTCCTCTGGGAAATGTCTTGTTTTGAAGGTGAAGGGACACACAGTATTTCTTTAAGCATGGAAACAAAAGCATGATAACAACCGTGGTACCTTGATGGTGTGTTTGGGAGAACCTCAGACCGTGCAGAGGACGATCCAGAAGAGCCCTGGATAGATATTGTGCACAGTGGGAGGTGGGTGGCTGCAGGTTATATATAGCAGACGCACCCAGTGCTGCTGTGCTGTGTTAAAGGCGAAGCTTGGCTACCTGTGAAGCTGCAAGCAGTTCATTGGAGGTTCGGGGAAGTGGGTGGGGCTGCTGACATCCCTTTGACTGGGCAGCCTTCCACACGGATGTCACCAGCACGTTTCAATATGCGTGTTACCTTACGTGTCACATTTAAGGGTGGCTGCATCCTGGTGTGTTCCTAGAATATTCGTCAGTGGCATCTCAGTGTCTAAGATCAGTCTCAGAGGTTATCAGCCTCTATTTTGTGTATTCTTTGGCAATTTTATAAGCGTATATGCTGATCTGATCGACATCAACTCTCTCCCCCTCCCCCCAACATTCTCGACATGCCTCCTCCCGCCTTCACTGGACCTGTCTGTGCTGCCTGCTGAAAAGCTGTCCGATCTTTGCTGGCGTGATTTCATTTGGATCTTGTGCAGACAACCATAGCTGACGTGAGCTCGTGAGAACAATGGCTATGTCACATTCGGAAGGCAGCGCTCACACCGCCTCGGCCCTCGTCGCCAGCTCTTACATTCTTGAGTCTCCACTTCTGTGAATCCCCCTGACCTTTGGCCGCAGTTTGTATAGATGTCCCCATTTACAGCTGAGTCCTCATCAATCACTATTTTTATCCTTAATTGTTTCGTCTTTAAGTTCTGAACAGCATTTGTTATCCCCTCCAGGGTGGAAATCTTGAGCCAGCATGGATCTTGGTTCAAAGGCACATACACAGGGACCGTGCACCACCATCCTGTCTTAGTGGGGTTTCCATTGCTATGATGAAGACCACAGCCAAAGTAGCTTGGGAATGGATGGGTTTTATTTCCACTTAGAGTTCTATGTCATAGTCCATCAATGAGGGAAGCCAGGGCAAGAATTGAGACAGGCGAGGGACCTGGAGGCAGGAACTGAAGAAGAGTTGATGGCAGAGTGTTGCTTACTGGCTGGCTCCTCATGGCTTGCTCAACCTGCTTTCTTATAGAACCCAGGGCCACCAGGCCAGGCATGACAATGTCTTCAGTAGAGCTGGTCCCTGACATATCATCAGTCAAGAAAATGTGTCTTGCCTATGGGCCAATCTGGAGGGCACATTTTTTCTTCATTGAGATTCCCTTTGCCAAAATGAGTCTAGTTTGGGTCATTGACATGAAACTAGACAGCACATACCCAGAGTCCCATGGATTACTCTGGAGAGGACTGGGTCCCTTTGACACTTTATAAGACAGAGAGAGGGTGTCACTCTACTGGTGCATAACAGGCTTATGCGTTGAACATGCAACCACCTCTCCCTGATGCAGTAAGGAATTTCTGATGAAGGCTGAGCACGACACTAATTTCCGATATGAACACTGGTATTTAGAATAGCCAGGGCCTTTAAAAGAAAACTGGCACTTGGTGCTGAAGCCAATGTGATCATGGCAATTCCATTCTGCGTCTGAATGGGAGGCTGAAGCTAAGCCAGGCCGGAAAGCAAAGGAGTCTGGGAGCCAGCTTCCTTCTGCCATGCATACTCCATATGGGAGGTGTTTTTTACCAAGACAGCCATGTACGCTTGGGCCATCAGAACAGTAAGGCTTGCTGCACTAACATTTAATGAGCTACTGCATCACTCACAGCAGAACAGTTCTCCTCTCTCAAGTGAAGGTGGTTTTCAGCCTTGTCTCTGCCTTCATCCTATGGCCAGCAAGGCCGTGCCTAGCATTTCTGAACTGCTGCAGTCTTGAGAAACACAGATGTCATGCTAACTGCTTTGGGCATGGTAAAACATTTGCCATGGCATCTTTGGTGGCTTTTCACCCATCATGTCTAGGATATCCACTCATGCATGATGAGTAGCTCACCCTCAATTTTGGTGGCTACAGATGATGTGACCCCCCAGGCCCTGTTGTCCAAAGATGCACATGCCTCCCTCAGGACCATCAGTGTCCAAGCTCAGCCTGATTCTCATTCATACCAAAACCAGGAGAGAGGGTAGGCAGTCTGAAGGTCACCGAGGGCATCCACAATGGAAGCTAGATCCTCACTAAATGCAAGACACCATGCCTGTGTTGGGCTGCAGAGGTGAGGTGAAGGAGAACTATTCTGTCCTTCAGAATGAAGCTGGGATGCACACCTTTAATCCCAGCACTCGGGAGGCAGAGGCAGTTGGATCTCTGTGAGTTCGAGACCAGCATGGTCTACAAAGCTAGTTCCAGGATAGTCGCCAAAGCCACAGAGAAACCCTGTCTCGAAAAACCAAAAAACAAACAAACAAACAAAAACACAAACAGAATGAAGCTGGGGCCCAGAGGCCAGAGCAGACAGGGGTGGAGAGCATTGGGACCCTCACCTGCAGTCTGGGTTTAATGTCATGAGCTTGTGGTTTCCAGTCTGACTCATGGAGGATTCCTCAGACAAACTGCTCCCCTACCTCTCTTCTGCCTACCTTCTCCTGGTCTCCATCTGAGAGAGAGGTATAAGGGAGAAAGCCATCAGGAGCACACCGCCCAGGAGCACACCACCCAAGAGCACCGCCCAGGAGCACTGCCCAGGAGCACCAGCTCTGCCCCGCTCCACATTGCTCCTCCCAGTGCAGGGGGCTGGTGACTCTGTACAGTATGGCTAACATGAAGCTGTAGATGCTGCAGGTCCGGTGTCTCCATCGATGGCTTTCTGAGTTTCTGCATGGGTTCAAGTGTGCTTGTGCTGTCCCTGGAGGATGCCCTTAGGCCGGGGTTGAAAGTGTGCTTGGAGTAACAGGTGCCAGACAAGCCTGCAACCCAAGATGACAGTGCTGTGTTGGCCAACAGATGAAGTGTAGAACACACTAGAGAGGGAAGCAGCGGACCCTTCAGCAACGTGGCTTGACGACTTTTCGACATAGTCGCAAAAGCAATTTCCTGGAGCAAGATTGTGTTCTCAGAGTGATCCGGTGGGTAAACAGGGGTGACCCTAAGCAAGATGTCCCTCATACAAACATGTCAAATGAGCCGAAGACTTAAGAGCAAAACATAATGTTACAAACTTTTATTAAAAGTCACGGGAGAAACCTATCAAGATAAGAGTGAAGCATGCACTCCTTACACTTAGCACCCCAAGTGTGATCCTTAACATACCAGAACCCACCCAACAACACACCCTGTGACCTGAAAGCCCAGTGAGTAGTACAGGGAGGACACGAGAATGGGAAAGAGTATTTGTATCATGTATCAGACAGAGGGCTACCGTCTAGACTATGTGAAGACCTCTCTGAACTCAGCACAAGAAAAAGAAATAATTACACAACGGGGAAGGGGTATTTCAACTGCAGAGTCTGAAAACGTCAGCTGTGTGCTTGGGAAGATGCTAGGCCCCATTAGCCATTAAGAAATGGTAAAGGTACAAACCACACTCAGTTATCTCGTTGAGACACGGTGGTAAGGCTGCTGAGACTGACTGTCCATTGCATCTGACGGGAATGTGACGTGATGCACTCCGGGAAACAGCTCGGAGGTCCCTGCAACTGTCTACACAGTCACCGCATAATCCAGAAAAGTCGCTCAGGCAGAGAGATGAAATCTTATATTTGCACAAAACCCATGTACGAATATTCATAGATGCATTACTTGTAATGGCTCCAAAATGGAGGAAAAAAAATACCCCACATGTCTTTCGATGATCAAATGCTTAAATAAATCGAGAGACATGCAGGATGGAATACAGCTCAGCAATAAGTGATATTGCACTTCGATCTGTTTAATCAGGTGTGGGAAATTTCTAGAGAATTAAGCACTGGGAAAGAGCCCAGTGTCCACAGTCTCCACACCTAATGATTTTATTTACAGATGAGTGACTGTTAATCTTCACTGTCAGCTTCTCTGGATTGAACAGATAAGTGAAAGCACATTTGGAGAAATTCGAGTGCAGGGGGAAGACTCTAAACGTGGGTGCCACCATCCCGTGAGCTGGGGGACCCACAGAGTTAAGTGTGGGGCGTTCCTAAACAGTTGGCTGCCTGAAGAGCACCGGTGGGTCACAAGGCAACAGGGGCAGCAGAGAAGAATCCAGGAGCTTTGAAAGTCCGTACGCATGGTATGAAAAATCACACAAATACGAAGTACTCATTTCCATACCATAATAGACCACATGACATCTACACTATTTGCTATGACCTGGAGTGCTGGCTTTGGCTTTTTCTCGGGAGGTGGGAGGGCTTGCTTCCTGGTGTACCAAGAAGGGGAGTGGCTGTCCTGCATACAACATGACACCATCATCCCGTTTTGTTTTGTTTTGTTTCTTGTCCATGAGCAAACAGCTGAGGCAGAGGCACAAACTTAGAGCAAATCTCATCATAGGAGACAAAGGTCACCACCCCACCCAGAGCAAGCCCAACTTTATTGCTTCTGACATGGTCTACCACGAACCTTAAATTAGTTCCTGGGAAAGAAAAGTTGCCCGTTTCCTCCCCTCGCTTAAACCAACAGTGATGCTCTCCGAAAAGAGCCTGCTCTCCACTGAATTCTGGTATTTCAATAAATTCCAATGTGCTGCTATAGTAACTGTCTTAGCTATGATTAATATCGGAACATTAGGAGAGCATGTTATTATTATTCTAAATTAGGTTTTGCTTGAATTAATTTTTATGCATGGTTACTAAGATGTAAAAGACTTTCTGAATTGCAAATTGTAACATCCCATCCCTGCTTTGGAAGCGAGATTGGGAACATAAGAGCCCTCCTGCTGGAAGGATTTCCAGTTAGAGCATTTTCCTAAGGGCCAACATATTATTTAGTCAGTAGCCTGCTAAGAAAATGGAGCTCGACACCCATGGATCCTTTAGTTAAAGGCTCTTTGCACCATCACCTGAACCTACTTTGCAGAAAAACACAATAGATATCAATATGGTGTCGTGTTCATGGTGTGTGGAGTAGGCGAAGACTCAGGCTCTCTCAATGGAGCCTGCCCATGTGGCTATATTTTCTCTTTTGAAATCTCTATAGCAAAATGATGGGACTCATGTAAGTGAAGCTGGGAATCGTGGTCGAATGCTTACCAAGCCCTTAGCAGATGTCCTAGTCTGCTTCCTGTTGCTGTGATGAAACACCAACCAAAAGTAACTTGGGGAGGAAAGGGTTTATTTCATCTTACAGCTTCCGTCAAGAGCCTTGCACATTGTGGAACCCAAGTGTGGTGGTAAGCTTTAATTACCAACTTGACACAACCTAGGATCTCTCGGGAGCCCTCAATGAGGGGCTGTCTATAACAGGTTGGCCTGTGGGCATGTCCTTGGAGGACTGATTGCCTAAACTGGTAAGGGAAGACCCACCCTAAGCGTGGAAGGCCCCATTTCGTGGGATGGCTGCTGAACTGTGCCCGAGTGCAGAAAGCAAGCTGAGTACCAGAAAGTCCGTGTGCGTCCATTGCTCACTGATCTGGACTGAGATGGGGAGGACTGACTGCTTCAAGTTCCTGCCATTTTCCGACTATGATGGAATGTTTGTTACCTGGCTCTATGGAGGGAAATAAACCCTCTCCCTGCTAAGGGAGTTTTTGTTAGTGCATTTTATCACAGCAACAGAAATGCAGCTAGGATGCTGGGCGAGGGCTCTGGGATAACAGTGACAGACCCACAGGTAGCATCCTGACTTCTGTCTTCTCAGAGGAATTTTGTCTCAGAGACCACACAGGACATGGATGCGGATCTAGGTTTGGTCACTTCTCAACCCCAGGTATTTGAGACGCACATGTTACTGTGCCAGGAGCTCGTGTGTGTGTGTGTGTGTGTGTGTGTGTGTGTGTGTGTGTTTAATTTCTGCTTGAGAAAAGGTGAGTAACAGGGTCAGTGGACAGGACCTGAGTGGAGGTCCCTCTGCCCACCTCCTGCCTGGCCAACATCTTCGATGGTGGGGTAAGAACCAGGTGCTGGCTATTTTGGAAATATGTATTCAGACACGTTTTGTGCTTTCTCGCTGTCGTGTCTTTTGGGTAAACACAGAGGTTTTCAGAACCTGAGGGCAAGAACATCTTTAATTTTGTGAGAAACTCCCAGGTAATTTTCTCTTTGAAAACAGAATGACGGAATAGGGAGAAACAGAAGCTCTCGTACTTGGCGGCTTCGCTCCAGCGTTTATTAGTTCTGGCTCCCTCCTTCCTGTAGATCAAGGTTCTTATTTGTTATCATTGCTCCGCAGCCCAAGGCACTTTCCTCGTGTCCCTACCTCTGTAATTAGCTGGCAATAAATTGTCTCAGCTTTTATTTGGCTGCAAATATCTTCACTTAATGCTCCTCTTGAAAGGTCTTTAGGCCAGGTGTAGAATCCTGGATTGATTTCTTTTCCTCCAGTAGTGGAGAAATCATTGAATTGTCTTCAAGGGTCTTCTGTTCCTGAGAGGGATTTGTGTTATTGTGTTCCTTTCAAATTTAGTTTGTTTGTCTTCGTTATCTTTCAGGGACTATCGTCCGCCAAGCTCCGCGTTTTCCAGTATTCTCCCGGGTGGGCTGCAGGGTAAGGTTTCCCCACCCTCCAGATTTAGAGTTCAGGTGGGGTTACATGTAGATAAATGCACTATAAATCAAAGATGTTATACGTTTAAAATGTGCTTAGTAACTTAACTGGCTAAGCACCACAGCCTAGCACTGCAGCCCGGAGCGATTATTTACCCTCTTGATCAAAATTCAAACTTCATGGTTCTGTTTTCACAGAATATGCAATGTTTTCACACCATCATAAAGAAGAAAAATCTCAAGTCGTCCCGCAGTGTAGCCAACAGATCTATGTCCCCTCACTCCCTGTCCCCCACCAACTCCAGTCTGCATGCTGTGCCAGCTTCCCCTGGCCTCCTGAAGATCTGTGACTGATAACCTGGCTACGAACTTGCAGATATTCTCTGCTGCGTCCTGGGGACCTATCTTCTGAGGAGCTGTCTCTTGCCTGGTGTGTAGTTCTCTAGAAGGACAGAACTGACAGAATGAATATACATAACACACACAAACACACACACACACCACACTATATATGTATACACACACACACATATATATACTGTTTAATATATATTTATCTATATATCTGTATCTGTGTAGATATACGGAATGAACTTGCTAGCAAAATTGACAGCTGAGAGCAAGCAGGCAAAGACAGCAGATTTCCTTCTTCCATATATATATATGTGTGTGTGTACATATATATATGAGACAGACAGACAGACAGACAGGAAGAGACAAATGAGAGAGTGTGTGTGCATGTGTGTGTATGTGTGTGTGTGTGTGTGAGAGAGAGAGAGAGAGAGAGCGAGAGAGAGAGAATAGATTACAGGCTGTATTCCAACTAGTCCAACAATGGCTGTCTATCAGAGGAAGGTCCAAGAATCCAGTAGTTGTTCAGTTCATGAGGTCTCAGCTGGTCTTCCATACACACTGGAATCCCAAAGAAGTAGGCTCCCATGCCAGTGAAGGAATGGACTTGCTAGCAAGAGTGAAAGCAAGCAGGCAAATATATCAAGCCTCCCTCTTCCATGTCTTTTAAACAGGCTGCCAGCAGAATGTGAGACTCAGAATAGAGATTGATCTTCCTATTTTAAAAGATCTGCATTAAAGGTGTGTGTATCTTCCTACCTCAAAAAATTTAATTAAGAAAAAGCCTTCACAGGTGCACCCATCTGCTTGGGCTTTAGTTAATTCCAGATGTAGTCAAGTTGAAAACTAAGAATAGCCATCACACAGGTCAGGAGAGATGGCTCAGCAGTTAAGAGAACTGGCATCTCTTCCAGAGGACCTGGGTTCAATTCCTAGCACCCACATGGCAGCTCAGAGTTGTCTGAAACTCTAGTTCCCAGGCACCTGAGAGCCCCCACACAGACACACATGCAAGCAAGACACCAGTGCACATAAAATAAGGATTTCCACCATAAGGTAACTTTGTCAACTTGACACACAATCACATCATCTGATGTCAAGCTTAATTTCCAAATGAAAACAATGGCCAGGTCATAATTATGCCTAACATGATATAGCTATCCCTTGTACAACCTCAAATGAATTATACATTTAGAATTTGTGGCAATGTCCCTTCAGGGACATTTTTTTAGTATGTCAAACTTAAATATGACAACCACTGATAATCCCCTTAATTGATGTTACATTATATGATAAGTAATCAAGGAAAGAAAACGCAAAATATCCGTGCAAACATATCCTTAACAAAACATGACAGAAACACTCATGCCAACTATAATCCTCAATTCTGCAACTGGTCATATGGCCTTAGATGGCATTTATGGCTATCTTCCTATACTGCCGTTCTGTATGCACCCTACATTCGACAGGCTTGGCTCCTTCACAGGAGGTGTGGCTGACACCTTTGTTCCTGAGGGCCTGTGCCATCTGTCATCCTTCCTGGGTTAGGTTGTTGTAGCTCGCCATTGACTTTACTCACAGGACAGGGGTGAAGGTTGGTTGTGGGTAAAAGGTCTGTGGAAAAAGAGTCACAGTCTCCCATGGTGTGCAGAGCCACAGAAATAGGCGGGCAATGAGAGCGGTGAAAATCGAGCCCAGCCAGCACAGTCACATTGTAGTCAGCACAGTCACGTTGTAGTCAGCACAGTCACATTGTAGCCAGCATAGTTCCATTGTAGTCAGCATAGTTCCATTGTAGTCAGCATAGTCACATTGTAGTCAGCACAGTCACGTTGTAGTCAGCACAGTCACGTTGTAGCCAGCACAGTCACATTGTAGTCAGCACAGTCACGTTGTAGTCGGCACAGTCACGTTGTAGTCAGCACAGTCACGTTGTAGTCAGCACAGTCACGTTGTAGTCAGCACAGTCACATTGTAGTCAGCACAGTCACATTGTAGCCAGCACAGTCACATTGTAGCCAGCACAGTCACGTTGTAGCCAGTCACAAAAATGGTAAGAGTGGTCTCGCAAGCGCTGATAGGAGCACAGGCGCTGTGGGTGAGAAATCCCATAAACTGTCTGCTACTGCTTAGTCATATTAATTATGTGAGTGTGCTCAGAAGCAGGTCCTGGCTCCTGCACTTGAGTATATATGAATATGATGAATATGCATATATACTCATATGTGTGTGTGTGTGTGTGTGTGTGTGTGTGTGTGTGTGTGGTGGTTTGAAGAAAATGGCCCTCAGAGAGAGTGGCACTATTTTGGCCTTGTTGGAGGAAGTGTGTCATTGTGGGGATAGGCTTTGAGGTCTCCTTTTTCTCAACATTTGGAATTCTCGGCTCCTTCTCCAGCACCATGTCTGCCTGCATGCCACCATATCTCACCATGATGATAATGGACTAAACCTGTGAACTGTAAGCGAGCTACCCAATTAAATGTTTTCCTTTATAAGAGTCGCCCTAACAGCCATGGCATCTCTTCATAGCAATAGAAAAATATATGCATGTATGTGTAAGTTTACATACACACACACACACATATATATCTATGTATATATGCGTCTATAGGCATATGCATGCTTCAAGGTATAAATATAGATGTGTATAATCTCAAAAAATCCTCACACAGATTCATTCAGTTTTCATTCATATGTGTTCAGGTAATGTGGCCAGTGGTCACAGCTTGCTGTTCTGGAGTTCGAGATGTGTTGCGAGCATACTAACTGTATAGAAAGCAAAACATCCATCAATAACAATGTGAACATCTGTAAGAACAGACATACACTCATGCAGACTCATACACATTTACATATCATGCACACCCATACATACACAACCAATACATTTCACACCAATCATACACAACACACATCACACGCAAAACACTCATACATACACACACATCATACACATACATATCATACAAATGCACACATATGTACTCAGCTCAGTACCTCAATAGAGATGACTGCCAGTGCCCAGGAAAGAGAGGCATGAGTAGCACAGAAGAGTGTGTGTTATGCATGGCCATTATTTCAATACTCTGGCCCCCACAGACATGCTGAGTTTTCTTGTACCCTTGATGTTATACTTGACCATGAAGTCTGCTAGCCCAGGAGACACTTGACTGCTAGAAACAGAGTCCAGGTAGTGGCCGGCAGAAGGAAGCCACATGGTGTTAAAATAAACACTAGTCATTCAGGGAGAAAAGCACATACTTAGCTACGAACATACCTTAGAATCCCAGCGTGGGCTGGTGCATCTTTAGGTTTGGCCTTTGAAGGCGACTTCCTTGACAAAAATTCCCTATGTGGATGGCACTGTCTTCCTGGCCCCCAAAGCGGCACAGCACACCTCTGAGTCCACTCCGGACTCAGCGTGAAAGACTTTGTTGCCCTCTGAGTATTCTTTCAGTAGCCCCCTCCCCACCCTTGCCCTGTAGCCATCAGATAATTATCTGTAACCCGGGATTCTCTTCTCCACTCTGTGAGCCTAGTGATTGTCTGTGATGCCACTGACTCCTTGGGTCAGACACTGAGTAGGTACTTTATTATCACTGCAGGAACAATGAGCTGTCTGAGGAAAGGCCAAAAGCTGAGGGCTGGGCCATAATTATACTTTTCAGCTGTGCATGTGAAAGCCTTGAAACTCTAGCGCTCAGCTCACGCAGCGCAGCGGTCCCCCAATTTCACCTAGAGGCCAGTTCCTGACCCTCATTAGCCGTTCAAGGGGAAGCATATTAACCACTCCTCAGATTTAACCCGAAGACCCCTGAATCACTCCACCCCCACCCCCTTTCAGAGTTCCACCGGCTGGAGTCGAGGCAGATGGATCTCACCCTCAGGTGGCAGCAGGTATTTCATATTTTTGAGCGTGTGTTTCTTCAAAATAGAACAATTTGGCAAGTACACATTTAACATCTGAGGCAAGAAGGAGTGAGGAGCCTGTTTTTTTTTTTTTATGAGTTGGCAGCGTTACTCCAGCCTTTCCACTGAGACGGCGTCTTGCTTTGTGTGTGCCGTGGGCAGGTGCATGCATGCATGCATGTGCTTTTCTTGTGTGTTAAACACACTGGTGTTTAGTTTCAGAGCTCAGACTCTTCCAGGGCTTCCTTGGAATGGTTCTGTGTCCGGGAGGTGCAGGCATCCATGATGGCAGTAAAGACTGCAAACACCTGCTTTTAATTTGGGGTTCTGGGTCTCAGCTCCGCCTTCCTGTCTTAGCTTTGAACGCTTCTCAGTTTGGGAAGCGGAGTTGGACTCCTTTGCTGTTGCCTTGTTTGCGACTGTAGGTTAATTGCTTCTGGTTATCTGTTGAGTGGTTTGTTAAGTGAACAGGCTGCCATAGTCTATGTTTTTATGAATATATTAGGAATGTTTTCTATTTGAATGGATTTGTATGTGCGTTGTGTGCATGTGTGCACCGAGTGCGGGCTGAAAGGGTAGTCTACAGCCAGCAATGATTGGAAATGCTTCATTTTTGAATGAGACTGGTGTGAAGTGTGTGTGTGTGTGTGTGTGTGTGTGTGTGTATGTTCATGTATAGAATGTATCCATATCCAGCAATAACTAATCTGCTGTCAACAGACAAGGAAGCGCTTATAAAATCGGGGTTGGGAACATCCATTTTATTCCCATTTTTCTAAACCCAGCATCCCTCTTTATTCCCTCTCTATTTATAATGTTTTCTTATCAAGCTAGCTCTTGCATGTCCTCAGGGCAATTTTGTCACTTTGAAAAGATATATTAAAATGAGTGATTTTGGCAGCACATAATCTATGGCTTATGTGTTAATTATGTTTGCCTTCTTCAATATGTATTACACTGAGTGCTGGGCAGGATCCCTAGTGACCAGTCCCCCAGTAACTCCATCCCTGAAGACAGATTTAGAGACCGGATATTTCCTCCGGTTTCCTAAGTGACATGCTGTGGACGTTAGCATTTCTCAGAGACGACAGGCAGAGACAGCTAATGGCTCTTTAATACGCAATGAAAACTACAGCTCTCACCCAACGGCATCTATTGAATTTTCTTTATCACTTTCAGCCCTGGAAGCGGAGTGCCAAGGTACTAATGGAGTAGATCTCGGGGTGCAGAAATAAGCCCACATTACAGTTTAAAAGACCTGACTTGAGAAAAGCAGGTTCCCACAGAATGAAAGCCTGGCAGCTAAGGATCCCCAGAGCCCTGCCTTTAAAATTTGAGAAAGATGTACAAATAGCAATTGCTGCCTTGTAGAAAGAGCAATGGATCACAGCTAACCGAGAGAGGGGACAGACACAGTGTGGCCGCCTGCTCTTCTCGGTTCACGTTTTCTCTCCCAGGACTGAGTCTAGAATTGCTCTAGCTGTCAATTTTCCCCCGCAGAGGTGGGCGCTGGAACCCTGAAGACAAACTCTGCCATGCTGGCGGTCCCAGAGCCATCTGGGAAGCGTGGTTCTTTGTGAAACCCTTTTCCTTTCCCCCTCTTTCCTCTTTTTCTCCTCCTAATTCTTATCCTATACTCCATACCCCTTCCTTTATTGACATTTCCCCTCCCTCTCTTTCCTCCTTGTTTCCTCTTCATCCCCTTCCTCCCCTCCACGATCCTCCCCATGGTCTTCATCTTTCCCTCTTCCTATCCCTCCTCATTCTTTCACCCCATTCCCCGCCCTCTCCGGTCCCCTCCCCACGCCCTCACTGTCTTCTCCATCTCTTCCCCCTTCTCCTTTTACTCCCCCCTCCCCTTTCTCTAATGTTGCTCCTTGCATTGCTTGAAAGGTTGCCGCAGCCGTATACCTTCATGTTAGGAACGTGAAAAGTTGCGTGCTCAATGCTGTCCCAAGTTCATTCCTACCCCTGGTCTCAAGAGAGCAGACGGAAATTCGGCAACAGAAAGAGAGTGTTGGGGAGAGAGGCGTAGAGAAGAGATCCACGAGCAACCGTGGAAACCAACAGACGCCCCTGTTCGTCGGCAAAGGACTCCCCCACACCGCAGCCCTCTGTATTAGACCCCAAGATTCCCAGAGTTGATGTACAAGGCAAAACCGTCAAGCTTGGCTTAATCCTAAGAATGCAAGGCTAGTTCAGTCTCTGAGACAAGAATGCAAGGCTGGCTCAATCGCTAGGCACCAACACCGGTGACATGCTTCCAAAAGTAAATCATACTGTAGTAGGGAGGATTCTCAACCCCTCCCCATCAACATCCAGGATGAGAGAGTCCAGCGAAGGATTTACCTAATATTTCGATGGTGCTGGGGATGGAATCCAGGGCCCTGTCCACCACGCTCAGCAAGTACTCTGCCACTGAGCCACATTCCCGGACCATATTGATTCCTTTACCTACCGACCCCAATGAGAATTTCAGCAAATTGACAAATGGATTTTTTTAAAGTTTAGGTGGAAAAGTAAAATAACTGTAATAGCCTATATTGCTCCAAAAGACCATAACCAGAAGGTCCATTGGAAGCAGATTCTTTGTGTCATCTGCTCGGAAGCTATAGTGACCCATGCAGTCTGTGTGACACAGCAAAGGACAACATGCTTTCTTAATTTCTCTTCTTGTTGTAATGACATCATGTTGTCCTGTAGACCTGTGTGGGGGCATTTTCTTGATTAATGATTTTTTGAGAGGGCCAAGGGCACTGTAGGTGATGCCACCCTGGGCAGGTGGTCCTGGGTTGTATAAGGAGTCAGGTTGAGCAAGCCAAGGGGAGCAAGCCGTTAAGCAGAACTCCCCTGGCCTCTCTGTTAGTTTTTGCATTGATTTACTGCCCTGACTTTCCTTCATGGTAGAATCTCTAAGCTGGAATAAATCCTTTATTCCCCAGATTGGATTTGCTGGTGGTGTTTTATTACAGCAATGGAAAGAAACCTAGGACAAGTGTTTACAGCCTTTCTGAGTAAATCTGCTCAGCAATGAAAGGAACACAAATTTGATGACACATAATCACATCTGCTGAATTAAAGGTACTAAGTCAGCAGGTCACATATAGTGTGGTCCATTTCCACCACTCTAGAAGATAAAAAAATAACAGGGGTAGGAAATAGACTATGGCACTTGTTGATTCTTTTCCTTTCCTTTCCTTTCCTTTCCTTTTATTTTTTTGAGACAGAGTCCCTCTGTGTAGCCCTAACTATCCCAGAACTTCCTTAGTAGACCAGGCTAGCCTCAAACTCAGAGACCTATCTGCCTCTACCTCTGCCTCCTAAGTGCTGGGATTAAAGGCATGCATCACCACCACTCGGTTCAGACTAATGTTTGTTAGCAGCTGAGATGAAAAGTTTATAGAGCATCTGTCTGGAAAAGATCAGAGGAAGAGGATTCGGGGATCAACAAGCGTCTCCTTCGAGGTACCTTTGTGAAGGGCGCACAGGCAAGCATGTGTGGTCAATCTCACTGCAGATGACAACATTTAAAAATAGACTACAAATAACCGAGTTATAGAAGTGCTTCAGAGGCCCACGGCAGGAGGGCGAGCAAAAGGCTGACACTGTCTACTCACAAAGCGTTTTCTGAGGTTGCCCGAGCCCTGGTATGAGCTCATAACCCATATGTAGCCCTGCACTCTCGATGGTGAGTGTGTCTCACAGACAGAGCTATGAAAATGATGGACAGACAATAGGGAGCAAGTCAGGTTTTACTGTCATAAGAAGGTCCACATGCATGAAAATGCCTCAATAAAATCTACTGTGCACAACTAATGTAGGATAATGACATGCTTTTAAAAAAGATGCGTGTTAACCAAAGAGAAGGGAAACCATGAAAAGTAGGGAGAGGGTCTTTTACAGCTCAAGTGTGAAAATGTCCTCCACAGGCTCCTGCCATAAGGGCTAGGTCTCTGATGGGGGTGCTGTTTTGAGAATGTCTAGGAACTTAGGAGGCAGCAAGAGGAACTAGGTCACTGGAGTGTGGAGTGTGCCTTGAATATTATGTCTGGTTTTGTCCTCTCTGCTTCCTGTCCTCCATGAGGTAACCATTCCCCTTCTCCACCTACCCACCCTGCAATAATGTTCCTTCCTCACTGTAGGCATAGACGAACTGTCAGCCACAGGGGACTGAATGTCATAAAACTGCGAGCCAAGATAGATCCTTGGTTTACGTTGTTTGTGTTAGGTATTTTATCAAAGCATGAAAAGTACCTAATGTGTGGTCAGAGACAGTCAGCAGCAGTGGCAGAGGTCACCAGCGTGCGGTGGCAATGGTCGTCACCAGTGTGAGGTCATCACTGGCGTGTGGTAGCAGGGTCATCACCAGCGTGCGGTGGCAATGGTCACCAGCGTGTGTAGAGTCCTGAGGCTTCCATTTGTTCTTAGTTGTCTCGCCTGAGGAAGTGAGGGGAAGAGAGAAGTCCTGAACTCGCGATGTAACCAGGGCTAGAGTGTTTAGCCCTGTCTGCCATACACAAGCTTAAGAAAACATAAATATCATATTAGAGCCCACATCCAGTCCTCCCAAGTGGTCCATGTAGTTGCAGATAAAAGTCATAGTATCACAGGTGGTCAGAAATCAGTCTGCTAACTTACATGGCAACCACGGGAGAGATAGAATTCAGTGATGTCCTTGGCAGTAGGAGTTTCCCAAAGCAGATCTTCAAGCTAAGAGTTTCTGGACGTCTATCAACCTACTTTTCTCATGGTGTGGATGACCCAGCCTGCATCCATAGAAGAGAATTCAGGACTGTGGCTCACGGCTGTGCCTGAATGCTGGCATAATATCACCGATGCTTGTATCTGGCAAAGCTCCCCTCCTCTGTCAACAGGAAGGTGTGGGGTGACCCTAGTAAAGCAGGCTCCTTTTCATCAAATAGAGAAGCCTGAGTAGGGAAGAGGAAAGGGAATTCAGTCCTCAGGACGGTCCACCTGCTCAAAACGCGGGGGGTGATGCCGGTGTACCCGAGTAATTGCTATTTCAAAGGCAGCCCTTACTGTCGCATGCCTCGAGCTGACTTAGCTTGTACTCTTTCCATACGACTGTGTCTTTTATCTGGAAAATGCTGATGGGAATGGCAAGTGCTCAGAACAGAGGCGAGAGAAGGATCTGCTAAGGTAAGGATCTGGGGGTGCAGATCGAAGATCACGGGGCAGTTCAGCCCAAAGCTCAATGCAGACAATATCTGTTACACTTGTAATTGCTACTAAAGTTCAGGGTGGCATTTTGCTGATGTGTCTAAAATAGCCTTATTGGGGCTGTTGGATCTGGCTTGACAGCAGTAAGGCACACAGGGCAACGATCCAGTTGAGATCTTCCAAGTCATTCTGATAAGAGGACTGCCTTGCAAAAGCTCCTTAATTGCTCCAACATTCTTCAATTGTTCCATTTAGCATGGTCCTTTAAAAGGTCATCGATCAATCACTAGAGATGGGAAGTTTTACATTTTGCTTGCTTAACAAAACAGCCTTAACGAAATCTCTCCCATTTAATTTCAGATGAGCTGATACCACGGCGCCTGTGCTAATAGGCAGTCAATCTTTTTAATTGTTGTGGGGGTGACGGGTCTTCTGGGCTTTGGGTCGATGGACAGGAGCCTGGAGTTGAGAGGCCGGAGGAGAGGGAGGGAGTCTTTGGTAAGGACAGGAGTTCCGAGTTGAGTATTTTGCATTTTCAAGAATGAAGTGGACCGTTGGCTTGCTCGCCCTGAAGTTTGATTGAGACCTCATGCGAACCAGAAAATGCGGCAAGCGGGAGCCTCGTTCAGGCTACGTGGTCTAAGGAGGATCTGTGATAGCCAATGACCTCCATTCTAGCTTCATTCCTGTTGTGGTGACAAATACCCTGATGGAAAGCTGGACAATCCTCCAGAGACATGCGGAGGCCAGCGCGATGTGGACAAATCTTCAATAACTGGGGTAGCATCTTGCCTTACCAGTAAACATGTAGTAGTGGCCACACCCTTTGGGCGTGGTTTCGGGTGCGGGGATGTAACCCCTCTCAGGTAGCGTTGCTGCAGGCACATGCTCTCTTGGGTCGCAGAGAGTACATCTTCTGGAGCAGGAAGGCTACAGAGGTTATTTACTCTTATCTATGTAAGTTGTTCCCCAATAAGACACCTATTTATCACTTATTTTGGGTCTGGTGAAGTCATTTTAACCCTGCTTTTAATTGGCACTCTCTTCTCTGGGAGATTGTGGGTGGTGTGGAGTTGACAGGTAAACTGACTGCTATGATCTCCTTTCACAAACAAGCAACTAGCTTACGTGGTATGTGGGTGACTAGCTGTCCCTTTGCATCCTCCCTTCCAGTAACCACCCCCCCCGACCCCTGCTCTCTGCTGTCACCCATGGGGAGGTGCCCTGACTTGTATGAGAACTTCTGCTTCAAGTATCTCAAAATCCGGCCTTGGCCAGTTCGTTCTGCAAAAGCCTCGGGATGAAAGCAACATAGCAGAGTGAAGTGTGCTTGGCTAGGTCTTCTCCACCTCACTTAGTGAGAGTCCTTTTTTGTGTGTCTTCCCCTCAGAGCTGTCCTACATGCATTCACTGGTGGGATCGTGAACCCATGGTCTTTCTCCTGGTCATATTTTTGTAATCATCTTTTTTAAATTAATTATTTAGGGTAAGGAGTGTGGCTGACAGAGATGATGCAAAGTAAAAAAAAAAGTCTAGTGAAGGGTTGGAGAGATGGTTCAGAGGATAGGAACACATGCTGCTCTTTCAGGGTCTGATCTAGGTTCACGTCCTGGCACCCATGAGGTCCCACCCACCTGTAAGTCCCGCCCCTTTGGTCCTTTGCAGGAGCCAGGCACACACATGGCGTATATACACGAATGCAGGCTTAATTAATGACATTCTCCCCATTAATTTGGGGGAATAGAAACCCTGACTTCTGCCCATTTTCTCCCAGGCTTCCTGGGGTGTAAGAAGAGTAGGATGTTATGGAGGCTTGGGGTTCTAAAATTAGGCAGTCAGAGTTTCATGTCTTGGCTCCATCACCCAGGCTTTGTCCAGGATTTGAGGGAAGTACCACGCTCGCAGTGGGCAGGGCAGAGCTGGGGTGGCTGACGCACGCATCCTCGTGAGTTAGCAGAGGTAACGTCACGCCCCTCACACCTGCCGCACCAGTGGCTGCCGAGTGTGGTCACCATCTTTGCTTTAGCAACATAGTTGCCAGTGCATCTCATTCCCAGTTTCATCTGCCTTTCTAGTATTTTCTAGGAGTCTGTGGCCAGGGCAGGCCGGTTACGTTCTCGTTCCTGTGCATCCAGAGCACAGCTCCACACCTGTCCCGCGTTTCTCTGAGCCTCAGCCCAGGAGACACGCATCCAGCTGCAAGGGAGAGAGCTGAGGGGTCCTCGCATCTTTCTGGCCATGCAGTTCTGCCTTTGCAGGTGGAGAGCCTCAAGCACACACACACACACACACACACGCACACGCACACGCGCACACACACAGGCAGCCACCTGTTCACGATGCAGACAGTTCTCCAGAGAACAGCAGTTCTCAAGACCTATGGGAAACCATCACAATTTTCTCTAAAAATAGCCAGTGTCAGGCTGGTACCACAGGCGACATGGAAAGCCCCTGTGTCAGGTATCACCCTGTGTCAGGTATCACTCGGGGACTGGAGAGCCAGGGACCGTATGAGCAGGCATGAGCGAGTTTTGCAGTTTGCTTTTCCTCTCTCACCAGTGGGAACTGCAGCTGTGGGGGCTTTTTCCATGGCTTCACAGATCACAGAACTGCATAGAACGGGAGGGAAGTCGGTGAGGTGCTGCAGTGCGGATGGGCTCTGCTCTCCCGGAACACGACACGAAAGAGAATTTTCAATGTTAAGGCTTGGGCTGGGAAGGAGACAGGAGGTGGGAGGGAGGGAGGGATGGAGGGATGGAGGGAAGGAGGAATGGAGGGAGGGAGGGAGGAATGGGTGGAGGGAGGGAAGGAGGAATGGAGGGAGGAATGGAGAGATGGAGGGAGGGAAGGAGGGAAGGAGGGATGGAGGGAGGGATGGAGAGATGGAGGGAGGTTTTGCTTAAGCAGAAGCAGGGAAATACAGCCCCTTGCAGCATCAGTCCACGCAGGCAGTTTTGCACTGCTCCATCTCTCTCCCCCCAGAAGTCCATCTTTCTGCCTTCTGCTTCCCAAGAGAAGTCGGGTGACATCCAAGGCCTTCCTGCAGTCTTGTGCTGATCTCAACAACATAAATATTACAGGAAGACCATGCCTCTCCCTTTCTCTGGCTTTCCTGTCAACTCTCTGCCAGGGAGAAGGGACACCCAGGGGTGAGCATCCAGTTTCTGGCAAACGAGCCTTTGTTTAGGGGAGGCAGTCCCTTACCTGATGTTTGATCATGAATAAGTGAACAGGGCCTGAGATCACAGCATTTTCTGCACAAAAAAAAAAATCACGCAAGGACTTGAATCCTCGCTGGCCCCTTGGAATTAGTGTGTGAGCATGCAGGTGTGAGGAAGTGTCTGTGGGGTGTCTGGATATGAGCATGTGTGTGTGTGTATGTGTGTGTGTGAGTGAGTTCTGTGCACTTTGTGTGAGAAGTGTGCACATGTGCCAAAATGGGCGCGTATACACATGTGTCTCTGTGTAAGGAGTCTATTCGCGGTATGTGTGTGGGCGAGTAGGTGTGTGCCAGCAGGTGTCTGGGTTTGAGTGTCCGAGTTCGCATGTGCATGTATGCAGGAATGTGCAGATTCTGGTACTGGGACCATGTGTGTGGGAGAATGTTCATGTGGGTGAAAATGTGTGCACATATCCAAAGGATGTATGTGTGTGAACCATGCGTTTCCGTGTGTTTGACAGCAAGCATGAGTGTGTGGGTATGTCTCTGAGCATGCGTAAGCATACGCATGCATGTGTGTGTGACTGGACACGTGTGTAAGTGTGTGTCCATGGGCATCTGAAGTCATGTGATAAACACTTGTACACTGGTTACGTTTTGCTGTGTTTGCTCTCAACTGGTCCCCATTGTCTCCTAGAAGGAGGTTCTGAATTTCAGTGTTAAATTAAAGCAATTTGTTTGATTGTTTATCCATTTATTTGTTTTTTGTAAAGCGGAGTTTCTCTGTGTAGCAGCTCTGGCTGTCCCGGAACTCTCGATCTGTAGAGCAGGCTGGCCTCAAAATCATAGAGATCCACCTGCTTCTGCCTCCCGCGTGCTGGGATTAAAGGTGTGAGCCACCACCGCCCAGTGTGAATAATTATTACTGGAAGCAAGAGTCTCGGCTCAGCCCTTCTCTCAGAGCAGAGCTCACAGACGTTAGGGTTAAGGTGGGTGCAGATGGGACAGGAAGGTAAAAGTCACAGGACATGGGTGACTTCATAGTGTCTCAGTGAGGATGAAAATCAGTTTTTAGTGGTAAACGTTAGAACCCTCTGCTGTTGCTGGCACTGACCAGACATGAGCATGTTAGGGTCAGGGAGTAGTGATTTTCCTATTTACATTTGTAATTGTTGAAGAGGCCTCCAGGACAATGTAATGAGACATTTTGCCATGGAAATCAATAATTGCGTGTTCACCCCAAGTCAAACAATCCCTATGTATTCAGTCCATATAGTGAGAGTGACAAATTGTTCTGTACCAATTTAACAAATACTCAGAGCAATTAAGGGGGTTTCCGGAGGCCAGACCTTCTCTGAGAGGTAGAGCTGGTTCAGGACCTAGGACTGGGAGACCTTGCCTGACTTGTTTTGCTCTACTGAGACAACTGGTTCCTTATGAGGAGAGGCATTGCCTGAGTTCACTCCACTGTTTCGTCCTTGTCTCCGGCACACTCCTCGCCTGCGTGGAAACATGGCCGAGAGACACTGGAGTCTGAGCTCCCATGGATGAGTCAGCTCCAAGATGTCCCAAGCGTCTTTCCTGACTGCGGCGAGCTCCACACTGATGTGAGCTGGTGGCAGATGTTCTGATCACCGGGGCCCACGATTCTTCTTCCCAGCCAACTGTAAGGAGAGCTGACATGATGGCGGCCGGGTCTGATTTAACTAATCACACCTGGAAGGTTTAGCCTGGTTTCCTCGTTCCTTATTGCAACAGCCCGAGGAGGGCTAATAATGAGCTTATTTTCTTCTCTTGTTTGAGTCGTGTTGAGTGGACAGAAATAGACAGCTCTTTCCACCACAAGCCCCGAGTGTTTATTCTGCAGTGTGAGGAAGAGACTGTCTGCCAGGAGCTGAATGAATCATTAAATGAGGCCCAGGAAGAGGCCCAGCCAACCAGGTGTGTGGTGCAGGGCCCCGGCAATGCTGACAGGGTCTGCGTCTATCTAGAGACTTGGCCTGGGGCAACACGTGACAGCAATAGTCCTCTCGATATGTGATTAATTTATCAAACCAAGCAGCTGGTATCTTTTGAACCTGCCTCCCCCCCTTGTGCGTATGTTCTTCCGTAGAAAGAAAGGCTCGGAATCATTTACAAACATCAGTGTCTCCTTCGGCCACAGTGAACAAGCATCCTGCTGTAGATTTAACCCAAGATTGTGACCTGGCCACACATGCTTAGTGTGTCCATCCTGAACCTGAGAAGTCCTGTGCTGTGCCCAGCAAGGCCTGGAGAAGGTTCCATCCTGCAATGGGGACATTCTCCAAATGATCCTATGTGTGGCAGGCAGTGAGCTTCGGGAGATGTTCCAAGAGACAGCTTTTAGCCTTCTTAAGCCATCCCACAGCAGGGCTAGAGTCAGGGGCTGTAAGAGGGAAGGCTTTCCTCATGGAAGTTCAAACTCCGAGCATCCGTTTTTTGGACTAGCAAGGCAGGGAGGCCGCTGTAGGCAGAAGGAACATAAGGTGCAGGTGGGTTGGAAGAGCAGTCTTGGGTTTGCTAAGAGCCAGAGGCAGACAGAGCCAGGTAGTTTGTAGGTGTGCTGAGTCAGGCCCTTGCATGTGATTGCAGAAGTGGAGGAGGAAGCTAGATTGCCCATGTTTGAGCTGAGCGCACACGCCCATCGCAGTGGGACTTGGTGAAGCCGTCAAAGCTCATCAGCTTGAGAGTATATTCACAGTGTCTGCCCTGAGTCAGCATCCAGCAAGTCCATGAAGTCCCCTGTCCTTGGGAGGCTGCTGCGGGAAGCTGAGGACTGCTGTCCGTGGTGAAGCTGCTGTGCCCAGACTCTGAAGCCCCCAAACCACGAGGAGGCCAGATCCCATGCAAAAGCAAAGTCTTTACAGCTAATGAGTAAACTGGAGTTAACTCCGTTCCTCTGTCTGAAGCAGGAGGTGGAGCAGGGGGGACGCTGAGCAGCAGTGGAGCAGGGCATTTATCAGGGTAGAGCAAGGGGAGTGTCTGGGGGTCTGCTAGTAGCATAGCAACAGTCTCAGGATTGGTGTGCCACCAGGCTTGGGCAAGCTGTCCTGAGCTGATTGGTCAGCTGCAGCTGCAGAAAGGTTGCTATGCCTAGAGGCCATCCCATGGTGGAGGCTATACTCTGCATCCCTCTATTATTAGTAAAGCACATCCAGAACCCACTAGCTAACTTCTGACTGGTTTCTTGCCACACACAGGCTATCTGGATTCCTAGTGACTAGCATAAGGTTGGGCAAGGTCGGAGGCTCAGCACATGTTGCTGAGTCAGAGGCCTACATCCTGCTGCGTCTTTTCTGCAGCCTGTCATGGCTGCCAAAGCAGGGGGCTGGGTGGGGGTCTGGACCCTTCAAAGCAACAGAAAAATAGCTTCAGCTACGTGGATGGTCAGCTCAGATGAGACGGTCGTGCCCACTGCTTTGAGAGTGGCGGGGGGGGGGCATGCCAGAGGAGGCAGCCTTTGAGCAGAGATCTGGGCAGAGGGAGATTCTAGTTAGCTGAGGCATGAGGACGTGAAGGGAGAGCAGGGCATGCCAAGGATGAAACTGAGCATTGGCGGGGGGGGGTTGGGGGGTCTGGCAGGGTAAGGAAGGACTCAGTTCAAGAACTGAGGGTGGTGCAGACGCCCTGCTTTACCCGTAGAGCAGGGTGGTGACACGCCCTCCCGTGTCCAGCTCTCACGGGGCCTGACTGTTGCTAAAGGGGCCACAGGCAGCAGAACAAAGGACTGTCCAGAGTCCAGCCCCACCCAGTGTTCTCCAAAAAATAGGAGAGGGAGAAGGGAAAAGAGAGTGGAGAGGGAGAGGAAGCAGGCTTTGCTAGGACAGGAGCTCGGCCTTCCTCGCGCTGAGACCCTTTAACGCAGGCCCTCGTGTTGCGGTGACCCTCAAGCATAAATTCATGCTCGCTGCTGCTCCATAGCTGTAACTTTGCTACTGTTATGGATTGTAGCGCAAGTACCTGTGTCTTCGCGCGGTCTTAGGAGACCCCTGTGAAAGGCTCACTCAACTCCCGAAGGGGTCGTGACCATATAGGTTGAGAACAGCTGGACTAGAGGTAAGGAGGGGTGGGGGAGGAGGAGAAGAGGACGGGGGCGGGGAAGAGGAAGGGAAGGAGAAGGTGTTCCAGGAGAGAAGCAGGGGGAAGCAGGCATAGAGGAAGAAGAGGAGGAGGAGGAAGGAGGAGGGTAAGAGGACAAGAGGGAGGAGGGAGGAGGGAGGAGGAGGAGGGAGGAGATCAATCCGGAAGTTAGTAGGACAGCAATGAGAATGTTTCTAAGGCTACTGAGCTGTGCGTTAAGATGGTTGCAAAGGCAAGTTTTATAGGCTAAGTATTTTATCACAATAGAGCAAGCTTCCGTAGTGTTCCACGGTTTTCTCTTCACATCTTTCACCTCTTCAGCGAAGCTAATTCCTAAGCACTTAATTCTCTGTGATGCTGTTGTAGGCAGAACAGCTTTTGTAAATTCCTTTTTAGACGGTGCCTCATTAGTGGATAGGAATGTGCTGGGTTTTTTGTGTGCTGAGTTTTTAATCTCTTTATTTCACAGACCCCGTTTATTAGGTCTTACCTTTGGAGGACAGAATCTCTGAGGGTTTTGTTCCCACCAGAGCGTGCTCACAAGCTCCTGTCTAACTGACTCTTTCCACTGGGCTTACCCAGTGGCTCAGACCGGAACTTCCTGCTTTGCTGTGTTGAGGCCTTGACCTGCCACCACTGTCTCCTTCTTGACCTCGGCAGAACTCCAGGACTTTTACCATGGAGGGTGGGTCACTCTGTGGGGCTCGATCTTTCTTTCCTTGTTGTCTTAACATATCTTTCTGTTCATATGTGTGTGCCTGGCAGAGGTCAGAATGCAATCTCAACTGTTGCTCCACGCTCTCTGCCATGGAAATGGAGTCGGATCTCTCTCACTGGTCCACGGCTCACCCATAAGGCCAGATTTGTCTGGTCAGCATGCAGCTAGGGTCCTCCTGTGGCCTCCAACCCACCCTAGAGCGGGGATGACCAGCTGTTTCTTTTGTTGCTGTTGGTTCTTGGGCTTGAGCTCAGGTCCCAAGGCTTGCGAGGCAAGCCTTACCAACTGAGTCAACTTCTCACCCTGCACCATCTCCCTCTGCCTGTAATTTTTTGTGATGGTGATGGTGGTGGCGTGTGTGCACGACACACAATGTGTGTTTTGCGTGTTTGCGTGCTGTGTTATGTTTGTGTGTGTGTGCATTTCTGTAAGCGTTTTTGTGCATGCATTGTGTGTGTGTGCGCATGCACTTGTGTAGGTGTGTGGTGCTCTGTGCGTTGTGTACAGCTGTGTTTTCAGTGACCCTCTTCTCATTGCTCCCTCAGGGCTTTGGAGTTCCCGAGACTTCATCGCCCCCACCCATTGTCTTTCCACTTGTCCCCTTGCTCTCTGAATTGTGAAGCTTCTGTCAAAGACAGTACTTGAGTCGGTCCCTCATGGCACGCGTTGTATGGAGTAAAGGCAGCTACATGCTTCCTGTTTCTATCATTTGTCTTGTGGATCACGGTGGGATACATCTCAGGCCTTGAACTCACGGTTCTCCAGCCTCTGCCTTCAACGTGTTGGCATTATGGCGGAATCTCACGGCCTGGCTCTACCCCTTTTTCCTCATAGACATGTGGAAACGGGAAGGTGCAGAGAGAGAGAGAGAGAGAGAGAGAGAGAGAGAGAGAGAGAGAGAGAGAGAGAGAGAGAGAGACATCTCCCAAAACCACAGCCATCCCTGGGCCCTAACACTTGGAGGGTTGATTATGACTGTACAAGTAAATACTAAAGTAAAATAGTGAAACACCTGTGTGCCCCTTCTCGGGAGCTGTGTTCCGGAGTTTGGACAGAACAGCATCAGGGAGCAGGGTCCCTCCTCTCTGTCTGATTTTTAGTGCTGTTCAAGTGTGTTCTGGCATAGCCTCTGTGGTGACGAGTTTCTGCGTGATGGGGACACTGAGGCCTGGACACTCTGTCTGGAGCCCTCGGGACTCTCATGCCAGAGAAGAACCTGAAGAAGTCTGTCTTGCCCGAGTTCTCGCGTAGCTCAGTGCTCCTAGGAAAGGAGACAGAGAAGCTGTCTTTCCATCTCTGATGAAGTCTTGGTGCTGCACACTCTCTCCTGAACCCCACAATAGCTTCTGGAAGGTGCCCCGGGAACCCCAAATTGCTTTCTTTGCTTAATAGCAGCAAAATGGAAGAAAACAGAATCCTAGGAGCTCTCCTTCTAAACTCTCACCAGGCCACCCGAAAACTGCCAGGGGACTCTCATGTGCATTGTGTTTTTTTTTTTAAAAGAAGGGTAAACACATACACAGAAGCGTCTAGAAGTGGAAGCACCTTGAAAGAATGTGGGTAATGAATGCTCTCTGGCTCAGGGGAGGCATGGTCTCCTCACCAAGTGGACCATCAGCCTATCAGCCTCAGGGCCTCCACAAGGAGAAACATGGAACGCACAGACAGTGGCCTCATTGGTAAGCTTCGGGGCCAGAGCCTGAGGCCGCAGCCCCTCCTTTCACACTGTCTTTCAGTGAGTGAGTTTTCATGGTCTTTGCAGCAGCCGGAGGGGCAGACATACTGGGGGATCTGAAGCCGCTATCTGTACCTGCTCTGAATGTCAAGGCCAAGAGAAGACGATGCCATTCCTGATCTAGGAGGTGTGGCCTTTTTTGGAGGGGTGCATCACTGTGGGTGGGCTCTGAGTTTTCAGACACCCACACCCCATTCCCAGATGGCTTTCTTCTTCTTGTTCGTGAATCAGGAATTAAGGCCTCAGCCCCTTCTCCATAACCATATCTGCTTCTCCATTGCCACGCTCCCTGCCATAAGGAGCCCAGACTCTAACCCTCTGCCACCACGAGTCCTAAGTTTAAAATCTTTCTTTTATAAATTTCCTTGGTCATGTTGTTTCCTCAGGACAACGGGAAAGTAACTAGGGCTTTGGCTTCATGGTCATTGCAGCAGCGCATAGAGGGCCAAGGCAAGGCTATGTATCTTGCTTCCTACATAGGGACACCATCCAGGGACCCTTTCACCTCAGCTTGGCAGAAGTTGACTGCCACCTCCATGGGCTCCCTCCCCCAGGCACCTGCATGCTTCATGTCATAGAAAATGCTTTAGTTTCAGAGATTCTCCTCCTGGGACATCTGCATCAGGAGAGTTAGGTATGACAACTTCTAAGTGACTAGAGGTCTGTAATGACCGTGCCAGCCTTCCCTGCCCATCTATCATTTTTTCTGTTGGCTCGTGGTAGAGTATATCATATTCGTGAATCGGTATTCCATACTTATACACATATGAAATTTATGATTTTAGGATATGGAACTATCTCTACTCAGTGTGTTTCATCTTTTCTTTTCTTTTCTTTTCTTTTTTTTTTTTTTTTGCTTATGAGGTCTCCCACTTCTGATTACACTTGTTTCAAAATGAACAAATAATGGAATAACAATGATCTTCCTTTCACATAACAAAAAAAGAAAAAACAAAAAGAATTCCAATAGAGGCTGGAGAAAAGGCTCCTAGGATGTAGAGCCTGCTACACAAGCTGGAGAACCTGAATTACATCCCTAGAATGCACAGAAATCAGGCGAGGCTCTGCTCCTCTGTGATTCTTGTGCTGGGGACAGAGACAGAGGACCCAAAAGATGATGGATTCTATAGGCTGGCTGGCCTGCAAGGTGAGCCCAATGGGAACTCCAGGTGCAGTGAGAGAACCCATCTAGGAAACAAGGCTGGGAGAGGCAGAGGGAGACAACTGAAGTCAGTCTCTGGCCTCTACAGACACCCGCATGGACAAGTGCACATGAACATTGCATACAGTGCACACGCATGCATGTCCTTCTGCACAAATTAATCCTAAATGGTGTGTGTGTGTTCAAACAACTCGCTGCACACTTCTTTCATTGTGTTTAGATACCGCCATTTCTTTATGTCAGAGGGGAGAAGGAAAGGAGGAGATGGAGGAAGGGGATGAGAGAGAGAGAGAGAGAGAGAGAGAGAGAGAGAGAGAGAGAGAGAGAGAGAGAGAGAGAGAGAGAGAAGGAACACCATCTCATATTACATCATATATTCCATATTCCAAGGGACGTCTTGGTTATTTGCCTAACACTTGTGGCTCAACTCCTTCTCTACCTTCCTCTCACCCTTCACTTGAGTGTCCACAGATCAGGAAGACGTCCCCACCCCTCCTGTGATGTATTTATGACAAGGCAATCCAGGCTGGAACAGAAGTTGGTCTTCCTGTCAGCTGAGCGGGACTAAAGGCAAGTTGGAACTGAAACATAATCATTGGGGCTTTGGGTTACTTTAAATCCCTAGTGTTTAAGTCGACCCTGTCTGGCCCTGCGAAGGTGCCGTTGGGAGAGCCTCAGTGAGGCAGTTCCCACCTCAGAAGGGAGCGCACGCTTGATAAGACACCATTACTGTGAATTCACTGTGCATAAGGATGGTTCTCTGGAGCCCATTGCTCTCAAAGGAGCCCGCATTCAGCCCTTCAGATCTTGCCCCTCCTCCCCACTGCTCCTCCCTCCTGCTGACGCCCTCCCGTGTCTGTCCTCCGGTCTGTATGGCTTTATGCGTTTATGTATGCCGCAGGATTCACAATGAGGGGAAAAACACACTCAACTATCTGAGTGCGGCTTACTTGGTAGCAGGTCCACCACGCTCTACCTCCTGTTTATTCCCCTCAAGGGCTCTAAGTCAACACAGCACAGCGATGCCTGGACATCCATGTGGAGTACACCTGTTCACAGCACTGACTTATAGAGCCAGCGAAGGTGTCTAAAGAAGATGTGATCTGTGTGTGGTAGGTGCGGTGGAGCCCCCCCACACACACCTACAGAGAAGAATAAAATCATGTTGTCTGGAGGAAGATGGATGGAACTGGACTTTTATTTCTAAGCCTCTGCATCCACCTTCCCCTGGAATCACACCCCTGAGTCCACAGTGTAACAGTATTTGGGATGTGAATTAAATTTTCCTTCAGGGCCTCATTTAAGGCTAATGGCGATGGCTCTAAACCAGCCCCACTAGAGTGCAGAGCGCCAGCCCCGCTGTCTGCTGAGTTAATTTAGTTGAATGTGGAGGGAAATTGGTACACCGGGGTCTTCTGCGGGAGCCACTGGATGGGAGCTGTGATGATTCTGGGATGCATGGATGCGCAGGCAGGGTGACCTCTGATTGGAGACGTCTATGCACACGGGACGTTCAAACAGTCTGAAGACATCCTGAAATGCGCCCAAGGCCACAGAGACTGAGTCCACAGCACAGGCAATCCTACTGCCCTCACCACCACCTGCACACCACAGAGCCTCGGCACCACACTGCACTGCACCAGGGTCTCAGACCACAGTGTGCCTCGGTATCCCCACTGCAGTGCAGCAGAGGCTTGGCAGATATTCAGTCTTGATATCTGTGTCCATGGCAGGTGACACAAGGAATCACAAAGCAGAATGCACAAAAAAGAGGACACCCCAGTTGCCCGGGTCCCATTCTTTCCCCTCCCAGCGTCACCCTAGCAACGTGACACCTGGGGATGAATAATGCACGCCTGCTAAGCCTTCGGTGAAATTGAAAGTCAAGAGCGGCATGCTCTGGAGTCTTGCGAAGCTTCCTCCAGAATAAGGGACATCTTACACCCTAGCACCATTCTCCATACAATCCTGTGGCTGCTCCTCATGGTTAGAGGAATGATCAATCCTGAGACTGGAGAAACCGGGGGCAGGAAAAGGCAGGGATGAGCCTGGAGCATCTTGTAAGGTCTGGAAATGAGAGTGTCCCTTAAACACAGTCGCCCAACGAAGGCCTCAGTATGAATAATGGAGACATGAGGAGGTAATTCAGGAGCCACTGGAGGTCACCAGTAGCAAAAGGTAGAGCAACTGGGACAACATATGTAAAATAATATCTAATAGCAGTCTCGAATACAATAGTTTATGTGAGTCCATATTGACGTCAACAGACACATGGGCCTGTGTGTAGAAGAACCCTGCATGATTAAGGCAATCCATCTTCAATGCATAGATGACCCACTTTCCACTCTAACAGTGGACAAAGGAGACGGTATGGGAAAGGCCACATGAGTGAGCTGACAGCCTGACCAACTTCACCGTAAGCCTGATGGCCAAGGTCATCAGCATTACCGTAAGCTGGTGGTCAAGGACAAAGGTTCATCTTGAGAGCGGAGAAATAGTCACAGCCAGGACGTGGAGGAATAACCAACGCCTGCCCCTCCATCTCTTAGTCAGGTCCTGGAATTGGCACAAAGCTCCATTAGCACCAAGGACCTTGGAGTAAGTGCAAACTGAGTCATAGTAGTATATTGATGTAGGAGCACCAGTTGGTTTTGATGGACGAATTTACTACACTAAATTGAGATGCTAATAATAATGTCTAGTAGAGACAGTCAGTTTGAATGCTGCCATTCTTTGGAGGTCACACCCATTTGGAAGTGAAGGGAGCTGGAAACATGACTTCTAGGAGGCACCAGAGCTACTTTGGATGGCCTTCATTTCTGGAATATTGTGTTGGTGTTGCAATAATGTTTTTCCTTGGGGAGACTTGAACAAATGTCTTCTTAGCCCAGATTGAGCACCAACTGCAGATCAAAGACAAGACTCACCCAAGTGTATGTGGGAGAACCAGTGAGTTTAATTGTGGTTCCTTACAAGGGTATGGGAAGGGGTTTGATTATAGGGCATGGTCAACTTATGAGACACTATCCTCCTAAGAAGATGCTCTTGCCCATTGACCCTTAGCTGCTATATGTCCTCAGAGTGGGGCAGGACTGGAGGACCCTCTCTCCCATGATGGAGCATTGAGGGACTCCATCTCTCAATAATCACAGCTACTTCAAATTTTAAAAGGACAGCCTCCCCCAGGGGAGGTCTCCATGTGACGGATGGTCAGGCTGAGACCAGCCACAATCACGTGACTCTCAAAGGCCACCACCCTAGAGCTGGTGAGAAAGCATGTGCATTGTGCTGCTGCTGCTGGCTCCAAGATCATTTTGGTTGAAGCACCTGCCTCTTTGATACAGAAGATGAAGAAGAGGGTATTCCTCCAGAAAACAATGCCTCTCCCTCCTCTTCAAACAGACTTTCCCCATGCTGCGAGGCATTTCTAGCTCCTTCCCCAGCCAGCAGGGGGGACTGGGAAAGCAGATCACATTGCTTGGTGATGAATCAGTTGCCAAGCGTGTGGGAGCCCACTGCATGATGGGTATTGCACATTGTTCTTGTTGTCATCTCTTGCTAAGGTATTAAAATATAGATCAGATACTGCACAATGCTAGTGTGAAACCACTGCATGAGTTTCCTCACACACCACTGCCGTGTGTGCAAGGGAAAGTGTTTGAAGCCGCACACCCGAGCGTACTGTGCTTGCGTTTTAACAGAAGTCCATTGGTCCCAGCAGATGGTAGCTACGATTGCAGTAGGGTAGAGACCCCTGCCAGGTCTTCAGCCAGGACCAGCATGGAAGCCAGCAGCACATCTCGCTGGTTTTGTAGCCCAAAGATATCGTCTGGTGTGTGCATCCTCCCCGCAGAGAAATGAAGCTCTCGGACTTGATATTATCCGACTTTCTGCAAAGCAAATGTACTGTTCTGAGCGCCGTGGGGAATTTGAACGTCCATGATAAATGGCGGAGGATGCAGCCTGGGATAAGTTTTGGAATGTTAACTTCGCTTTCCCCCCAGAGATGGTTTATTAATACACGGTCTGGTCTCTGGGTTCAGGAATATAAATCAGATTCTATTTAACTAGGTTTAAATTGTGCTCTGTGTCTGATCCTATCTCCATACAGTTTCCGAGTGGCTGAGAAACTTCTTGAAAAATATATAGAAAATGAAGTTTCTATGGCAATGCAATTTGTTTTACCCCTAGAAAAGTACAAAAGAAATAGAAGCCATTCTCAGACCAGCCTCTTCCTTGTGCGCACGCCCCGCCCCCAACTCAACAGAGTAGTCAGGGAGGGGTGTGGCGATCTCTGTTCAAGGACAGATTTCTCATCTCTTAAAGTAAATGACAACTTATCTCCGAGTCACACGGGCTCTGTCACCCCCACACCACCAAAGCTGAGCAACTATTGATGCAGAGAGGAGCTGGGACAGCCTATGTGTCTAGAGCAAGTTCACAGCGGGGGTGGGAAGGAGGGGGGAGTCTCAAGTCCCCAGGCTCTCTGACCTCTCCTCTGCTATCCTCGAAAATCAGCCACCATGAGAACCCACAGCCAGACCTTAAGGGTCATATCTTCCTCAGAGTGGAGTAGCCACACACACACAGAGGGGACAAGCTAGTGTCTTTTTAAATTAACCTTGTTGCCATTTAAGAACTCAGAGGAGCGATTCCTGATGTGACTGTGGAGTCCAGACTTACAAGCGCAAAGCAGAGTTTTAGGTCCAGCCATGAACATCAACAGCAGCAACAACAACAACAGCAACAACGAAACAAAACACAAAACAGTAAATGACATCAGACAGCCAGCGCAGTCCGCTTCAATCAGGCACAGCGTGGGGGAGGTGAAGCTGGGGGTTTGCACATTCTTCCTGCAGCCTCTCCTCAAGGCGCCCTGGAAATTAGCAGCGGGATGCATAGCCATCCCCAGGAACACAGCATCTTCAGGCTTGTCCCCTCCAAGCTGCTGGGGTTTTTATCCCTGCCTGGGACTCCATGCTGCTGTCAAGGCAAGTGCTAAAGCCCCCTTGTCAATCAGACACGCGGGAGAGGCAGAGGGAGGGGAGGATGTAGAAGCCTGTGGGAGGGCGGGTGAGGCTGCTGATCTGTGGGTAAGGGAGCTTCCCTCCAAGTCTGAAGACCCTAGTTCAACGCCTGAGAGCCACGTGGTGTAAGGAGAGAGCCAACTCTCCCGCAAGCTGTCCTCTGACCTCCACAGACACACTCTGGCAGGTGTGCAGATGTCCCAGCACAGTCATAGATAAAATACGATCATCATTGAAAACTTAAATTCTCATGGTATAGGTGTTGTCATCCGTGCCCTCGGTGCATGAAGAATCGATGTTTGGGGAGCAGCAACTTAGCAGAAACGGCTCTTCTCCTTTTGACCCACGGGATGGTCCCTCAGAGCCCAGGGAGGATGTGAACGTGTAAGGATCTCTGAACTCAGATCGGGCAGGTCATAACCTCCTCCCCGAGGGAGGGATGTGTGGTGTACCAAGGCCATGGTTGGTTCTGGAGTCTAGGAAGCAATAAACACATTCTAGACTAGAAGAGACGATGTCTAGGGAAACAGTCACTACTGTGTTGAGGGACGCAAGGGGGACTGATTTTTCCTGGTGCCAGCCCATACCTGTCTATGGATCAGGCTTTGTTCTGCCCAAGATGGATTTCCCTTACATTTTGTGAGTCTCAGCTGGAACATACCAAGCTTTCAGCGGGCTCTGTCCGCCCCCAGTGCCTCACAAAGCCAGCCTCTTCACTTGGGGCTGAGTCAGAAACCTTCAAAGTGCATAGCCAGCACACTGGTCACAGCGCCGAGGGATCAAGGGAGGTGGCCTCCGTCTATGGCGGGCTGGAAGGGTCTAGATGCTGAGCTTCTTTACCAGCATCCGGTTTTCTGTTGCTGGTTCCATCCCAGCCTTCCTGGTGTTCTCGAAGGAATAGCAGTCTGCCCGCCCAACTCCTGGGCCTCTGTTATGGTTTGAGCCCGAGCTGTCCCACATAGGGCCACGGTTTTAGCTCTTGCTCCTTTGTTAATGGAACTGTTTGGGGATGTTTGTGAGTTGGGGCTTGGCTGAGGGGACGTAAGTTCCTAGGGATGGCTCTTTGAAAGTTTAGTCCCACTTCTGGTTCTGTCCTGTGTTCTTGCCTGGTGGTCAGCCATGACGGGGGACCTTACCTCCCTCAGCGTTCTCATACTCTCCTCGAGCATTGCCATGCCTTTGTTTCCTTGATGGCTGTGACCCTCTGGAGCCTACTAGCAAAAACAAAATGAATCTTTCCTTCCCACATTGTCTCTGTCAGGTAGGCTGTCACACACCATGTGACACTAATACACCTGCACTCCAGGCTGTGCCTCCAGCAATGGCCACTGGGAACCCATGCTATCTGATCCCTGTCCCTCAGCACCCGTGGGCCCTGGGTGACTGTGCATATCTTAGGGCAAGCTGTCTGTGCGTCTTCGTTCATTCAGCACTCAGTCACCCCATGCGGCAGGCAGTTGCGATCTGTTTTATTTCCTCCATTTGCTGAATGGGAAAAGAGAGATGTGTGGTGATTGTCTCAAGGCCTGGGAGTAAAAACAAAGGCAAACAGCCACGATCGATCGTGAGCCCATCACACAGGCATAGCTGCCTTGAAAAATAACTCCCAAACTTCAGGGTAAACTTCGATGACAAAGGACCAGGTCTTATCTGGGACTAGGAATCACCCAGCCGTGCATCCTGGTATGCACCAATCTCCTTCATCCTCCAGCAATGCTCAGTACACGCAGAAAGCCATCCTCTGAACCTGCAGGCTCAGTTTAAACTCCAGGATCAGCCAACTGTGTCTTCTCCACACTGGAGAGATTAGCTTACCTTCCCCCAGGAGCCTGGGTGGAATTCAGCCTCTGTAGCTGCTGCTGGTTGTGATGGCAGCCAGAGAAAGGGAGGATGCAAGAAGCCTTCCCGGCCATTTCCTTTGTCGGGCCAATTAATGTTACGGACACGCACCCCGACTAATGCCGTGTGTCCTCATCTCCATCTGCCAGGCACTGCGGGAGGATGTCCTACCATGTAGAGGACCACAGTCCAGGCTTTTATGAGAGATCAGAGCTCGGTGTGGTGGCCTTGAATTAACAGAGGTCCGCCTGCCTGTCTCTTGAGTCCTGGGATTAAAGGTGTGTGCCGCCACCACCTGGCTCTATGGCTGTTGGGATTAAAGGTGTGCATGACCATTGCTTGGCTCTATGGCTTGTACTAGCTTTGCTTTCTGTAGCCTCAGGCAAGCTTTATTAAATCATAAATATGTATCATCACACACGTGTATATAAGTATTCTTATATACATGTACACATATGTTTATAGGTACTCTTATATACATGTATGCATGTGTATATAAATACTCTTTTATACATGTACACATGTGTTTATAGGTACTCATATACATGTACACATGTGTGTGGAGGACATGGGTTAACCTTGAGTGTCATTCCTCAGGAGGCGTTTGTCTTGTTTTTTGAGACAGGGTCTTTCACTTGAATCAGGAGCTCCCTGACTCAGTTAAGTTGGCTAGCCCATGAGACCCAGGGGTCTGCCTGTCTCTATAACCCCAGCACTGGATCACAAACATATGGAACCACAACTGGCTTTTCATCTGGGTGCTGGGTTTCAAAATCAAGTCCCTATGCTTACAGCAAGCCCTGTACCTAGGGAGCCATCTCCCCAGTCCCATGGAACCATCTCCCCAGTCCCACATCCTCCTTGTAGTCTCCCAGAAGCTCATCCTCCCTCGGAGACAGCACATTCCCTGGTAGGTCTTGCCTCTCTGACTTGGCAGAGTGCCTGGACCACATTAATCACAGCCCATGATTTCAGGGAGCTAGAGACAAAAGGCAGCCGATCTTGAATGTGTTATAGAGGAGAGGACAAACCAAAAGAGACCATATGTTCTAGAAAATTCTAGCCTGAGCCTCTAATCCTGGATGAGATCCCTCAAGACAAAAATAACTCAGGACTAATCTTAAAAGCCTGAGGAGCAATAAAGAGATGGCAGCTGGGTAGGAAGTGACAGGGGAAGGAGGTCCTGAAGAAAACACCACCAACCCTGGACACGGAAAACAGAGGCGGGTGGATCTCTGAGTTTCAGGCCAGCTTGGTCTAGAGTGAGTTCCAAGACAGCCAGAACTACACAGAGAAACGCTGTCTGGAAAAACCAAACCAGACCAAGCCAAACACAAAAGAAAACAAGCCAACAAAAAAGAAGGGACGGAAGAAAAAGTTGCCCCCAGAGGAAGCATTAGAGACTCTGGGCCCCGAATACTAACACCCCAACTTACCCAGGGGAAGAGCATTCACGCCTTCACTGGTGTTAGGTCCCCAGAGGTGAGCCACCAAGTCACTTCTCCTCGTTCCCATACTGGGGTCCTTGTCTACAAGCCAGAAAGAGCACTTACGAGGTGCTGCCTGCCATGACTAGGTGTCACAAGGACCAAGTCTCACATCAGTGCTGCAAGCACCTCTGAACCCAGATCTGGATCTCTGAAGGTGTCATTCAGCTTGGTAAGGAACCGTCCAGCTGCCCTGCAGTGCGACCACAGTGTCTCACATGCCCCGCTGGCTATGACCGGGTGTCCCGCTGCTCATGCCCTTGCAGACAATTAACACTGTGTTGTTTTTAGTCGTTCCAGTAGATAGGTAAACAAGCCTGCTCCCCACACGATGGGCTTGCCTTCCCTTGGCAGGGAAAGGCTATACCTCTGGTGTAGCAGGCAGCTATGTGCAATCCAGAATTACTCAGAACATACATACACCTTATAGTGCCTTTGTCTCTTCCTGGCTTTGTGAAGCCAGTGGATGGAAGAGTCAGGGATTGGTATAGTAAACACATGCTTTGTGAGTTTAGGTATTTCTCTTTTTATTTAAACTAGAAACAAGCTTGCTTCACATGTCAATCCCAGCTCCCTCTCCTTTCCCTCCTCCCCCGCTCCTACTTGCCCCCCCAACCCCCCACCCAATCCCCACTCCAGTCCCCAGGGAGGGTGAGGTCCTTCATGGGGGATATCCAGAGTCTCATTCAGTGCAAGGCCTAGGCCCTCCCCCCAACAGTTTAGGCTGAGAGAGCATCCCTCATTGTGGGATATGCACCCAAAGTCCATTAGGATGCCAGGGATAAATACTGATCTACTGTCCAAGGCCCCATAGATTGTTTAGGTCTCCTCACTGACACCCACATTCCGGGGGTCTGAATCAGCCCCATGCTGACTTCCTAGTCATCAGTCTGGGATCCAAGACCTCCCCCTTGTTCAGGTCTGCTGTTCTGTGGGTTTCACCAGCCCAGTCTTGACCCCTTTGCTCATCACTCCTCCCTCTGTCTCTGGGTTCCAGGAGTTCAGTTCAATGTTTAGCTGTGGGTGTCTCCCTCTGCTTCCATCAGTCACTTGATGAAGGTCCTAGATATTTCTTTAATGTGTTTAAGTGTGAGCTTGCAGCTCAATTATAGACGGAACTGTAGGAATGTGATGGTTTGGGTATGAAGCACCCTCTTGAAAACACAGCATGTGACAGGCTTAGTCTGAAGCTCCTGGGTCCAGTTACTGAATGTCGCCGGGTTATATAGGCTTCAACCTAATCATATTTGTAACCCGGTGACATTATTAAAAAGCAGTGGAAAGTTCTAGAGGTGGGGACTGACTGGAGTAAGTAGGTCACCAAGAGTATACCCTGGAGGAGCCCTTTCCTGTCCCTTTCTGTGCTTCCTGACTGTCATGAGGTAGGTGGCTTTCCTTCATTATCATGCTGTGCCTCATCTCAGGCTCAGAAGTCAGAGTTAGGCAACACTATGCTTCATGGGAGTGGTGCTCCCTTCCTACAGGCATTGAACCTTCATAGACTTCATGGGAGTGGTGCTCCCTTTCTGCAGGCATTGAACCTTCATAGACTTCATGGGAGTGGTGCTCCCTTACTGCAGGCATTGAACCTTCATAGACTTCATGGGAGTGGTGCTCCCTTACTACAGGCATTGAACCTTCATAGACTTCATGGGAGTGGTGCTCCCTTACTGCAGGCATTGAACCTTCATAGACTCCATGGGAGTGGTGCTCCCCAGGCATTGAACCTTCATGCAGCAACAGATAGGAGTGCCTGGCAGATCCTCTCAGAACCTCATCACTGTTTTAGATACTCAGCTGTCACCTCTAGTGGCACCCAGAGTCCTGAGGGCTGATGTCCATCAAGCATGAAAGCCTGTGTATGAGGTTCCTGAAGCTTCCAAGGCACAGCACTGCAGGTCCAGATCTGGACAACACTGGTGCGGTATTGTTTGTAAATGGAGTTCTTAATTGGTCTAGATAATAAAAGGCCAGAGTCAGATACAGACTTTGAGAGATGAGAGAGAAGGAGCAAGCCACAGCACACCTTACCCCCTTAGCATCTCAGCAGACAAGAGAGTGATTTCCTGTTTCTCCCTGCTTATACCCTGTTTCTGCCCAGCTACCTCACTTCCTGTCTGTCTGTACAGACCTCCAGACCTCTATGGTTAGCTAGTGGCAAGCTCCATTCTCTGACCCCAGGACAGGTTTACAAGAAAGATATTACCACAATTGTACAGCTCCAGATGCCAGAACCAAAGGTGGGATACCAGCAGGGCCCATGGCAGGGCTCCCTCTGAAGATTCAAGGTTGCACAGGCAAGGATCCCCTCCTAGGGAATGGTGCCACCCACAGTGGGCTGGTTCTTCCCATATCAATTAATATGCAATCAAGGCAGACCCCTACAAACATACCTGCAGGCTGCCAGATTGGTCTAACTAACCCCTCACTGAGCCTCTCTTTCCGGATAATTCCAGGTTGTCTCCAGCTGAGAATGAAACCTAACAGGCACAGGACCCATTCTACTCTCCATCATGACCCTTATGATCTGATGACCAAATCGTGAGGCATGGAAGACGAGAACAGTCACATCTGAATGGGGAGGAGACAGCCCCACCTCAAGAGCTGATGTCCCAGGTGTCTGTGAGTGACACTGGTTTGTCCCGAGGGGGGCATACACAGTCCACATACAGGCTGTGCAAGGCTAACTGTAATATCAGGGGCTTTATGAACAGTGGAGATGAGGAGTTTTCAAGCCAGTGCCAGCGAAGTCCGAGACCAACTGAAGGATCCCGCGTGTATGTTCTTGCGGCTTGCCTCTGAGGAAGAGGGGCCAGGCAAAGGCCTGAGATGATTCAGTGGGAGGAGGGAGCAGGGAACGATGGACAGCTCACACCCTCCCTCTCAATAATATCTCCTAACCGTATTGCAAACGCATCCAGGGTAGCTCTCCGTCCTGGATGGATTCTCAGTGCTGGCGTGGCACACGGGCGTGTCCTGCATACTCACCATGCAAAGGGGCTGGGCGTGCATTATTTCACAAGTGCACAGCTGATGTCTCTGCCCACAGACCCTCAGATGGTATCCGTTGCATGTCATTTCCAGTCCTCCCTTCCCAGGTGACCACTGAGTGGACACATGTGGCGTATGTGGTTGTGTCCAGTGTTTTCCATCCCGGGCTCTAGACAGTTTTCCCCTTTGAAGCATGTGTGGGTCTTCCTCTTTCATCTCAGCTGTGCACTTCCTCAAAGTCTTGAGATGAATAAATCATGCCCACCTCAGTCTCCAAGCTGATCCTGCCGTTCAGGGCTCTCCACTCGCTCCAGGGCTTGGATTAATCAGGAACTCTGGTTTTTTTTTTTTGGTGCAAGTAATTTTTCACCATTCTTGCAGTTCTTTCCTCTCTGTGGAATTTGTATGAACAACAGGATATTCTCTGAGCTTAGCTGCAATGCCAAGAAAAGAATTAGACCACTCACTCCCTAAAGTTCTGACCCAGCAGCAAATTGAACCAAATTGAAGGTCTCAACATTCAGTGAGGTGAGGTGTTCTCCTTAGTCGGCTTCCCTTGAGCACCCCAGGGAGGCCAGGGGAGGGGGATAAGGAACCTGCAGGCTCCTATGGTGTTCCAACGAATCCCACCAGCTACTAACCCATGTGGGGGACTCCCTTCCCTAATGAACAAGGATGGCAGCTCTGATTATGGCCCTTGGTGCCCTGTGGATTCTCCGTCACCTTAGGAACCACAGGCAGTTTCCCTGGAGCTGGGGGCCTCTCTGCAGCATCTTCCGAAGGACCTAAAGGTTGGTGACCGGGACCGTGTCCCCGCTGCCGGGAGCTCTCCCTGGATTCTTCACAGGTATGTGCGCCTGTGTGGGCTCCTCAGCTCGTGCCCATCCATATGCCCAAAGTCTTCATCATCACCTTCTCTGACCCTGCCTCCTCTGGGCCACTCCCTCTGTCCTCGCCTCTCTGACCCTCTTCTACACCACGCCCCGTGACTCATTTCCCCGCCCTTTACCTCTCTACTCTCCCTCCTTACCTTACTTCCTCCTCCCTTTCCTCGAGTCAACCACAGCAGCTCTCTCGCTCGTCCTCACCCTCCAATGACCCCTACCCTCCAGTGGTCGATTCTGTCCTCCTGTGTCAGGCCCAAGCTCCTAGCTACACTACCCAACTCCTCTTTCCAGCCTGGTATCCACACCGCAGCTGGCGTCCCCCTGGGCTTCCCCTCCTGTCTCCCTTTAATTTCCTCTAGGCAGGGTGCTAGTTTCCTATAGAGTCAGCGCTCACTGTGAGAACGAGCCTCTCACGCCCCGGCCTTCGGGCATGAGCAGCGTGTCTTCTTAGCGCTTACACAGGGTGACTATGCTAGCCCGAGTCCCTACCATCTCAAATAGAAACAACCCAGGTCTCTAGGCCAACGAGTTGGATAAATAGCTGTAGCCTTTCCATGCAATGCAGGAGGGGACGACCAGGGGCCCAAGACAAGATGCCTGGACTACTGCGCGAAGGCAGCTGGTCTGCAGCACACACTGTATTCCAGGCTCCAGAAAGGAGCCTGAACTGGGCGGTTAGGAGAAGTGCAGAGATGGCTCATACTGGGACAAACTGGAATCCAAAGGCGGGAGTGTAAGGGAAGGGCTCACTGGGAATCCCCTGCGGGAATCAGTGTAAGGACTCAGGCATTATGCTGGCCTCCTGACCTCCCCTGTCACCTGGCAGAATGCACACACTCAGGCAGGACTCTGGTCAGCCCAGGGTTTTATGAGTACTGGTCTGCGTGTATGTGCAAAGGACCCCTTTAAAAGACAGACCCCCGCCCACTCACACTCTCTTTCCATGTCTTCTCTCTGCTCTCCTCTCTTTCTGCCCCTTTCCAGCTCTCTCCTTCCTGCTGTTCCCCTGGGGCACACAGGACTTTTCCTGTCTCCCTCTTCTCTTCTGTCCTCTCTCTGTCTCTTTACCTCTTTTCTCTTTCTTCCTCCTCCCTCCCCTTTCTAATAGAACTTCTCACTTAAGCTCTGTCTGCCTGGTGTGTTTGTCCCTGTGCCTCGGTCACCCTTACCTGCTGTGAAATCCTCCATAGCCCCCCACTCAAGGACTCCCTTTGAGCTTTATTCTAACAATAATCCTGGTTCCTTTTCTGTGCCTAGAGGTCTCATTCTCTCTCCCCTCCGCTCTCTGTGTGTGTGTGTGTGTCTCTTTGTCTCTGTCTCTCTGGCTGTCTCTCCTGAGCCCCCAAATGTTGTGCAAGGTGAGTCCACAGCCCAAAGCACCACTTACCATAATGGGTGGCATCCAGAGTCACCTGTTGATGCTCTAGGAGCTTTATGAAGTCCTGTGTCCACACTGTGATGTCCTCTGTGTAAGGCAGGGAGTGCAGATGAGACCCATGTGAGGAAGGAGCAGATGAAAGCTTGGAGAGAGAAGTCAGCATCACCAGTCAAAGAAGTCACATTTGTCCTCAGGACCCAGCTCCTGCCATTCTGCAGGCCTGCCTTCTGCGACCTCCAGGGAGTTCCGATGCTGAGCTTCCAGGATGCTGAGGGGTGGAGTGCCTGCATTCTCCGTGCAGTATCTCAGAGCCAACTGCTCAGCCGTCCTGTGTCAGACTCGCTCTTCTTGTCCTCCAGGCTTGAGACCCATATGTTCTCTCTGACTCCCGTGTAGAGGCCTGGCAAGCCTCTGGACTGGGCTACCCAGGCTCTGTGGTCCTGATGCAGCTCAGGGCAGGGCAAACCTCTGGACTGGGCTACCCAGCCTCTGTGGTCCTGCTGCAGCTCAGGGCAGGGCAAACCTCTAGCCTGGGCTACCCAGCCTCTGTGGTCCTGCTGCAGCTCAGGGCAGGGCAAGCCTCTGGACTGGGCTACCCAGCCTCTGTGGTCCTGCTGCAGCTCAGGGCAAGCCGGAAGCCTCTGCCAAGTAGGGCAGGTACAGGGCTGCATGCGTCTCCCCGGGGTTCTCAGCAGGAGAAAAATCAGAGTCTCCAGGAGGCAGCCCCACACAGCATGGTGCAGTAGACATTTGGGGTCCTCCAGGCAGGGCCAGGCCAACACTTAATCTCCTGAATGTCTTTAATGTGACCTCTAATACAAAGTTTTTCAATTTTTCATGAAGAAAAGCATGAAAAATTTAAAATTAAAGCCATTAAGAGTGACCTCCTGATAAACAAATGCTCTGGCCTACCAAACCCTGTAAGCAGGGGACATCTGCACCACACCCTGGGTATCTCCAGGCTCAGCAGCCGGAGCAGCCCTCCTTCCAATTAGGGCTGGAAAGATTGGGGAGTGTATTCAGGATGAGGGCAGTGGGTTTTGTTTGAGAGGCAGGTGTCAGGGCCTGTTGGTGCCTGAAATGCTCACCCTGGGCTCTGTTAGTTTGAATTTTTATGCTTGTCCTCATTAAAAATTAAACCGGCATGCTCTAACCTTTTTAGCTGCACTTGGGATTGATGAAGAGGTTGCAGCACGGAGCCGACCGGCACTTCTAACATGTATGACCGGCACTTCTAACATGTATGACCGGCACTTCTAACATGTATGACCGGCACTTCTAACATGTATGACGGGCAGAAGGCAGGGGGAAACCGTCCCTCCTATGTGGGGCCTGTCTGGTTTGCTCTGGCCGGAGAGAAATCACCATGTGATGTCTGTCCTGGCACTGCATCATGGGAGATGGACTATGGAAGAACTGAGCCCATGGCATCAATTAGTGGGTAACCCCAGGGATTCATCCAAATCCCGGGGGGCTGTGCTCTGTCTGCACAGGGTTGGTCACTTCTTGAAAACAGACAGTAGACCTGAGGTACACCGGGGGAAGCCAGAAAGCAACCCCCAGAGATGCCCACATTTTGCTCCTCAGAACCTGTCAGCAAATCAAGGCCGGTTTCAAAGGGTACCGTGCTTGCAGCTGGGTAGAATGCACTATCTTACTTCTGTTTCCTATTGCTGTGATAAGTATGCTGTAAGGCCAACTCAAGGAAGGAAGGGTTTATGCGGTGCACAGCTTGAGGTGACAGCCGTCACTATGGTGAAGTCATGGGATGGGAGCCCTAGAAGGCCGGTCACATCTCTTCCAGTTAGGAGCAAAGAGCAGTGAGCGCACACACTCAATCTGATGCTCAGCTGGTTCCCTCCTTTTCACCCAGGCCAAGGTCCAGACCAGGGAATGACGCTGACCGTATCTAGAGTCTTCCTATCTCAATCTATGTGATCAATCCAATCCACTACAGACATGCCCACTGGCCAACCTGATCTAAAATTCCTCTTCCTCCCGAGTGTCCCCTCCACACTAGGTCCAGCATCAAGGCTCTCCTAAAAGCCGAGACTCAGAACTACACTGCACAGAGACAGTAGGAAAGCCTGATCATTCCACCGGACATTGGTGGGTTTGTTCTTGTGGACATTGTTCATATCTCAGAACTCATTCTTCTACCTCCTGCCAATGGGGCTCCCTTCTCGTGTCACTGTGCCCACGTGACACCACCCTGTCCACGTGACATCACCCTGTCCACGTGACACCACACTGTCCATGTGATAACACCCTGTCCACGTGACACCACCCTGTCCATGTGATAACACCCTCTCCACGTGACACCACCCTGTCCATGTGATAACACCCTCTCCACGTGACACCACCCTGTCCATGTGATAACACCCTCTCCACGTGACACCACCCTGTCCACATGTCATCACCCTGTCCACGTGACATCACCCTGTCCATGTGATAACACCCTCTCCCCGTGATAGCACCTGTTCATGTGATGCCACCCTGTCCACTGTGCATGTTATACCACTCTGTCCACGTGACCACACCCTGTCCATGTGACAACACCCTGTCCATGTGACAACACCCTGTCCATGTGACAACACCCTGTCCACTGTGCATGCTATACCACTCTGTCTACGTGACAACACCCTGTCCACGTGACACCACCCTGTCCATGTGATGCCCTACCACACTCTCCTATGATATACTGTATATTGATGAAGCCTGTTTATCTCACTGAGAAACTAGCTCTAGACCCAGGGCTGCACCCCTCCCCTATATTAGAAGTCAGCATGATTGCCTCAAAGTCTCTTCCAAGGCCAATTTTCTAGGGATGGGGTGACCACCAAATTCTGTGTCAGAGAGGGAAGCTCAGAGCAGAAACAAAGGGTCCTTGAGAACAGATGGAAGGTTTCCCTTGTTTGTCCCACAACATGAAAGTGGTAAAGACCAGCCTGAAGCTCAGCCATGGAGAGCAAGCTCAAGGGGACAGTTGATGGCCTCAGCTTCCTGGGCTGGTTGCCTCTGAGTGTTGTGAGCCTGGTTTAATGATGTCATCTCTGTCTGCTGCTGTTTGTTACCTCACTTGGAAGCCTGACTGGAGGGGGTGCTCTGCTCAGACTCTGAGACCAGAACTCCAGCTACTGAGTCAACAGGGCTCCCAGCAGGTTTCTACTGGATGTTAATTAGCCATTTGATGATGCATTGCTATCCACACATGTATCTATATCTCTCATCCATCTGTCTATCTATCCATCATCTGTCACCTATCGTCAGTTATCTATTAATCTATTTATCAGTTATCTATCTCTATCTGCCCATCTATGTATCTATCATCTGACTGTCTGTCTGTCTGTCTGTCCATCCATCATCTGTCACCTATTGTCAGTCATCTATGAATCTATTTATCAGTTATCTATCTCTATCTGCCCATCTATGTATCTATCATCTGACTGTCTGTCTGTCTGTCTGTCCATCCATCATCTGTCATATATTGTCAGTCATCTATGAATCTATTTATCAATTATCTATCTCTATCTACCTATAATTTACCTATCTATCTATCTATCTATCATCTTTCTGTCTATCATCTTTCTATCTATCTTCATCATGGTCATCTATCTGTCTATCTATATGTCATCTAGCTCTATTCTTCTTACTTGACTTGCTGTATACTCGACAAACTGGCTCATTCCAGACCTTAAGCATGGCCGTGGTACACCATTCTCCAGACCGTACAAAACACACCCTCCCAGGCTCGGAGGAGCATTGTAAGATACTTTTCTCATTGTTGGTTACAAATGGAGGCTCACTGTTCCCAGTTCAGCCTTGCTCCCACACTGCGGTGGTTACCATTGCTTCAGCAACAATGCATGACACTGGAGCAGCTGTGGCCCAACCCTCCCAGTACTTGCCCACACTCTCAGCACCTGTACATTGTCATGGCTACGCCTGCTGTACCTTCAGGACACACATTCATTCTCTCTGCAGGCCCCCACTCCCCGATCCTGGCTGTATGTGGATGACACAGACTCCGTCACCCACCTAAGAGGGACTCAGGCTCGGGCAGTCAGTCCAGTGTCCGCTTGGCTGTAGTAGCTAGTTCACTGCTCAGGGCCAGCACTGGGGTCCCCTGTATTGTGGGTTGGTGAGACTGTTTATGCTCGTCTCTCAGGTGGGCTCACTCAGCTGTGAGATGTAGTAGACTCCATTGCTGAGGTCACCTAATATGACAACAGAGCTGAGGCTGAGGAAATCTAAGCTCAAAGACAAAAAGAGAAGGACGCCCGCCAGCACCGTCACAACGCCTGGATGCTGAGGTAGCGGCGAGCCCAGACTGAGCCTCCTCCCGGGATGCAAGTGTGCACTGTTTTCTGGGACAGGCGAAGCATCGCCTTTTCAGAAGTAGCTGCGATCCACTCTTCCTCAACCCCAGTTGAGCTGGGTCCCAGGGTCACCTCCTTACAGCTGCCTCAAAGTCTGGTTACCAAGAGACAAGACTAGACAAGAGATGGCTAGCCCCCCGAGGAATCCCAGTCTGCGTCTGGGGGCGGGGATGCAGTCTTCTGTTGCGTCTCCCCTGGTTTTCACAGCTACACCTACACGGTGTACCCTTATCCCTCGATTTCCCACTGGAAAGCTCACGCTGCTGCTGCCCAATTTTAAACCTTAAGGTCATATGCGACCTTCCCCACGGCCTCCCGTCACAGGGCCCTAGCACGGGGCGTCAACCTCCAGTGTGGCTGGTTTACTGAGCACCCTCGGCACCTGTATGAACTTCTATGAGCCGCCATCTGCAGTCCTAGCCTAGACACGGGTCACAATTAGCCCTTAGCGTTTGCTTGGTGAGTGCTTGGCTGGGTCCCAGAAGGTGAAACACACTGCTCAAATGTCCAGGCTCAGGAGGCAGATGTGAGCTGGGCCCCTCTGCTGAGAAAGGACGCTTCCCGGGTGTGTTGTCTGGTGTTGGCACACCCAGGGCCTCCTGCTTGAGTGGGGATTATGCAGGGCATTGTGGGATCTGACGAGAGTGGTCTGGCCCAGGCAGGCAGGGTTTCTGCAGGTTTTCTTCTCCTAGGCTGTGAGTGCCCTGGGGGAACAGGGATGGTGTCCCTTTCACATCTTTATCTCTCATTGGCCACTGCAGGCAAGCAGCAGGATTCCACACCGATTCAAAGGCTACAAAGCCTCACAGTAATTCCAAGTTTCTACTCATCCTGCTGCAACCTGAATGCAAAGGAGGCGCCTCAGCCGGAGCTGTGTGGTGTTCATTTCCGGAGAAGTTGGGCAGTCTGCTGGCTGCCTGGGGGAGGAGGCAAGTCCTAGGAGGCTATGATGTGGGCTTCTTACCAAGGCTCCCAGCTGCTGCTATGCTGACTCCAGAGCTGAAAGACTAGATTTAGATATAGCAGCAGGTTCCCAATAGTTTTTGTTTGTTTTTATTTTTGGTGTTTTTACATGAGTATATATGGATGCACGAGCATGTACACACGAGTGTGGTTGTGGTATGTATGCAGGCGTGTGCATGTATTTGGAGGCCAGAGGACACCTCGACTGTGTGACTTGGGACTCAGACACCGTCCACCTTGGTGTGTGAGACAGGGTCTCCCTGGACCGGTGCTACTCTGCCAATGGAGAGAAGAGTGTCGTCTTCCTGTGAGCTATGTATGCTTCCACTCGAAAGAAAGAAGACAAGACAGGAAGCCAAGGGAGGTGAGCCAGCCTTAGCCTGCCACTCAGATCCCCTGATCGTGGAGTTGGAAGCATCTGGGCACAACTGGCTCTGAGATACGGCTTCTCAGCCCCCGTGGCTATGGGAGCCCGGAGATCCTCGAAGGGGAACAAATCCCCTTCCACGTTGTCATGGCTGTGAACAGGCCACAGAGGAACAAACACGACTTCTGTTTGGAGTTCCTGTCTTCTGTTGCCATTAAGCTTGACATATTTACTGAAAAGGTATCAAATTTCGTACATCGGGAAATCACTTTACCAGCTGCACTTAGGGCTAATTTCCCCCTCAGTCTCACGAAGGGATGCTGCATGGTTCGTCTCATTAAGGCCACATGTGGATTCAGATCTGCGGTGTATTCTGGAAGGATCCAGTGAGGTCAGCAGAGCTTGGCTGACAGAGGAATGTAAGAATGCCTTAGGGTGAAGAAGGTGAGAAGCCCCCCCCTTCCCCTCTCCCCCCCCCCGCCCATCCACCCGTAAAGCCCAGGAGCCAGGCTGATGTGGTGAGGTCCCAGGGGCCCTTTGCCTGTTCCCACTGTGAATGGGAAACACTGTTCTGTGGGAGGGATGCTTAAGAGAAGGGTGGGCTTACACACTCTGGGCTTTTAGCCTATGCCCCAGAAATGCCTTCTGTACAGGACATGGGAGAGAGCGGTGTCTCGCTGAAAGCCTGGTCCATGCCCCGAGTAAGCATGCAACTCTGGAGTGTGAGACCAGTCACTTAGGTCTCCTGGGTCCTGGGTATCAGACAGGGATGGCAAGGGAGGTGTGAGTGAGGAGGGAGGCCGAATCTGATGTCTCGCCTGTGTGCCTGCAGACAGAGCATCCATCCCCAGCAGCTGTGGCGAAGGGCGAGCTGCGGGGTCCATCCACGCCCCACCCACTCTCTCTTCTATGAGACAAGATGCTGTGTTAGTCCTTTCCAGACTCAGTTTTAGGAGAGACTCAGACGGTGCGGGACACAAGGTCCCACGTATAGAAAGCCTCACAGAGCACTGAATGAACACAGCAAATCTTAGTTGCGAGTGCTATGTCCCAGGACTAAGTCAGGATGCTGCAGTCACCACTGTCCAGGGATTTAGTTTTTGTGCTCACTTTACGCATAAGTCATAGAGTCACAGGTTGAGCATGTAGCAAAGGGAGGCCAAGGCTTGGCACACGTATCTTGAAAATGTTTCAGTATTACTTGTGTGTCTGTGCATAGCATGTGTATGGGTGTCCATGGAGCCAGAGAAGGTCAACGGAGCTAGAGCTGCCAGCAGGCGTGAACCGCACAGTGTGGGTGCCAGGAACTGAACTCGAGCCCTCTGGAAAAGCAGCGAGCACTCTTAACCACTGAGCCATCCTGTGATCCTGTCTGAGGGTGCTGTCTGATGGCGGATGCCTCTTACCTCACGGCCTTTGGTTCTTCTAGAAAGACAGTTGAAGGTGAGGTGGATGCGTGTCTTGTGTTTGTAGAACCGGCCCTAGATCCTCTGCTGTGTTGTTAGCATGCGATTGTGTGTTCACAAGTGCCTGCTGGTGCAGGGTCAGCCCCACAGTTCTAGAAAGCCAAATGCATTGGTGTTCTTTGAAAAAAAAAAGAGCATTTCAGGGGCTGCTGTTTCTCTTGTAGCAGCATCAGAAGCAATGCATAATTTAAAAACCATATATTTTCAATTACTATGAATGTCCCAAACAAGAGCCTCTTTTTTTTCCCTCTTCTGGTGAATGTTAAGCACAACCAGGTGATCATTAAAATCTCGCTTGTGTTGACATTTCCTTCAGCTCTGAAACCAAGATAAATTTTCTTAGTAGTAAATGAGACCTCTTGGGAAGAGAGTTTCAATAAAAGTGATTTAAGCAGTTTTCCTAGCAAAGGAAGGAAATGAAGAAAAGGCTGGTAAGAGTGAGAGAGAGAGAGAAAGAGAGAGAGAGAGAGAGAGAGAGAGAGAGAGAGAGAGAGAGAGTGAGAGAGAGACAGATCTCAGTTTTATGTCTTGCTTTAGAATCAAAGTCATGGCCAATGTCCCACTGAGATGAAAATGAGTTCAAGATGGAGCTGGGCAGATGATGAGACATACTGAGACCACAGTCTCCATAGTGTATGCAGATTTCCTGCTCAAACCTTACCCTAAGCCCTGGGTACTGTTATCTGAAACATCAGATCGAGGTTCTGATGTGATCTCATTATATCAAGTGGGTCCAGGTCCCAGGAGGATGTTTGGTAACCCTTCCGGAAAGGACAGAATGGCAACCTGATGAATCACATGTCAGAGACGCCGCAGCAAAGTCAGGAATCTCATTTTCCAGGATGAATGGCTAGATGATTAAACTCCTCTCCTGGACATCCCACTCCCCAGGAAAATACCACAAAGCTGTGACCCTTGGACCTGGAAAGACTTGAAAGTATTCTCATCCCCCTCCTTCAGAACCACTGGTTTGGTTTCTCATTAAACTCCTAAACATATTGTCTTCATTTCTCTCAAGTTTGATTTCGCACCTCCTTGTCTGAATTTCCAAAATTACTTAAAACTCCCATAAAACTCAGGAAGCTGAATTTATAGTCAACAGAGACAACTAACAATGTCCAGAATCGTAAACAACACCCCCCTGACCTGCAGTCACTCTCATACTCCCACTGCCCATCCAAGGGAAGTTCACAGATCTGGGGCTCTTTGTAAATCCAGAGGAGGAATGAAGGACCAACAGATCTGTCCCATGGGCAGCACTAACACACGCGCATGGTCATAAGGCATAGGTGTTATGACAAGAGTCAAGCCGTGTCCAGATGGCAGAGCCCCACACCCCACTTGCTTTCGAATCTCCTTCCAGGTGTTTAGCAATAAATAAAGTTAATAGCCACCTGGAATTTTCCCCCAAGAAAATGCTCTGCTCTCAAAATACCCCCACATAACTTTTCTTTGCTCCACTATGGAAACCTCCGGAGCATTTTATTGCATTACAGCTGGGGAGGAAGCAGGGTCACACTGCTTGGGTTGAATTTCAGCTGAGCATATTGCCATGAGAAGGTCTGGGAAAAGACAGCTAACACTTGGCAGCTTGAATCCTGGCCTTGGTGAAGTGCAGTAGTTAACAGACGCCCCTTCTCTGCAGATGGATTACATTGGGGTGTGTCCAGCCTGTGACAACCGTTTGATAAGCTTTCACTATGGCTATTCAGGTGGGCAGCTACCCTTAGCTGTCCGTCCTTATTGATGTTGGGATTTTGCAAGTCCAGAGGCTAAGAGACAGGTCATAGAATAAACATCTCGCCTTGTCTTTTATAAAAGAGTCTATATTATGTTCTTATGCCTGTGCTTCCAGGAAGCAACCCTTAATGTTTTTTTTTAATTTACTTATATGACACACCCATAATCATCACCATTATTATTATTGTTTATTGTTATTATTAATATTAATATTATTATCCTAGACAGGATGCCATTCTGTATCATAAGCTAGCCCCGAACTTAGCAATCCTACCTCAGTCTTCCCAGCACTGGGATTACAGGCAAGGACCACCTGAGTTATTTTATTGCATCTCAATCACAAGATTTAACAGGAATCCCACAGCGGAAGGTCTCTCTTGGGACATGTGCTCTTGACTCACACTTCATCCTATTGCGCTAAGAATGTGGGTCTAGGTGAGGAGAGGGGAAGCATGAAGAAGCACACAGCAGATTTCATGTGTGGGTGTGAATGCAGCGAGGGACAGGTGGGTCACTTTTCACTGCTATAGCAATACGGCTTTCCAGTGACATGCTTAAAGAGCCTTCTAGACATGTTCCGCCTAGTCCTCCCATTTCCCAGAGCAACAAGGGAGTGGCACTGGCAAGTTAAAACTAATGAAGCCCATTGGGGAATAGAGACATAATGCAAAGGCTAAGAGTACATGCAGCTTTTCCAGAGGACTTGAATTTGGTTCCAGCACCCACACTGGGCAGCTTATATGTCTGTAACTCCCATTCTAGGTGACTTGGCTCCTTTTATGGCCAGTGTTGGCACCTGCATTCATCTGCATAAATATAACACAGACATACGCTCCGACATAGCAAAAACGAACATGAGTCTTAAAAGCTCAGTTCATCACATCCATCCATCCATCCATCCATCCATCCATCCATCCATCCATCCATCCATCCAAAAGACAATCAAGGCTGCCTCCCTCGTGCTGAGTTCCCTGAATGCTGAGCAAGTGTGTTCTAACACACGAGCTTCTGGTGAGAACTTCTGTGGCAGCCATGTCCGTGAAAAAAACACTGAGAAAAAGAAGCCAGAGAGAAGCTTTAAGTAGTAACCCAATGAGGATGACACCGTCATCCCAACTGATGAAGAGGACACTGATGGGGGAAGTCCTGTGTATATGTCAATAAAGCACTGTTGGCCAATAGGGAAGCAAGATAGGTGGGACTAGGAGTCGAGGAGGGCTCTGGGTAGGAGAAACACAGGAAGTCAGGATGTAACTGCCATAGGGATAAGAAGCCTGGAAACTTCTCCAGTAAGAGAAAATACTTAGATTAGCAATTATGGGATAAATACTTAAGTCAGAGCTAGCCAGTAAGAAACAAGCAAGGCCAACAGCTTCATAATTAATATAGCCTCCTGTGTGTTTATTTGGGACTGATGTGGCTCTGGAACCAAGCTGGTGGGAAGGCTTCTCTTTACAGGACATCATCATCCCAACTGATGATGGGGACACCCTCATCCCAACTGATGAGGACACCATCATCCCAACTGCTAAGGAGAACACCATCATCCCAACTAATGATGGGGACACCGTCATTTCAACTGATGAGGACACCATTATCCCAATGAATGAGGAGGACACCATCATCCCAACTGCTGAGGAAGGACATCATCATCCCAACTATTGAGGAGGACACCATCATCTCAACTGATGAGGACACCAGCATCCCAATTGATGAGAACACCATCAACCAAAGATTCTAGCAAGGGTGACCTCTGAGGGGACAGCAAGCACAGGGTTTGTCCTGCCCCTATGTTGTCCATATGTGTGTTATGTTGGTTGTGAATGATAGATTTTAAGAGCGTGGTAGCATATAGGACCCCATTCTCTCTCCATTGCTGTTTCTCTCCCTCTTGTCTATGGCTCTCTCTGTCTTCCAAAACTGCTCTCCCTGTCTCCATCTGTCTCCTGGTATCTTCCTCTGGCTTCTGGCAATGTCTGTCTTCCCTGTCTCTACTCTTTTCCTGTCTCCCTGTACCCTCAGGCTCTTTCTGTCTTTGTCTCCTGCCTTCATTGAGTCTCTGTCTCCCCCTCCCACTTTTTCTTCCTCTCCCTTGGCTTCTCTGTCCTGACCCACAGATGATCAGAGTTTTCTGACACAGCACCATTCCTCTGAGGTTCTGTCCACCACCTCAGGGTCTCTGTTCTCTCCTCTGCTTCACATGAGACCCAAAGACATATGAAGCTCTTTTCTGTCTACCAGTTATCCAGCAAATGGTGGCCTATCTCTGTCATTGGCTTGTCAGGCCATGGGTTTTATGATTTAAAGAGATGAGCTGCACTGGGCCAGCCCCCGTTCCTGCATGACAGTGGCTTCTGGGATGAGAGTGAGGGTGTATTTCACCCTTCTTCTTGCCTGCTGGCTGCTAGGGAGCATCTCCCACACAGATCAAGTGCATTGCAGATTTGCTCTGTGTCCTAAAACAGACCAAGTCCCACCCAGCCAGCCAGCCTGACAACAAAAGATTGCTTTCTCTGTGTTCCTCAACAGATCAAGAGCACCAGCTGGGGTAAGGTAAAGCTGTAGCTGTCCCAAGGTAGCCACAGCTTTCCACAGGGACCCAGCAGGCATGGATTCGACCCCTACACAGAATAGCCAGGACTACAGGACATGCGCTATCCAGCATATGGGGATGACCAGGCAGGCTTTCTTTGATGCAAATCACCTCCCATTTGCCTTCCAGACATGACACCAGGGTCACCATCAACGAGAACCCACACACACAAGTACACACATTTACTCAGGGTCACTTAAGACGGGAGGTTTTAGGTTGGTTCATGATCATCGAACTGGGGAGCAAGACCCGACAGGAAGTGGACTGAAAACCTGGAGGCATACCCATCCTGCTTCTTCCAGAGAGGCTGCTCCCGTTAAAGACCTCACAACCCCTCCAAAGAGCATCGCCTACGGGGGGTTCAGTATCCAAGCACCCGAGCTTGTAGGGACAGTTCACATGTGTGATCGTCACCTCACCCCCTAAAGTCTTTCTTAGCAATTACAGCGGGTCTCATCAGGTAGCTGAGAAAGTCCACTTCTTTACATTTACAGGATTTATAGGTGACAATTTTTCCCTAAGTAGCATCACCCCAAACGGGTGATGTCACGAGGTTGACAGGCTCCGTCCATTTTCTCTGGCGTTGGCTCTCCTGACATACCCCCAGGAGACAGGTGTGGTTTCACGCATGTTCCACCGCAGATGTTCACTTCCAGCAACACCCTGGGAAGCAGAGAGTGACTGACTTTGTCGAGTCTTTCCTGTTGGCCTTTCTCAGTGTCAGCTCTGCTCGCCCCGCATGGTATCACCACTGTGGCTCGCACAGGTGTGATTCTCCAAGGTGTGAAGAAGACATCTTATAACTGATCTGAAACCTGTTGGCTGTTGTGTTTCTTACACACGCTCATGCTAAACGGAACTGATAGATGTTTTATGAGGGCATTTTACACCTCTGCTTGTAGGTGCGATTTAGCTAAATTCCTCCGTCTTGTTCGGTCATTACCCTATGTTGGCCACAGGGTTGTCCTAACATTGTAAAATTAATTGGGAGCGTGTTTGTGTTGTTATATTCTTGTGAACAAGAAAATCATCTGCTTCTTCACAGTTCAATGACCTCATTCACAGCTCCTCCTGGTGTCTGTGATGATTTTATGAGTGATAATTGTATGATGCTGTGGAGATGAGGCCCTCAAGATGGCAGTGGGACATGGAGCCTTTCTGTGAACTCTGCTGTGTCACTGGATTGCTCTGTTGACTGAGAATCATCTTAGAATAGAGGTACATGGAGCTCAGCATCTGTCCTGAAAGAACTGATGGTGTTCTGGGATATTAAGTTTCAAGAGAGAGGAAGTCCAAAAAAGGAGAGCCAGAACCTGGTTTGTGCCCACCAAATTGTCTCAGGTACAGAGTTTGGAGGCCATAGCTCCTGAAACCAGTGCAGGGATGGAGGTAGGCATATGTCTACAGCTGAGAAGCAGGGAGGGGAATCCTATTGATCTGTGTGAATGTCCTACTGCCTCCATCCATTTTGGGGGCCTATTTTAAGCTCACTTGCCCCCAGGGATACAAGTCGGGTTTCTTCTATTCTAGGCCTGGCGGAAGGACTTGTTGCCATGTATTGAGACTAGCTGAAAGTTGGGGCTCTAACAATCCACCCTAAGGACCTTGAATAACAATTCTTTCATTTAAGGTTACTCAGACAGATAGGATGGTCTTTCTAAGGCCAAGTGAGTTGGAGGCAGAGTCTGGTTCAATCCTCCTGGTCTAGAATCAAGGCCCTTCCCACTAGATAGGAAATTAATGTTACATTGTTTCTTTTATTCTCATTTTGCTGCTTGTGTTATGGGACCCTAAACCAAACACATTTGGGAACATGATGAAATTATTTCCCAAAGTCGTTTCCATCCTTGTGTAAGGTTCTGGTGATGGAAGGTGGACAATGACTCAGAGATGAAATGGTTAAGAACCTCACACACCTTTAGAAACTTGTGTCTTTGCTGTTATGACCTTTAACAACCATCAGTAACAGGATTGGGTAGTAAACGCCTTGACCACGAGCGTGGTGTCTTTGTAAACTTTTCTGAAGACACAATCAGTGCATGTGGACACACTCATTGAACACCCCTGTCATGTGGCAGGAGTGGGCTCAGTGGAAATTGCCATCATCTCACGCCTCTCTCTCTTCCTGACATTATTCAACCATGATACTTCAAAGTACCCTTCAGATCTAGCTACAAGTCCCTATAGATAACTACAATCTTGTGTTTCTTTGTTTTGGTAAAAACACTGGTGTTAAAAGAAATCTCTAATTCACACCTGTAACAATGTTGCCATCTGACCTCTTCCCAAGGGACACTGGGGGTTGTCACCAGGGACAAATGCTGTGGCCTCCAGATGGGAGTAGGTCAGGGATGCTGTTCATATCTTACACTGCCTAGAACACTCCGAGGAACCTATCTGACATGTGACATCCTTTCCAAGTCTCTGCTACTTCATGAATTATTATTTGTTTATTTATTATTTGTAGTGTTGGTGTGCATGCGTGTACATGTGGAGAACAGAGCTAGACATCTTTATTTTCTCTCTCTCAAATAAATTGAAGATTATTGATCTGGCTAGGCTGGATGGCCAGTCAATGAGTTTCATGGATCTCTATGTTTCTATGTCCCCTATCCCACGTGCACAGCTTCTTAGATGGGTTCTGGGGATCTAAATTCAGGTCCTCCCAATTGTGTGGCAGACACATTACCAAATGAGCCATCTCCCCACCCCCACCTGTTTTTATAAAGAGATCAGGTTTTTTATATGTACTTTGTGTTCATTTCTGATTGGGTATGATATCATCTAATTTGACGACATCTGCAAAGAGTGTACTTTGAAAGGTCACATTCAGACACCAGGGTTAGGATGGACCATATCTCTTGAACAGATGCAATCAACTCAGGACAGGGAGTTGTGCTTGGGAAATAGCATTCATGTCTGAGGCATTTTGCAAATAGCTTTTTAAATGTCATCTTTGTTTTCCAAGCTTGAGATGGGTCAGCCTGTCCATGGTTCTGGTCTGGGCCTCTCCAGCCCCTCCTTGTCCGCATAGCTGATTACATCCCTCTTTTTCCTCAGTCCCTGGACCACGGCAACACTGGACGCATCTCCCTGTGTGTTCTGGTTACCCGACCCAATGCCCCCTTTGACCTTTTTGTCTTTCCCTCCATATCTTTGTATATTTGACTTCTCTTGCTCCAGCTTCTGATCACTAACGTTCCCCAGGAGGAGCACCCCTGATCCTCCTAGTAGCATGTCCTCCCTGTGGCTCCTCTCCACCTCCCTTCTCTTATGTGGCATCTTATCTCTGTCATACAAAGTGGTGCTGAACCTGCTCCCTGCCCATCTCATCCATGGCACACAAACCCCGGATGGCAGAGCCCTGGACTTCTAGACCACTTGGCACCTACAGGGCTCATAAATATTCATAGGCCGATGGCGCTCTTGTGTTCAGTGCTGTGAGTTATGAAGTCAAGGGTAGATTTAGCTCAGTGTCACAAAGTGGGACCAGGGAAGCTTCGCCTTCATAAGGTTCTATAGAGATGAACAAGTGGAGTGAATTAATGCGTGTGTTCACGATGTGGCAGCCTTCCAGTAGTCGTTCAGTTTAGGGAAAGTAAAGTGTGGGGCACACGCTGGTGATAATACAGTTCCTGTGTTTTCTTAAACCCAATTACACACAACCACTAACGAGTCTCCATGTCTCTATCCTGCTAGTTCGGCCATTTGTGTAATACATTCCTTAAAATAACATGATTTTTAAGCACAAATCAATTTATTCAGTAATGAAACTTTTATCATTATGGTAAATGGGAAGCCAAATGAGCTTCCCGTCTACCACAAGTAGGAAGTAATCCTTAGAGCTACATATAATAAAATAAAACAAAGCAAAAAGCACCTATTCTGACTGCACAGTGAATGCTCTGGGCACAAGGCTGGATCTCAGACTGCAGGAGGGCGGGGCAGCTGTGCACCACAGGGCAGTAAGACTGGGGCAGGTGGGTGCTGGACATGGGGAACCTGCCTCGTGAGACCATCACTAACTACTTCAAAGTAAAACATAATTGTGTGTGTGTGTGTGTATGTATGTGCCTTTGTGTGTGTGTGTTTGTGTGTATATGCGTGTGTGATGTGAGTGTGTAGTTTGTGTATGAGTGTGGTGTTTGTGTGTGTGAATATGTGTATGTGTGCGTATGTGCATGTGTATCTATGTGCATGTGTGTTTGCGTGTGTGTATATGTGTGTGTATGTGTGCATGTGCATATGTGTATCTATGTGCATGTGTGTTTGCGTGTGTGTATATGTGTGTGTATGTGTTTGTGTATGTGTGCATGTGTATATGTATCTATGTGCATGTGTGTTTGTGTGTGTGTACATGTGTATATGTGTATCTATGTGCATGTGTGTATATGTGTTTGTGTGTGTGTGCTCACATATATGGAGGACAGATGTTAATGTCAAATGTCTTTTTGAGACAGTGTCACACGATCAACCCAGAGCTCACCAATTTAGTTAGACTATGTGGCCAGAGAGCTTTGAAGAACCACCTGACTCTACCTCCCAGGTGCTGGAATTACATGTGTGCACCATACACTCAGTGTTTTCACATGGCTGCTGGAGGTGGTACTCCTGTCTTTGTGTGACAAACACATGAATGATTGAGCCATATTCCAAGCCTGTAAAACGCGTGGTTTTACAAGGAGGCCAGGGTGTGTCACAGCCGCGCTACAGACCAGTGCAACCTCCCCAACTCCATCTGTGTCCTGAAAAGAGGCAGAAGTCAGGTGAGCCCCATCTGTCCAGCTCCGTGGGACCTGTTTGGTGTCTGTGTACACCATTGGCCTTTCCGGGAAGGAACGGAAGTGGCCTCCAGGTCCACTGGTCCAGGCCTCAAGCCACCAGTGCAGTGTGCTGATGGACCACATGCACTCCGAGTCATCTTGGACCCTGTGACCCTGCAAAGTAACTTCTAGGGTACATTCCTCACCACCCAGACTTGCCAAGGCCTCGGGTCACTGGAAAGGCACCCACACTAGTAGCGGGGGGAAAAGCGCAGGGACAGTAGGGTGAGTACAAAATCCTACGGTGTCTTCCAAGTGCCATCCCATGGAGGTCTCTCCAGCTGCAGGAGTAAAATAACGGCATGTGAAGACAGGCATCCGGACTCAGCAAATACACGCCACGCGGTGCCATCCATATCTGCTCTGCATCCTTGAAGAATAATCTGTGGTGGGTGGCATGAGCATCCCGACGGTTGTCTAGGTTGGGTGAGCCAGGTAAAGGTTTCGCGGGGCGTGGGAGATAGATACTCGCGGGTGGTGGTCAGCTCTTTGTCTTCACTGCAGGCCCAACACGACCCACTCTCACTGAACTGTGCTCTTCAGATCCATGCACTCGGTTTTATGTAAAACTGTCTCAATTAAGCTGTTTTAAAATAACTCAACGCATGTCATGCCTCAGCCTTAAACTCTGGACACTTACAAATCCTCCAAGCCCCACATCTCTACTCTCTCCCCCTTACCCCCTAACTATGTCTTTGCTGTTGCTTTTCCTGTTGCTGTGATAAAATATCCGAACCACAGCAACCTAAGGATGGAAGGGGTTTGGGGCGCACAGTTCCGGGGCACAGTCCATCGTGGGTGGGGAAGCCATGGCGACAGGAGCATGAGGCAGCTGGTCTCACTGCATACTCGATGGACCCTGGTACTCAGAACATTATCCTTGCCCTTGGCACTGGTTGCTCTTGCTGCTCTCTGACCTGCCACCATGTGTAGAGGCAGCGGCTCACATTCCCGCTGCCATGGGTAGAGCCTCCTGTCATGTCTCCTACTAGAGTGAACTTAAACCAAGAGCCGATTGGGCCTCTACCCCCAGTAAATGGTTTGGTCACGTGATGTAAAATGAATGAACGAAATCGGAACCAAAGGAATGGGTCTTTTCCTTTGACTAACCCTGAGCAAGTAGGTCCTGAGCCTTTGGGGCTGACTTACAGGGTAAATTCAGGGGCAATGACAGATGACATCCCGAGAGGCCCTAGGAAGCCACGGTGCCTCATGGTGGTTGATTCCGGTAAGCGAGAATACTGGTGGAGATGTATAGCCGATGAAGACTGCTATGTTCTGGCAAAAAAAAACAATCTGTCTGTGTTCTACCTATGCCTTGAATCTCTGAGCATGACTGAATCAATAGTATTGGGCTACCGTATTTGATGGCGGGGGAAGTCTTGAGAGAGCGGTGTTTGTTCAGCTATGGGGAGTCTGGTGTGGGCTGCAGAGAATGTGGGAACTAACAGGCAGGAGCATTTGGGAAGTGTGCAACTTGGATGCAGCTAAGTGAAGGCATGGCTGCAGCTGCAGGCGAAATGGCTGTAATTATCAACAGATTGGTGCCATTAACGAGGAAGTGCACTCCACACCATGACAATAGGAAATGGGGTCTTGGCTAAGACCCAACCCACGGAAGGCTCCAAGGTAGAAACCTGAAACCCATTTGAAAACTCTCTTTTAAACCATGAGGGACAACAGGCTTGTGCTACTTGAACAGGATGCCTGGGAGAAAGGGCTCACCCTGTACGCGTTCAGAGCCACCTGTAGCCATGGTCCAAGGGGGCTTTGGCTGATAGCAGAACCCGGCAGTGTCTACACAGTCTTGGCCTTCCGGGTGTGCAGGATAGAGTGTCATAAGGCCATGGAGGCTGATTACACAGTTTCTAAAGGAAACATGTGTAGGGAGAGACCTACTTCACCTGTAGCCACGCCCATGGGTGTGCAACATGTTCAGACTTCCTGGAGACCATCCTCCAGTGGTCTGTGCCTGAGGCGCTGAGGGTGACTCTGAAGGCTCATTCTGTAAATGATAGGTATATGAGCTGCTGGCTAAGGAAAGCAGCAGTCACCAAGTAGAGCGCTAGCCCAAGAGAGAGGGCATGCATTTGGTCTGAGAGAAAATCCACGGGGTGAGGCTGTCCGAGCCCACTGGAGCTCACTTCACAACACTACTTGCCCTGAATTAGGGACATGAAGTTTCAGGATTTACCCTGTTAGGCCTTGGGTCTTGCTTTAAGCAAAGCCTTTCTTTCTACACTCCATATTCCTCCCTTTGGGGACGGGGGTGTTTATTCTGTGCCATTATATATTGGAAGTATGCAATTTTCATTTTCATTTTGCTGGGGCTCACAGCTGAGAGTTTGCCTTGAGTCTCAGAAGAGACTTTGAACTTTGGACAGTTTTGAACAGTGTTGGAATTGTGAGGACTACGGGGACCCTTCAAGTCGGAACAAATGCAGTGTGCATTATAAGACTGCCCTGAGCCTTGGGGGGGCCGTGGGCAAGGGTTACGGTCGGAATCTGAAATTCCCCACCACGGGCTCATAAATTTTTTTCTCCCTTAAGTTATTTTTGTCAGGCATTTGGTCCATTTGGTCACACTGATGCAAAAATAACAGCTCACAGGGCAGTGTCTTTTTCCATGCTGCAAGCCCACCTGTCCCCAGCACCTGGCACAAGAAGAATGACCTCCCATAGGCAGCTGAGAGATGAATCAACAGGACGACTCGGGCCAAGCAGGATGTGTACCCGCCAGACCTCAGGTTTACTACTTACAGGGAATTGGCCGGGGGAGGGGGGGGGGATAACAGGAGGGCCGAAGAAAGAAGAGATGGAGGGGTGGGTGTTCGAAGTGTGGGAGAGCCTGGTTCCTGTCCTGGGCCGTCGCCGAAAGCCATGCTTGTGGTGAGATGTGGGGACCTGTCACCCTACCCACTTCATGTGGAAAACAGAGGACACTGTTAAGATCACTGCCACTTAACCTGAGTGGCCCAGACCTGGGCTTGGACATGGCTGAGGCTGTGTGTCCCAGATGGACCCTATGATCCAGTGTGCCCTGTGTGTTGTGGGAGGCAGTAGCAGCCTCCCCCTATACCTCTGAGAACATCTCAAGTGTCATGGCAGGACTCGAGAGCAGTCATGAAGAAGCAGAACATCATAACTCAGAGGATGCGGGATGTAGCCATGGCAACCAGGAGCAGTGTTCTCTCTTCCTCTCTGATGAGGATGGGGCTCAGAAAAGCCTCCAGGTTGGATTCATGTCTTTGGAGACTGGGGACCCAGAAGCCACCAGGATGGTTTTTATTGTGTGCTAACCTGAGTGATTGACCCTGTCCCCCCCCAAAAAAATGAATTGGTAGGACACAAGAGAATCAACCAAACAACACAAAGCCCAGGAAATGGAAGGTTCAGTTGTCATTGCCCATGGAGTCACTTGCCATTAAATTTTCCATCAAACTTTTATCCAGCGCAGGTATTTTCCAAACACTGGGATACTTGGCAGGGGTAAGAAGAAGAAGAAGCAAAGCCGTGCCCAGACGGAGTTAGAAGATTCTCGAAGCGTCCGACTTCACCATCTCCCTCATTTCCAGGAGACTGCGCCCAGTCCCTCCTGAAGTCTGCACATATTCTCTCCTAAGGAACTCGCAAATGGAAACATCTCTATGCAAATTTGTTCTTCTCTGATGAAACAGAGCCTGTCACATGCATCTAGCAGAAAATGTCTGCAAAGACCTCAGCTGTGAGGGCAGGGGCATTTGCGAGGGTAGGAGTCAGCTGTGAGGGCAGGAGGCAGCTATAAGGGCAGGGGACAGTTGCAAGGGCAGGGGTCAGCTATAAGGGCGAAAGGCAGGAGGGTATAGGACACAAGGCAGAGCAAAGGTCCCCATCAGGACTTGCTTCTGGGTACCGCCTTCCTCAGACCCTAGACACCAGATGAGGCAATGGGATCCCTGCTCAGTTTGCCCAACAGGCAGCTGGGGCCTCCAGAACCGTGGTTCCAATTGCACAGCCAGACACATCTGCTGGTTCAGTCCGTTGCTGAGGTGGGCGTGGACTGTTGTCACCCTCAAGCCACTGCAACCCCTTTCAAACCTTCTTCCCAGCAGGGCAGCTGGGAAGGAAAATCACATCTGCCCAAGAGGGGAAGGGAGCTGGGGGCTGGGGGGGAGGGGGAGGGGCCAGCTGAAGCTGTAACTGGTCACCTGGGGGTGAGGTGACACTCTGGCCTCTGGTGCCCCAGGGAAGTAGGGTGCTGCTGAGTCACAGGATGGGGACCAAACTGCTAGTGTGACTGACCCATTCCCAGGTGACAGTGCCCTGCTTTGAGGTTTCCACGCTCGATTCCGTAGCCTTTCTAGGAATACTAGACAGGACCCGCCGGTATCTAGCGGGTCCACATCTGCGTACGCCAGCTGGGGGGGAACTGTTGCTTGTGTCTAAGATCTCTCCTCTCATGGAGTTGCCAGGTACTCTTGTAGAAAGGGAACATGTTTAAAACCAAGGAAAGTTCCGGAAGGTGCTGCCCAGCTGAACCGCCTGCATTGAGAAGGGCCACAAGCCGACCACTGAGCCACGAGCCTACCTGGTCTGAGCTCCAGTCTGAGCGAAATCCCTTGCGTTGGAAAACCCTTCATGTGGTACACAGGAGAGTAGCCACGTTCTAGGTACATTTTTTTAAATTTTTTTATCTTTTTGGACAGCCGCTACCATCAACAAAAACCATGATTATCCTCTAGCTGATATATAGCTAATTATTTTTAAAACACAGGTTTGTCTTTTTCTTTCGTGTTAGAAACACATGAAACTGACCCAGAAAAAAAAATGGACACCTCACACCAAGATTTACTAGAAATCCCGAAACGGAGACGGATAAATATTTTTTCTTGTTCATAGAACCCTTATCCCATAAGCTGTGGAAAGCCCCTTTTCTGCGTAAATCGTCAGTGGGAATGAGCATTAATCTATCGGGTTTCTCTCTGACCAAGGCTGTTCACTTAAGAGCCTCGAGGGCAGAAATGCCAGCGGTGGGGCGGGGCGGGGGCGGGGGGGGGGGGAAGGGGACACAACACTGCACAGCAGGCAAAAAAAGCAGAGATCTCCTCATCTCTTCAGACACCCAAGCAGATTAACCTGCGTATTGATTACCTGACCTGTAAATTAGTGACTTATCCCCATTAATTATGTGTGCCTCTTCATAAACGTCCTTAGACCTCCTGGTGAAGCCAGAGGTGTGGAACCAAGGGAGGTTGACAGAGCAGGAGGGATCTGTGTTTACCCCGAGGAATCCACCACCTGCTCTGGCTTTTTCTTAGCCTTCACCTCCGAGGTCCCCACTCCCAGCAAGCAGAGGAAGTGTCAAGAATGACTGCCCCTCAGTCTCTAGTTCCAATTCCCTTTGACAGCCGATTCCAAAACACCTAAGTCCCCTTGGAGGAAAATAAATAGTTAAATAAACAATCGAAACAGCATTGCTATGACAGCCATCTCCTTTTTAAAAAAATTACTACATGTATGCATGTGTGCATTTGTGTTTGTATGTGTGTGTGTGTATTTGTGTGTGTGTACACTCATGTGTAGTTCAAAGGACAACTTCCAGGAGCTTCCTTCCATCATGTGGGTCCCAAGGGTCGAAGTCGGGTCATCAGACGTGGCCACAAGCCCCTTTGCTGGCTTAGCCATCTCAACTGCCCCCTCCTGACCTTTCCAGAGCTGCTCCCGAACACAGGCATGGTTGGCGCTCCTCCTGGCTTCTCCATCCTTCTACGCAGGCTGTGGGCTTCTTGATGGGAGAATCGCCGTGCCCACATCTACCTCTTTGATTCCCCAGACAAGACAGGATTTGCAGTGGGGATAAAGAACTATAGCTGTTGACCCAAACCACGGCACAGGCTGCTCCTAGCAGGGTTGGCAGTGCAAGCTAATCTGGGGGCTGCTGGGGACTGTCCCTGATGTCTCACAGAACAAAGAGACGGTTCTGTCTAAGCTTGGCTTACCACCTGGATTGGTGAGACAATGAGTTTATCTGATAACTTTCTGGAGCAAGTGCATTTCTGAAAGGCTGTCCTGACAAAGAGAGATCTGTCTCCCTGGCCCTCTGGGGGGCATGGTGGGGCTTCAGGTGTCCAGTGAGGACAGCCTTGGGCATCTTAGAAGCCTTCCCTTCTCTCCACTAGGGCATGATGGGGTCCTCTCCAGTGAGGGCCTCCTAAGGGTAATTGCAGACGCACCAATTTCAATTGCCACCTGTGGCCGACTTTGTCCACATCATCCAACGCTAAGCCCCAGAGTCTGCGCTCCACCCTGAGCCAGGAATTTTGGCCTTTTGTGACTCTGTAGATCATCTGTCTCACTTCCTGTGTCTGGGGAAAGGCTTGCCCGAGCCCTGTGCCTTCTGTGTGCATGCTCCAGCTTTCCCACGTCTGCTGCGAGGCTCTGTTGGTGGTTTTTGCTAAACTCAGAAAACATTTTGCCTAGTGGTTGGTGGTGGCGGCTCACACCTTTAATTCCAGCACTCGGGAGGCAGAGGCAGGAAGATCTCTGTGAGTTCGAGGCCGGCCTGGTGTACAAAAGTCTCAAAATAAATAAACAAATAAATAAAGGGTAAAAAAAAAACCCTTTCATTTGCATTTACCCAATGCTCATTTCAACTAAACTAAGGGGAAGGGATGGTCAGTGGCTCTGGTGCTTGCATTCTTCAGTCCTTAACTGAGAGTGAGTGAGGTCTGGGAAGCACAGACTGTTTTGGGTCCCTCTGAGTTTGGTCTCTGGTCACAGTGGGCCCGTATTCCTGTCCTCCTCTCTGAGACCCCAGTGCTACCGCTTCCAGAGAACGGAGGAAATCATCGCTCAGGCCCAACCTCGAGATTCCAAACCCCACTCCCACAGAGGGTGAGAGCTCCCACACCTCTCCCAGACCACGAGAGGGTGAAGCAAACGCCTCTCACCACCCTGCCGTTGCGAGTCCCCGAGAATACACACTTGTGGCAGGTTCCTTACAGAATGAAGTCTTGCATATCAAAGTGGAAACTTCTCTGTTGCCTGGGGGGCTGTTTCTCTATTTATGAGGCCATTTATCTTTTATCTTGCCCCTGTGAACAGGCAGTGAGATCCACAAAAGACAACATCATTTGTTCCAGTAGCACTCAGATGGCAGCGCCATATAAAACAGGAAAGTGATCCCAACTCCTGTTTTTCTTTTCTTTTTTTCCTGTTTGCTATAGATATTTGAAAAATTCTAATTCGCTGTGATATTGAATTAGCTTTGTCTTTTCTGCGATGAGTATAGCAGCTTTGGATAGGGAGAGCTAGAAAATTAATAATTCATCTCTTCTTATTTGAGGCAAAGACACTGAAAACAAAATAAGAAAGCAGATGATAGTATGTAGGAGGGGCAGGAGCTCAAAGAATGTATGCAGGGTCATGTGAGCTTCCATGCTGCTTAACTGCACGCGGCTGCCCTAGCTTTCCAGGTGTTTGGTGGAGTCATCAAAGAATAATCTAGGATGTCCCTGGTGCAGCCAGTCTGCATACTTTCAGCGCTGTAGACTGACTCATTCCTAGCGAATTTGACCCACACAACAGAGAGTCCCAAGCCTCTGGAGCCAAGGCATTCTTCCTCTAGGGTCTACAAAGCATGGTTTTCCTCGGTGCTGGCTTCGGAGATCCTGTGTGGCTCTGCCTCCTCCTGGGTACCTTGATTTTCATTCAGGCTTTTCCTAACATTGCTCCCACCCAAAGAATTAAAGACATACCCACAGGAATGCCGGTGAGATGTGTGTGGGTTATGCCCTGGGCTCAGAAGGTCTTGGAATGGTTCCTACGCACGGGGACATTTGAGAAGTGTTGCTGCAAGCTTACCAAGGGCAGCAGGACACTCTCGATGGCTGCCGATGAGGACTGCAGCCCACGGCATCCATCACTCACCCTGGACTGAGTCTGGAAAAGATTATAAAGACATGCTTCATCTGGAGCACCCGTTAGCAAAGGCAGCCTCATAAGTCTCTCACACAAAACTTAGAAACATTGTACACAAGACGGGCGGGCATGTCCGTGTATAGCCTATGCTGCAGGAAAGGAAATGCGAGATGGTTCACAGCCATCGATGACTCCAGTTCTTTGGGACCTTCTGGCCTCTGTGGGCATCACATGTGGGCATATGCACAGGCAAAACATCCTCATTCATTAAATTAGCCAGTCAACTTTAACAAGGAAGAAATCACCACTGTTGAAGAGGAAGCTGATAACCAGGCTAGGCTCTGGACCAAGGGTTGGAGGTCTTCATTTGGGCTACAAATGGCCAACTCACCCTGGAAGCTCTAAACCCTACCAGTGCCCAGTCTCACCCATGCCCAGTGAAGTATCTTTGTGGACAGGGCTTGGGCATCAGTGTCCCCAGCAGTGATTCTGATATGGAGACGGGTTGATGTGGGATAGTGGATTTAAATTCCCATATTCAAAATCTGAAACAAAACAAGGGTGCTGATTATTAATTCATTCAATAGTTTCAGGGTTGTCCTAACCAGGGCAGCGAGACAAGGAAGGGAGGAAGCGGGGAGGGAAAGAGGAAAGAGGGAGGGAAGGAAGAAGGGAAGGAGGCAGAGAAAACAAAACAAAACCCAAGAAGGTTTAGGAGAGAGGAAATTAAATAATTAAATACCTATGGTATAGCTGCTCAGAATATCTAGCAATTACAGTGACAACAAACTGTGAAAGCCAGCTTTTGCAAAATGAAATAACACAGACACTGAGCATTAAAACTGGTATTTCTAAACACGAGAGTACACAGTTATATCATGTTGTATTTAAAATACTATTCATAAACCCAAACCGCAGAAGATAGTGAAGAATCAACCTAGCAGAAAACCAAATCCTAAATTGGGCGTTGGTGGCGCACGCCTTTAATCTCAGCACTCGGGAGGCAGAGGCAGGCGGATCTCTGTGAGTTTGAGGACAGCCTGGTCTACAAAGTGAGTTCCAGGACAGCTCCAAAGCCACAGAGAAACCCTGTCTCGAAAAACCAAAAAAAAGAAAAAAATAAAGAAAACCAAATCCTAAAATCAAAATCTCAGTATAGAAAGGGGACTCTAGCCTGACAGGGATTTATCAGGAATGGGGATTGGTAAGGGTAACAGGGGTAAATAAGTTAGAAATACATTATGCATAATACTCAAAAATGCCATGATGAACCTATTATTTTGTATGTCTCATGTATGTAAATAAAAATTATGAAAATGCAAAAAATAAGCATGCCTTCTGAAGAGGAAACTATAAAATGTTTATTAGAAAGCAAGAGTAAAAATATTATATGATGAGGTACACTATGTTCATAGACAAAAGACAGTGTCTCGATTAGTTCAGCAAATCCACATTTAGCCACTTAGAGTGGTCAGATCTCAGTGAGAGAGACACTGCCCGCTTCACTGTGCTTACCATTATGTTGAGTTCAGCCTTCCCGCCAGCCTGGTTCCAGAGCGCATCAGTCCCAAATAAACACACAGGAGGCTATATTAACTATGAAGCTGCTGGCCGTTAACTTGTTTCTTACTGGCTATCTCTGACTTAAGTATTTAACTCATAATTGCTAGTCTAAGTATTTATCTTACCGCAGAAAGGGGTCCGGACCTTTTACTCCTCTGGAGGCTACATCATGACTCCCTGTGTTTCTCCTTCCCAGAATCCTCCTTGACTCCTAGTCCCACCTATCTTGCTTCCCTATTGGCCAACAGTGCTTTATTCAACAACCAATAAGAGACAGATTTCAGAAGACATCTCCCACCATCCCCTCTTTTCTGTCTAAATAAAAAGAAAGGTTTTAACTTTAACATAGTCAAATTATATATAACAGAACAGTTATCAAGTAAGAACATAGTTACAATATTTTGTTCATTAACATTTAGTAAGTTTTAAACAAAGTATTTTATCATCTATCCTATCTGCATGAGTCTCAAGTCTTATATGTAGCTTATCTTTTATCATAATTAAGGAAAACTATAATTATAACTATCTGTCTTCAATTCCATCAAAGACCACAGAAGGATAATATATGAACACTAGAATTGAAAGAAACATCTTGCTGCCTGGACAGTCACCCGACAGTTCCTCTGTAATGTTGGGGCATCCATCTTCAGCCCATAGGCCACAATGTGTCTGGAACACTTCTCAGCAAAGCAGGACATTCAAACTGTCCATCTGTGTTGGGGGAAGTCCTGTGCATTTGTCAATAAAGTACTGTTGAGCCTATAGGGAACCAAGATAGGAGGGACTAGGAGTCCAGGAGAACTCTGGGAAGGAGAAACACAGGAGAGTCAACATGTAACGCCATGGGGGTAGGAAGCCTGGAACTATTCTCCGGTAAGAAACATACTTAGATTAACAATTATGGGGTAATTACTTAAGTCAGAGCTACCTAGTAAGAAACAAGCAAGGCCAACAGCTTCATAATGAATATAGCCTCCTGTGTGTTTATTTGGGACTGATGCCAATCTAGAACCAGGCGGGCGAAAAGGCATACTCTCAAAGAAAAAGCTTCTCTTAACACATCTGCATTGGCAGTCTGTCATTCATTTTTCTGTGTCCTGCAGGAAGTCTCGTAGACTCTTCCATTAATCAGGAACCCTGAAGGACTGTTTGAGTTCAGCAGTCACTTTCCTGTGGGTCCTGCATGTCCAGTTTATACAGCAACAGTCAAGCAGTCTAGGCAAGAGCAGTTTGTTGCCCAAATGGCTAATCTTGCCATGTTGAAAGCAAACTCCATAACGAGTCTCTTCGATGCCCATCTTCCTCTCAGACGTAATTGATGTGCCAGGAGCAAACATTTCTCATTGTCAAGAAAAACCCTAAACCACTTTAAATGCCATTTTCTGAAGGTCTTTGAAAGGTTTGAAGACTATCTATCTATCTCAAATATATTTCTGTATATCTAGAAAACCTAACTTACCTAACTATAAATTCTGACTAATATAAGTAACTATCTATAGTCTGTATTTAATTATGCATTATGTTTTAAAAGATCAGTATAAGCACAATACTTAATCAACAGGAGAAATATACATATCACAAAATTGACCTTGAATTTGTATCAATAAATGAAAAACCATACCAATACAAAGTACTCATTTCCATACCATAATTCCACTTTTATCTTCAAAAAGAGATTGGTTGTAATAATTAACCAATTATAAGCAACTCCATTCAAGTGAAAACAAATATTTATAAACAATATGGGAATTTGGACATTGCTCATTCCAAACTGCTTCGTGCTGGATGGGGGCACTGTTCATACCATGGGGATCATGACAAAACTCAGAAACCTGTATAAGTTCTTGTTTTTGGGGTTTGTAAGGCTGCATCATCTTAGCCATTTTAGATGTTGAATCACTTCAGCCACTGTTTCCGGGGGTCTTGGTTCATCAAACCACAGAAGCCTGGAAGGAATCCACAGCTTTCCATTTTCTGTGGAAACATAAATAAAAACTCTTTTCCCAAGTAACTGGTCCTTAAATTTCAATTTAGAGGTGAAAGCATTTTTGAAATATATAAGTTGGATTAATTCAGCAGCATTTATAATCAAGTGTACTTTAGCAGTTTTTCTTCTTTAGCAATCAAAAAACTGAAAAACACAATAGCATACAGTATCCAGACTCTCTGTGTATTTTCCATCTTTAGGTGGCTTATTTATTTATCTATTATTATTACTCTAATTCTTTTACTTTTATTTATTTGTTTATTTCTCTGAGACAGGGTTTCTCTGGAAACCCGCCTGCCTCTGCCTCTGCAGCAAATCCTACCGGCTTGATCCACCACAGCTGGCTTCTCTATTTATTTACCACTTCTTTTGCTCTCTCAATCCTACGCATATTTTTAAACACACTGTAAACCTTTAGAGGTTTTTCTTCATCTGAATCTGATTTTACTGTAAATCTTTATGTTTTTCTGGCCACGTGTCTTATCTGCTAAAAATCAAGGCTGTTTAAACTGCAGTTTTTCCAAGATGGGGGTGTAAGTTTGACTCCAGCACACCGCCTCAGTCTATGCTGACATCCTGTAAAAGCTGCCGTCTTGGAGATATGGTCACTGCCACTTTCAGCTTTATGTACACACCTTTCAATCATTATCAGAGCTCTTAAAAAAACTTGTTCATTTTTTTCTTTTTTCCCCCTTATGCCGAGGCAGGAAGACTCCCTTAAGCGGGCCATGTGAGTCTCTGCTTGTCTCTAGCAAAACAGAGCCCACCTGAGAAAAATGCTGCTATCAAGAAGTCGTGCTTCTCTCTGTTCTTTTGTTCCTAAAATCCCTTTGAAGCTTTTGTCATTCTATGTGGAAATTCAATCCCACATGCTGACACCATTATGTTGAGCCTGGTTCCAGAGTCACATCAGTCCCAAATAAAAACACAGGAGGCTATATTAACTATGAAGCTGTTGGCCGTTAACTTGTTTCTTACTGGCTATCTCTGACTTAAGTATTTAACTCATAATTGCTAATCTAAGTATTTCTCTTACCGGAGAAAGGGGTCCAGACCTTTTACTCCTCTGGAGGCTACATCGTGACTCCCTGCGTTTCTCCTTCCCAGAATCCTCCTTGACTCCTAGTCCCAACTATCTTGCTTCCCTATTGGCCAACAGTGCTTTATTCAACAACCAATAAGAGACAGATTTACAGAATGACATCTCCCATCACATGTAAGATGCCCATCCAGAAAGAAAAGGACAGGGATGCTGGAAGCCAAGGAGTAGAAGGGACCAGAAAGCACACCCCTCTCATGCCATGCCTTACTATGCTACATTTGAGCAAAGCCCAGAAGAAGTGAGAGGGTGGGATGGAGGGAGTGCTGTCAAATCCTGTTCTAGGGATAAGGTGGCAGCAATGTTCTCTGACTTCAAACATTCTGTCCTGGGGGGAGGCTCCTTAAGATTCAGGAAGCAAACAACGAAGGGCCCAGGAGGCTCCTGTCCCTGGCTGTGTAAAGCCTGCTGCAGAGAGGATGCCCTCCAGTCTTCAGAGCAGTCTGCAGATCTGGTGGAGAGCTCCAGGGTGCAGCCTTCGGGAGTCATGCCGGGCTTGGCTTTTCAGTGGTACCTTCGCGTCACCTGCACTAGAGGACTCTCAAGACGAGGCCTTGAAACCTAACCAGCACTTCAGGAAGCCAGCTTTTGTGGACAACAGACGAAAAGTCGCTGACGCAGATCCCAGACTCCCCAGTGGCTGCAAAAAGAGACAACAGACACCAACAAGAGTGGCTTGTTGGAAACAGTCAGCTTCCCATTCTGCCCCTCATGAGCCTCCATCCCCATTCCTATCCTCAGCTACCTACAGCCCAGCTTGAAGCGGGTAGCTTGTGTTCTTCTGAGCTCTGGTCATGGTGCTTCTGGATCCTGCGTCCTGCTCACAGCACAGCCCGATCTGGAGACCCCCACTTCCCTCAGATAACACTTGTTGAGCTGCTTAAGGTCATCCAGATTCTCCTCTTCTATGTCTTCCCACAGGCTCAAATCCTATGCATCCTTATACAGGCCTTTGTATGTAACTCCAATAAGGTCCCTGGTTCGTCAAGATGGACCCTGGTGGAACTGTATTCTGGCTCCCCACTTGGGGTGAATTGATGTTTGCTCACTTTCCCTCCCCACAGAAGGGAAAGCATCAGCCATGCCACGTGAAGGTGTGCTCCTGGTGCGCAGACCTCACCGTGGCTGGACCCTGAGCACATGTCTGCACACGCATGTTTTGGGGGTACCAAATTCCAATCAGGAGAAGCAGGTAGGTGTGGGTCAGGTGATCCCTGATGGCTCGCTGCTGTAAGAAGTCACCTTTGATTGAAGGGAGAGACACTGACTGAGCCAAGAAGTCCCAAGGGAGCTGTGGTGCTGAACTTGGAACACAAATGTGAGGTGACTGCTATTACCCATCATTCAAGGTTCTCACAGTGCAGATGGTGACAAGAACCCAACCATGTGGACAATTTGACAATTTGCCCAACTGTGGAAGTCAAAGAAAGGAGCGGGATGACTTCCGGTTTGGGCCAGCACCCACTGGAGGGAGATTTCACTCTCTGAAATGGAGAGGACCATGCTGAGGTAGGAGCTGAGGTAGGATGGTAGGTAGGAGACGTTTGCTTTGGCATGCTGGAAGGCTCTGGGAAGGTTACAGTGATTGCGTTGTTAGCTGGTTACGAGATTCTGGAGTCGGGAATGGTGGGTAGAGTCTAGGAAGAGCATAAGTATCTGGAATGCATCCTCATGCTGAAGATAGCTGGACAGGCGACTCTACAAAAAAGCAAGGACACTCTTTCAAAGCGTGGTCCAAGGACCAGCGGCATCATCTGTTACAAATGCAGATCCTTGAACCCCTGCTTCGGACTGGCTGTGTTGACAGGGCAGGGGTGACACGGAGCCCATGGGGCAGTTGAAAGCATGCCAGCATCTCCCAGCCACAGTCCTGCTGACTCCACATGGAAGGGGAGTTGTTCTAAAACCTGAGTTCTGGGAGCTGCTCAGAGGGCGGGACACAGACGCCAGGAAAAGCCATCTATAAAAGAGGAAAAGAAGACACAGGAAGTAATGCTAAGAAGACGGATGCCCGTTGCAGACAAATGCCTTGACTAAATGCAATCCCAAATAAAACCTTAGAAGTTAACAGAGCTTGACAGCTGACTCAAAGAATCCTCTCACAGCAAAAGGGGCCAAGGATGGATCTGACAGTTGTGAGAAATCGGAGTGTGGGATTAATTTCCAAGGAACTCATAATAACAGTGGGAGACTCACGTTTGAATGAGACAGTGCTTAGCCTGGATGGGAGGGACGGGCTATTTAACAATCGGTGGGGGGACAATTGGCCAGACATGTGGAAACAGATAATTTTAGGTCTTCCCATAACACATACGCAAAAATATATTCCAGATGGACTAAGCTGCTTGGGTGTGAGAGGCAACTGCTTTAAGGAAAACCTAAGCTAATAACTTTATTTCTGTGTTATAGTAAAGAATTCATCAAGAAAATAGACTAATAAGATTTGAGCCCAGGAAAATGTAGAATGCTTAAATGGGCAAAGTCAGTTCCACCACAGATCAGGGGAGAAGTGTTTCCAATGCCACCAGTTGCAAAACTGGATATCCAGAATATCAGAAATAGGAAAATGATGTTCTGAATTACAGTGGGAAAGGAAAAATATAGAAACACTTCAACAGACATGTAGAGGGGGAGAAATATCAAAACCCTTGACTTGGAGAGGAAGGGAAAAAACACAAATGAAAACATTAACATGGTCTGTTCAGCTGGACTGGCTGCAGGAGTAAAAGCCCCCACTTGCTGCAGCTATGAACTGCCATCTGCCCATCCTTGAAATGGTACATCTTTATGGATCTGCAGTCCTGGGACTCAGAAGGTGGCCTCAGCCTCCCTGGGTAGAGTTGTGCTGTGTCAGGGCTCTCTCCTAGAGGCCCTGAGGGAGAATGCTTGCTCTCCCTGTCTGCCTGCTAGACCCACAACATTACGTTTTTGTTTCCTGGCACCAGGTGAAGCCTCCTGTTTAAAACTGGGGGAAAGCTGGGCGTTGGCGGCACACATATTTAAACCCAGCACTCAGGAGGCAGAGGCAGGTGGATCTCTGTGAGTTCGAGGCCAGCCTGGTCTACAGAGAGAGTTACAAGTCTGCCAAGGCTGTTGCACAAAGAAACCATGTCTCAAAACAGCAAAAAGAAAAAAAGCTGGGTGCAGCATCCTACATCTGGTACTGGAAGGCAGGAACACAAGGGTATGCAGGATTCCAGTCTAAACTATAGGAAGGGTCTCTAGCTTTATCCAGACTTCCTGCCCAAAATGGTATGGAGAGAACATTGAGGAAGACACCTGATTTCAACTTCTGGCCTCTACACATATGTATACACACACACACACACACACACATACTCTCACACAATCTCTCTCCCCCCGCCCCACCTCTCTCTCTCTCACACACACACACCTAATGAACTCTAAGATATTGGGGAATGAACATATCTCATCTGGGACATGGTTTAGCCCACTACACATGCTTTGGGAAGATGCCAGGTACCAGGATTTTCCACTCATCCTAAACTATCATAGCCTCTTGCAACTTTGCAACATTTTGCAACTTTGGAAATACGTGCACAATTCAACCTCTTGGATTTGTTTTGGGGACACTATCATTAAAACAAGTATAAGAGCATTCACAAACACACCCTTTGAAGCAGAAAAAAATAAAAGAATATTGGTTTCAGAAAATGGATATCTGTAAGAATGAGGGATTTATTTACAGCATGATGTGTTATGCTGGAAAATAAATAATATCAATGTGTATCAATAATATTAAAATGTAAAAAGTATTTTGCAAAAGAAAGTATAAGATTGCTCCTAGGTTATTGTAAGAGCATAGAGAACGCCACAGGTGTTGTTAGTGGAAACATGCTTATACCTCCAGCTCAATAAATCCATCTAGTATCAAATGACAATACAAGAGATTGGGGGTTTTCAGAGACAGAGTCAGGGGATGCGTGAGACCCTCAGTTTTAGCTATCTATCTTGGCTTTATTGTCCTGGCAAAATCATGGTGTTTGTTCTTTTAATCTTGGTGGTAAACACACAAGTTGTCTATCATATCTCTCTTTAAACTTTTCCCAAAAGTCTTACACAGTCAAAGAGCTAAACAGAAAACTAAGAGTGCCAGACACGCCTTTATCGCGAAGCCACCAGCTTTCCCTGGCATGCTCCGGCGGTTGGCTTGCGCTGACAACTGAACCTTTGCAAAGACACCAGAATCACCTCCTGTCATACCCAGCTCGGGTGTCCTCTTCCCTGATCTCATCACCCAGGATTCCTTCTGGTTCATGTGTGCCCCTCCCATTCTGCGTGTCATTATCTGGGTCTTGCTGGCTGTGCTTTGATCCCCCAGGAAAGGACCCATAATGAAGAATGACCAACGCATTCTTGAAGTGCACACCCCTCCCCAAGCATCCAGAAGGACATCCCTGCTGCCTGCCTCATCATTCTTCCCTGTGCTAAGACATGCTTCTTTCTCCCCGCCCCAAGCCTATACCCCATCTTGCATCCCCCACACACACTGGGTACCGGTCTCTGCCCCTCCCTGCTTGCTCTCATCCAGGCTCTCCCCACCCCTGTTTAACAGTTGGCCCTGCTCAGGTAGGAACAGCTTCTTGCCAGGAAAAGCTGAGTGTCCACCACACCCTGGGTCCCACTCTGCCTTAGGTCCTCACCCGTGACTTTCACCGCCATCTACAATGGTGTGAAGTGCCCACAGGCTTACTGAGGGTGTGAAGTGCCCACACAAACCTGCATACTCGCCAGCTGCCATCTGGGCGTCTGAGAAGGCACTGTCCTGTTGTAGAACAATCTCTGTGTGCACTGTGAAGATGTGTCACTAGGGTTGGTCTAAGAAAAGCTGGCTGGCCAATAGCGAGGCAGGATTTTAGCGGCAGGAAGAACACTGGGAAGAAGAGGGTCGGAGATGAAGGAAGCAGAAAAAACAGAATGGACAGTGGTAGATGAGGCAAACAAGCCTCGGGGCAACACATAGATTACTAAAAATAGTTAAGATAAGTTATAAAGGGTAAAAAAAATAAGCCTAAGCTATCAGCCGAGCTTTCATAATTAATGATGAGTCTCTATGCGTTTATTTGGGAGCTGGTTGGCGGGACAGAGAAGGAGTCACTAGACTGTCCATGGGCCCACCCTTACCCACTGTGGCAGGTCTCCCGTGTGACTCCTGAGATGTGTTTATGTTGCAGATATGTCATTCCAAGAAAGACCCTGACAGCACCAGCCCTGGTGACAGGAGTGGATGCGCCTGTGTCCTGATCCTTCTCTTGTCCCTCCGTCCTGCTCTCTGCCGCCACCTGCCTTCTCTGTGATTTCCATCTCAGACTCTGGCTGAAGGCCACTGCTGCCCTCCTTGGTGTTTTCATATTTACTATGGTTGTTTTCAAACAAAGAACCAGAAGCAAACCTTCCTCAGTAATCCTCAGTAAGCAGGAGCAGGAAGCCACGTTCCTTCTCATTTCACCCCTCCAGCCTCAGTAGACCCCAGATAAATGCCACACGGATCACTTTCCCACTGAAATCCTTCAGTCCGTAGAGCTAATAGCATAAGGTTATTTCCATAAAAACATGCCCTCATTCCTCTGTGTTAGAATGATAATGTACATTCTATGTCATTGTATCCTGGAAGCACGTAATTTGCCTTTTGATTTAGCATCATCCTATTGCTGTGAAGTTGTAGTGAGTCTAAGAAGAGGCTTTGGACACCTTTGGACAGTGCAAGACAGGAGTGTATGGGGGCCAGTGGCTTTAGGATGCTGTGCATGGATTTGGACACTTGGTCCCCAGTTTTCAGGCTGTTTGTGAAGGTTATGGAATGTTTAGGGAGGTAGGGGCTGGAGAGAGGAAGTGCTGAGGTGGGCTTGAGTGTTTAAAACCTTATCCTGCTCTGTGCTCGCTCTCTCTCTCTCTCTCTCTTCCGCTCTCACTCTCTCTCTCACTCTCTCTGTCTCTCTCTGCTTCTGCGTGTGATGAAAATGAAACTGTGTCCAGTTTCTTGCTCCTGCCACCTTGCTGTCCTGTCCATGCCGTGCCTTCCCTGCCCCGATGGACTATAACCCTCTGCAACCATACACCGAAATTAAAACCTTTCCTCCCCCCATTGATTTTTGGTCTTACTGTTTTATCACAAAAGCAGAAAAGTAACTAATACACTTCGCTACGGCATCAAATATTTATCGAACGGTCAAGATTCCAGACGCTTTCAGAAATGCATTTATATTTAATTTGTTTGAGTCAAGATCCAGGATTGTCTGTGGTGCCTCTGGCTGCACTCTCTCCTGTGTCTCCATGGCCTTGGTCCCCTTAGACTCCCGGTGTTGAGTTGTGGGGGGGATCCAGATCCTTTTCCTGTGGAATTTGTTACACTCTGAACTTTGGGGGGAGAATATCCCCCAGTGTCACTGAAACTGGCTTGTGTGTCATGCATTTCTATCTGGTCAGCTTGAGCTCATATCTGGGGGTTGTTCACATTCAGGAGAGGGTGGAAGGGAGAGGGAAAGGAGGAAGGAGAGAGGAAGGGAGAGGAGGAGGGAGGTGAGGAGGGAGAGAAATGGGGAGAGGGCCTTCCATCAGGGAGCTGTACTTCGTGTAAGATCAGGAAAACCTCTTCCAAAGGGATCTTCTCTCGGGTGTGGAAGGACTGACGATCCGAATCTGTAAGGGCACTAATGAGCTGAAGTGTCCAGGTCTGTTACCTGCCTGGACCCAGGTCATGCCAAGCTGGACATCACAGGATGTTCCAGTTGGGGAGAGAAAGCCGGGCTGCCGTTGAACATAACATCCATAATGAAGAGGCCATGGAGATCTTAGAAGACAGAGCTGGACTCTCAGGACTGTGATCGCAGAACCTGACCTACTTTCTGCTTCCGGATGATCGTTCTCATTTTCAGACCTAATTTTCCCTTTTAAAGAGGACTCTGCAAGTGGCGCTGTCAACTCTAAGCTCCTCCAAACTCAAATTTGCTCCTGGTAACTGCTGTGTATACTGGGGCAGGTGTGCATCTGACCCTGTGTGTGTGTGTGTGTGTGTGTGTGTGTGTGTGTGTGTGTGTGTGTTTAGGGTTGGTTCTTGAAGGCAGGAGTGTTCTGAGGCTGAAGAGATCTCAAGAAGGGAGATGGTGCCCACAGAACTGGCATGAATTCCATCCCAGGACCCCCAACTTGCTTAACTCTGATCCCCTCCCATTGCTGTGTGACCCACACTTGGCTCTGAGAAAACACACACAGGCTTATGACACTAAGGCCGCCTGCTACAGTGGCTGGGCTTGGAGGACAGTGTTAGTTTGTGCCAGAGCCATCAATGCCCAGCCTGAGACCCAAGCAGCCACCATCAGGAGCCAGCAGGTGGGCCCCGGCCCAGGCCCACCCACTCCTCCCTGTCTATATTGTCCACAAAGAGCAGAGCAGGGCAATATAGACAGGATTTGCCTGTCTATTGGAGCTTTCCGTCAGACTCCCCCGTGATTACCCCAAGTCTGCACTTAATCGAACAGCCTCCCTCACAGTTCTGAAATGAGGCTGTATAAAACACCAGTGTGTGCACAGCCATGGGTGCAGCTTGCCTCTGCGTATGCAGATGTGGATTCACACCGTCTGAAATGGTCTTTTCATTAATTGCAACTTGTAGTTTAGTTATTTAAAACAAATTGGCTTCTAGAAAATTGTCATGTTTTGGCAGGGAACTGGAAATAGCAGGGGAGGCTGCTGCTGCGTGTTAAGACGGTCATTAATCAGAGCTCATGCCTAATGGCTTCCTCCAAGGGGTCCGTATCAGAAGAAGCCGGTGAATCAACACAGGCTGGAGGGCGGCCCGGCTCTCCTCTCTGCACGTGGAGGGCCACCAGAGATGGAGGAATCAGCATGGGAGCTGGACAGAGGGTGGCCTCCTTCATCTGTGCTCCAGCGTGTACAGAACCTCGAAAGGGTGCAGGAGGTGCAGGGGGCTGATGTGTGAATCATATATGGCTCCTGATCACGTGAGTTTGTGTGAAAACCCAGTGAGTCCCACAAATGCACACCCCCTGTGCTGGACACGGGAGAAAGAACCCAAACCTCGAGTCCCCCTGCATCATTAGGACACATCTGAGACAGAGATAAAGTCGGCCAAGTCCAAGTCACTCACCCAGTCACTCATTCATTCACAAACTCATTCATTCATTCATTCACACATTCAGTTACTCATTCATTTATCTAGGCTTTGGTGATTGTTACACGCACACATGCACACACACACACACACACACACACACACATATATATTCTAGGTGCCTAGAAACAAGTCTGACCTGGCAGAGGGTAAGGGGTAGGATCATATAGTGACATCTTTCTCCACATTTTCCCTTCCAGCTTGTCCTGAATCAAGCATTCTCAGCTTCAGTCATCTGTGAATTATCCCGCCAGGCAGGGAGGGTGGTGTGGCCTTCCTGCCATCCCAGTCCCATTTGACCTAGGATTTTAAGTCTTAGCTTGGCCCTCACCTCCTATCAGGAAGTCCCTCATGGCTCGGTAGGTTTCTCACAAGTCCACATCCAACTCTCCTGAGCTGTCATGGTTTCCATGGAAATGTTTGACTTCAGGATGGAGGGCATGACCCCAGAACTGTTTTCTGTAGCCCGGGAAGCCCCCCACCCCCAGGCAATGTGTGTAAGGCCAAGGAGTGAACGAAGACTAGCCTGACCAAGTAAGTGGATGGTGCGGGCGCATCCCTCAGCATTGCAAAAGCTGCGAAAAGAGCCCAGCAGGAGCTGAAGAAGCTGGGGAGCCCGATAGAAAACCGTGACGACGACCAGGTAGGTATCCCCATGGCTTTCCTACAGAGAACCACGGAACACCCATTTCCTTTTTCTTTTCTTTTTTAAAAAGAATTATTTGTTTATTTATTCATTCGTTTGTTTGCTCGTTCAGACAGGGTCTCACTGTGTAGTCTTGGCTGGTCTAGCGCTCACTATGTGGACCAGGCTGGCCTGGAACTCACAGGGATCCATCCACGCGCCTCTGCCTCCCGAGTGCTGGGATTAAAGCTGTGCACCATCATTCCCAATAAAAGATGCATTTCTGCATATCAATTTTGTTAAAAATGCAAATAATTGTTGTCTCTTTCTGAAGCAACAAACGGCTCGAATGATGACAAATAGGGATCATTAACTAACACAAGGCGTTAAAGATGAAACAAAATTATATACATAAAAAAATAAAAACAAACACACAAAAAGATCCCTGGCGTCTGCACAGATGTTCCAAAGTGGAAGGAGCTGAGAGACGGTGAAGCCTCCCCCTGCCCGACACCTCTGCTTCCTCATCCCGCAATGCTCCCCACCCAGGAGAAGCAAGAAACAATCCATGCAGATTCAAGAAGGGCTTTTACTGCTCTGTCAAAGAAGCAGCACACATTTGCCCGTGACAGGGACATTGATGTGATGGGTGCGGCTATGTCAGCAATTTTACAAGATGCCTGAGTGACAGCATCACTAGTCAGTGAGGCTGAACTGCCAACTGGTCACCTCTTGGTAGTCAGGGCTTGTATCACTCCTGTCCAGGGTGTTCCAGCCGGTACTGTCCAGTAAGGTGAGGCCCTGGCATTTGATAGCTGAATTCTGGACCACATTCTGGGTTAGCTCTGTGCTTGGGCGCCTGCAGAGATGCCGGGGAGGGCTTAAGCTCCGACTCCAGCATAGCTCCTTCCCTCCCTCCACAGACTATCCCTCCACCCTCGGCACCGGGAAGCCTCAGAGGCCTCTGTCGTGGCTGACTGACAGCGCATCCTGACTCCTGTTTCAGCCCTTGAACAGGACTCTTTGAAAAGACTGAGGCATTTCTGGGTTAGTGATAAACACGTACAGCCTGGGTGTGGCTTCTCTGCCCTGGCTCTGCTCCTGTAGGACCGTGCGTCAGGTGTGGGCCATGGGGCAGCTGCTGCCAGTTAGCTTTAGGACTGGAGACGTGATTCAGTGACAAATGACATAAGGTCCCCCAAGCCCATGGGATCGCGCTGGCCTTGGCCCCGCCTTGCCCTCTGGGATCTGTAAACTGCTAACTCTGTGTGACTTTGGTGTGACAGTCACCCCCCTGACACTCTCCTAGTGATATGGAGGGCACCATCAGCTTAGGCTCCACATCAACTTTCCTTCTGTGCACCTGTCAATCGCCCGGTTAAAAAAACGTTCCCACACCACCACAGCTGTCTGACTGTACCTGCTCCCTCCCTCAGGAATTCCCAGGCTGGGCTGAGGAGAAGGCTCATCTGAAGGTACATCTGAACGTTTATCCAAGCACGTCCACACACTGGAAAGCTTTTTGAAGGCAAGAGACTCAATTAAGCTCTTCTTAGCTCGTAATGTCCAACGAACAGTTCAGGGCTCGGCAACACTTTTTCAGAACGTCTGGGAGGTGAAACTGATCAAATGGCTCAGAAATGAAGACGATCAAGCGTCCATTCCCTGTGGTACCCAGATTCGTGGCCAAGGCCAGGGCCCAGCACTCCACGTTGTGCACATCTAGCAGTCTGAGGGCTCCAGGTCTTAGCCCGAGATATCCAACTGATGTTGACTTCAGAGCCTGGACAGGTTCGCTCTCCACCAGCCCTGGGGGCCTGTGTGAAACCCTCCCCTTTCACACTGAGAATTATCCCAGCCCTTGCCAAGACCAGGAGGTGGCTGTGTCCATCCTCGTGTATGACTGGGCCCTCTGTTCTGTCCCACAGCCCAGGTGTCTGTTGTCATCCTGACGTCCCGCTTGTGGATGCTGCTGCTCTGTGCAAGTCTTTCCCTTTCTGCCGGGCTTGCTTGGGTGTTGGTGCTCCCATGGGAGTTTTGGAGTTGTTTCTGTGTCATTGAATTTTGTCGTTGCAGTTCTGGTTAGATGTACATCAAAATATATTGATCGGTATGGATGTTATGGGCATTTCGCCAAACAAGTCCTTCCCATCCTTGAATGCAGAATAGCTCTCCATTTATTTCTGTCTTGTTTAGTCTCTTCGATTAATATTTTGTGATGTTTCAGTGTATAGGTCTTGCACCTTCTTGGTTTAATGTAGTCCTAAGCATTTAACAGTTTTCAATGTCATCACAGATTGGGTTATTCTCTATCACCAGTATAAATAAACTCACCTTTTTGTGTTTTTTTATTTTTAATTCTGCAACTTTACTGGCTTTGTCCACCAGTTCTTATATATTTGGTGGAGGTTTTAGGGTTTTCTATACACAGGGATCACCTCATTCTACTGTATGCCTTTTATTTCTTCTTTTGTGTGATTCCTCTTGATTACAAGTCAAGGGTCAACAGAATGCAAAAATAAACAAGCTAGGATTATATCAAACTAGAACTCTCCACAAAATCAATAAGCTTAGCAATTTCTGCTTGAGATGCAATCGCCCAACCCACTGAGCCACATCTGGGGCTCCAGGTAGGATCTTTTCTCGGTCTTTTCCGGAGTCCCCTAATGATAGGAGTCAGCCAAGAGCCACATGCCGTGTGCACAGCTGCGTGGGTCTATACAGCCTTTGCCCAGACTCCTGCTGCCTCTCAGTGAGGAGGCATCTGAGCAGAGGGCGGACACAGGGGCTCACTGGCAACTCCGCTTTGGAATTGCTTCCAAAGGGGTGAGATAAATGGCAGCTAGGTTCTTTTCTTAAGGGGAAATTCAGCCCCTGATTATATGAAGGATTAATGAGAAGACAGATATGAAAAATACTGTCAAAGAGACCAACAGGCTGAAGCCACGGCTTAGCAAATGTCACACTGTCCATCCATAGTGCAGGGGACATTTCTAGGATGTGGAGACTAAATAATTACCTTCTGAGTGTCTGCAAGCCTCTTGGCTTTGTGCCTCCTCTCATCTGGAGGCTTTCATGGTTTACTGTGTGGCTACATGTCCAGATTCAATATATAGCTTCAGCTCATGTTATAAATGTTTATTTGTTTATGTGTGCGTGTGTGTATGTGTGTCTGTGCATGTGTGTGTGTGTGCGCTTGCCTGAATGTATGTCTACACACCATGGGCGGGTACTCAAGGGTCCCCAGAGGCTGGAAGAGGGCACTGCATCTGCAGGAACTGTGCTTACAGTGGTTATGAAGTCACCATGTGGGTGCTAGAAGCCAAACTAAACTGTGTGAGCAGCAGGTGCTCTAGAATACTGTGCCATCTCTACAGCACCTGCCTTGTGCTTTGAAGGTATGTTCTGTGACATACTTTACCCAGCCTTGCCTACGTGCTTTGTATGAAGTTCTGTTCCATAAACCTGGGCAACTGAGTATTAATCTTTCAGTATGTGTGAATGTTACTACTTCCATGGAAATGTGTATGTATGTGCACATGTCTTCATGCAAAGAGATACTCAGGGCAAGTGCATGCTCTCTCTCTCTCTCTCTCTCTCTCTCTCACACACACACACACACACACACACACGCACACACACACAAACACACACACTGGAATGTTGTTTGCAGGAAAATGGATGCAACTGGAGACAGTCATGTTAAGTGAATTAAACCAATTTCAGAAAGACAAATGTGTTCTCTTTCATTTCTGCTTACTAGATTATGTGTAGAAACACAAAGCCAAGTACATCAGGAAAGTCAAAATATTAAGGATGTTTATGGGCCACAGCTCTGTGCTGCTGTGCTTCATTGTTGTAAGTTCTGACCCCAAGGTTCATTTCCTCTTTCCACAGTATCAGGAGATGGCTCGGGGCACCCCTCCTTCAAGGAAGTTCATGCCCAAGATGACCACTGAAGCCTCTGATGCCTGCACTCCACTCCTGTCACAAAGACCAGAGGTCAAAGAGGCCAAATGAAACCACCAAACTCATTTCCAGAGCCCTGTTTTCCTTCTCTGGACGCCCTTCTGTAAACTGTGTGGAGAATTTCTAAGGATGCAATAAAACTGGCAGAGACCATCAGACACTGTTCCCCAGAGAAAATCAGAACCAGAAGTTTGAGGGGACTCTTTGCTCCTCCAGCTTCTCAGCAGTGATGGCCTTGGGTTTCCTGCATTGTCTCCCCCCTTTCCTCCCTGACATGACATTTGAGAACTTGGTAAGCTGAGGGGTGGCTGGGAAAGACTCAGGGGTGCAGAGCTTTTAGGACCTAGACATGTCCCTAATCACCCTGGAAACTGTGTTACCCCTCCCGAGTGGCAAAGCCCAGAGAGCTCATGGGCTAACCAATGATATCCCATGCAGTTTCTTCCTCCACAGTTAGTATTTATTGACCAGTTTTCACAGCAAGACAGATAACGTTGTTTAGAACTTTAGCAGGAGGGGAGAACAGCTGACAAAATTGTTTCTTAAAAAAAAAAAAACAAACTACTTCATACCTTTGTGTCAAGATGAAGAATGTTGATGTAGAGTCGAGGAATTGACTCCCAATAAACGAGCTTTTGATTTGTCCTGTCCAAAAGGGAATGTTCCATTGGGCCAGCTGAGGCTCTGATGGCTCTGAAGAGAACAGCAGAGGTCCGGACCTTATTGTCTTCTGTGGAGATTACAGCTTCCCAGAGGACCACAGAGAAAGAGGCCACATTGGAGACAATGGTAGCTTTTGGGTTGGTGGAGGTCAGTGATCCATTCATAGATTTCAAAGGTTTTGCCTTTCAGTTGCAAGGATAATGGATCAGAGCTGGGCAAGTCCTGGCTGTTAGGAAGGCTAAGAGACAGCCAGAGATACAGTGTAATTAGGCTCTGATGCTGCAACACTCTAACGTATCTCCAAACCCTGGAGTTCTGGTCAGTTAATCAGCCTTGCAGAAGGCTCACCGTGGAGTGGGGCTTCTTCCTAGAAACTTCTGTTCCCCTGTGTACTTGTCTGTATCAAAAGACAGTTTCATTTTGTTTTAGACTTGAGGCCAGACTCTTGACTGGGATTTTTTTTTGCTTTCTTGTTGTTGTTGTTTTGTTTTCTGAGACAGGGTTTCTCTGTATTGTTTTAGAGTCTGTCCTGGAACTCGCTCTGTAGACCAGGCTGGCCTTGAACCCACAGAGATCCACCTGCCTCTGCCTCCTGAGTGCTGGGATTAAAGGCGTGCGCCACCAACGCCCAGCAGATTGCAGGTTCTTCTTCAGTCTTCCAACGTACACCATGGAGCTGTGCACTGTACAGTGAAATAGAGCCAATGACAGTGAACATTGGTCCCCGAATCAATAGCCATATGTGTAGGACTGGGAGAGGGTGAGAGGTCCCAGTTTCTTCCTAGCACTCCATGGTGCCTGTCAATGGTTCCTATTAGCACCGGGAGGCTACATCCTGCCTGTCAGTCTGCCAGTCACTTGGCTCTCATTCTCAGGCTCCCCAGGTTGCTAGGGAGCAGGACTGCACCAATCCCCTCATGAGGCTTCCAATTATGTGGTAATGAATTCAACCCCTCTCCCCTTTCTGGTCAAAAGGAGAGACGAGCTGGCTGCAAGCCTCCAGATCCTGGACTCCAGGGGGAGGCACAGAAATTACTGAAAGTCTGGCCATTTGAGCATCGGCCACAAACCAGATGTTCCAAACATGTAAATGACAGACATGGGTACTTGGGGACACCAGAGTTAGAAATTCAACCTCTGAAACACTCACCCGGAGTGCTAAGGACATGTGAGACCTGGGGCCCCACACTTGACCTCTCTGGGCCTTGCTGTTGGAGGTGTGAAACGAAAAGATGGGGCCAAAGGTTCTTCCAGCTCTGTGGTTCAGGGTCACTGCCTACTGGCCCTGGGGAAAACCAGCAGTGGAAGATGGAATGGGCACAGGCAAGGGGGAGGAAATGACTTTTGAGCAGTCCCAGGAAGTCCCCTTCCACGGAGGCCTCGTGACCCAGGTTCACAGATTTTCTGGCTGTCTCTCTCTGAGGCTGGGTTTGTCTGTATGGTGTGTTGTAGCAAGTTTTTCCTCTGTACTGCCAGCTCCCACGTGATGACGCGGAGACCCACTAATATGAGGGCTCAACCTTAGCTTTGACTTGTCCCTCACTAATTCTTATAACTTACATTAACCCATATCTTTTAATATGTGTTCTTTAATGTGGCTCAGTTTCCTTTATTCTACACTGCCCATCCTGCATCTGGCGGGTAGCTCCGATTTTCTTCTTCCCAGAGTCCTCTCTGTCTCTGGGAATCCTGCCTAGCATCTTCCAGGCTAGCTATTAGCCATTCAGATCTTTATCAAGCCAATCAGAAGGCACCCTGGCAAAGGCATGCCTTCACGGTGTAAACAAACATCCCACAGCATGTGCAGGGTGCACTGGTGGGCACTGAGGCTGCATGGGTGGGCAACGAGGCTGGGTCTGTTTATGCAGTGTGTATGGGTGTGTGCTGAGGCTAGATTTGCTTGTACTGGGCAGGGTGTGTGGGTGTGCGTGTAGGGGTCTGAGACAAACCTCTGGCGTGAGATGTTCAGGGAGTCACTCACTCCTTTTAACATGGGTCTCTCACTGACTTGGAACTCACCCAATACCCAGACTGGCCAGCCAGTGAGCTCCAAGTCCATCTCTGCCCATCTTCGGTTACAAGCATGAACACACCCAGATTTTTTTATTTTTTTACATGGGTTCTGGGAGTCAAACTTATGGCCCTCACGCTTACGAGGCAAGTCCTTGACCGAGCCAGCTCCTCAGTCAGGGGACAGGGTTTAATTGTGAAATAGCTCCTGTCCCTCGGGGTCTGCCACAGGCCTTGCCTTCTTGTTGTGGCAAACAGAGACTGGGTTTGCCACTAAGGCTGCGGCACCGGGAACCCCACACGCCATTTGCAGCCCTAGAATTGGAAAGGGCTTTGGCTCACTGCATGAGCCGCTGAACTTGCGAAGGCTGAGGGCAGTTTTCCCTCCTGTTTCCTTCTCGTTTAAAAGCGAAAGATCAGAAGATCAGACACATCTTTGTCAGCGTGGAGTATTCGGGCCATTTCCTGGTCCCCAGGTGCAGAGCCTGGTGTCCAGGGAGCTGGTGACAGGACAGTGAGGGAGGGCAAAGTCCACAGAGGCCCTAGCAGGAGTGCAAGAGGCATTCAGAGATGAGAGGGAACAGGACATGGGGTGGTGCCTAGGCGAGGGGTACGTGCTGGGTGCCAGGTGGAGCCAGCAGCAGGTGCAGCCTTGGGGTCCTGTCAGAATTTAGCAGAGTACACCTGCTTCCCCGTGTGTGTGTGTGTGTGTGTGTGTGTGTGTGTGTGTGTGTGTACTTAGAGAGCCCCCTCTTCTGTGTGTGTGTATGTGTGTGTGTGTACTTAGAGAACCCCCTCTTCTGTGTGTGTGTGTGTGTGTGTGTGTGTGTGTGTGTGTGTGTGTGTGTGTTAAAGTGGGAAGACTTAGCAGCAGGAGGCGAAGGAACCAGCCTGGCGCTATGGGGTTTTCACTGTGGTGAGGCCTCCTTCTTACCTTCTGTTAAATATTATTTTAAAAATATTTGTTCCACTCACACTATGAAGCCATCTGCTCCTACACATACTCAACCAGCCTTGAGACCCAGTTGGTAGCCAACCCCTGGGAAAGTTGGGGAGGGGTGGAACAAAGCAGGTGTGGAGGAGTTTCAGGTGGGAGCCTTGGGCCCATCCTCCCCTGAGCCCACTCTTCCCTGGACTTCTGAAGTCTAACTAGGGTCTTTCACACTCTGAAAACTTTCTATGCAAAGGCTTTTACCAGGAGGGCTGCTCCCCCCCCACGTCCCTTGGAATTTGGGACCTAGATGTAAAGAATGTGCTAGAGTGTTTGCCAGTGACACGGACTATAATTTGCCACTGCCACTGAGTTTGTTCCCTTTGGGGGAAATGTCCTTTGTCACAGTTGCTGGGTAAAGCAACTCACAGAGCAGCCAGGTCAGGATGAGATGTCCTGGGACTAAACCAAGAGTTCCAGGACTTTGCATGGTCACTTGGCATCTGCTGATTCCCATGGTAACACCAGGGTTCTTCCTGGTGACATTTCTGTCTAGCCCACACCCCCTCACCATGAGGACTCTTCTAAACTCCTAAGCATGGCTCCTCCCACCGGTGATTGCTGGCTGGAACTAAGTGAGTGAGTGACTGTCCATCACTGGTCCACACAGGTTGAAAGCAGACACTGGCCATGGCTTAAAGGCGAAGCGATTTAACTTTGAGAGGACATGATGCTGTGTTGGAGGTCCATGTTCAGACATCTGAAAGGAGAAAGCAAAAGACAGCAGGAGGGAGGGCATCTGAACACCCAGAGCGAGAGAGGAGTCAGAGGAGGCTGCAGAGCAGACACGGAGGGCCCAATGCTGGCCCTGATGTTTCACCCCAAGAGGCAGCAAGAGGCAGAGACCAGATCTCAGAATGGTTCCTGAGCAAGGCCAGCTGCAGACTCTGGAATGTCCTTGGTAGCGGCAGCCGACTTCATTCCACTCTGTCCCTTCTGCTGGATACCCTGTCCCTAACTTCTGTGACATTAGTCTGTGTTTTTTTTTCCAATCATCTGCTTTAACTCCACATGAAAGCTTGAGCATATTTCTTCCACAGAAGCATTAAGTCCTGTCTTTCAGAATCCAACCCACCACCTGGCTCTCTTCCTCTGTGTAGGTGGTTGGAAGCATCCCTAGTGCCTCCTCCATCCTTCATCCTTACCTCTGCCCATCCCTAGTGCCTCCTCTGTCCTCCATCCTTACCTCTGCCCATCCCTAGTGCCTCCTCTGTCCTCCATCCTTCCCCCTGCATTCTATTTTGTCTTTTCTCTTTAAGTTTCTCAGAATTCTCCTCCACTTCATCAAGCTTCCCTTCATCTGTATCTAGTCTTTCTGCCACAGAAAGGATGGGAGCATGATGGTCCCACCCAGGGCCGGAGCTGGCTGGGGGGGTGATGACCTGCGTGTGTTTTGCGGACAGAGGGCAGGCCTGAGTTCTGCTCATGATTGTGGAACATTGATGTGAAATTCAGTCCTCACCTCAAAGGGAAGAAGAGAGCCCACTCTCAGCTGAATGTGAGTCACCTTGGCCCAAGAATAAAGGATTGGGGTGTCCCAACTAAAATCTGGGTACAGAGGTCGTATCCTGAACTTGGTGTCGTTGCAGAACAAAAGGCAGTCCAGACGTTTACCACATGCACTGGTGGGAATGAGAGGTCATAGCACAGCGAAGCTCGGATCTTCTGTAGGTGGTAGAAAGGGTGCTGCTGTCTGATGAGGCTCTAAGGTTTGGTTGGTGGAAGTCAGGAGTCTGCCAGGAATACATTGCACAGGTTTTGCCTGAGAGTCAAAGGTCAGACAATAAGGTGGGCAATGAGTGGCAGTTAAGGGGAAGAATGATAACTCAAGATAGTTTGGCTGTGGATCTGCAGCACCCCAGCTCTGTGCAATTGTGACATAGTGACATCATGACTGTCATGACATCATGACATCAGGGATTTAGACTCTTCAACATGGGTGTGACTTTTCCAGGGAAGTTCAGTTTGATTAGTGAGTTAATGGCTATTCTTCTGAATCATGGTGCATGGGGTAGTCTTCATGTCTTTCCTTTTCACATATTTAAGATTTGTTTTCCCCCCAAAGAATTAAAATAAAACAATCAACAAGCCAGAAGTTCAGGCCTCCTTGGGCTGGTGGTGAAGGGACCCTATCAACAGCACTGTGGTAAATGCAGCAGGTGACATGGCTGGTTATGGGGTGGGGCAGGGGCGTGTCACTGAAGCCAGAGTGGAAGAGGTTGCTATCTCCTGACAAGGTGCTACATAAGCAGCCCCGAGCAGGTCCACAGACAGGTGCATACCTTCACTCACTGACCTGGGCTGTGAAGTCAGTATGGGGTGCTCCTAAGAGGCAGCAGCTCAGGGCTCCTCTCCAGAGGACCTGTCTAGCCCGCAGCTGACTGGGTTCTCTAAAAGGCGATTCCAGGAACAGAAAGCTGTGGTGAAACAGCCCAAGGAGATGGTGAGCAGAAGTTTGCTCACAATGATCCAGATACTGGAAGATCAGATGCAGAGGTGACTGCACTGTGTGTGCTTGAACCGACAAGGAATGTTCGAGCATACGAAGATAAAGCCAGGTGACTCCAAAATAGCTGCACATAAAAGAAACAAGTAGAACAAATCACACACACACACACACACACACCACACCACACACACACACACACACCACACACCACACACCACACACACACACACACACACACACCACACCACACACACACACACACACACACACACACACACCACACACACCACACACACACACACACACAGAGCCTATAATTAAGGTTAAATCTCATGGGGAGTAGAATCAACCCATTAGATTAGAGCAAAGGAGCGATTACTAAGAGGAAGAGGGTGCTGAGCAAGACTAGAACTCAGAATAAAAAGACTCCTGGGGATGGAGAACAGGAAAAGGGATGGAGACAGAGGGATGGAGTCAGGATGTCTTGCTGTGGGAGAGAGAAAGAAAAACTGGGAGGCAGTTATTTTGCATACAAAACAAGATGAGGTTTACCCAAGGCAAGGCCATCTGTGGGGATAATCCCAGCACTGCTGAGGGGGGCAGCAAGAGAGTCAGAGCTCCGGGCTAGCCTTGACTACATAGAAACTCTTAGGTCAGACCCTGTCTCATTAAAAAAAAGTTATTTGAAGTCGATAAAGAGAATAATACACAAAATAAGGAGAACACTGTTTCTCAAGGATGGCAAAGAAAGAAAAAGTTTCATGTGCACAAAGCTGACATTGTAATTCAGAATAAAGCAGAGTGAGTCCAGGGGAGGCTGGGGAAGAAAGGAGTGAGTAAGATGAGGACCCAGAGGGACAGAGAGGTGTGGCCTGAGCAGACTGACTACACCCATTCCGGCCTGTTCCTCAATTTACCATATAATTACATGGGCTGGTAGTCATGGGAGCCCTACCCCAATCTTGAATGTTGATCTGATCTCCAGGACTGTCGATTTGCAGTTCTCTTTTGTGATGGGATGACAGAAGTCTGTGTGCTCCCAAGCCATCGTGGCAACCAGTGGAGGAAACTGGCTACTCTGCAGCCGCTATGCTGACCTGTGATGTCCCGGGAGGTGAGGAGTGGGTTGCAGAACTGACTTACCATGGCCTGCCTCAGGATGGCTATGCCAGCGGGAGGGAGTATCTCGAGGGAACCTGAAATGGGTTTGAGGCTGAAAGCAAATGGCATTGGTACATTTGATCAGCCATTGTCTAAAGAGATACATTTTCATCTGGTTAAGACCAAAAAACATGGAAACAAAATGTCTTGCTGATACCGGCTATGCTTTTTTGTCTTGTTATCTGTAAGCTTTTGTCTCTTTAATTCAAAATTTTGATAGTTTCTTACTTGCACACTATGTATTGTGATAATGTTTCCCTCCCTTACTGCCCTTCCTTATCCCCTCCCCCACTGCCTTCCCTTACCCCTCCCATACCTGCTGACCCCATCTTCCTATTAACCCCACCAAGTGTGTGTGTGTGTGTACTCCGATATGTACAAACTTTGTGCAAGTGGTCACAGACTGTGCAGTCTTGAGAACTCCCAGAAGGTAGCATTTTACGGATTTCTCGTTCTCCGGCTCCTGCAGTCTTTCAGGCCGCTTGGCCCCTCTTCCCATGATGTCCCTGGGTCTCTCAGAGGGCAATGCAGAAGTGGGCTCTAGGCTAAGCATTGCTTCACCAGGAAGTGGCTGAGGTTCAAACTGTCTACCCAGCCTAAGGACTTGCAGGCATTGACTCCTACAGGATCTGGTCATTGCTGTGCAGTGAGAGACCTCTGGTTGCTTGCTCATCCTCTCCTTCCCACCCTGGGAGGACACTGCCCCTCCACAAAGTTGCCACTAGGGCCGAAAGGAGGAGTAGTGGGAGGGGAAAGTGCTGACTAAAGCTGAAAACAGGCAAGGCAGAGAGAGCAGGGGATGTCCTCTCCTCAAAGCCTTGAAAACAGGCAAGCCACAGACCACAAGGATGAAGGCTGGGTTGAAATGAGTCCACCAGACCCAAGATAAACAATAAATAGGTGTTTATTAGGGAAGCACTTACACAGATAGGAGTAAATAACTGCCATAGTCTTCCCGCTCCAGAAGATGCAGCCTCTACCCTTCCGATGCTCTCCCAAACCCAAGAGAGTGTGAGCCAGTCCCTCCTCTACCTTATAATGGGTCACATCTGCACCTGAAACCACATCCAAAGGGTGTGGCCACCACTGTAAGGTCACTGGCAAGGCAAGATGCCACTACACCAGGGGATGTCCTCAGAGATGAAGAGTAAAGGATTATCCACAAGGAACAGCTTCCAGTTAACCCTCCCTCAATGTCAAGGGCAAGAGCTGCATCTCTGCAGAGCAGCTGGTCAAACTGCAGCTCCAGCATCCCTGTCAAAAGCTGGCTGTGGCAGCACACGCCTGTAATCCCCATGCTGGGAAGGGAGAGACAAGGGGCTCTCGGGGTCTTGTTGCTCAGTTAGTCCAGTCAAATCAGGAGGTTCTAGGTTCAGTGAGAGACACTGTCTTAAAGAACGAGGGGTAGATGATTGAGGAAGACTCCTGGCCTCCGTCGTTGGCCTCTATGTGCACATGGCTACAGACATGCATGCAAGTGTGCTCCCATACATATGTGCACACACATGAAACATACACACATAGACAAAGAAGAGAAAAGAGAGAAAGAAAACAGAGATTCATAAATAGGCCTTAAATGGAAAATCTGGTCTCCTGAGGGGGAAAGGCTACAGGGAGGACTCTGAACCACACAAGGAAACAATGAGAAATCCAAGATAACTATTGATCTGTCTTTAATACTCTTCTTCTCCCATCTGTTTTAAAGGCCAATCTGGTAAACCAATAATTCCAACCCCATACCGAGGGCTGCATAAAGCATGAAGCCTTAGTTTGTATGTCAGTGGGACAGGGACCAGACAAAAGAGCAGAGGGCAACTGAGAGGCCGTGGGCAGGGGAGCAAGGGGCTGAACAGTCGTGAAACTAAGCATCAATATGAGCCGTGTTGCCTAGAATACAAGCTGTCTGTGTGTGATCACTGGGTTGGTTGTGAAGACTGTACATCGGCAACACTAAGAAGCTGCCAAAGAATTAAAAAAAAGATATTCAAGGGAGTTTGAAAAAAAAGACAGGGAATCATGGAGTAGAAGATGAGGAAGAAGAGGACAGATAAAGAGTGGGCAGCAACATGGAGGACACAAATCCTCTCACTGGCCATTGCTTTCTGTGTAAGCCAGTTAAAATAAACCCAGGCAGCATGAAGAGTTGATGAGGTTGGGGGAAATCCACACCATACAGCTAGATGTTGTTGAAGATATACACACTGGGGGAGTTCAAAGACACGATGGCTTGTGTATGTCGGCATAGAGCGAGACAGATCGATGGGGGGGTTTCATGCCATAACTTTAAAGGAGGTCCAGTGACCACATTAATAGGAAATGAATTAGGCCTTAAGAAAAAGTAAGTCCTGGAGACAGTGTTTCTTATAATGTTAAAAGCAGTAAATCATGGGAACATATCAACTATAAGCAGGTAAACCCCAAAGAACACAGTCCCCAAATGCATAAAGTAAAAGCCAATAACATCTAACGAAGTAGAGCCAATAATAATGAACCATGGGGGGAAATTCAGTAGTTTGTGTGCCGTAATAGCTGTCTAAGTGAGACTAGAGCGCTCTATCCAGAAGCAACGTGGAAAACTGAGGGTTTATTTCAGTCTAGTCCATCACGGGAGGAAGTCAGGACAGGGACTCAGTACCCATGGGAGGACGCTGCTTGCTGACTGACTCACTCGCTGGCTTGCTCACAGCCCATGCTCAGCCAGCTATCCTATATGTCCAGGACCACCTGTCTAGGGATGTGTGGTCCACAGTGGTCTGGGCCCGCCTGCATCGATTAACAATCAAGGCAACGTCCCACAGACGTGTCCACAGGCCACTCTGATCTATCCAGTTCCTCAGTGCACAGTCCCTCTCCCCAGATGGCCTCAGGTTAGTGTCAAGTAGACAGTAAAGCTAATTAGGACACACTCTGATGACACATCCTTATGGTCCCCTAGTGTACTCTCTGTTGTATATCCAGGAGAACAAATATGGCTCTCCACACCAGACTTTGAAAACAGCAGCGCTGTTCATAACAGCCTACACAAGAACCCCAAACCACTGACAACTGAGGAATAGAAAGGATTAACCAGGCGGAAAGGGATCAATGGGCTGACAATCCTGAAACAGCATGCTAAATGAAGGGAAACTGATGCAAATGTCCACATGGGGTATAATTAATTTCTATGCAATCCCTACCGAGTTTCATAGAGACAGAAAAGAGATAAGTGGTTGACGACAACTGGGCGGGAATACGGGAGAGTGACAGCTATGCCATTGATCCTTAGTGCGGTTCTTTTAGGGTTTCAAGAATGCTCTAAAATTAGAGTGTGTTTGGTGTGGCTACACTAGAAGCCGCCAGTCAGTGTGATTTACGTCGGCAGCTCCTCTGCTATGTACAATGCATCGCGATGGGAGTTTTAAGTAAAGACAATTCATAGTAACAGGCATGAGCGGTGTATAGACAGCTCAACTGCATGTCAATTGGTTTTCAGTGAGAATACCAGGACTTCAACAAAGGACAGTCATACATTTCAGCAAGCGCTGCTTTAACAGTTAGACATCAATCGGTAGACCGTCCAAAGCTGGTCCCTACCTTGTAACATGTGGAAATGGACCAGATGAGGATCAAGACTTAACTGCGAAGTCCTCAAGCAGAAGTGTTGTCAAATAATAAAATGCAGGAGGAAAGATTTTTAATCTTGTTGGGTCTGAAGTCCCAGGATTCAAAACAGGCATAAAGCACACACACTCTTCCTAAATTGGACTTCATCCAAGTTAAAAGCTGCTCTCTGCAAAACATTGTTGAAAGGCTGTCTTCATTATTTTCCTGTTGCTGTGATAAAACACCCAGACAAAAGCAGCAGGAGCGAAGGGTGAATTCCGGCTCACCGTTCAAGGGTGCAGATCACGCTGAAGCGGTCCGTCACATCACATTCAATCAGGACACAGAAAGAGAGGAACACTGCTGTTCACTTCCCTGTCTCCGCTTGTACAACCACAGCCAGGGAGTAGCGCCACTCGCGGTGGCCAGGTCTCCATGATTCAACTAATTAAATTAAAATAATCCCCACCATGCATGCCCAGAGACCAGTCTCCCAAGCGAGTCTAGATCATGTCAAGTTGACAGTTAGCACTCTCCACCACAAAGGCATAAAGACAGAACACAGATGGTAAGATAGTTGCAACAAACACTCGACAGTGTGCATGTATCCAGTATATGTAAATCACCTTCACAGCTTAAAACAGTCAGTGGGAGATCCACCAGATACCTACAAAGACATTTAAGTGAATAAATGATACCCACATAGTCCTCATTAGAGAAATGCAGATTGATACCATGGGGGTACCAGTTGGCTATGCACCTACCACAGCCAGGGCAGAAACAAACAAGGATTTGAATAGGGTGTCCTGAAAGAGGGTTGGGTAAAACTTGTATTCACTGCTGGGAGAAGACGATGGGAGAGGCTGTTGAAAGCAAGCAAGCGTTTTTAACAAAATTAAGTTAGACCTAGGATATCAAACAGTTTCTCTTTTAGGTATCTACCCAAAAAAATTCTAGATGAATTTTCACACAAAGGATTTGTGTCGTTTTACATTGGCTTTGTTCATAACAACCTTCAACTGGAAAAAAAACGAAATTGGTATTGTTGGTGAACGCACAGGCATCTTGGGGCCATCACATGTTGACACAATGGAATTTTGGCAGCAATCACTCTCAGAGTCCCTGATCCTGGGCGAGAGCGTCAGCACTCAACCTGCACACTCTGCTCTCTGCTGATGTGACCTTCTGGGGCAGAAGTCAAGGCAGGATGATATGTGAGTGCTGTTGGGTATGCAGAGATGGGCTACCAGGTGCCAAGGGAGCTCTGGGAAGTGATGGGAACATTGTAAAGTACCTTGGTTTGTGATCATTATGTAGGCATGTGCATTGACCAGAACCCACCAAACAGCACACCTGCCATGTGTGCCAGGCCTCAATAAACTTGACTTGAACAAATTGCATCTTGAGTTCTCAGCTCATCTACAAAAAAATCAGTTTCATCTGGATTGTAGATATGAACATAAATATAAAAACCAGCCTGAAAACATAGCAGAAGAGAGCATTTCACAGCCTTCATGCAGTCAAAAGATTTTAAACAGAACGCACGTGTATGAGACACACAGAGGCACAGATGTACACATGCATGCACACTCATATACACACACCTAACTATGGAGGAAATAAAGAGATAAATGTGATTCTTTTTTTCCTTAAAACTTCAGTTTATTGAAGGATACCACTGAGAAAATAACAAGAGAATTACATAATAGAAAAGACACCAGAAATGTAGGTGCTGGTCATATAGATCCAATAGAAAGAATGCCAATAAAAAGTACGGAAATAGATTCAATAAGCACAGATCTGATGAGCCTATATCTCCCAAACCATAAGCATGGACGGTGCTTAGTGTCATTACCTAGCAGGAAGGTTCAGTCTCTGGCCACAGTAATTCACCTTCTGTATCCACTGAAGTTTAAGAGAGTTACTTACTAGCAAGGTAGGCGACACTTAAAACTCATGTTTGGTTGTATCTGCCAGTAATTTCTCTCCTGCACATACTCTCAAGAAAAACACATACACGTAGAATTCCAAAATACACGTACAAAAAGTGCACATTAGCTTTACTCATTGTTCTTCCCAGGCCAACCCAAGGACGGTGAAATCAATCGGCACCGTATTTCCACAAACACGGCGGTGTGTAACAGGGCATGGGGGAGCCCTGCAAACACCAAGCGAGAGATAGACATGTGAAGTGAACACCTCAGACGTCTGTTTGTAAGTTCAAAACCAGACAGTGCTGATGTGAAATATGACAAGTATGGGCAATTTTATCAGGTAAGTGGGTGAATGTAGAAGTCTGGTATGCTGGCAATATAACTTGCTTGCAAAACCGTAGAGATGGACATGTCTGCTTTTGAGATAGCATGCTGCTGATGTGTTCCCTGGCACTCCTTCTTATGAATCATTTCCACCTTTCAGGAGGTTCACTTTGAATGGTTTCTTCAAGTAGCCAGGCACAGCCACACACATCTGCAACCCCAGTCAGGCACAGCCTCACACATCTGTAACCCCAGTCAGGCACAGCCTCACACATCTGTAACCCCAGACATGCACAGCCTCACACATCTGTAACCCCAGTCAGGCACAATCGCACACATCTGTAACCCCAGCCATGCACAGTCACACACATCTGTAACCCCAGCCATGCACAGTCACACACATCTGCAACCCCAGCCATGCACAGTCACACACATCTGCAACCTCAGTCAGGCAGAGTCACACACATCTGTAACCCCAGCCATGCACAGTCACACACATCTGCAACCCCAGCCATGCACAGTCACACACATCTGCAACCCCAGACAGGCACAGCCTCACACATCTGCAACCCCAGAACTTGGAGGGTTGAGACAGGAGGACCATGAGTCCGCAGGCAGCCTGAGCTAGTTGATGAGTATTTCCCTGAGATGGTGACTTCTGAGAGAGTCTACCCCACCAAGCCATGAATAGTCTCATAATGTGGTGACAGCAAACGGCAAAATCTCCCAGGATGCTTGTATCCCAGTTCCGGCAAATCCACCTCCCCATGCTCGGTGTTCAGGGTATTCAGTGGTGAGTCCCTTAACAAGGTTTCCCTGCCAGCTCCTCTCTGGAGTACCCAGGGATTCTCCAACCCTCCCTGCAGGAACAATTCCAGACACACGGCTCCCCATGCCAACCTGCCTGCTTTTCTGCTCCGAGTTTTATCCACTTTGCAGTCCCAAGTTGGGGCCATGGCTGCCTCCTGAGCCTCAGCACAAAGGCTGTGTAGTGCAAAGGACCAGGTGGCAGAGGACTGAAGGCGAGGATGTTTATTTGGGGAACGATTGCACAGAGAGATACAAAGACCCGCGGGAACGTTTCCCTGTGCTTCCTACTGGGTCCCCTGACCCACCAGAAAGAGTGCTGCCAGGAAAGCCAGGCCTCAAGCTCCCCTCCTAGGCTTCCATCTGCCTGAGGCCACACCCAAGGAGGTGTGGCCACCGCCACAAGTTTACTGACAAGCTGCCTGGGGCCAGATCCCAGATCCCTGAGCTGGCAGGCACAGTGCAGCAGGCTCAGTGAGGTCCCAAGACTCATTCTCACCTGGTGGTTTTGAAGCCTGTAGCAACTAGTTCTGTCAACACAGCTCACACCCCCACCTTGCTATTTCTTTGCTGCCACTCTTCCTCCGGAAACCCCGCCCTCTTAGGGTGACCTGAGAGTGGCCTCCAGCTCCACACAGAAGTTCCTGAGAACAAGGCCTCCCTGCTCTTGTTAAAGCTTGAATTGCCCAAGTGTCTTCCAGAATAGGGAGCAGCTTCCAGGAAGGGGGAGAGAAAGAGGCAATGGGGAGAAAGGAAGGGAGGAGGTTCTTGGGTGACACCCAATTTTCTGCATAGAGGGGACAGCATCAGATGAGGCAGCCAGAGAGACGCCACCCCAGCTCTGGTAAAAGTTACCTTACTGTATCATGGCCACACCAGGACAATGGGGCTCGGAGGCCGAGAACCACGTGGCTCCAAGTAAAGATACCCTCTGCTGTGGGTTGGACTCTGGCCCAGCACAGTACTCACCAGGAGACATGGCAGTGCCCACTGACGTACATGTCAGGGTGGTTCTCCTGCCACCTGGATGTGTCAGTGGCTCGGTGCACCCAGAGGAAAAGGAGAAAAGCCAGGCACCCTCCACCTCCAGTCTGACGAGCAAGAACTGCACATGCAGGCAACAATGGCCTCAGCATCTGCAGACCTGCACAGGGAGAGTGTTCTGCAGCTCACTGTAGCCAATGGCATGCTGGGAAGTTGCCCTTTGTGGGGACACTTCCTGTGCAACTGGGTACAGGTATGTAGCACCCTGAAGAGCACACAGAGCTAGCAAAAAAAAAAAGAGACGGGTTGCCGCCTCACAAATGACAGCTTTGATGTCTCCCCGCCCATCTGTCTTCCTCTGTTATCCTCTGAGGATATTGCTTATTATTATTATTATTTTATAAATGCATTCCCAATGAAGAGAAAATTAAATATGCATGAATTTTTAAATGAAGCAGCATAGCAGAGCTCTAAAAGCACTTCATGGAATCAGCCAGCCAATCTTTCATTAATATTTTAATTTGGGATAACCCAGGTCAGGTGAGGAGTGTGACTAAACATGTTTGTGTGTAGGGGGAGGGGGCAAAGGGGATGAGAATCCAAGTCTGGGTTGGAGATGGAGATCGTGTGTGTGCACATGCTCATGTATGTGTATTCTGGCATAGGATTATGTGTATGTGCACATGTGTTCACTCACATGGTTGTGTGTGCGCCCACGTGTATTCTCTCACGTGGTATTGTGTGTGTGTATACACGAGCATTCACTCACAGGATTGCATGCGTGTTTGCCCATGTTTTCACTCACACGACTGTGAGTGTGCATGCATATGCATTCACTCACACGACTGTATGTGTGTGTGCACATATATTCACTCACACTCATCTGGAAACACAAGGCATGGAATCCAATGAGCAGGGCATCCTATCTGCCTCTCATACCCCAGGAGCTTACCAGGATTAGAAATGAATCTGGGTCATCTACTACATCCTGCCTCGTCTCTGGGACCAACTTAAGGGATAAAGGATTTACTCCGACTCATGGTTTAAGGGGATGCAGCCCCTCCTGGTGGGGAAGGTGTGGTGTGCAGAGTGGCTGCCTCTGTGGCCACGGGACAGGAACATGAACCTGCTTGCTCAGACTCCTACAGGTCACAAGCAGAAGCAGGAGGTAGAGCCAGGCTGGAAGCGCCAAGGCCCACCTCTCAGCAACTGACCCATTTCTACTAACTCTCCCTCCCTTCCTAAGTGACCCATAACTCCCCAAAACAGTGCCACCAGCTGTGGACCCAGTGTCCAAACACAAGTGCCCTTTGGGGGCATTTTTGTACCTAAGCCGTAATAGTTCCCTTGAAGGTTAGGGAAGGTTTCCTTCTCTTTCAGGTACCCCTTATTTTAACTTCTTTCTCTCTTACTATGGTAAAACACCCCTGCAAAGTCAACTTAAGAGAGCATAGGTTTACTTTAACTCACAGTTCAGGGTGCATCATCCATGACAGCAAGGAAGTCAGCCAGCAGTGACGGGAGCTTGAAGCCACTGGTCACATGGTGTCCACAGCCAGAGGAAGAGAGCAGAGGTCACATGGTGTCACAGTCAGAGGAAGACAGCAAAGGTCACATGCCATGGCTAAGCTCCCTTCCTCCTTTTGTTACAGTGCGGGATCCCTGCATGGGAAATGGTCCTGCCCACAAATGAGATGGATCCTCGTCCCACATCAATTAACATAGTCACCACAGGCCCGCACAGCATACCCAGAAGCCTGTCTCCCAGGTGGCTCTAGATTCTGTCAAGCTCAAACACCCCTGAACTCACTTCCTCCGGGCACCAGCACTGGCCAGCGGTTCTAAGCTCTGGGATGAGTCAGAGTCACTGGAGCATTTAAGTGACACAGGTGCCCGGCCCTCACCCTGGTGATTCTGGCTTGGCTGCAATCTTGGCACTGAACAGGTAAAGGATTCCTGTTGGTAATAGAGACCTGGGAGGGAAAAGCAAGAGGCCTGTGTCTTCATAGGTGACAGTTTCTCCCCTCCCCAACAGCAAAAGGAGGTTCAGCCATGTGGCTTCCTCTGTAACACGGCCTTTGAGACACAGATGCCAACTTTTGTGGCTGATAATGTGCAATTCTTGTGCAGACAAGGGAGATGTTCACTGTGGCCTTGTAACACCATTGACACAGAGACGAAGAGCTTTGCTCTGGGTAGCATCCAGCCACCCACTGCACCTCCCAATACTCACCATGTGTACACAATCCCAAGGGCCCCCAGCACCCAGAGATCTGCCCCGAGTGGACCGCACTGCTGCAGCTGAGAATGAACTGTTACAGCCTGAATAGGAAACGCCCCTTGCAGATCCCTGTATGAGAATACCTGCTCTCCAGTTGTTGGCACGGTCTCAGGTCTCGGACCCTTAACAAGACACAGCTACTTACAGGGGGTGGGCTGCCAGTGGGCTGGCATTGTTTGTAACCTGGCTCCATGTCCTTCTCTATGCCTGCTTCCCGAACACGCTTTGAGTAGCAGGGCTGAGAAGCGCTTCCTTCCCCGTCGTGTGAGAGCAATCGGGGGTTAAGGAAGCCCCGTGGGTTTCTCCACCGACCCGAGGTCCATGCATCTCCCCCCACAAAGACATTCCATCACAGGGCTAGGCGCTGCCGGGGAAACGGAGGCGTCTTCTCCCCCTTCTCCCCATTGCCCATTTGCTCTCTAAGCTCTGTCCATCTTTTCAGAGAGTAGTGTATGAATCTAGCTTGGGCGGTGGGATGCGGGGGACCGGAAGTGTGGGGGTTGTCACAGTGGCGGGGCAGGTGAGTCTGTGCCTCTGGGCCGAGTGTCACCAGCTTCCCTGGTCAGCACTCAGAGACATGCTGTACTCATCCCTGGGAAGACAGTAGAGACTGTAAATAGCTCCAAAGACTTCACAGAGCGACAGAGAGTCCGAACCTTTCCCTCTGGGTGTTTCTCAGTCGCATGAGCTTTTATTCCCACCAAACTGCATTATCTATAATCACTGTGGGTAACTGCTGTGAAATGAGGTGCGAGCTCTTGGCTGCTTCCTACAGCTTGGCCTTTGTTCTGTATACGTCAGCGCAAGACCGAGTATGAGATTCGGGAACCTCGGGACAAATTAAGACACCTCTCGCTGAAAACAAACTCACGAGCCCTTCCGCTGTTCTCTCTGCACTGGAGAGGGCTACGTTAGAGACGGGAGGATGCGTGTTGTTCTGCTCCGTGACACAGCCACCTGAAGACACGGGACTGAATCGAGACCTGTCTTCGCTATTCACCGTGTCTGTGTTGAGGATGTGCCTGCTTGCCAATATTTGTCAGCAATTCCAGTGCTGTTCCCAGAAAGGGAGACACTGAGGGCTGAATGTTCCTGCAGGGGCCCCACCCATGGAACCCTGGCTGGAGGATCCGGGAAAGCCCTTGAAGAGCCCAGCATTGAACCACAAGCTCAGGGGCTGGGGAGACCGTGAGCCCAACACAGGGACCAGGCAACTATGCATGAGGAACAAACCTCAGAACTGGTTTATTAAAAAAAATCTACCAGGATGGGTTATTTTAGGAATATCCATATATATACATATGGATATAAATATATACCACATGTATATTTTATACAGAACATGTATGTATTACATATTGATGAATTTATGTATATATTGTGTGCATATTGTATTTATGTACATATTTAAAATCCTATATAGATAATGTATTCCATCTATATGTGGTCTCCTTTTAGTAATTGCATCATGCTCACAAAGCCAATATTCCCAGGGACTTTAGAGCAGGAAACTCCATGAATAATGGGGATAAGTTTATATTCTTTTGGTTGTCAGTGTTTCTCAGAGTATGACCTATCCAAGTCCTGCCATGAACACATAACAGTCCTATGGGGACATGCTCTGGCCAGCTGTAAACAAAACCTCCTTCCCGAATGTTCCTAACACACAAAGCATGCTAAAGCTCTAAGAAATCCTGCACTCAGTGGATTCTTTGCTTCCGGTTTTGCCTAAATATATTTAAGTATCTCCTGTGATTTTTTCCCCCTAGGAGTTAAAAGAACACAGCCATGGGACACCCGAGTCACTAATGTCTCCCTAAGGGCAGTGTGTGTGTGTGTGTGTGTGTGTGTGTGTGTGTGTGTGTGTGTGTTGTTTTCAAACAGTGGAGGGCATTGGAGGTCACTGGCTTGGATTCCACGTTAGTGAGAGTGTGCAGCTCACCCTTGGTGGTCATGTGCATCCTTCACAGCTCTTGCAAAGCTCTGGTTTGTCCTCCCTCAGATTGATCAGTGGCAAAACCCACCTCATCAGGCTGGAGAGGCGCCCATATGGAAAAACTCAGGTGCAGTGCAACGCCTCACCCTATGCAGGGTAGAGAAGCCAGGCTGCATTTAAGTAGGTGCTGTCCTCATGGTGTAGGGACATGGGCTCTGCTGAGAGACTTCTTCAGTCACTAGACACTCGAGCAAGAAATGTCTGCGCTGCCAACTCTGAGCGATATCTTTCTAAACTGGAGAAGCTGTGGTCTCTGGGGTATGAGGATCTGAGCTACTTTTGCTGATGCTATTTCGCGACAAGGAGGACAAAATCGAGACTCTGTGCTGCAGGGGTTTCCAGGGCTGGCTTATGTGCTGCAGTGAGCCAAAGGAGAAATAGCTGGACTTTGGGAAGAAGGACCCAGAAGAAATTGCTTCCCAGAGTATCGGGGAGCCTGCAAACATTATTCCAGTCATGGCAGGCTTGGGTAGCAGAAAAGAAGGCACGGTCACTATCATGAAGTAGTGTAGAGAAAAGGTATGTATGTGTATGATACAGAACTCAGGAGAAATCAGTAAAGGAAACAGAGTGAACATCAAACTCAAGGGAAGGGCCTGCTAAGATGGACTACAGGGGTTTAGTTGGGGTTCATTCCCCCATTATCATTCTCCAGGACATGAATTTGTCTCCTGTGGAACTTTTGGAATTTCCCACGTCACCCAAGCACTGGATATGAAATAAAGTGAACTTCTGAGAGGCCAGGGACAGAGGAACCAGAGCATCTACCAAGCTGGTGGCATGAGGGTGCCCCGAGCACCTTCTGTCTCTACAGAATGTCATAGAAAGCCGAGCTTTCTCCAACTGTGAGACTTGCTCTCCCAGGATAGAAATAGCCTCAGGGAAACAAGCCTTGGAAAGCTCTGTTCAGCCCTCCTGTGTCCTCCTTCACCCTGAGCCCCAACCTGTGGGCAAGTCTGGCTTGAGGAACACGCCCCCTCATAGGTGTAAGGCTCTTCTTCACCCAGACAGGGCCCATTCTGAGGACACAGGGTGAGTGTTAATGTTCAAGCAACAGAGACCAAGGTCCAGCCATCTACACAAGGAAATATATTCAAGTCTGAATTTCTATGCACGAGCAAGGAGATAGAATAATTAAAGTAAGAATTGTTAGGGGCATGGGTGTGTGGGCAATAAATATGCATTTGGGTGGCTCAGTGGGTTAAAGAGTTTCCCACATGAAGCTGGGGGGCCTTAGTTTGACCCCCAGAACCAACATAAAGAACCAACTGTATTTCCTGTACTCTTACTGTGATGTATACAGACGCTCACGGGCCTGTTACCCTGCTGTGTGCAGCAAGGCAAGTGGAAGGCTGTGCCACCAAAGTGGAAGGAAGGAGAGATTTGACTCCCCAAAGTTGTCCTGAGGCCCCCACCTGGAAGCTGTGGCGCATGTATTCCCACGCTTGCATTCACATCAAACACAAATATTAATAATAATTAATTAATTAAAAAGTAGTGTGAGCGCGTCCCTCGAGTCACATCTGTTGTTTGAGGCTGTCCTTTTTTTTTTTTTTTTAGATCTCAAGCCCCACTTCCAATTGAGGACAGGAAGATAAAGGGAGTTTTTCTGAGCTGCTTTGAGGTAGGAAAATTCTGAGGTTGCAGAAAGTGTGTGGTCCCTCAGGTCTCATTTAGGAAAGGAGAGAGCAGCTCCAGGTTTGGGGAGCATCCTTCTGGGGTTGAGTGCTTCTCCTACTCAGCATCCCTGTGCATCAAACTGCCTTCCCCAAAGCTGCCCGAAGCTTGCCTCTCCTTCAGAATGGGAGAAGTATCTCTCAAGACTGGCCAACTAGAGGGATGGAATAAACCCGAGAGGGCCTGTGAGCTGTGCAGAAATTGATTCCTCGGGACTCCAGCCGCAGGAAAGCCGTCCTGCCTTTCTGCAAGCATGCATGGAGGGTTTCAGAGACAGCAAGGAGAATCTGGGTTTTCCTCCTTCCCCCATGCTCATCCCAGTCCCGTTTCTGTGTCTGGACGCAGGGGGAATGGGCAGCCCCTCCAGCTTCTAGCCCACAACTAAGCAACTTGGGCTCTTAATTCCTCTAACTCCTTGCCATGGAGGGTTGGGTGGCTCTGTGCTTTGGGTCCAGCATCTCCAAGTGTAAAGCGGGCTTTAAGCAGGCCAAAGCAATGCCATGACCAACTGGAAAGGTGGGCATCCAGGGTACCCCTTGCTGTGTTTTGTGGAACACGATGGAGATCATTGTCACAGATATAAACAGAAGTGCTCACAACCACGGAGGGGGTTAAAGCATTGGGCCAGGGGCCAGCTAGCCTGGTGCTGACCGGAGACACTGTCTGATGGCTGTCCTCTGTACACTAGTTTGGAGTACTTAGTGTTTCTTTGCGAGGACAGTCAACACCCTGACATACTATATGGTCTTTCAGCGGGAAGGGAACCAGGAGAGTCTAAACCCACTCTCTGTGCTCGCATCTGGGGTAGCCTACGCGAGGCACATTGCCTTCCGTGGATAACAGAAGCCCCAATGCCGTGTTCCCAAGTGGTGTTCTCATGTCTCCATGGTAAACTTGAGACAGACAGCGATAGATGATGCTGTAGACGATGCTGATATCCTGGGCGATGTCCACGCACCGGACACTTGTCTGTAAATTGGCAGATCCCCACATCAATGTGTGTCTTCTAATAGTGAGAAAGAAGCTGCTGTGCTCCCAAATCCTTCACCTACCCTGGCTGCTTGGATACACTGCTGCACACAGATCCACAGCCCAGCAATGTTTGGCGGAATCCCAAAGCCGCTCAGGCACTGAGATCCTCTCAGCTACCCTCTGTGTGGAAATAAGAGACACTCCTGGGATGGACATCTCCGTGGTCTTCAAACAGCTCTCATCTGCTCTGGGAGCAGACTTCCCCTGGAGAGCCTCGGGGAGAGGGGAACTGAGCAAACATTGATTCTGGAACAGTAGCTCCAGAGATACATAACACAGAATACGCCCCAATGCATGGTGGTCTACTTCAGCTTGCCAATAGCAAGCTCAGGCTAGTCCATGGGGAACAGAGATTTTTTTTAAAAAGGGCCTACTCTGGTCATGCAGGGTCCTTTGTAAGTCCCATGGAAAACTTGAACTCCACACTGGGACCAGTTCCCTCACAGCCAAACTCAGATAAGAACGCTCAGTGCAGGACCATCGGGAAGTCGAAAATGTGAACACAGATGAGCAGCAGCATGGCCCACGATACCTGGCCGGTACCCCAAAGGCTGTTGAAATAGAGAAGTTAAGCTCCTCATCCAGTGGTTCACCCTGCAGACAGGGATGTGTTAGTCGGGGTTCTCTCTAGGAGGAGAACTGAAGGGACGAGCTTTGCACAGGGGATTTATCGGATTTGCTCCCACGATAAGGTCTGGGTGGCAGCCCAGCAATGGCTGTCGGCACACTGGGGAGACTGAGACCCCGGTTGCTGGGTGTCTCATTAGTCGCAGTTCTGTATTGAAGGCCTAGAAGGCTGTTGAAGAGCTGATGCTCTTCGGTCCCTGTTTGGAAGCAGATGTCAGTGAAGGGTGGTAGCCATCAGAACAGCAACTGTTGCTGGAGCTGCTCTTTCCAGCCTGGTCCCACAGCTGTTTAGAAACACACAGATGCTGTATTAGTTATTAAACTGTTGACTGATGGCTAGGGCTTCTTATCGGCTAGCCCTGTCTTATTTATTAACCTATTTCTGTAAATCTATGCATTTCCACGCATCCCTGGCTTACCGGAGAATGTGTGGACCTGTTTCTCCTTCGGTGGCTACCTGCCGTCCATTTGTGGAGCTTCTCTCTGCCTACCTTTCCCAGAATTCTCCTCATCTCCTAGTCACGCCTATCATCTTGCCTCTACTGGCCAAACTGTGTTTTATTCATCAACCAATAACACAGAAGGATATCCCCCATCAGGCAATAGAGTAGATGCATTTACCAGCAGGGAGCAAAGCCGGGCAGGCAAAAAAAAAAAAAAATAGCCCTCAGACTGCTTTGTATTAGGGCTGTTGTTAATCTAACAGATCCATCCAAAGGTACATGTTAGTGCAGTAGTTCTCAAACTTCCTAATGCTATCACCCTTTTAATACAGTTCCTCATGCTGTGGTGACCCCAGACCGCAAAATCATTTTCACTGCTACTTCATAATTGTAATTTTGCTACTGTTATGAATCATAATGTAAATATCTACTACGCAGATGGTCTTAAGTGACCCTGGTAATAAAAGGTTCTTTGACCCCCCCAAAGGGGCTATGACCCACAGGTTGAGTACCTCTGTCTTAGCAGAATCCAGATCCAATCAAGCTGATAACCAAAGTCAACCACCACTGCAGCTGACCACTTTCTAGCAGCGTTACGAAGCAGGTTTGGGACAGGGTTGAAGGTCAGCTATAGACTGGGTAGAGGTGAAGGAAGGCAGTGCTAATCTCAGCCAGTGGGATCTGTAGGATGCAGCCTAGACAGCTGCGGCTTCATGTCTCCACGAATCCAGCTACAGTGGAACATACATGCCATGGCCATTCATGTGGATGCTGTCTGTGACACTGATTTTGTGCCTCATCACAAGATTGAGTGGTTATGACTCCATAGCCCTCTAGCACACGAAGCAGCCAATTGAGTGGCGTCTGCTGGACACTAATAGCTGGGGTCCCTGTGAGCTGGTGAGTGAGCCCCAAGCTACTGCAGACGCAGTCATGTGGATCTATAAAAGTGGAAACCCAGACATCCCATGCTGTAGCCTGAGCCTTGCTACTGAACTGCTCATCGGGTGGGCAGCTTCTGGAGTCTGCCTCGGGGAACTGACTTAAAGCAGTTTGTGAACGTTTTAAAGGCTTTCTTGATGTATCCCATGCCTGAGAAGGGCTGGGTGCTGGGGGCGTATCAGGGAAGTGGACTAATTTTGTCCTTCCACGCAACTCCCACTTCCCAAAGCGACTGTCACAAACACATACTTGTGTGTTCGAGTTCTGGGAGCACAGGTGGGTGGGTGTCAGTGTGGGAACAATCAACCCAGGACTGTGTAGCAGGTCACGGAGGAGATTCTATTTAGGGAAGGCTTCTCTGCAGAAGTGACACTTGAGAAGAGGAGAGGAGAAGCAAAGCCCCGTGACAGGCATGCTGCAGAACTTGCAAAGGGAAAGCATTTGCTGTCCCTGAGTGAAGAGATTAGGCTAATGGCAGCTTGCTGGGTGAAGAAGGAGGCAGGGCCCACATCTTCAGTGCTCAGTCGATATACAAGGAACAGGGCATGACTTTGGGGTACTCTCACACCAAAGGATGCCTGCGCATTGAACGGAATCCTCCCATCTTTGCTAGGCTCTGGATATAAGCCAGGCATCTACCCTGGCATAGTTAAATAGATTACATAACACCACCAGCTTCCACCCAGAGAGTGGAAAGCTGGAAGGATTGTTCACAGGACTGGCATAAGGAGAGCCCGGCATCTCAGAACCGTTACCTTACCGAAGTCCATCGGAGGAGCCAGGCTGCAGGCCACAGAGACTCAGAACCCAGAAAACAACTCTAAGGGGACGGGTACAAGCAGGAACAAGGGCTGTTTGCATCAGTCCACATGGCAGCCATGGGCAAATGCTGTGCAGGTGTGACCCGAAGCTTCCAAGTACCCAGAGCACCCCCCCAAAGCAAAATGAGTCACTCCGGGGACACCTACAGCAGGCAGTCTCCACAGCCAACGGGACTGGATTTAGAGTGACCCAGAAGACATACGTCTCTGCATGTCTATAAGTATGCTTCTAAAAAGGTCTATCTGAGGAGGGGAGATCCACTCTGAATGCAAGCTGTGCTATCCCACGCTTGGGGCTGCCTGTTGAGTGAAGAAGGAAAGGGGAGAGAAAGCTAAGCACCAGCTCCCATATCTCTCTCCCTCTCTCTGCTTCCTGACAGCTGAAACCCCATGGAGAGCTGCCTTAAGTTCCTGCAGCCACACCTTCCCCTCTATGGTAGACCAAAATGAACCCATCTCCCATAAAATGTTTCTCTCAGACATTTGGTCACAGTAAGGAGAAACACAGCTAAAGCAGCAACTTAATGGAGATTTGACATGAGCATGGTCATTGCGTCAAACGTTCGGTGGGAAAGACGGAGTGTTCTGGAACATGTAGGGAGTTTCAGCGGGGAGGAGAGGTTAGAAAGACGCATTAGGGTAGCAGGGACAAAGAACTCCTCAGAAGGATTTATTGGCGGACTTACGTGTACCAGGGACAAAGTGAAATCAGGTCAAAGAAATAACCTAAATTTAAACTAAACAATTGTACAAACTCAGAACCCAGCAAACTGCAGAGATGTGAAGACAGGCCAGCTAGGGAGCAGGAATAAACTGAATGCTAAAAGGAAGAATGGGGAATAGCATGAGAAATCCCTGAAGGGTTGCGCTTGTAATTTCCAAAAACGGTTAGAGACACAAACCTACACACCCACAGAGCTCAGAAACCGTCCACCGTGAACAACACATCATGCACAAATACAAATAAGGGAAAATGTTAAAGCTAAAACCCAGAAGATTAAATGGAAGAGCCTGAAACAAATTCAAAGGAAAAATCATACCTGATGTAGAGAGGAACAAGGGAAAAAAGACAACTCGTTAGAAATTATCAAGTCAGAAGACAATAAAGAAATAATTTAATTTGGGGGAAATGAATCAATCTGGATTTTTTTAGTAATACCCCAGGAAACTCGCACAAACACTCGGAGAACTCATTACGGAACCCTTGTAGTAAAGCAGTGTTGCTCAGACATCCTGCAGAAAAAAAGAGCAGGGTTAGAAACCTACAGGAAGGGACATAGCTCTATAACGGTCAAGAAAAAAAAGAGAGACATTGATTCTCAGTTCTAGTCACTTAAGAGAGAATTGTCTGTCAGAAACAAAAGGCGAAAGCAGTACATCCTGGCTCCCACACTGTCCAACGGCAATGCCAAGATGGAGGGAGACAGCGAAACCGCAGTGGTCTGCAGTTTGCGTTTGGCACGTGCGCGGAGTGTCATAATGTTATGATTACCGCTGTCAGCTGAAAGTTGCAAGGCCCCTGAGCTCCACAGACCACTGACGTCTGTGGCCTGATTCTCGCGTTTGTCTTTTCTCTTCTGGATCCAGGTTCACTGCTCTCTGTCTTCCGTAGGCAATGCAGGTTTGTTCCTGGTTCAGGTCTTCAAAATTTTGTTCCTTCTCCTGGGCGGGGCTTTGTTCCCTCCCAGACACTCAGCTCTCTGTGCTTTCTCCTGACTCAGATGCATCTTTTCCCCTGAGGTCTCCCCATTCTGCTCTTCCCTGAGGTCTCCTCACTTGGCAAGTCTGGAGTCATCCCTGCCCGTTCATGTTTCTCACCCTTCCTAGCACCAGCTCCCTGACTCCCTTATGCGTATCTGCTTCCCTTCTGTTGCCCATCACTAGCAAGGAAGACTTGATGGGGCCAGGGTTAATCATGCTCTGTTCACCTCGTGTCCTTGGAGCCCAGTGTGTGGGGACGATCCCTATATGCTTTGTTGACTTGCGGACCGATGAGCAGACACAGGGTCCTGGAGATGCTCTGTGTGGATGGGTTCAGTATTGATCTGGACCGCAGCGGGGAGATCTGGAGTTGTGTCTGCAGGGAGAGAGGGGACCTGAGGAAAACGAGATGCATACGCCTCCAAGGTTTGGAAGACAAACAGAAGGTTGCCAAAATGAAAGACGTTTCAGGCCAACGGAGTCCTTAAGCAAAGACAGGGACAGGAAGTGAAAAGACACGATGAATCATGCGTGTATCACATTAAGTACAGTGTTTTACAATCTCTGTAGCATTCAAAGGATATGTACATTTAAAAACATTTGAAACCATCTGTTATTTTTTAAAAGTATTTCTTAATTTAATATTACAATGTAATTTCATTATTTCCCCTTCCCTTTCTCCCCACGAAACCCTCTTACATACTTATGCTTGCTATTTTTCAAACTCATGGCTTCTCTTTTCATTGATTGTCATTATATTCATATTTGTGTATGTATGCCTAAATAAATATTTTCCTAAATACAAAAAAAAACAAAGAAAAGACACGAGACAACCACATGGGGAAAGTGTGCATCCCCACGAGGGAGAAGAGGATTGCTATGCCGCCAGTAGGGGGTGGAATGGGGGGTGAGCAGTGCCTTGTTTTGGAATATTGACATTGTCCTTGAGGTGCTGGGAGCCATCACTTTCTCTGATGCACCATGGTGAGATGACATTGGGGTGACGGCTCCGTCTTGCACGCAGCAGGTGCTGAGCAGAGAGCTCCCATTAGCAACGGGGAAAGAGGCTGAGTCAGTGGGTGAAGGAAGCGGGAGAGGCTGGGGTGGCTTCCCACATGTGCAAGCTGACTCAGGAAACGCGGGTGGGGAAGAGGAGACATGTTAAAGATGCCCCTCAGGGTGAGGCATCGGGAGAGGATTGGGGAGCAGCAGGAGGAGGCTCTTCCTGTGTGAGGTCCAGGTAGAGGACAACAGTGGCATCCAGAGGGTAGCATCATAGTTACTGAGTTCGGGCGTCGGCAAACACCTGCAGCTTCTCAATCCGGATGAGGAATGGAGAGAGTCCTGCCCTCCTGTTTTTCCCTAAACTGAAAAAAAATGTTATTTTCTTCTAGCTTTTGATTCTTTCATATGTCTTTCCTTGTTTTTATTTTTTAAAGAAAAGTGCCACAAAGAAAATACGCAATTATGTCCAGATGTGATTAAGTATTTCCCAAAGAAAGCCAAGTTGTTTCTATTGATAATTCTTGTCTGAGGGTTGCCATAGCTGCCTGTCTTTTAAATATCTCTCACACGGTGTCTAGTGCCTCTTCCTTCCCCAAGTGAGGGCTCGATAAATGCTAGATGGTAATAACTGTGCACACTGTTCAGCGGCTCACCAGAAAACAAGCCGCTATTGAATTCCATAAAGTCAAAGTTGTAGAATAAAAAAAAAAAACAAAGGGACGTGTTCTTCTTTTGTTTTGTGGTTTATGAGAAGATTGGATCAGAATCACCGTTCCAATCCAAATAATAAAACCAACTTCCTATGATGAAGGGAAGGGGGAAAATAGCATTTATCGAACACTTGCCGTATACCTGGCATTGTGTTCGTGTAGTTAGAAAGGTATTTTTTTTAAACCAGCGTGAAGATACAGAGTAAGTACCACGGAATTAAGTGAGGGCATCTCACTGGTGGGATTGCAAGTGCTTATTTCTTTCATTTAAGGGAGAATTGCCGTGAGACCAAGGCCAACATGGGCTACAGAGTGAGATCTTATTTAAAAAAAAATACAAGTTTGATTTCCAGCGCCCAGGTCAGTAGGCTCACAGCCTCCTGTAACTCCAGCCCCAGGGAAATCTGATGCCTCTAGCCTCTGAGGGTGCTTACACACACACACACACACACACACACACACACACACACACACACACACACACACACACCTTTAAAACGTACATCTTAAATTTTATCTACTCTGTCTATTCTCTATCATCTAGTTAGTGACCATCTATCCACCTGTCTCTTTATCTGTGTATTAACCATCCACCCATTCTTGTCTGTCTGTCTTGTGTCATAAAGGGCTTTATCTACGGTCTCTGTTGACACACGCCAGCACTTTCTGCATCCCGACCTTGTCCTGGGAGCCCAGTGGGATCTGTCCGGAGCACACACTCTGCTCTGCCTCCTTGTGATGTCTCTGATGCTCCCTTGGTCTCTTTCATTTACGACTTTGTTTTGATGGCACTGTTTGCCTGAAAGGATCTGCGCGAAACATAAGTTGGAGTTGTTTTTCTTTCCTTTAACTTCTGTAACATTGCCGCCGTCATGGGCACGAACATAAAAGAATGAAGACACAGCAGTTTCATCAGAGACACCTCAGTGAGAGGTCACAAATGGCTCTCCCGGGACAAGCCCATTCAGATGACAAAACGGAGCCATCTGTGTCCCATAGGTCCTCTTACATCCCCTATTCTCCTTCCTCCCCATCCCAGAGAGCAGTTGGTTCTTGCAATTTTTATCATAGTCCCTTCCCCGCTTAGCTTTGTAGCGTCAGTATTTACATATGCAATCATGTGGGCTGAGTTTTGCTTTTTGGGGGGGTGAAGGGGTTTTTATTGGGGGACTGTGAATAGGAAAAGAGGGGAGGGGGAGAGGAGACCAGCCTCTTGGGACAGGAGTGGCAAAAGAGAACAGAGAGAGAGAGAGAGAGAGAGACAGAGAGACAGAGAGACAGAGAGACAGAGAGACAGACAGACACAGAGACAGAGACAGAGAGAGACAGAGAGAGAGAGACAGAGAGAGAGAGGGCAAAGAGGGAGGTGATCAGGGACCTTTTAAATGGGAACATAGGGAATGTGCACAGGTGATGCTCTCTTAGAGGCTGCATTTGAGGGCGTATCCTGTCAGGACCCCAAGGGCAGGCCAGTACAGATGCCTAAATACTAACAGCATGAATTAAGGTGTTGTAAAAACCATCAAAGAAACCAAGGAATCATTATTCCTTTATATGAAGGTTGATGGTACATGGGGGCACCGATGCTGTAGGGGTTTTTCATTTGGGGAAGTCTCCCCGTCCTTGTAGGATACGCTCCATTCTTTAGGTCTACTCACGAGCACATAAGTGTGAGATAAAGCCTTGCCTGTGTTGTGTTCTTCGCATCCGGCTCCCTTTTCCCCGTGTGTTGATGTGAGAGCCGCCCCTCCCTTCATGTTTAGCTTGTGCATAAATGATAAGACCCGGCAAGGAGGGAAACAGCAACAGCATAGTAGCTTCCTGGGCCAAGTCCTCTCCCCAGGGGCTTATTTCAGTTTGGCTCACGGGCACCATGTGCTTGTGTCTCTCTACCTGGTGTCCTGGCTTCTGCCCTGAGGACGGAGTTCAGGAGGAATCTCAGGGTGGCCTATGTCTTGTGTCCCGGAGGCTGGGGCATCTTCCTGAGTCCTTTCACTTGTTTCCTTCAAGGGTCTCTTCCAGGGCTCTGCCTGTGCTGCCCATCGGGGGCATCTGCTTAGTTGCTTATTTAGGGGTGCTGCTTATGAATTCTGGAGAGGAGCCCATCAGAGTTCAGGCGAATGGCGCACGTCTGTTTCTATCTAGTGGCCTTTCTAATTTAACTGCGTCAATGGGGTTACTTGACATCAGCGTCATCCACCACACTTGGAACTTTCAAGTGTTCTGGATCTTTGGAAGCGTTTTTCCCTGGGTCCGGCTGCGGTCATGAGGACGTTCCGTACATGAGCCTTTCCGCCCTTCCTGCCTGCGTTTCATAGCCAACATCCATTGCCCGCTTCGCCAGGCTGAAGTGCACCGTGGGAACCCATCCTCGGTGTGTCTCAAGATTTGCAGGAAGTTTTATCTAAGGAGGGCAGGGCACCATCCCGAGTGTGGGCAGCAGCACCCTGTAGGCTGGAGTCCGGAACTGAATGAAAAAGAGAAAGGAGATGAGCATATGAGCATTCAATTTCCTCTCTCTCTCTCTCTCTCTCTCTCTCTCTCTCTCTCTCTCTCTCTCTCTCTCTCTCTCTCTCTCTCTCTCTCTCTCTGCTTCCTGACTGGAGGAGCATGCTCCAGTCACACCTTCCCTGTCACAATGGACTGCACCCTCAAGCTGTGCGCCCTTCCCAACAGCCTTTGCCAAGTGTTCTGTGGCCGCCATGAGAAGAGAGACCAGCGTGGCACTGTGTGGGAATCATGCTTTCTTCTCTACCCATATGGACACGCCATCGTGCCCCCATGATGAACCCTAAGCCTCCCCTCTCCATTGCTTCCCACGGTGACCCAGGTGTTCAGCTGTGTGAGGGATTTTAGGGGGTTCATGATTATGGGTTGTTGGTCCGTCTGTTGCCTGAAAAGGCACCCTCTACCATGACCGTTGCTCTCCTCATTCTGTTGTGGAATGGCGATAGCTTCATCCCACCCCCCATCTGACATGCAAAGACCGTTTCCATGGCATCCCTTCCTCCTGGGTTGCCAGCTCGTTTTCCCCCATTAGATGCCTGGTGATGCCTTATTACCGCTCAGCACTTTGGGTTATTAAAGCGTAGGTGAGCTGTGTGTGGTTTCTTCATAGGGGAGATGAGCAGAGGCAGTGAGTGAGGAGGCCTTTGCCTCACTGGGGGTGGGGGTGGGTGGGTGGGTGGTAAGGGAGCGATTACAGCCCTTTCCCAGGTGGGTTTTCTCCGCACAGAAGGCAAGGTCCATCACTCCTGAGTGGAGAGGTGGGGCACGAGACTGTACAGTAGATGAGTCAGAAAGAACCAAAGGGAGGGAATGCGGATCTATGGAGCAAAGTCAAGTTCATGGAGAACTTGAGGACAGAGCACAGAAGAGCTACACATATCCACCTAATGGTGGCCTTGGTGATTTGGTTGAGACCAAAACGCATAGACACAATGTGAAATGCTGTAAGCTTGACCCAGAGTGTGTCCATATGGAAGACATGTTGCCAATATTATTGTGGTCATTATTGTCATTTCTTGTTTCTTGGTTTTTTTTTGTTTGTTTGTTTGTGTTTTTTGTTTTGTTTTTCAAGACAGGGTTTCTCTGTATTGCTTTGGGAGCCTGTCCTGGCACTCGCTCTGTAGACCAGGCTGGCCTGGAACTCACAGAGATCCGCCTGCCTCTGCCTCCCGAGTGCTGGGATTAAAGGTGTGTGCCACCAACGCCTGGCCATTATTGCCATTTCTTTCTGTTGCCTTTGAGACTGAACCCGGTGACTGACATCCCAGGTGATTTACCCAGTGCTGGATTTCCTCTTTTCCAGAGGACATCTCTGCCCAGACTGGCCTTGAACTTTCTCTCTGGCTCAGGGTGGCATGTGACCTGCCATCCTCCTGCTCCAGTCTGTGATTAAGCCTGCACCATCATACCTGGCTGAGAGGCATCCTTCAAATGGCTGTCACTATGGTATTCTACATTGGGATATGATTGTGCTTGGCCTCATTTCTGCTGCTTTCTGGCTTCCCCGTGTTCTCTGACCCGTGTCTTTGCTCCAGCCCTCTCTCTACCTCTAAGGGACCTTAGTGTCCTCTCTAAAGCTGGCTGGCGACGATAGAGTCACTCGGTCTGTGTCTGTCTGAAAACTTATTTCCTCACATTGCTGGAGACTTGCTGTGATGGACACAATTCCACCTTGGCACCAATTTTTTTCCCACCCCCTAACGTGTTTTTAATCTCCGTTTCTTCTGGTACGTATCTCTTCCGCTGAGCAGAGACTTGTCAATTTCAGTTAACATTGCTCCTTTGAAGGCACCAGGACCCTTTCCTCCGGCGAATTTTGAGAATGTTTAATATTCCCTTTGCCTCCAGTTTGGGGAAGACTCGCTGTGACACACCTGCATGTGTAATTGTTTGTTTACCACATTTGGCTTTGTGGAGGCTCTGAGATCTGTGTCCTTTGTCCCTCCGTGGCTTTGGGAAGCCCTCCGCTGATGCAACGCTGCTCCTGCCCACTCTCCTCTCTTCTGGAGTCCTAACCAGACCCTGTCTGGGATCTGCAATGCCTATCCTCTCCCTCGAGTTTCCTGATTTCGCCCCCATGGGTCCCTCTCGACCTTGACACCTTATCTTTCCTTCTCTTCGCTAATCTTTCTACAAGCGATTTGATTGGGCTCCGTGTGTGTTTGTTTCTTCCCATCGTAAGAAAGCCAAGTGAGTCTATTTTTAAACTACAGTCCATTCTTCACAACATTTTGTGGTGGCCCCTACCGCCTCGGTGTGTACGGCAATGGCGGGTTTGCTTGACTTTGCCTTTGCTGATTTATTTGTTTGTAATTACAGGACTGGTCCACGGCTGGGTCCCAACGACTCTGTGGAGTCTTGTTCTCCCAGTGGCTTTGCAGAAGGGCCCGGGTACTCTACACAGTTGTCTGCAGAAGTGGCTTTGGGGCCACACTGCAGCAGTCTCAAGGCTCCTCGGACCGCTGTTCACCGTGGGCTCAGCAGAAATCTGAAGCAGTCTGCCCATGCCCTCCCCCACTAGGTCCTCCACATGCAGGGGCCACCCCCTCCCCGGTGGCGGCTCATTGTCACATCCAGGGTCATATCTGCTCCCCGTGGTTCTGTTGCAGAAGCCCTATCACTTTTCTCCTTGCTGTCCTTGCCTTGAGGCTGGGTTCATTTACCTTCTGCACTGTCCTGGAGGAGGCTCGTTCGTGCCTAAATAAATGTTTGCAGAGGAGTCCTGTGCACCAGGCTCCATGCCCCTTGCAGGAGAGTAAATGGCAAACGAGAGAGAGAGAGAGAGAGAGAGAGAGAGAGAGAGAGAGAGAGAGAGAGAGAGAGAGGGAGAGAGAGAGAGAGAGAGAGAGCCTCACCCACACCTCATGACCTCATGACTTCTCTTTAGTCTCCTAGAGAGGGTCATATCTGAAATGGCCTCAGCCTGTAACATCATCTCTGCAGAACCTTGCACCTGACACAGAGAGCGACGTCCCCGGAAGATGTGCGGGGATTTGCATGCAGAGCGTTCTTCACATACAGAGCAGGGGTTCACAGAGTGTCCCGTGCATGCTCCTGCCTCACCCCAACACAACTGCACGAGGCCATGCTCTAACGCATGCTGGCCAGCCATGCGGGAGGAAATAAAGGCAGATGTGAGGAAAGCTTAAGAGCCATTTAAAATTTAAACAGTGCTCATTGTCACAAAGGCTTCGTGGTGCGAGCAGTCTGGCTGCCTTGGAAATCTATTCCCACGTGTTTATACAGGCACTTCAAAGGCCTATTACACCCAGCTCTTTGATGTACGACCAACTACTTCAGTGGTGACTTTCTGTTAAGTCGGATCTGAATCCAATGGGGAAAGGGACAAATTGGCTGTTTTATCTAACACTTTCAATATCAACTCACAATGAAGAGGGACGCTTTCTCCCACTTAAAAGCTATGAGATGAGTTTGCCATCAGGATAAACTGAATAAATACCCAGGGCTGGAGCAGAAAACAAAATCAGATCTATGCCAACTGAAGGGGGTGGACCAAAGTCCCCAGAGGCTCCACCTTCCTCCTCCGGGACTGCAACCAGTATGCCAGATAAGACACCAACACCTGAGGATTCAGAGCTCCGGGCAGAGCCTGAGAAAGGATGCAATATTCCTGTGTCTGGGGAAGCTGCTGGTGTGTGACCTGGGCGGAGGCAGATGCCCTGTAACTAGAGAAGTGTTCTTTGTAAAGCCTGAGGGGAGGTGGTCACAGGGTTGGGCATGATGTATGGTGATAGAGCCAGTGTAGAGAAGGCCTCCACCCCCATACAAATACACTCTGCATCTTCTCTTGGAGAAGAGGCATGCTTGTCGTTTGTCATAAGAGCAACTTTGGTACTTGCGATCAGAGCTCCGTGGAGAAGGTGCAGAGGCAGGCAGGGAGGAAGCTACAATGTGAAGGAGGGTCACAGGAAGACAGGGAGGAAGCTACAACATGGAGAGGGAGCAGAGGCAGGCAGGGAGGGAGCTACAGCTTGCCTGGGCCTGGGATCATCCTTCCTAGTCCTCCTTTCCCAAATGCAGAACTCCCTGGCAGCAGAGCTCCCACAGAGGGAGGAGCATGCAAAGACTCAATGGAGGCCAATGGGACACCCTGACTTTTCATGGGCTCCAAGGGAGGACTCCTCCTATTCCTTTCTGCATCTGCATTAACAAAGGCAGGACTTCAGCAACTGGAACTCCCTCTCAGGGGTCCAGAGGCTGAGTTCCCAGGTCCACCCCTCAGCAGGCCTGACTTGGTTGCTGCCCTCTCCCCTCACATTCACGGCATCATCCCCGTGTGTATGTCTGTGTCCAAGCAGATTACCTTACAGGGACTGCAGGCCTGTTACATTAAGACCCACTTCAGGATGACCCAGTGACCTCTTCAAAGGTCAAGTCTTAAGACAGTGTCACAAACGAGCAGCAGGAGTTAGAGTTGCCAGCGAAAATTAAGCCCAAGTTAACTTTCGAAAGGTAAAGCAAATTCCTAAAGGAGCTGTATGAAAACCCAAACAAAACTAAAATTAGAAAAATTTCTGTATGATTGAAATCACAATTAAAAAGCAGAATGGCAGCCAGGAGGCATGAGCTTGCTTTGTCAAAACAGGTTAATTGTGGTCAGACAGACACACATTAATGTGCATATATATACACACATACATACATACATACACTGATATATCATTCATTCATAACACATGCACACACACACACACACAAACACACATGCACACACATACTCGCACATGCACGCACACGCACACCATTATAAATCTCAAACTTGTTTTGAAATAACTTCAAAGAGAAAGGTGGACACAAATCACTTGGGAACTCAGATAATGCTGCTGGCTCAGTTCTTCGCGGAACGATCGAGGCTCCACAATCAATGCCTCCCTTCTCCTCGCCAACTGCTCAACAAAGGTTTGCTGCTCCACACTGCCAGCCCCCTAGCATGGATTCATTTTTAAATGTCTACTGAGGGTGTGAATAGATACGAGTTCTATGTTGGACATTTTGTAAAATGTAGCAAAATTACAATGTGTCAAACCTTTGACTGGGACATTTCACCCCTATCAGCGCCTGCTAAACATACCCGCCTGTGAGACAGACCCCACAACAAAGGTCATCTGAGGCATCTTTGTGAACTGTTGCAAAACGCTGACACAATCTGAGCTGGAGGCATCCCAGCCGCTTTCTTTGATCCCTTATGCTGTTGAGGAAATGGGGCGGTTCTATATGCACAGATGAGACATGATTATTCCGGTCCACATTATTTGGAAAGAGCAAAGACAGAGCCAGGGTTTGTGAAGATATCTGTTGTAGTTGGATCTAAAATATATGCTAAAGACTCATGAGTTGAAGGCTCTGTCCCCAAGGCTGCAGTGCTCAGCTTTGGGTCTCCAGGGCAGCAGTCAGAGGGTGAGGTTTCTGCCTTCCACTGATAGATTAATTCGTTGATGACCTCATAATCTGATTGGGAGGTGACAAGGATGGGGTTTGGCTGCAGAGAGGGGTTCTTTAAAGGACTGCCTCTAGGACTCCTGCGGGCTGAAGGCAGGAGACTTCATATTCCAACCACGTTGCGCAGCCTCACGAGGTCCCAAAGCAACAGAGACCAATGACCCTGAATGGACAGCTCTGGAGCTGTGAGCTGAAAGACATAGTCCCTTCCTTGGAGTTGCTGTCCTCAACTATTTTGTCACAGAAAGGTATTGTTACATCCCTTGCCATTCATGATAAAAAGTACAGCCAAAGTGTGCATTCCTGTATTTCTAAGAATGCATATGAGAACCTGCTAATACAGGGAACGTGCCAGAGAAGTGAGTTGGCACCTGGGAGATGGAATAGTGAGAACTCAAGACACCTTCCCACCGTCCACTTCCCACCGTGCAGACGTTTCAGTCCAGAGCCCAGGACCAGCACGACCCTGCTAAGAGCTGGGGGAGGTGGGTGTGGGGTGCCGATCCGCTCTGTACTTTTAATGCCTGCTTCAAATGCTTCACGATTAAAATGTAAAAATGAGCGTTCACGTGCCTTTTTTTCCCTACTAATTTTTCTAAATAAAAGATTCCCACACATCCACTGCTAAATTTGGTCCCATTTTTTTTACTGTGACATCTATTTTATTCAGCACTTTCTACATCTGAAAGGAAAAGAAACTCAACTCCAGCTAGCTTGAGCAAAACCAAGGAGCTCTCTGGGGCTCCTGTTTTGGGAAAGTTTCTGAAGGTTGTTTTCAGTCCTGATTGGATTCAGAGGCCTTAAGAATGGTGTCTCCCCTCTTTCTGGAGCTGTTCTGCCTGCACACACTTTAATTCCCAGGTGAGTCCCATCCTGGTGTGAAACCTGGGTGTATCAGCGCCTTTTCTCACCACCATGACGAAAACGCCAAGGAAAGCAACTTAAGAAGGAGCTTTTTTTTCCAGCTCACAGTTTGAGGACACATATAACATGGCCAGGAAGGCACAGCCGTGGAAGCGTGAGGCAGCTGGTCACACAGCATCCTCAGTCAGGCAGAGATGATGCTGGCACACGCATAGCTTGCTTTCTCCTTTCCCCTTTGATTGGATCCCTCCCCCTTGGGGTGGAGCTCCCATGCCTCCTTGTCTCCTTCCTCAGCTAGACCTTCCTGGAACTGTGGTGATGCACGCTGGGGTCTACTCCCAGATGACTCTAAAGCAGTTTGGTTGACAATTGACATTACCTACCACACTCAGACCTCATGCAGACAACCCACACACACTGGGATGTCTGATGGTGAACTTCTTGTTAGAGTTAATAGTTGATTCTTCATCCTTCGGCTCTCTGTGCATCAGTACCGAGCCAGAGAACTTCAGATTAAAATCTATCCAGCAAGAACCTGTCATATTCCCGATTTTCATCAGGAAGCATGATGGTCCCAAACACAGCCTCACAAGATTTTCCCCCCTGTGTCATGATTTCCCCCATTGCAATAGCAAGGAGATGTCACGTGTGGGCTGTGGAAGCCAGCCATCCATCTTCAGGGTGACAGTGCTTGCAACTGTCATTTTTCCATGGGTGCAAATGAGTTTCATTTCCCCTTACCTTGCCACAGTTGAGGCTCCCTGCCACACAATGCTGAGAGGGAGTGAGGTGTGGGGAGGGAGTTGAGGATGGTGGCCCACATGGTTTGTTTAAAAGGATCACCTGAGTCTTCCCCTGCCTGAGGCAGGAGTTTGGGATCCACCCCTGGTTCTGGGTATAAAAGGGAAGCTGACCCCTGGTGTCTGCAGACTGCACTCCCTGGAACATCTTTGCATTTTGCACCCAGTTTTGAGGGAGAGAGTGGCCAGCATCCCCACAACTCACACACCCTGAGGGATTGTCGTTTTCTTTTGCTGAGTGTTGCCTTGTATTTCAGCAGCACTGTGGACTCTTGCTGTTCAAATCTGAACTTTCAGAGTAGCAAATACTGTGGTTTTGTGAGAGGGGCTATTGAAGTTATTCCAAGACTAGCCAATGAAACTGTCTTGGGAACACCTCCAAAGGCTTTATATTCTATTTCCCTTTCATGGAAAAAAATGTATGAGCGTGGAAGATGGGTTTTTTTGTGTGTTATTATTGTGCTGAGGGGACATTTCCACTGACCCCCTTGAGAGAAAGCCAAGCTGGAGTTTGGAGTATGTATGTGTAAGAGAGAAAGATGAACACACACACACATACACACACACACACACACACACACACACACGAAGAGAGAGAGAGAACGTGTGTGCACATTTTAAGTCATGACTAATACTATCTTCAGTTCGTGTTTTCAACATAAGTTTTAGTTTCTTATCTTTTGCACAGTTATATATGTCTGTATCTGTAGATATTTCTAATAGTATTTAACAGTGTTTTGTTCTAAAGACACATTAACTGGTGTCAAATTTAGAGTATTCAATTTACCAGTAGCAATATGAGCTCGGGGGCGAATGCTGAGATTTCTCTATTGTTTCTTTTCAGTCCCGAGATGTAACCAAGGCTGCTTTCAAAGATTACTTGGTGTAATTATGACATGTGATTTTGCTTCCACGTTGAAATGAAATTAGGTTCATTTCAGTTGTTGTTATTGGTGTGTGTGTGTGTGTGTGTGTGTGTGTGTGCCTCTTCTTGCTTTTGAATATATAAAGTACATTTGGGTTTCAGATACTCAGAATTCTAATTTTTGACCACCTCCTTCAAGACTTCGAGTTTTCCTTTGATTTTGCATTTTCTAAAGTCAGCATATCTTACACAGGGTTTTCCTATGAGTATATCAGGGTTTCTCATGTTCCTAGGGAAGAGGAAAAACATTTCCCGAAATGTGACTTTTGATATGTCACATTTCTGAGAGATCCCCCAAAAACCAGATTTGAGAAATTGTCGTCGGGTGATGCATAGATTAACGGGGCACGTCGTGTCAAGGTTGTCTCTGTGAAGAAGCACGCTGCTTTTTTTGTTCCCAGTGCATACCACAGATGACCTGCTCCTGGAGACACTGTGCAGTTCACAGGGCACCGGGGCCCATGGCAACACATGGGAAAGACTGCCTGGCAGGCAGGTGACTCAGGACATGAACTTGGGCGGGGCGATGGTGTGTGCTCCCTGTGTTGAAGCGCGGTGTTCAGAGCTGTGTGTAACACATCCTGGGCACTTGAGACATTTGCTGCTCGGGAAGAGGGCACATTTTCTTTCCGTAGGAGCCAGAGCCTCTGTGAACGCTGCTTGGAGGTACTGAATGCTTTCATTTTGCCTCGTAAGTTTAGAAGGTATATAGGTAAAATATACAAGGAAGAGACTAAATAAACATCTAAGATCTCTGAACAATATCAGAGCGAACTCCACAATAAAGGCGCAATCAAGTGTCTTTGCATCTGTGGTATTTACACTGTGTAGTCTACTCAAATATAAAAAAGAATAAGGAGACTAGATGGGGAGACATGGCTCGGAATACAGTATACTCCCCCACAGCACGTTCAAAGAAATGAAAAGTACGGACAGTGGGGATGGGGCTCTCCAGAGAATTCTGAAGCCAGGTAGAAGAATGTCTTCCTTGGACAACCTGAGCACGCACAGGTAGTGTGGTCATCCACAATTATTTTAACAATCTGAACACGCACAGGTAGTGTGGTCATCCACAATTATTTTAACAATCTGAACACGCACAGGTAGTGTGGTCATCCACAATTATTTTAACAATCTGAACACGCACAGGTAGTGTGGTCATCCACAATTATTTTAACAATCTGAGCACGCACAGGTAGTGTGGTCATCCACAATTATTTTAACAATCAGAACACGCACAGGTAGTGTGGTCATCCACAATTATTTTAACAATCTGAACACGCACAGGTAGTGTGGTCATCCACAATTATTTTAACAATCTGAGCACGCACAGGTAGTGTGGTCATCCACAATTATTTTAACAATCTGAACACGCACAGGTAGTGTGGTCATCCACAATTATTTTAACAATCTGAACACGCACAGGTAGTGTGGTCATCCACAATTATTTTAACAATCTGAGCACGCACAGGTAGTGTGGTCATCCACAATTATTTTAACAATCTGAACACGCACAGGTAGTGTGGTCATCCACAATTATTTTAACAATCTGAGCACGCACAGGTAGTGTGGTCATCCACAATTATTTTAACAATCAGAACACGCACAGGTAGTGTGGTCATCCACAATTATTTTAACAATCTGAACACGCACAGGTAGTGTGGTCATCCACAATTATTTTAACAATCTGAGCACGCACAGGTAGTGTGGTCATCCACAATTATTTTAACAATCTGAGCACGCACAGGTAGTGTGGTCATCCACAATTATTTTAACAATCTGAACACGCACAGGTAGTGTGGTCATCCACAATTATTTTAACAATCTGAGCACGCACAGGTAGTGTGGTCATCCACAATTATTTTAACAATCTGAACACGCACAGGTAGTGTGGTCATCCACAATTATTTTAACAATCTGAGCACGCACAGGTAGTGTGGTCATCCACAATTATTTTAACAATCAGAACACGCACAGGTAGTGTGGTCATCCACAATTATTTTAACAATCTGAACACGCACAGGTAGTGTGGTCATCCACAATTATTTTAACAATCAGAACACGCACAGGTAGTGTGGTCATCCACAATTATTTTAACAATCTGAACACGCACAGGTAGTGTGGTCATCCACAATTATTTTAACAATCTGAAGTCCTCAGTGCTTTGTTGTTGGTGACAACCACTCAACAAGACAACATAAGCTGATAACCAAACATTTTACCCATGTAGATTTTATTTCTGACTAATGCTTCATTCGATTCCCCGTAGGAGGTATTGGTTGAGCCAAACCATGAGGCTTAACAGAATAGAGTGTGAGCTTGCTATATTTTGCTTTCTGTTGCTGCGATAAGCACTATGATTTAAAACAACTTGGGGAGAAACGAGTTTATTTTCGTTTATCCTGTTAGGTAACATGGCAGGGACTCAAAGTAAGAACTGGGAGCAGAAGCTGGAGCAGCCATGCTTGCGGGGCTCTCCCACTCATTGCCTGGCCCAGGCTCAGCTCTCTTTCTGTGATGGCTGGAAAGAAGATGGCTCCCAAAGGGAGTGGCACTATTAGGAGGTGTGGCCTTGTTAGAAGATGTAGGACTCTCAGCTATTCCTCCAGTATAGTGTCCTGCTACACACCACCAAGCACCCCACCATGATGGCAATGGACTGAATCGCCCTCAGTGAAGTATTTTCCTTATAAGAGTTGCTGTGGCCATGCTGTCTCTTTACAGCAAACAAACAAACAAACAAAATCCACTTGATTTCTTGCCTTCCTTCTCTGTGTGATGGACAGTATATGTCTAAACAAATCCTGTCCTCCTTCAAGTTGTTTTGGTCATGATCTTTATCACAGAAGAAAAAAAATGGAATAGGAAGAAACATTTCTCAAAGAAGTCTTCCACGCTAACACTTCCTTCATGACAAAACAAACTAACCACTTCATAAAAGCAAAACCACAGACCATTATCTCTTACCATATAGACCCGGAGACCTTTGACAAAACACTCCTCGAGTCCAGGAAGGCTTAAAAACAATCGTGTGCCTCATGTGACTAAGTGATATTGTGCAAGACTGGTTCAACTTCCAAAGTAATTGACATAACACACCGTTTTTACAGAATGGAGGAATGAGATAGAGCATTGGTTTGGTTACTTTACCTGACATTAGGAAACAGATGATGTTCTTGTAAAAAAAAATTGACAATCAAACAGAAAGGAACTTTGTGTGTCAAAGGACATACATAAAAACTCACAATTAGCTTCAAACCTAGTGACGAATACTGAACTATTTTCATTAGGTCATGAACCAAACATAGGCTTTTCCTCATTTGGGGGGCCATAACGAAGTTCTCCTGAGAACAATTAGCCTCCTCAGGAAGGAAACAAAAGGAACGCACATTGGAAATGAAGAATAAAACGGGCTCCATATGAAGACAGTGACAGCAAATAGAAAAGCCTGATTGATCTACTAAAGCACTCTTAGATATTATAACTATAACGTCAGCAAATTCCAGAGCGTAAGATTAACAGGCAAAATTCAATCGTTATTGTTTTACATTGGCAATAAATAATCCCTGCATGAAACCAACAAAATTAAATGCATATTAGAAGCAAAAACAACAATGAAATGCTTAGCAAAATATTGTGAGGGTTGGTCCCTACTGCGGCAAAATTGAGAGGTGGCCCTTTAAGAGAGGCATATCTAGTTTTGATTCCCACTGGCTGTGACAGACACCATGACCAAGAGCAACTTGGGGAGGAAAGGGTTTATGTCATATTGCAGGGTTATAGTTTGTCGGCTTGGGAAGCCACAGCAGGAACTTGAGGCTGTAGTTGGAATAGAAACCATGGAGGGATGGATCAGTTACCTTTCTTACACATTCCAGGCATGCCTTCTCCGTGGTGGACTCCACCAGCAGTGGGTTGGACCCTTCTTAATCACTTAGCAATCAAGGAAACCTTCCACATGTATTCCCACACACCAGTCTGATGGAGGCAATCACCCAACTAAGACTTCCTGTGGGCTGTGTCACATGGGGCCTATTGGAAGATCCTTGGGTCGCTGGGGTCATATCTACAGAAGGGATTCATGCAGCCAGTTCTGGGGGACCTTCAATACCTCTCTCCACACAACTCCCAGCTGAGGCCCTCGCCTTCTCTCAGCATGAGACCCCGGGGGGAAAATTCCCATGCCGTGGGGTCCACTGTGTCTGACAGCCAGATTGAGAGACGAACCAGCGTCTCTTCAGGTCATCTTCATCTCTGCTGGGTGACTTCCCCTTCCGTCGCACACAACACTAATGCACACTGATCTTAGCGCAAGGACTGCAGACACCACGATAAAAGGCTTAGAAGACGTCACAGATGTGATAACCGCTGAGGAGAGAAAACTGCTGATGATAGACTGGGCTTCCTGCTAAGTTTGCTTGCTTCAAAGCACGACAACATCGCAAAGTAAGAACAAACTCCCGGAATGGAGGGAGCACAGCTCGCATAACCGATGAGGGACGTGGACATGTGTTAAACACTCAGCTAGGGAGAATAATAATAAATAAATACATAAATTGATCCAAAGTGAGCAAACATGGAAACAAAACCAAAAACTGGGCAGCTACTGGTCGTGACCTCTGGGGGAGTGAGAGTCAGTTTTCTTCAGCAGTGTGGGTCAGGGTGGGTTTCCCATGCTCCGGTGGTTGGTGTCCTATACGCGTGCACATCCAGCCAGCACTGATTGGATGCTTTCGGTGGATTATAGAGGAGGAGGAGAGGGAGGGAATGAGGTTGGTAGGGTCCTGTAGGTGGGTCTGGAGGAGTTGTAGGGGGAAGCAGGGGCATACGTGCTATAACTGCATTGTATTCATGCATGAAATCAGCAATTAGCAAACAAAAGATAGCAGGTTGCAGGAAAGAGCTCCCTCAGACATCCTCTGAAAAACATGCTGGCAACAGTGACAACTCTTCCAAGTTTCTACACGGAAGGGCTGGATGACCTGGCCATTCCACCCAAAGAAACACAAGCATGCCTCTACTACATGAAGTCTCTGCCCTAGTGTCAACCATCACAATTGTGCACAGCGGTTCCGAAGGAAAACAGCGTAAAGGGCTACAAAAACAGCAGGAGCCTAAAGAAAATGTGTCATCGTCCCATGCTGGAAAACAACGTGGTGACAAAAAGGACTGAATAATGACGTATACCGAAATAGAACTGGGCCCGGAAGACATTGTGCTGAACGAGCAAGCTGGTCACTGTGTACCGCGTGTTGTGTGCCTTCAGTTTGCATGACTTGTTCAGAACGGACAACCCATGGGGATTAGAGCAAAGACTAACAATGGCCTAGGGGGAAGGACATGAGGCAAGGGGCATGGCCATGTTTCTACACGGGTGGTGTCTGTGTCCAGAAATGGCTGCATGACTAGCACCTAACTCCATTCCACTGAAAGAAATGAACCATTGTGCTCTGCCTGAGTAAGTTTTACAAGGAGATGAAGTGTCTATGATTTGTTAAAACGACAGAGTGACATGAATATGGGTTATGTAGGGACTCTGTGCTGTCTTCGTGTTTGCTTTTGTATTTTAAAACACTTCAAATGAAATCAGTTTAGGATTATAAAATTTCTTCAGCTCCTGCAGTGTGCACTACGGTTCCCTCTGCCACCCAACCAAATGACTCTGATTGCAGGGGACAGTCCTGTCTGCACTAGAGGAATCTGGGCAGATGAGGACCCGGCCCTCTCTTCCACTTCTCAAGCCAAGTTTCTTTCCCAGCATCACTGCTCCGCATCCCAGTGACAGAAATGTCATCAGATGTCACACGGCAGATGGGTCTCTGAGATGGAATGAACTGCCTGGGGCACTCTCCCCAAGTCAGCAGTCAAGTGAGTATATCTCTCTGTTAATTATGCATCAGTGTGAGGTTAATAGAGAGTGGACCGTGCAAAAACACATCACTTAAGAGCGTTTTTATTTACACCTAATTTTCCAATTATATCTTTGTGTAGAACCACAGACTCTAAAGTAGCAGAAAATCTTCCTCTTCTTAATAACAATGCACCATCCCTGGAATGGAACAAAACACCATTCTATTGCATTTAAGCCACGAAAGTCAAAACTAAGTGCTAATGCGTATTTTTATTAACCTGAGATTTTAATTTAACTGCCCTTCCCCAAAGGGGTCAAACGGTGCATAAATGTGCCAACAATCAACATTCAGTCTATGCAAAGGGAAAGGAGAATCCTATCAGTAGCACAAGACCACAGACTCTGTGATGTCCCTGTGGACTCTGCCACTCTCTGTCAGGTTGCTGGCCCTTGTCTTGAGGCCGGGTAATTAAACAGGCTGAGGAAACACGAGCAGGCAGCAGGAAACACCATGGCGGAAATCCAGATGTTGCACTTTCTTTCCTCAGCAAACTCGAATCGATGAGCCCGACTCTGAGATCGAAGAGGACCGTGATGGAATGCCACCGTATGAAGTAATTGGCCTCACGGATCTGCCCAAATGACTCATGAAACTATTCGTCAATAGCCTTGGCTGTGACTATGAGCAGTTACACGGGTGGCTCAGGGGACAGTGATCAGAAAAGCTTACTGTACAATTCCGTCGGCAACACATTAATCATCTTCACCTTGAACTAGGAGCGTCGGGGAAGAAACAAACACTACTGTCACCGCAGAACCAGCTAACAAGGGCCTGGCTCCTCGCTGCTGGAGATAGATGCAAAGTCCAACCAGCACTCCAGGGGGAAATGGGCTAATTGTTTTCCCTTCTGTAAAGATGCGTTCCCTTTGGCCTCCACGTATTGATGGTGCAAGAGCCCAGGCACGTGCTGGACAAGGATGTCACGGATATCTTCCGTTCTGCTTGTAGTTCTTTTCTGTGGTGTCAAGGAAGGCATCTGGTCTGAAAAGCCCTGAATCGCACAAGCTACTTGAGCTTGCTTTGAGTAAAGAGGACTTACCTGGAGGGAATGCTCTGTAAAGGGCAACTCCACTGGTTAGCAGACAGACTTGTGAGCTGTGTGTGGGCGGGGGTGAGTGGGGGTGTGTGTCTCTGTGTGTGATCACCTAACCCTGGGTTGACAGTGAGGTTCTAGGTGTGGAGCACAAGTGCACGGAGAACCCCATGTCATGAACATATATCACTTGCTGGTGTCACCTGGAACGTGACACCTGGGGGAAACTCGGGGAGATTTATGTTTGACTTGATTTGGAAGGGTGTTAGAAGCTCAGCGGTTGGGCTGGAGTGGTTGCTCAGTTGATAAAGTGCTAGCCCTTCACGCATGGGGCTCTGAGTTTGAGAACCCACATTGAAAAGGAAGAAAAACACTCTAGTGGTTCAGAAGTCTTCCGACCTCATGAGGCCTACAGACTGGCTTGAGTGTGGTCCCCATTTCTTGGCTTGAGCTCAGTACTCTGCACACCCCTAGGATGTCCCCTTGCTAGCAACCTTCCCCTGACTTAGGCTGTCAGAGTTTTCTTCCATTCATTTTTGCTTTCAGTCTACCAACAGAAGCCAGTGACACACCACCTGGTTCCTTGTCACTCACGGAGCAACCGGGGACCTAAGTCCATTACCCTGGGGCTTCCATAGTAAATTATTGCCTGTTGGTGACTTCAAAGACCAGAATTCCGTTCTCCTGCCATTCTGGAAGACAGACAAGCTGATGAAGTCATCCACAAGACGCTCTGGGGAGGCTCCTCCCTGCTCTTCTCCTTCTGACATATCAGAGCATTTCCTTCTAGCCTATGAAACGCAGACCCCTCTTTTTTCTAACAAGGACAGTAGTATTGGATTCAGAGTCTGTCTGTGTTAGTAAGGCTCACTCCTAGGTGGATGTGTTGTCTCTGCCAGAGCACCTAGCATTCACCCACAGAAACTTCTCTAACAGATAAGGCAAATATAATGTCCCAAGGTTGAAAGGAAACTTCTTTCAAAGTGTACTTCAGTCAACCACAGAGTCAAGCCAAGACTGACATCTATCCCACCAGAACAGACTAGCTGAGTCATGCACAGCAGCTAAGATTTCAATGAGTTCTGATTTCTTTAAAGCAATGTTTTAATTACCCTTTGATCCCATTCTAACTTGTCACAGAAGGTAATTATGAAGAAAGGAAAAATTCTTTAAAGATATTGCTAAAATGGCTAAAGACATCAGCAACATTTAAATACTGACTTTTATAATCTCCGTTGTCAACCTGACGAACTCCAGAATCACCTGGCAGGTGGGCATGACTAATTGAAGTGAGAACCTGCCCACTGTGGGTAGCAACCATTCCCTAGGCTGGAATCTAGACTATGGAAAACTACTAGAGTCAAGTAAGCAGCAGCATGAACCACTCTCTGTTTTTTGTTCATAGATGTGATGTGACCAGCCATCCATAGCCCCTGCTGCCAGGGCATCCTGCCCTGATGCACTGTGTCCTTGAACTGAGAGCCAACATAAGCCCCTGCCTTAAGCAGTCTGTGTCGGGTGTTTTAGTACAGCAACAGGAAAGTAAGCCTTCCTCTAGACAGTCCAACTCACATTGGTATCAGTCTTAAAGGCAGGATTTTAAGATTAGATCAACCAGAATGACTTTTCGTTTGGACTGAGCTTCTCTCTGCAAACTTTCTCTCACTGTGTCCTTTGCTTACATTCCAGGACTGGACTTGAAGTCCAGCTAATGCTCTATTTTCAAGGCATGGCCTCATCAGCTTCATTCTTTCCTATAACGAAGGCCAAGAATGGCTAAGAATAAAGTATTTACAGGCACGAGGCTTCCCAGCTTCGAGACAAGAGTCACGGAGGCCGCCTTTTCTTCCAGAGATTTCGATTGGATTTTAGCTGTTTTCTAAGGACACGTTAATCTTGCATCCATGATTATTTTTTGGGTGTGCTTTTTACAGTGTTTGGGTACCCTAACTTAAGGTCTGAGTCTACAGTGTATTTACCGTTGTCTTGATGGTTACGTGAATTTCATATTGAGCTTAGGGAAGGACATCTTGGCTTACTTTGATCAGATGATCAATCCTAGGGTGCCCTGGATGGTTGGTTGGAATGGAAGAGAATAGTATTCTCCACAGAACATAGGACCTGGTGCAGACTGGGCTTCCGCCTTCACGAACACTCGTCCACGGTGAGCTCAGCAGAGAACCTCCAGTGGGCTCTGTCAGCCGCACCCCGCTGGTGATTCTCCTGCCTGGCAACAGAATCCAAGTACGCTGGTGGAAGGCAATCCCTGGGAGACTTCTCCCTTCCGCTTATGAAGCACAGCCCTGCAAACACAGCAGATAGAGAGGAATCATCACTTGCCGTGAAAACAGAACTTAAGAGTAAAGGGTGGAAAGCGCCTTCAGTTTGCATTTGAGCAGAAATGTAGACCTTGAAATTAAACGCCGTCGGGCTGACTGTGGCCAGTGCAACAGAGCTCATGCAAAATGTGATATTGTAAGTTAAGAATCGGGGTCGGGCTGGAGAGATGCCTTGATGTTTATTAAGAGCATACGCTGTCCTTGTAGAGGATACGAGTTTGGGTCCCAACATCTAGGTCTGGTAGCTCATGACCACGTGTACCTCCAAGCACCAGGGAATCTGACCATCTTTTGACCCCATATGGCACCTGCTTTCATAGGCATGCTCACACACACACACACACATACACACACGCATGCATGCACCCTCAAATACACATACATACACAAAATTAAAAGCAATATACTGTAGAGAGCTTTCAAATCAAAACCACAAAAAAAGATGCTCCTTGCCCTCCCTCCTCATCATCTGAGCATCAGGGACGCCCCCCAGGTTTGTGTGAGTTGTGACTGGGACCGCAGGGAGCAGCTGGGCAAAGTCCAGTGAAGGATGCCAGACCTTTGACCCATATTGCTCCATGAATTCAGCTCCTAGGTGAACATTTACATCATGGCGATCGCTTTCAAACCAATGAAGTTACATGTGCCTTCGGCATTGTAATGGCAGTGAAGGATTGGCGGCAGAGGTGGGGTACAGAGGCATGTGGATGGGTGACAGCTGGATAGGGGGAGTGATATAGGTATATGGATTGGACTCATATGGTCTTGGGATCCTCAGTCATTACAGAGGATTCCTGGAGGAGGCAGGTCCACATCTGAGTCCCACATTCCTCTTACAGGCCTGTGTAGAGTAGATCACAAGACGTGAGCTTGTGATCTAAGGGCCCTCTGGTCTCCTGGCTTAGGCTGCCATACTTGGAGAGCTGGTTTACTAACTGGTAGTCACTCAATTCAATTTGGCGGCTGATTTTGGAGGCTTTTATTCACAGGGGTCTCCCCAAGAGAAATTGGGTAGATGGTGGGTAGGTCTGCCTCACGCCAGACCCAGGGATTTTTCTTTTTTCCTTTAACTCCCTTGTGGACTGTACATTTACACTGTCCCTTTTCCGTCCATCCTCAAAGTCCTAGAGGATCAGTTTTACAAAATACAGCGGGAAGGTCAAAGTGACTCACCTGGCAGTCTCTCTCGCCATCCAGCAGACAACATGACCAAACAAGATGCTTATGTAACCCTTTTCAATGCTAAAGGAGGCTGGAGAATGCAGATCTACCCAAGGGAGAGGACACCTGGATACCTCCAGCTTGGACAGAAAGAAGGAGGAAGGAGCCAGAGGGCTAGATCCCTCTCCAGTCTCCCTAGAAAGAAATGGCCAATGCAATGCCAAGTTCACATGGAGATTAATTCTTGAGAGATTTTTTAAAAAGCAAAGTGAGGGGTTCACCAGCAGCATGTAGTTCCACTCATGTAGGAGGAAAAACCCTCTCTCCTGATTGGCTCTGATAAGGAAGTATGTTGTTGAATGCCTTCATAGTGGGTTGAAAAGGCGTTCCACCAGGAAGGGACTTTGAGTCCCACGGAACCCAGCTCATACTTAGTACCTGGAGGGAGATTTCTGTATGCATCTGGAAACCTCTGCTCCCAGCAAGAGCAGCCCAGATTCCAGGAACAAAGACCTTTCTGTGGCTCCACAGGTTTCCAATAGCAACCTGCACCTGTGGACCAACAGGATCATGTGATGCACTCCTGACCACTGGAGGCTCTGATTCATGGGGGGTCCACCCAAGGGAGTGTGGGTGGATGGTGGGAAGGTCTGTCTGCAGGCCAGACCCAGGGTTTTTACATTGACTTCCTCGCAGAGGGTATATACGCTCTGTCCCTTTCCCTCCTCATTGTCCCAGAGGACCAATTTCACAAAGTACAGTTGGAAGGTCAAAACAGGTTTCCCCAGCCTACAGCCATGGGATGGATCGTTATTAATTATGGAAACAGTCATTACCAGCCCTCAGGGGCACACACGGCCATGTGCAGCAGTGACAAGCAGGAGTCTTCTTAGAAGCTTGTTGGAAACAGCATTTTTTCTGCTGCACATTCCTTGTTAAATACTTCCTCCCCCTTATCTCTAAGCTCGACATTATTAAAACTGCACCGGGAATCTATTTTAAAAATCTCACCCTGACATTTCAGCGGAAAGATGACCTTACCATTTTACAGGTGCCGCAATCATCCGACAAGATACAAGGATTCTCTTCCTTCCCCAGTAAGTCAACATTCTAGAAAATGCTTGTTTAAAACTCTTTATTCGATTGTCATTTGCGAGTTGGCTGGCGCGTCCTGGCATTCGCTATGGAGAACAGTTAAATTGTGGGCAATCTCCATGTCCAGGCGGCAGGCAGTCTGTCTTTCATCTTGATCCTGCCTCTCATCCCATCTCCAAGGTGAGCACAAGTCTTTCTCTGGCCTCGCGCAGTGCCCAGGAGCCCAGGGTACCTACCACAAATTCCAAAAGCTAATGAGCATCGCTCAAGATTCAACCATGGGTCATGCGGGCATACTTATAACTTTTTTTTCCTGGTGGCTTTTATTTTTATTTGTACTGGTCCTTTCCTGATGCATTGCCTCTCAAACAATAGGTAAGGAGCTGAGTGAGGGGATTTGCCCATGTAGGAACCACCACAGGCTGTGCTCAAGGGTGTCTGAGTTGATGCTGCCTTTGATGGGGGTGCACAGGACGGTGGTGATGGCTGGCACAATGGCATTTTGTAGGGAGGTGGCAACCTTAGATGTGGGTTCAAAAGTTATTATAAATACCACACGTGTGGCTCTGATCTCATAATTCCCCCTAATCCTTGGAATTCCTGTAGGTTCATCCCTTCCTTCTTTCCTATCTAATAGACTCACTGAGTGGACCCCACCTAGGTGCGCTGACCACAAGGGTCTCCCTTCATCTAGAATGTTAGACAAATCATTGTTAGTCTTCTGGTTTAGCAAGTAGGGAGACATAGGCATATGTCACCCAGCTAAGATGTGGGGGAGAAGTAAATCATGCCTGAGCCAGAGGTGGGGAAGCACAGATGTTTTCATGGCTAGTAGGTAGCGTAGATCTGAACCATGGCTAGGGGGTCAGTGCAGAGCTGGCCATGGCTAAGAAGGTCAGTGCAGATATCTCCTAAAGATCTCAAAACCTCCCAAAATAGCACCAGAACCTGAAGACTGAGTGCTGAAACACACAAGCTGCCTGTGAGCACACATCAACCACAGAAGCCACCACATTATGTCACCCTTTGAGGGGCTTAGAGACTCTTCTCTGCATGAGACATCATGGGCTCACTAAGAGACATGGCAGAAGAATGGCCACAGGCAGTGAACAGCGGCAAGTTTGGGAACTCACATGGCCACTCACGGCCATTGATGCTTGCCCATGCTTGGTAATGATTACCCATACCTACCATGCCTGCCATACCCACATATGCCCACTAATGCCAACCCACGCCCAACCATGAATGTCTATATATACCCATGCTCACTCATGCTCAACTATGCTCACCCAGTTGCTTGGTCCCCATGCCCAGCCTTGATCCAGAGTTGCCAAAGTCTGTCTCCTGGAAGGAGAACAGGAAACATGAGGCCATGAAGCCTTTAAGAGGCCATAAGATACTAAGCTTCCCTGTGGCCTGTGTCCTTGCAGGGCTAGTCAGTTGTGCGACATACTGGGAGCCAGAAGAGAAATATTGAAGCAGATGACACCAGCTACCCTGTAGAAGAACAGAGTCCCAGTCCTGGTTTCTTTCGTTTGCTGCACTTCATGAGGTCAAATGAAGATCCCCCATGACCTTGAAGTCAGCCTCCTACTCTATGTCCCACATGTGTTAGGAGAATTTCTGTCCTGACAAAGTCAACAAAGGTCATAGAGAAAAGGTCTGCTGTTACCAAAGAGATCATTAGAGATTAAAAGACAGACTGGTCAACCCTTTCTTCTTTTTCCTCTGTGGCTCACTGTGGTGATTTGAATAAGAATGGCCCTATAGACTCATACATTTGAATACTTTAGTCAACAGGGCAGGGGAGAGGGTGGAGTGGTGCCATTTGAAAGGATTAGAAGGATTAGGAGGTGTGACTTTGCTGGAGAACCCTTATCACTGGGGGTGGGCTTTGAGGTTTCAAAAACCCATGCCATGCTTGGTCTCTCTCCCTTGCACACCCCACTCTGGTTCAGGATGTAGAATTAAGCTACTTTTCTAACAGCATGTGTGCCACCATGGCCCTGCCATGATGACGACGGACTTAGCCTATGAAACTGTAAGCAAACCCCCATTGAAATGCTCCCTTTCACAAGAGTTGTCTTGGTCACGGTGTCTCTTCCCAGCAATAGAACAGTGATTAAGACACTCACACTGCTTCCAGAAGAAAAGTCTACACTGGCTAAGCACTTAGCTGAACTCAAGAAATCCAGTGACAGAGAGGGAGGACTGATGACCAAAGGGGTTAAGACTGGGCTGGTTTAAACCCCAGATACAGCTGACCTGACAAGGGTTAGCTCTTGAATCCCAGACTGATGCCTGGGAATCCAGCATGGGACTGATCAAGACCCCCTGAATGTGGGTGTCAGTGAGGAGGCCTAGGCAATCTATTGAGTCTTGGATAGTAGATCAGTGTTTATCCTGGGTATACAAATGGACTTTGGGCTCCCATCCAACAATGAGAGATACACTTTCACCCTGAACTCTTGGGGAAGGGTCTAGGCTCTGCCCTGGATGAAATTACAGACTATGGACACCCCCATGGAGGGTCTCACCCTCCCTGGGGAAATGAGGGGATATTGGGGGGGGTTGGTGGGAGGGTGTGGGAGGAGGGGAGGGAAAGGGAGAAGGACCTGGAATTGACATGTGAAGTAACCTTGTTTCTAATTTAAATTTAAAAATAAAAAAATAAAATAAAAGTGCCATGTCAGACACCAAATAGGATGTAGTGGGAAAGTCTGAGTCTCAGCCTGTTGTGTTATGCTGCAGTCAGAGGTATGGACAGACACACAGCTGCAGACATAGTACAGACATGACTATGAGGTTTCTTCTGAATAGACACCAGTTCCTTGGCAGATGGTCGGTGTTCAGACCATCATACAACAGGGCCCTGGAAGTTCTTCCTGCAATTCTGCTTTTCCTAGGGCCTCACATCACCCACTTTCTGGACCCGAGTTTTGTGTTATCTCTCTCATACCCGGTGCAAGCATGTGATGATTGCTTCTACAGCCTCCCCCCTTCTGTAAGCAGAGAGATCTCTGAGCTCACTTCTTGGCCTGAGCCCGGTGCATGGCAGGAGCTGAGAACGCTTTATGCTACGGAGTGTGTCTTAAGGAAAGCATGGGCAGTTATTGCCACCGCCATCGGGCAAGTCCCCGGCAAGAGAGAAGCCAGCACTGCAGTGTCACCCATACATGCAAGCAAGGCAGCCACGCCCACCCACACACTGAGGCCACTCTCAGAACAGCCTTACAGGTAGGCTAATGCTCTCCTCAGCCCCAAGACGTTCCCTGAAGGCTAGTAGAAGAGGCTTGTGTGTGATCTCCGAAACCACACAGGCCCAGCTTTATTTAACCGATGTGTGACAATCTGACTGTGAAATGTCCCCATTGGCTCACATGTTTGAACACGTTCTGCTCCTAGCAAGCTGTACCGTTTTAGGGGGTTGTAGGAGAGGGGGCCTGGCTGGAAGTGGGTGGCTGGCAGGTGGCCCAGAAGCCCTACCCTGACTTCTGACTCCAATCTCTCTGCTTTTTGATGTCCTGAAGTGACAGCAAACCTGTGTCCACTTTGTCACACTAAGAGGCATCCACCCCCATGCTCTGGGTCCCCTCTCACAGTGAGTCAAGACACACCCTTCTTATTTTGATACACTTGTTACCATGCATTTGGTCACAGAGGCAAGAAAGGTACCTACCATACTCCAAACACAGCTAGAGAGCTTGTCCCTTTTCTCCGGGGAAGGGAAGGTGCCCGACAGATAAACAGTCCTGTGGGCTCAGGAATCGTCTGCTCTTAGGTCCTAACTCCACCCCTTCTTCGAAAAGACTCCAAGGTTCCGTGTGCCATGTGGTCGGGGAAGAGGCTGCATCTCTCTCCTCCCAACCAGCCCACCCAGGCCTCCCAGGAAGCCTCTCTGCTACCCACCAGCCCATCTAGGCTTCCCAGGAAGCCTCTCTGGTATCCTTCAGCCCACGCAGGATTCCCAGGAAGCCTCTCTCCTACCCACCAGGTTCTTTCTGTAGGAGGCACATTTAAGTGAGCGTACTCAGAGTTAAGATTTGATAATGCTCCCTAGACACATTGTGACAGGCCCAAGGATCCCACATTGGGTTCTCAGCATAAAATCAACAATCCCCATGCACCTCCAAAACCCAGGGGGTGTTGTAAAGTCCCATCCCCCCATCCCCGTGACACTGGTTAGGTTTCTGTTTTCTTCTCATAAAGTAATAACTGTGAATGAAGAGCTAGCCTAGGGAGGAAGAGCTCTGGCTGCTCTCCCGGAGGACCCAGGTTGCAGGGGACATGATTCCCTCTTCTGGCCTCTCCAGACACTGAATGCATGTGGTTCACAGACAAACACACAGGCAAAACACTCATACACGGTTCAAGGTCATCACATGGGAACCCTCAGAAACACCTATCTAGTCTCATAGGAGCTCAGGACCCTGAATAACTAGCTACGGGGGCCTGCATGGGACCAACCTATGCACACTATGTATGTGTGACAGTTGTGTAGCTTGATCTGCTTGTGGGATTCCTAGCAGAGGGAGCAGGGGCTTTGGCTTGCCTGGCCTTAAAACAAAGGAATGAGCTCAGTCCTACCTCAACTTGATAGGCCAGGCTTTGCTGACACCCATGGGAGGCCTGCCTCTTTCCGAACAGACACAGGGGAGGAGTGAATTGAGGGGGTAAATGTGGGGGAGGCAATGGGAAGAGAGGAGGGAGGGGAACCTGCAGTTGGGATGAAAAATAAAGGAGTAAATTGGTTACTAATAATTAAAATAAAAAACAAATACCCCCACAAAACTATTTTTAAAACTTTATGAATCGAAACTACTGAGAAGTGATCTCACTGGTTAAAGCTTGTCCTTGGAGAGTGTGAGTTTGTATCTCTATACCCACTTCAGCTGAGCCTCCCACTCCCGCGGCCTGTGAGAAAGAAGACAGGTCTCCAGTGCCCGCTGTCCCTCCACGCCTGGCCGTCTCTGGGCATCAGGATAAAGGTGTCACACAGCCTCTCAGCCATCTCCCGGCCACACCCTGGCTGTGTCCTGTCTCTCTCCCCTGGTGGCATTTTACTGATGAGCTGTCTGCTGTCTCTCTGTCTGGAGTGTGCGTGGGCAGAGGTGGGAAGACCTTGACCCCTCGCTCAGAACCCACCACTCAGAAGAATCGCTGCCCGAGAAACACAAACCAGCCTCCTGTTTCTCCCCCTTGACAATACTTTTCCCCAAATATAGTTCTAACTGGTTTTTTTTTCCCTAGACTCAAGTACAAAATAGCTTCTAAATGAGCCTATGTTTTTCCAAACAGCCAGACAGTAGACTATGCAAAAGAACTTAATCATGTCTCTTTCCACACTTTAAACTGTCACCTCAGGGCCTGTCTCCTGAAGTGGGATCACTAGGTAAAAAGGCCCAGGACTTTTTTTTTCCTTTAACCCGTGAGACACAGCACACCACATATCAAGTCTGGAACAGCAGCTTCTGATAAAATTGAACACACCTCTACCACGCAGCCAGCCATCGCACTTTGGGGGTGTTTGCTCCAGGCAAGAATGAAAGCATGAGTTCACACAACACGTCCTGTCCGCGGGTGCTGAGAGCAGCTTCCGGAGTAAAAAGAAGCCTCCCTCTGCGGTGGCTCCGGAGTGAAAAGAACCCAGGTCATCCAGGAGCGAGAGTTCAAACAGATCATGGCTGCTCTTATCCTTACTCAGTAACACAAGCTTACGAGCTCCGGACACAACAGCTTGCACACGCGTGCAGGGAAAAGCCACAGCTCCTCAGGCCTGCATGAGGACTTTCATCTGCAAGGCGTCCTTAAGATGGAAACTTCTAGAAAAAGGGAAAGCGAGAAAGCGACTATTGGCTGCTGGGGAGGGGGAGGGGAGGAGTGAGTGGCCACGTGATGGGTTCTGGTGAGAGTGGGCGATAGTGGGTCGGTCACCTGTATTGGTGTGCCAACCCAACACGTGGTTGTGCCATAGGGCATTCTCACCTAGACACACTGAGTCTGTAACAGGCAGCCTGTTGTAGCACACATGGCTCTGCAGCTGCCAGAAACTAAACACACAACTAAAAACACATTGAAAAGTCTAAGGGCCGGAGAGGTGGCTCAGAGGTCAGGAGCACTGGCTGCTCTTGCGGAGGACCCGGGTTCTGTTCTCAGCATCCAGGTGGTGGCTCACAACTGTCTATAGGTCAAGTTCTAGGAGATCCAGTATCCTCTTCTGGCCTCCCCAGGCAATGCATTCAAGGAGCGCACATACACACGCACAGGCAAACGCTCATTCTAAAATAACTAAATCCTGAAGTGTATTGGCAGATCATATGTACTTTATTATTATGAGGGGATTTTTTTGTTTTTGTTTTGGTTTTGGGGGGTATTTTTTTCAAAGACAGGGTTACTCTCAGTAGTTTTGGAGCCTGTCCTGGAACTCGCTCTGTAGACCAGGCTGGCCTCGAACTCACAGAGACCCGCTTGCCTCTGCCTCCCGAGGGCTGGGATTAAAGGTGTGCACAACCCACCACCACCACCACCACCACCACCACCACCACCACCACCACCACCACCACCACCACCACCACACCAAGCTATTATGAGGGTTTTTTAAATATGTATCTGTGCGTACAAGTATGTGTTTAGCCCTGTGTGTGCAGGGGCACATATATGCATATGTGTGTACACATGTACAAACCCAGTGACTGTCCTCAGGTACCAAATACCGTGTGTTTTGAAGTGATCTCTCATTGGTCTGGGCAAAGAGAAGCAGGAATCCACCTGTCGCTGCCCCTCCAGCTCCAGGATTGCACATGTGGTCACCATGCCTGTTTTATTGACAGGTAAGTCCTTGAGGGTTGAACTGGGATGTTCAGTTTGGCAAAGCCAGGACTTCAAAACCTGAGAATCAATCTATCACCCCAGGCCCTATCATTGGCTTCCTTGAAACAGGTGTAAACCAGGCTGGCCTTGAACTCACAACCCAACACCCTCAGCCTCCCACGTTCTGGAATTAAAGAAGCGTATGTCTGTGTTCAGCCTGACAGATCTTTTGAAACTAAGGCTTCTTTGAAGGCAATGCTGGACGAGCTGCACTGTAAGACTAAGTGAACAACCTTAATTATTTTTACCAGTGCTGCAGCCCAAACTGGGACTCCCACACACCAGGCAATGCCAATACTGCCGGTCTGTGTGGCCATTCTGATACTACCGACCTGTACCCAGAGCTCTGCGGGCTCAAGCTTACTGGTGTTATCTGTGCGTTTACCTTTGACAGGACCATCTCTAGCACACACCTGCAAATGACCACAGCTTCCCCGGCTGAATGACACTGCCTGGTGGCGGTCCCTCCGCTTTGACTTTGCACCCAGTCAAGTAACCAACAAAGTATATTCTAACCAGACAGCAAGGCCCCATGTGATGGCGTCATCTCCTCCCAGCACCGCTTGCATTTCATGCTTAGGTTTGCATGAACCTAAGGGGGGTTTCGGTGGCACTCCACAGGGACAGGAAGGTCCTGTGCCAGAGAGGCGGCTGCAGCAGCCACACACCCCACCTGTCTCCAAGCCTGGCCTCCCCTGCTTGAGAGTCAGGCTGGAGTCCGCCCAAGAGCACCTCCCTGAGACATGGAGGCACTTGTCTGTGACTTCTGTCCGGCAGCTGCGGGCTGGGTCTTCCTGCGGCAGCGTCTCTCTCTCTCTCTCTCTCTCATTCCGCTCTCGTCCTCACTGGATTCTGAGGCTCAGCCCGGGACTTGGGGTTTTGATTGTCTTTGATATTTTCAAAGGAAGGGAAGGCTGTCATCTTTTCAAGTGGCACTCAGGTCTAGGTAAAGAATGTTTCTGATTTCTAGAGTGCCTATCAGAGGCAATTACGCCCTGATTGACCTGTTTGGCATTAAAATGTCTCCTAACACGTGCCGCCATGTAGGGATGCAACTATCTTATTTCTATTTTTCCACACAGTCCTGTGGGCTCTCAGGGTTCAGCAGACTTCTAAACTTCAGGGATGAAAAGCGCCAGATGGCTGCTGTGTACTTTTCTTATGCACAGCTAACATTTTTTTTCCTCCAAATCAATATTTTAAGCTCACGAAGAACATAGAGTCTTGGATTCATCTCAACCCAGGTAGGATAAACAGCCAGCTTTTCCGAGGGACAGTGACAGATGGCAGGGATACCAAAGTAGAAACAGGCAAGAGAGCTGAAGGCCGACGATGTCTTCATCTGGCCAACCCGGGCTACAGCGTCAGTTCAGGGCTGTTCTGGCAAGTGAGTGGGGCTCTGTCTCAGAAGGAGAGTCACACCACAGGCCGGGATACAGTTGACAGGTGGGACCTTGCTGGGCCTGGGAGGATGCCTCGGTGTGGCCGGTGTGTGTGGTGGTTGGGGGAGGCGTGGCCTACAGAGGTGAGCCATGTGGCACTGAGGAACACAGCCCTGCTCTAGGGTCCTGTTCCCTCTGCCTTAACAAGAAAGAGGCGATTTCAGCTATCACTCCCCTGCCAACATACTGCCCCTTCCTGAGTCCAGCCTGAGTTTGATGCTCAAGTTCAGCATCCTGCCCTGGTGTAGCTTGTTTTCGGCATTCCTTCCTGTCTGCATACTTCCTTTTCGCTCAGCTTTATCTTGTATTTTCTTAAAAATTCTGAATTAATTATAGAACAGCTTAACTGTACAAAACAGACGGCCTTTGTTTTGTTTTGCTTTTGAATAAGTCTCTTGAATTCTCAGGCTGGCCTCAAATTACTTCTGTAGCCCAGGATGACCTCAAATACCCGGTCTTCCTGCCTGGACCTCTGGGATCACAAGTATGGGCCACCATGCCCAGTTTATGCAGTGCTGTGGACAGAACCCAGAGCACTGTGCGTGCCATGGGAGCGCTCAACCAACTGAGCTGCATGCCTGGACCATAGAACAGAGTTTAAATAACATAGGAAGGAAGAAATAAATACCAGCAAACACAGCAGTAATATTTCACTCCTCCCCTCCAGCTCTTCTCTTCTCTAGGGGCTCAGATGCCTTTAACTCCCTCCCCCTCCCTCCCTGCCTAACACCTCCCCCTCCCTCCCTGCCTCCTTCCTTCCCCCTCCCTCCCTGCCTCCCTACTTTCCTACCTCCCTTCCTCCCATCTCCCCCTCCCTCCCTTCCTCCCTCCCTGCTTCCTTCCTTCCCCTTCCCTCCCTCCCTCCCTCCTTCCCTCCCTTCTCCCCTCCCTGCCTCTCCCATTTTCCCTCTCTGCCTCCCTCCCTCCTTCCCTCCTTAGATGCTTCCTGCCTTCTTTTCTGTGTGTACCAGGTCATTATTCTATGCTTTATATTTAATTAAAATAGTAGATCACACTGAGTGTCTCCTTTTGAATCTTGCCTTTTCTCCTTTCCCACCACCCTGAATGTTTTATACTCTTAGATGTGTCCCTACTACTGCATCTTAAGTGCTCCAAAAAGGGCTGGGGTTCTTACTCTTCCAGGAATAGAGACTAAATATTTCAGACTTTGTAGACCACAGAGACGTTTTTAACCCTAGCTCTCTAGAATTCCACTGTCTAACACACTTTTGTCCATTAATTATTACTCTATTTTCTAAAAATTGCTTTAAATTTTTATATTATAAAAATGATAGCCATATTGTCTATCCACAGACTTGTATATGTGGGTTATAGTTGTTAGGGAATATTCTAGCAATTACTCATTTGGTTAACATTTCACTAGAGTTCCTTCTTGTGACCTGAGGGGAAAAGTGGCCCAAACATCAAACTTCATGTGAACAGAAAAATAAGTCTTGTTGGCATGGCGGAGGAAGCTCAGCTGCTGAAGTGCTCTGTGAAGACACCTAAGGACCCAGTGTGATCCACAAACCCACACAGAGGGACCCAGCGTGATCCGCAAACCCACACAGAGGGACCCAGTGTGATCCACAAACCCACACAGAGGGACCCAGTGTGATCCACAAACACACACAGAGGGACCCAGTGTGATCCACAAATCCACACAGAGGGACCCAGTGTGATCCACAAACCCACACAGAGGGACCCAGTGTGATCCACAAACCCACACAGAGGGACCCAGTGTGATCCACAAACACACACAGAGGGACCCAGTGTGATCCACAAACACACACAGAGGGACCCAGTGTGATCCACAAACCCACACAGAGAGATCCAGCGTGATCCACAAACACACACAGAGGGACCCAGCGTGATCCACAAACACACACAGAGAGACCCAGTGTGATCCACAAACACACACAGAGAGATCCAGTGTGATCCACAAACACACACAGAGGGACCCAGTGTGATCCACAAACCCACACAGAGGGACCCAGTGTGATCCACAAACACACACAGAGGGACCCAGTGTGATCCACAAACCCACACAGAAGGACCCAGTGGGCAGAGTCTGGAAATGACAACTGAGCCTGTACTCTGGCTCTCCCCACATACACACACGAGCATGTATAGTGCATGTCCCTCTGATCACAAGTACACTAGAATACACACAAATATTCGTGTGTACACACATGTGTATGTGTACACACATATGTGCACATGTACAGACTACATTTGCATGTGTACACATATATCAAATCTTGTTGTTCCTACCCAAGATTGTGCATCGAGATAAGACAAATTAAATTATTAAAATGTAATGTCATTAAGAATTACGATTTAATTTTATAGTAAAACATCATCTGGATTCTCCTGAAAAATCTCATGGTAGAAATTTGCTTAATGATATATGTAAAAACCAGGTTCCTCATCTTGTAGGGCTCTTGGCAATGATGCGTGAGGTGTAGACAAATCCCAGTGATCTTAGACTTCTACGCAGCTTCTCCTGGACCAGATGGAGACCGGACACCCTCCTGACGTGAACTGTTAGGTCTTCTTGGCTGGCTTTCTCTGTGGTTGCTGATGAGATGTCCCGAGTGCCCGTCGCCTCTGGCTGCTAGCGCCTGGGAGGATTAATTGGGAGCTGCATCATTTATGCATCTCAGGGTTCATTGTGCCTCTTAGATGCGTGGATCCTTATCTCTTGCTTGCAGAGCTGAAACTCCGGAGCATTAGCTCTAATTAAGACTTCTGTCTTCTCTCTCTGTCATCGCCAAGCCCCTCACTTTGCTCTCCTGCATCGTGTTCTCCATCCCTTTAAATCCCTGCTCTTGATCCTCAGAATTGTCTAATGTGGGTGGCTTCCGAGAAGGGGGAAATTAAGCATAATGAGAACATGAAGATGTAAGAGGGACTTATGAGAGTCCCGGGATTCTAAGGTCTGTGTGTTCTTTGAAAAGAGAGTATAAATATTTATTCACTTTAGACTTTGAAAGTTGAGTATCTTAAATTTTTCAGGACTACCCATAAAGGGAAGAGGGTAAAAAAGGTAAATTGCCAAGTTTGATAAAAGATTGAAGTAAGGAATGAAGAAAAAGAAAAGATACTCAGGCTAACATGCCATTGGGGCAGGGATCACAAGCACATTAAGATTATGTAAAAAAAAAAACTACATTTAGAAAAATGAGGGAAAGTAGATTGTTTGTTCTTTTTGGAAGTTAAAAAATACAAATTTTATGTTTTCTACAAGCCAACAATGTACTAGCTATAAAAGAAAAGTCTAAAATGTGAGATCCTGAAAGACTAAAACTAAAAGAATTGTAGAAAATATACCGTATGGGGCTGGAGAGATGACTCCGCCATTAAAATGCTTGCTGTTCTTCCAGAGGACCTGAGCTGAGTTTCCAGCATCCACAGTGGGTGTCGCAAACCACCCGAAATTCCAGCTCCAGGCAGTCTGACGCCCTCCCTTTTCTGGCCTTTATGGGCACCTACATATATGTAACAGACACACACAGACTCAAATACATGCACATATAAACGATGAAAACCAATCTTTAAAAGGAAGACGACCACCTGAATTGGCCAGGAAGGATTTTAGGGTTGGGGGGGGGGGTGGGGCAAAGGGTAAGTCCTGTAGGAAAGAAGACGAAGAGGGGAGAAGACCCAGCCTGCCGTCTACCAATGGACAAGCCTCGTGATGAATACACCAGGCACTGACTCCTAATGCTGAGAGAAGTAACAAATGCCCCATGGCATGGAAGCCAACACAGGACAAGTGGGAGCCAAGCCTGGTGTCTCAGGCCCGTATACCAGCTATAAGGATGGGAGAGATGGGGGACAGTCTCAAGTTCAAAGCCAACTTGGGCAACTTAGAGAGACCCTGTCTTGAAATAAAGGTCTGTGAAGGCTGAGGGCATAGTCTAGTGCCAGCAGGCATGTGTTAGGCCAAGGCTTCAATGTCCCCTGGAAATGGGTCCCTTACAGGTTGAGAGGGCACTGAAGATCAGTACGTGAGCAGGCCCCTGGCACACAGCTGGCATTGGGTACACATTCTATCATGAACTTTGGGTACAGCTTTACCTTACTCCTCTGCCCATCTCTTTGGGCTTCAGCTGGCAGTGGCTTTTCAGAAAGGGAAATGCGTTGTCACAAAAACTGGAATTTTTGTTAACTGTGTCAATGGCCCCTCCCTGAGAACCCGGGGTGCCACTGCTGTACACAGAAACCACAGGTATCAGAGGTGAACACATATGTCCACCTGTTGACTTTATGGTTAAGTGGGAAGCTTTATTTTAAAGCCAGATGGGGGAAGCAAGTCCTAGAGGACCCAAGAAGTAACCAAAAAAATCCCCATCATTTTGGTGTTTGAAGTCTGAATAGGATAAACATGATTACCACAAAATCATCAGCAGAGGTCTCGGACCGGGCAGAGGTCGTTTCTGCCAGCAGAAAGCCACTCAGCTCTCCCGTCTCTGTAAACCACGTACTCATTTAGGAGGAAAATGAGCTGTTTACTCGAAACCACATATCATTGAGCAGACAGTTCTGTACTTTGGAATCTGAAACATATTTTTGGAAACTCTGCACCCAGACTCAAAAGCACATGGTGTGACGGTTATCTTTTCCTTTGACATATTGGGTTTAGTGGGGTTTTTTTCTCATCTTTCCTTGAAATCCAGAGAGGATATTTAAGAGATTGTGAGAATTTCTTGATTTTTTTTCCATGAAATGGTAGAGAGATCGTTAAAAGCAACACAGAGAATAATTATAAGTTGTATCCTGGAGGGGGTGATGCTGTTGTGGTCACCTTTGAACCGTGCTTCAGGGCAGTAGAGTTGTGAGGAGACAAGGGTGTCCACTCTACCACTGTCCATCAGATTTAAGAAACAATGGCCTCAAAGAGTTGACCCAGGAGCTCTCATGCTGTGGAAGGAAATGGTGTAGCCAGAGGGGGAGTTTGTCTCCCTAGAAGAGACTCACAGTTCTGACAACATGTCAGACCATCCTTCTGGAGACACTGGAGTTCAGATAATCATGGGTCAGGGATGGGCTGGACACCCCTTGGCCAGGACCCCCTGCCTCTATCTACTGCATCAGCCAGTCGTTATCTGACTGTGGGGAAAGCCATCTTCCTTCTATGTGTCAGAATTGTCTAGGAAAGAGTTAATGGAACGGGCAGACAGAAACACTCGGAGAACAGAACAATGTAAAAGAGACTGCTGTGTACATCAGGCCTGGCAAACACAGTCAGCAGATTATTTTCTGTTTATAATATTTCATGGCACTCGTAGTATTTGAACCTTAAAATTACTTTCTTTCTAAGGCTAGAATGCTTTCTTTTTCTCTCTTCTACAACACCCCCCGCCCACTGAATGAAAAGGGCACGATTTAAATAACCCTGCTATCTGTCTTGCTACTTTTTTTATTCCACCTTTATTTACCTGTATTTGTTTTCCTTTATTCCTTACCCCCAATTCACCTATTGCCACTTTACAGCAATCGAAATCAGACTGGAGCGGCCTCGCTCCCCGCCCTGCCCGCTGCTGCAATCAGGCCTGGCGAATGGCTCCATCAGTCACAGAAAAGCCAGGGAGGCACGCAGCGCAATCAGGCAAGTGGAGTTAAAGCAGGGGCCTCCTAATCAGAGAAACCACGATCGCACACCGTTTCTTCTCGGTAAACAAAGCTGGAATGTGTGTTTCAAATGGCAAACAGACAGGGAAAGGCTGGGGATTAGATGGCAGACATTATCACTTGGGGGTAGTGGGAGGGGGGAGAGTTCTTCCCATGGTTCGGCCCAGACACATGGAACTCTGGGAGGCATCTATCTGTCTCCTGTGCTTTGCTTGACTCTCCCGTGGACAGCACAAGGTGGGCATGGCATGAGATGCATTCCATGCTTGCAGATCTGGGGAGGGATGGGGAACTCTTGCTCGTAACAGCTCTACACTCCCACGGAGAAAACAGGCAATGCCTGGGGGTGGGGAGGGACACACAGCTTGGCAGGTAGCTGTGGGGAGGACAGAGCCACGGCGTTCAGACTGTCTCTCAGCGCCAACCCTTCAGTACCTAAAAGTGGTCTTCTCTCTCTGAGGACTCAGGACTAACCTGCACGATGCAAGCCTTGATGGAAATAGCGGGCCACAGTGGTTTTTCAGCTCCCGGGCATGGTCTTTCACCAAATTCCAAGAGCTTGTAGTAGGGTTTCTTAAACCAAGAATTTGTAAGGCTCAGATTTCTCACAAAACACTACATTTGGGGACCACTTGGGTTCATCCTCATCAGTCGGCTAAGGACTGGACTGTGTTGTCCTCAGGGATCATGCTTGCAAAGAAGTCCTTGCAGCGCCTTTGACTGTGAAAGCAGCAGACACTGGCATTTGCTCCATGTGCCCGGGGCATCAGACACTCAGCACCGAAGTGGCCTTACTGTTTCCCACTTGCGAATGTCCTGACTGACACTGGGATCGTCAGAAGCAGTTTTTTTTTGTTATTGCTTTTTATTTATTTTCTATAAATTTAAGCTACCCGAGCCTTGTGTGTACTGGACCAGCACTCACAGCCAAAATATACTCCAGCTATCTTTTTATAATTGTTCATTTGTGTGTGTGTGTGCGTGTGCATGTGTGCATGCGTGCATGCGTGTGTGTGTGTGTGTGTGAGTGAGTGCATGCGTGCATGTGTGTGTGTGTGTGTGTGAGTGAGTGCATGCGTGCATATGTGTGTGTGTGTGTGTGTGTATTTTCAAGAGTCAGTTTTCTCCTTACAACACAGGGGACTCAGGAGTTTAACCCAACTCCTCAGTCTCAGCAGCAAATGTCTTTACCCAGTGATCATGTCTTCTAGCCATCTTCTTAGTTCTGCATTTTAAGATAGGGTCACATTAAGTTGCCCAGACTTGCCTTGAATGTATGCAAGAACTTGAACTTGCAACTCTGTTGCCTCTGATAAGCTGAAAGAAGCCAATTACTCTGGACTCAGAAAGGGTGTGTCCGTGGGTATCAAACGCAGAACCCCTGCCTTGCAGGAGAAGAAGACACCGTGATGGGCTGAAAACGGGTCGTGTGGTGAAGTGCTTGCCCTGTAGGCGCGAGGACGTGAGGTCAACCCTCAGAAGCCCCATAAGAGCCAAGCACAACACAACCAAGCAGCCACAAAGTGTGGCTGTACCGGCGTGTACTCTCCGCACCGGGAAAGTGGAAGCAGGGGAATTTATGGGGTCTACCAGCCAAATAGTCTACCTAAATCAGTCAGCTCCAAGTTCAGTGAGAAACCCCATCTCCAAAACTAAGGTGGAGAGGACATTCAGCAGGTAAGGGCACCGGTTGCTCTTCTGGGGGACCTGGGTTCAGATGCCAGCATCCACATGGCAGTGGTACACAGACTAAGCACCCACCCACGTACAATCTGAATTTTTTATTAAAAAATAAGTCTGGAAAGTGATTTAGGAAGGGACCTAACATCTGGCCTCATGTGCACACACACACACACACACACACACACACACGATAAACACAGACAACACTTATAGTAATCTCCCGAGAGAACGTAGGGTATGCCACCAGCCATGGCTGCTTTGGCTTGCCCGTTTTTTCCTTGACTTTGCCTCTGCAGTGTGGTGAGTCTATTTTAAGAAATGAGAAATAGAGGAAGAACTCTTTGCCTTCCAATCAGTGTTCTGAGATCTCGCTGTTGCTAATTGCCCACGACACCCACCGTTGTTGCGTTTTATACCGAAGGACTTAGATAAAAACCTTCCACACTGGGTAATTAGGGTGATTACAGAACTGGGACTCCTTCAAGTCACCCCATGATTTCATTAGCTGGGAACTCACCACTCCTGCAGAAGAGCTGTTTTGGCTTTGTTTCTGTTGGTGGCCAGATAACATGCCCCGATTTTCACAACTGCGGTGGAGCTCAAAGGCCGGAGAATTGCACTTCAAGTGTGAAACAGAGGTGGCAGTGTTTAACACCTTCTGTGGAAAAACTACATAAATGCAGTAGGGCAGGCAGTTTGGGGCATGCTTCTGTGAGTCCCCCAAAGTAGAGGATGCTATGGAGGAGAGAGAATGGAGTAGGGATCCCAGACACGTTCAGTTTGTGCGTCTACTGGGCCATGACTGTTGAGTGTGCCTATTCTCCATGCACGGTAGCATTTGACACCAGACCGACATTCTGTCCTCCGCACACACAGACTTCGGATTGATGATGGCCTGAGCACCTGGGCGCTGACCATGATGATGGCACTGCGTGCTGGGTTCTGGGCTGGGTACCTCATATTCAATGCCACCCCAAAATTCACATGTGTGGTGGCTGTCTTCAAATTTCAGGTCACGAACACTTCTCTTTCACTATCCAGGATGGGGCTGGGAGTGGGGGTGGACGGTTGCTTCCAGCACGCTCCCGTGATGAGGTAGAGGACTTGCCCTGAGACACAGCCTGACTTCTCCATCAATGACATGGTGTCTCCACGGGCCTCGCTTGGGCTCTGCATACCTCTGCCGCTAATGCTACCCCACTGGCTGCCATGGTGACGACAGTTTAAGACCCACCACTCCTGTTCTGCAGCTGCCCAAGTTTCCGTATCACGTAATTCCCATTCTCCTTTGAAGGGGATCAGGAAGGAGCAGGTAACTGCCACGTGAATCTTTGGACAGTCTCATGCCGTGGAACGATGGCTTGATACAAAGAGGACCCCGCGGAGGCCTAAGGGCTCAGGAAAACACCTCTTGCCTACCATTGGGACAGCTGTCAGGATGTGATGTCATCCTGCTGTTCATGTCTGGGGTAATGCTAGCGAAAGCATCCCTGCTGGGCTGTCAGCCGTGCATGGGCTCAGCACACTGCTACAAGCCGTGTAGATGGCCGTGATCGCGGTTTACAGGTTTACATATCATGGCTTTTGTCATTAGTTACAGAAAAGCATAATGGCCCTGAAGCAGCCTTGGCAGCCCCCAAGAGGGTTACAGAAGACCGTCTTCTCCACAGGTGTGTTCCTCCAAGGCCATTCCAGGCACACCCAACCCTCATCCCGGAACACTTTCCGGTGGAACCAGATGTGTAAACCTCGGTGAATGTGTGAGCTTGGCTCCCACTCTTTAACAAACACTTCAACAGGCGAAAGCATAGAGATGCTGTAAAAGAGGCATATCAGGGGCCCAGGATGCGTCCTGGGCTGGGAGGGGTGTTCTGTGAAGACCTTGTAAGGGTTCCAGAACCTTCTCTGGGAGTCATATTCTTCCACTGACTCATTATTCCACTCCTCCCCTGTTTCCGCCAGCCTGGGGGAGGAAACTTAGGACTCCACCATTAGCCACATGGTGCTCTAAAAACGCATTCGGATGTGTTAACGGAAGGGTGGAACCCCGCCCCTAACCACACCCACTTTGGGCGTGACTAGAGACAGGGCGGAGGAACTATGCCACTAGCCAGGCCCACTTTTGGGCGTGGCTAGGGGCGTGTACGGAGGAAGGAATACAAGACTGAACAGCAGAGCACATGCTTCTCTTTCGGCTTCCAGTTCGGTGGCGGAAAACTACTGGACTCACCTGAGTTGCTCGCTTTTCTCTTGTGAGTAATTTCTACAATAAGCAGTTACCTATGCCCTCAACAAGTGTGCCGTTTATCGTTACAGCATCACCAGCCCGCAGCCCGAGAGCCACAGCCAGTACCGAGACACAGAGATCCGCAGGAAGCGACTACTGCGGTTGGAGCTCGAGCAGCCCCTGAAGGCTCTTGTGTTGGTTGGAGGCTGTGTCTCCTGAGGCACTGCCGCGAGGTGGCCTCTACGGGAGGGTTTGGGCCTCACCCGTTTTGGTGCTCTTGAAGGGTCTCTGACCCTTTCCCTGTGCCTTCCAGGCTGTGAGGTTAGTGGTTTCCTCTGCCAAGCATCCCGCCATGCCGTCATGAGTCACGGGCCCAAAGGGACCACTCACATCTCAGACTCAGGCTTGTTGTTGCTAACTAGCTCTCATTACTTAACCCCTTTGTATTCATTTATGTGCTGCTGTATGGCTCACGGTTGGTTTCTTATCTCATCCCCTGCATGTCATGTTGCCTCCATTTCTCGTGGTGACTCTGCCCTTCCTCCCAGTGTCCTCTGTGCCTGGAAACCCTGCCTACCTCTTTGCCAATCAGAATAACACATCTTCACAGTGTACAAAAGGATTATGCCACGACACACCTTGGAAACTTAAGAAGCCAGCCCCCCCCCACCCTTGGAGTCTCATGGCTGGAAACAGAACAACTCTGAGTGAGGCTCCTGTGGAATCAAGTGGCCTGAGTATTATTTCTTCCTTACACAAATCCACCCCCAGGAACACTTGGGATGACAGGAGTGTCTGCTGCCTTAACTTAGGCACCAGAAGGCAGGACTGGACAAAATCTGCTAACTGGATTGTTTGCAGAATGTAGGTGAGAAGGGACAAGGGGTTGCTTCCATCCTTGGCCATTTGGCTGACTGTTGGAGGACACTGGGAACACCTTGGCTATGCAGCTGACTGCTGGAGGACACTGGGAACACCTTGGCTATACAGTTGACTGCTGGAGGACACTGGGAACACCTTGGCTATACAGTTGACTGCTGGAGGACACTGGGAACACCTTGGCTATACAGTTGACTGCTGGAGGACACTGGGAACACCTTGGCTATGCAGTTGACTGCTGGAGGACACTGGGAACACCTTGGCTATACAGTTGACTGCTGGAGGACACTGGGAACATCTTGGCTATGCAGCTCACTGTTGGATGACACAGCAAACATCTTGGCTATGCAGCTGACTGCTGGAGGACACTGGGAACACCTCTTTTCTTCTGGGTGTGTTTTTCTAACCTGACAACGGAAACCCATGGTTTCCAAAACTAACACAAAACACCAACAGCCCTATGTGGACCATCTTCTTCTCTGCAGTGTGTGTGTCCATCTGGACGTGTCCTGCGCCCTGGAACTAAAGCATGGAATCTTTGCTCCCCACAACTATCACAGACTGCTGCCCCATTGGACAGGAAGCAGTAAGTGCTCAGTACACAGTTACTGTCTATGTTTACAAAAAGTGTCCTTGCCTTTATGATACAGCCAGTGGTTGTGACATCATTACTTTAAATTCTTCCTAGTTGTTCATGAGATGGCTTGGCAACTCAAGATGTTATAGTGACTGCATTCAAATGCTCCCCCTCCACACACACACACACACACACACACACAAACACACACACTCTGCCTGTGTTAATGGCACTGAGAGTTTGAGCAGGGCTGGCATAACACTCAGTCAGTACAGAGCTTGCCCACAGGCATCTCCTTGAGGCTGGCAGGCCAACAAGCTTTGCCTCCAGGTCATCAAGGTTCCTTACCTCAAAGCACAAGGGAGGAATATCACTTGAGGCTGACCTCTGGCCTCTACAGGCACACTCACACCTGTGGATGTGCAGCTGCACACACGTATGCATGCATGAGCCCGTGTACTCTAGAGTTCCAGTAGCAAGGAGACGTTGTTAATGAAAGGAATGTACACATCCACACATCAGCCCTGACCGTCCTGGCAGATGACGCCTCAGCTGGGGGGGGGGGGACACATGTTAGAATGCTTAGCAGCTCCCCTGTCCTCTGCCCAGAGATGACAGAAACAGCCATCACCCAAGGAATGGGGAGAATTAGGACAACAAAATAACACCTGTAAAATTTGTCAAGTGTCTCCCGGGTGGTCAGTCTTCTCAGGATTGAGAAGTTGTGCCTCTTACGGCCGTCACACACTCAGTGAGTGAGAGCTGAATACGACGGCTGATGTAGTTTGTTTTGCTTTTTAACTAAACTTTTATACTAATAGAAACTATCCAAAAAGGCATTATCTTTTTTCAGAACTGAGGTCAAACCTATGCACGCAAACACTGTCAACTGTGCTTACGCTGGCGCCCCTGGAATGACTTCTTAATGCGTCCTATTTTCTTCCCCTGCATCCCGTTTCCACTGAGGCACATGGTGCCTGTCATCTCGGGACACTGCTTTAGAGGGATGGGATAATTAATTAGTGCTCTAAAATCCACGGTGAGCCAGGAGGGATGCCTTTGCTTAGAAGGTGGTGCTAAGCAGGGCTGTCTCTTCCTGGGCAGACAGATGATGCCCTGATTAAATTTGAAGAAGAGAGGAAACATGTAATTTGATTATCTGCACCAAGTGGGCGTAGCATTGCTGATCCTATTTTCTTACAGGGAGCAATCTCCATCAGGTATGGTAAGACACGGTTTGCTCAGCAACAGCTGCAGAGCCAGTGGCTGCACGGCGAGGGGAGTCAGGGGCAATGTCCAGGCGATGCTGGCTGCATCTTCTCCTCACCTGGGTGCTTTCTTGGGGGTGTGCTCCCGGTAGCTAGCATCACCACAGCTGTGAAGCCCCCCCCCCATCTCCCTGCCCCCAGATAGGAATTTCATCCTGCTGTTGAGAAGAAAACACATTCCTCTGTGTGTTGCATGCCGCCCTCCCAAACCTTCACGGCATCCACGGTGCGCTTGGTTAGGTTACAATGACTAAACCCGGAATCTGTCCTTTCATCAATTTCAGTTGCCTACAACCCAGGGCTGCTGAGATTTTTTTTAAAAGGTCCAGAGAGGCTGTGAACGGGGAAACATCTGTCCTTCCCAGACGCCTGCATGTGTGCCTTCTTTCCTATGCTGGCCTCATGTCTTGGCCGTTGTTGTGTGACACTACCCTTGGAGAGATGCGAACAAATGTTCACTGGCCTCAGGCAGAGAACCCATGACAGACCCCGGTACAGATGGTGCCCAAGTCCAACTTGGTGATTCCATTGGAGATATTTACGTAAGCGTGGCTAATTCGAAGGTCACATCATGGGAAGCCACCCCCAGCCTGGATCACGGCTTATGAGAACTGCAGCCCTGGAGCTGAGTGCGTGACAGGAGACAGACAGACGGCTCAAGAGGAAGAAGAAGACTTTCTTCAAGCAGCCAGGCCTGCCGTATCCTCAGTATTCCTCACGGTTCACGTGGCCATGGGGAAGGAAGGGGCCTTGTGAATTTGGCTTGTTTCAGTGACTTCCTGAACCTTCGAGATGCTTACTTCCCGAGACCCAGAGAGGGCTTCAGAGGAAATTGCTCTCTGCTGTCTTCTCTGTGTATTCGCCCAGACTCCGTGGAAGACAAGCTCTGAGTGAAAGCAGAGTGTGGGTGTGGCTGGCCTTGGTCTGTCTCACCTGGATGAAAGGAGCCGAGCTGAGCTTTTCCTTCCAAAGGGAGGACGTCACAGGCCAGCCACAGCCACACCCGGCACCATGCCCAGAGCGCAGACACAAAGCCAGCGTAGGGTATGAGTGAACCAGCACGTGGACCAAATCAGGGCGCCCTGTGTTGGCTGCTTGTGTAAGACCCATAGCAGTGACATTCACGAAGCCTTCACCCAGGCTTGGCTTTCCCCTAAGTCAGAGGGTCTTAGCCTACGGGTGGTAACCCCTTTGAGGTTCACTTATCAGATGTTTACATTACGATTCACCAAACTAGCAAAATTTTGGAGAGAGGAATATAAGGCGCGGACAGATAGGAGCCAAAGGATTGCGGTCTGAGGCTTGGCAGGAAGCAGGGTAGCTTGAGGAACGCTGCACTCTTGAGAATTCATGGAGAGAGGATCACCCATTTCGGTCTGAGGCAGAGGTAAGAGCTAGTTGCCGGCTGCTTTGCTTTTCTGATCTTCAGCTTGAACCCCAGTATCTGACTCTGAGTTTTTGTTATTTGTGGTTGTTTATCTTTGGTTTCTAGCATTTTTATTTTTGTTTCATGCTTAGGACTGAGTCTTCTGTAGCGTGGGCTGGTCTCCAATTCACTATGTGACCAAGAATAACCTTGAGCTTTGGACCCTTTCGTCTCTAGTTCCCAAGCTGAGATGACAGGTGTGCCACCATACCTGGTTTATCTTGGGCTCGGCAAGCAGTCTGCTCTAATGACTGAGCTACACGGCTTCCCTGCTGCGTTTCACTTTTTGCATACTCTAATCTGTCATTGAACTGAATGTAGGTTTCAGTGGACACTGATTGCTCTTTGGAGTAGTGGCATTTCCCTTTGGTTGAGCTACCACCTAACCAGAAAGTCCCAGAGGTCAGCAGGGAGATCCATGAGTAGGAAGGGACCCAGTCAAAGCCCATAGAGAAGCCATGATGGGCAGTGTGTGAGCATGCATAATGTCTATGTGCATTACCAGTATACATGGCATGGACACTTTCCTGGACCAGCTCTAGGGCCACATACAAGGGTCGCCTGGAGAAGGAAGATGCTACCTTCTTGCAGGCTCCACCTAGGCTTACTGCTTTTCAGTGACAGCTACCAGAGACACGCCCGGGTGAGAGAGTCTCCCAAACACGGAACAGGATGCACCAGACATAGTCTTTGTTACAAGTCTGGGGCTTCGAAATCAATTTCTACACAAAGGGAGCCAACTATGCCCGTGCTAGTGGATCTGTGGTTCCGAGGTTCTGAGAAAAAAAGTCATCATATTTATGCTTTTCCACGAATTCAGAATGAAGAATAAGGGTCTCCTTTATTTAGCTCTTCCTACTTAAATAATGCAGCAATGGGGGGTGGTTGATCTCGGGTAATGTATAATTTAACATAATCGAGGAAGGGAGACAGAGTGTCTCGTTCACTCACTATTTAATGACACCGTCCCTAAGATAGCTGAGGACGTTACATCACAGAGAGAAGAGGTGCCCCAGAGAGCCTGAGGGGGAAGATATCAGGGATTGTCTTGGGAACAAGAGCAGGAGTGGAAACGGTTAGCCAAGGGAAACCGGAAGTCACCACCACCGTCACCCTAGCAAGCCACTCAAGGACGCAGACACACAGATAAGAGGAGATAGACCCATGGGGACCCACACTCCCCCTTGTCTTCCCAAAGTCAGTCTCAAGCCTAGGTTGCTCCTCCCACTTCCTCTCTCTGCCTTCCAGACTCACCAGTCCCTCTACTGCCTAGCTGTTGGCCATACAGCTTTTTGTTAGACCAAACCGGGTGCCTTAGGCGGACCAGGTCTTTAAAAAATTAAACAAATGCAACATAAGCAGATGTAGCACATTTTCACGTCGTTAAATGCTCCACAACAGTGTGTGACAGGAGGAAGTCTCTCTCCACCACGCAGACCCCTCTTCGTTTCTTCACAGCTGACTGAGGCCTAACAGGGTCAGCCCGTTCTAGCTCTGGGGAAACACACCTGGCCCCAAGGAGCTGAGTTCTCAGCCCGTGTTAGATTGGATTCCCATCCTCTAGGCAGCAGGGCTCCCCTGGTTTCAACGACTGTTATCTACCTTGAAGTGCCCCAAGAAAAGGTCAACATACTGATGAGGGTGTTTGGTCATCATGGTTCAAAGGCCATGGGGGCCATCCAGTGCAGCTGACCCCAATGAACCCAGTGCACTCTCTAGACAAACACTCGGGAGGAAAACTTTTGTCTGCTCTGGGGTCCTGAGGTTGGTGGTCTCGCGGAGCCCTCCTTGTTCTGAGGCCTGGCTGATCAACCCACAGAGCTGTGAATGCCTCATTAGCACGCACAGGGACTCAAGGGTTCCCAACCCTCAGAGAGAGCCCACAAGAGTGAAACCTGTATGTCACAGCCACCGTCCACCCCATGGGGACCTACTCTTCCCCTTACTTTATCCAGCACCTCAACTCACACAAAGTTACCAGCTTACACCTAGGCGTGATTAGGTCTGTTTTAGGTTTTCTGTTGCTGTGATTAAAACATCATGATTATAAATAGGTTGGGGAGGAAAGGGTGTATTTCAGATTACAGCTCTCAGGTCACAGCCTCCTGCTAAGGGAAGTCAGGACAGAAATGCAAATAGGGCAGGTGCAGCATGAATGACTGAAAACCCAGAGACAGATTTGGGGTTCAAGCTGAAGATCAGGAAAGCAAAGCGGCCAGCCACTAGCTCTTACCTCTACCCAATAATGATCTTGCCTCCACCAATCCTCAGACTGAATCCCGAGTGCACTGCTCCTCACCAGACCTCAGACTGTCTAGACTGTTCCCGCCTTATATTCCTCTCTAGTGTTGGGGTTACCTATGTGAGTTCCATTTCTCTTTCAGAATGATTCACTCTTGTGTAGCCCAGGGTAGCCTTGAACTCACAGAGATCCGTCTGCCTCTGTCTCCAGAGTGATGGGATTAAAGGTGTGTGCCACCACTACCTGGCCTCTGTGGCTAACTAGTGGCTTAGGTGTGTGTGGCTAACCAGTGCCTTAATGTGTGTGTGTGGCTAATTACTGGCTTAGCTCTGCACTCTGATCCTCAGGCAACCTTAATTAGATCGTAAGCAAAGTATCACCACGAGCAAGAACTGAAGCAGAGGCCGTGGAAGGATGCTCTTATTGGCTCTCTCCTCGTGTTCATTCTGCTTTCTTACAGCGCACAGGACCAGCAGCCCAGGAAGTGACATCACCACACTAAGCGTGCCCTCCCACATCAATCATCAATCAGGAAGGTGCTCCCAAACTCTTGCCCGCGGGCCAGCTTGGCAGAGGCATCTCCTCCACAGGGGTTTCCTCTTCCAGAATGACCCCAGTCTTGTTTCAAGTCAACAGAAACCACCCAGCAGAGGGGCAGAAAGTCAGTTCACCGTATTAGCTTCGTACTTGAAAACCATGCTGCAGTCACGGCTGGGCTCGGGCCCCCACGAGGTTTGGGGGTTCTCTTTGCTGTCGCCCTCTGCATGCAGTCCTCCCCTTCACTTTTCACTCGGGGTTCTCTTCCAGGTGGCGGAGAGAGAAGACGTGACAGCAGAGGACAGAGTCAGGGCTGTGACCAATGGGGGTGACGGACCAGTTCAACACGGGGCGAAGACCCTCTAGGTCTGCAGGCGACTATCTCCTGTACTGGCTCACCTGGTGGCTTCTTTGTTAGCACGGGGTAACTAAGCCCGCAGCTCCTCATTTCCAGCGAGAAGTCTGTCCTCAAATCTACAAGAGCATAAGTGAACTCCAGCTCAGGCACCCGTCCACGTCACACGGAGAACTGCAATGGACCAGAACCAGGTCACATGCCCATTTCCATAGCCTACCATGATTCGCGGGTCCCGGAGAACCAAGTGGACTTAGGAGGGACAGCTCCCCAAACACAAGCTGTGGCAAACAAGAGCAACCACAGCCTTGGCACAGTCCTACTAGTACATGTGGCCACGAGTGTTTACAGCTCACCTCTCTGGGCTTCTTTCTGGACCTGGAAGCAATGCGTCTGCCTGTCACATCACTGGCCAGGGGCCCTGCATGCGGTAGCTGCTCAGAAAACCTTAGGCAACCACGTTTTTTTTTTGTGTCAGACTTGCAGATGGAGAAGATTCTTCTCCACGGTGAGGATCTGAGATGCACTTCTAGAAATTAAGCCCAAACTGGCAGGTGGGTGAAGAAGGTGTCTGAGATTTTCTGTGCAGACCCTCGCATTGGGCTAAGACATGTCAGCCACTCTCTGGAAGCCACAGGCTCTCAGTCTCGGCAGCCAACATGGCTAACCTGAGGTCAGCAGCGATTCCGGGGTTCACTTCCCAATTGTGGGAGCAAGAAATCCTTGACCCCATTCCCTCTGGATACATCTGCAGTTCCCAGCCAATGGGGAGGTTCCCGAAGGATGCTCAGGGCAGCAGGTCTGAGATCCTGGGAAGAAAACACCCTCGCACAATCTTGCTGGTCAGACATTGTGATGAGAATTCTGAGATGGAATTGACTTGCAGTTGGTTGTGTACAAAGGCAGGGCAGTTCTGCAGTTTCTAAGTTAGAAAAGCCTCTTTGGAGGAAAGGTAAGCACTGTCCTTGGTTAACACCAGAGGGCTGCCAGAAACCCAGCCATTGGAATAGCCTGTTATTAGCATGCTGGGAGGCTGGGAAGTCATGTAGTTCTGACTGCTCAGAGACAGTGGGCATAGGTTGCAATGGAGCCCTGCAGAGTCTGCATCAGCTGGCAGGAACGGGGTTAAGGGCACAGCCTCCCTCGGAGGGACTCATTACGGGAGGCAGTGAGCACAGAGCAGGGCAGTCCGCAGTTAGTGTAGACAGCTTCACAATCGACTGAACATTGCAGGATGGTGTCCCCAAGAGACAGCGGAGCAGGAAGGATGGCGCGGTGCCGTCTGGCCATCAATATCTCAGACTTTGATCCATCTTCAGAGTCAGCTCCAGTGCACGCCTGCTTGGCAGGCGGTGTGAAGCTGAGTGAAGTTTCCGTTTGCTTTGAGTTTCTCACTTTTTTTTTTACACACAGTAGGACTCCTTCCTTTTGAAGATGGGCGTCTGATGTGGGCCCAGTAGTTCCTGGGTAGTGTGTGTGTGTGTGTGTGTGTGTGTGTGTGTGTGATATGTGTATGTGTGGTGTGTGCATGTGTGGTATGTGTGATATATATGTATTTTTGTATGTGTGTGGTATGTGTGATATATGTGTACGTGTGGTGTGTGCATGTGTGGTATGTGTGATACATGTGTGTATTGTGTGTGTGATATGTGTGTGGTGTGTGTGAGATATGTGTATATGTGTGTGTGTGGTGTGTGTGATATATGTGTATGTGGTGTGTGTGTGTGTGGTATGTGTGATGTACGTGTATATGTATGTGTGTTGTGATATGTGTGATATATGTGTGTGTGGTGTGTGTGTGTTTGTGTGGTGTGTGTGATATATGTGTGTGGTGTGTGTGTGTGTGGTATGTGTGATATATGTGTGTATTGTGTGTGTGTGTATGGTGTGTGTGAGATATGTGTATATGTGTGTGTGTGGTATGTGTGATATACGTGTATATGTATGTGTGTTGTGATATATGTGATATATGTGTGTGGTGTGTGTGTGTTTGTGTGGTGTGTGTGATATATGTGTGTGGTGTGTGCATGTGTGGTATGTGTGATACATGTGTGTATTGTGTGTGTGTATGGTGTGTGTGAGATATGTGTATATGTGTGTGTGTGGTATGTGTGATATACGTGTATATGTATGTGTGTTGTGGTATGCGTGATATGTGTGTGTGGTGAGTGGTGTGTGTGTGTGTGTGTGTGTGTGTGTGTGTGTGTGTGTAGCTTGCGAAGGGCAACAGCGGGTGTCTTCTTAGGTCATTCCCCATCTTATTTTCTGAGGCTCACGTCTCATTTATCTGGAGCTCACCAATTGGGCTGGACTCCCTGACCACGGGATCTTATCTGTCACCACAGGACTGAATCACAAGATGAGGCAATGGGCCTGGACGTTTATGTAGGTGCTGTCGCCTAACTCAGGTCGCCGTGCTTTCTGGACAGACACATTACAGGCCGTGGTATCTCATCAGCCCGGAGTGTTCTTTATCAAAGAGATTCTTAGTTTGTAAGGGGAGTCCACAGAAGAACAGCAAGCATCTCCTCTGCAGGACTTGTCAGGGTCATGAAGACAGAACTGTTCACTGAGCCTCTGAGGAAGAGACCACCAGGGATCTCCACAGGTGTGCTTCACTGAAAACCCCCGAGACCAAGCAAAAGCTGCTTTTGGACGGTTCCAGCTGGATGGATAAATGCCACATATAAACTGTAACCAGGGGAACCTCAGAGCAGGGAGACAGACACAGACAGACATGAGCTAGGTATGGTGGTACAGACCTGTCATCTTAGCTGAGGCAGGTAGCAAGTTTGAAGCCTGTCTGCACGGAGTGAGTTCAAGGTCATTGTGGGCAGTGGAGTGTGATCCTGCCTCAAAATAAACTGAAAAAGCAGGGCTAGGCATGTTGCTGGGTGGTAGAGCGTTGGCATAGCATGGAAAGAGATCTGACTATGTTCCATACCCAGCTAATAATAGTAATAATAATACTAGTAATAATAATAATATTAATATTAATAACAAATTAAATGAGCCAGAAATATAGAGTACCCTGAAGATACAAACCCAAGCAGCAACTATCTTGTCTGATCTCACTGTCACCCCTTCATCTCAGAGCCCCTCCCTCTCTGCTGACCCTCCCCCTCACAGCCCCACCCTTACACATGACCCTCCCCCTTATAGCCCCGCCCTCACACATGACCCTCCCAGCCCTACCTTTCACAGCCATGCTGTTGCTTAGGGTCTAATTTGGCGGGTTCTGACCTCCTGCATGGCGTTTCACACAGAAGGACCGTTCTTCCCTGGTCTGGATCCAGGGTCTGTATTCTTTAGAAGTCCTGGAGGCGCTCTCTTCAATAGAGTTCACCCTAGAAGACTCACCCCACCCTGCCCAGCCCAGCAGTGAATTTCCAGAAGTGCGCTCAGCACCGATGATCATTTGGCATAATCATGGTGACACACACACACACAAACACACACACACACACACACACACACACACACACACGCACGCACGCACGCACACACACACACACACACACACTTCATGGGTAACATGTGGAGGCCTATGCAATCCTGGTTTGTTTCCAGGGAAGCACTGCGTGCGTTCCTGTTGTTTGGAAGTCTGGAACAGAGAGAGGGAGCTCAAGTGACAGCATCCGTGAAGGGAAGCAAAGTGTTCAGGCCACCTGAAGGCAGAGAGGCTCCACTAGCTCACAGGATGCTGAGTTCGCTAGAGTCTGGGGTAGGCCGGGGGAGATCTGTATTTCACCCAGGCCCCTTCTCTCATTCATGATGTAGAAAGCACCACCACACTGGCCATTCCTGCCCTGAGGGTTTGAGGAGAACCAACTGCCTCCAACTGCCCCCAACAACTGCCCTGGGCAGCATCTGCCCCAGCTTTCTTCCAGAACTGGGACTCCAGGTTCATTCTCCTCCAGGCACTCTTTCTTCCTCCTCTGTGGGGGTGTTTGTTCTTAGTGAACCCTATCCCTCTTCCATAATGAAAAAGCAGTATCAGCAGCGGGCCGTCTGTAACACAAGTTTGCTTTACTTTCACTCTTTTTATTATTTAACCTGCTCCCGTGGGGAGGGAAACAGATACCCTATCAGGAAAGAGCCAGGTGGACCCAGGGAGTTGAGGAAATTGGGGGTCAAGATTTGCTTGGGCTGCACGATTTAATTTACCTGACTGCTGGGCCTGTCAGGGATTTCTGCTACAGCCACTGGGGCTCTCCCGAAGCCAAACAGCAAAGGAAGAAAATGAATTCCTGGATCAATTCCTCTGTTTGGAGACTTCGACTTCTGTTCAGTTGAACAAAGAGCAGGAAAGACAAAAAGAAAGGGAGAAGCCGAGAGACTGAAGCCACAGTCACGGAAGATGAGCCCAGACAGCCGGTGTCTGTGTTTGTGTTCTCCATATGGAAGCCAGCGGCCCCTGCAACCAAGCCTGCCTTAGACAGAACCCCATAACTGCTCTCTTCCTCCTTCCCCGTGTCCCTCCTCTCCCTAAGGAACAAGATGGAGAAGTCGCCCACTGCAGAGGGAGCTGCTGGGGTTTAAATGTGCTTCTCCCTAGAGGTCCCCACGCTGGCGCCTGGGTCCCCAACCTCGGTTCTTCATGCTGGCACCTGGGTCCCCAGTCTGGGTGCTAAGATACGATGCACCTTTAGGAGGCAGGCTCTGGTGCTTGGGTCTCTGGAAGCTCGACATGAGGGAGAGCACTCTCCTCGACTCCCGTGAGGACAGGCTGGCACAAGAGACCAAGCCCTTTCCTGCTTTCTGGCCTCTTGTTTTTGTCTTGGCATGGCTTCCCTAGAAGGCTCTCCTGCCTTGCTCTTGCCTCTCATAGGACACCACTGTGTGGTGGAGATGAAACATTCTCTTTACTGGAGCCTCCAAGTCTGTGCTAAGCAACCCTCCGATTTGACGCACCACACAGCCGCTAGTGTGGTGTTAGCACAAAGGACAACAGGCTAATGATACACAAAGTAAGCGTGTGGGGCAATGAGGCTGGGATCCCAAAGGCCTAGATCTGCCTTGTTTTCCTGGAGGATGGGAGTCAGGGCGTACACCAGGTGGGAGGAGCCTCGGCTGCCTACATCATCTGTCTGGGTGATTGCTTACAGCTGTTTCCCAAAGCCAACTGCTAAGATCCTGCTGCATGGCTTCCGTGATGTCCCAACTAAGAATGCATCCAGGCACTGTGAAGAAAGAGCTGCTGGGGAACAAGTTGGTGGGAGGAGGGGAGTACGTCACAGGAGGGAAAGGCAAAGGCAAGGCGTTGAGAGAGAGAGAGAGAGAGAGAGAGAGACAGAGAGAGACAGAGACAGAGAGAGACAGAGAGACAGAGACAGAGACACAGAGAGAGAGACAGAGACAGAGACAGAGAGAGAGAGAGAGACAGAGAGACAGAGAGACAGAGAGAGAAGATACCAGACAGGCAGACGTGCCACATCCTGGGTGTGAAGATCAACTTCAAGCGACAGAGGAACAAAAAGGTTTCAGCGCCGTCTCACTGACTGTGTCCCACGTGAAGTTGAAGCAGAACTCGGGCCCTTCAAATGGCTGGGTAATAATGATGGGGAAGTGGGACTTTTCTAGCGAATTCTCTGCCCTAGCACGCACTGACCCAAGATCGAGGCTCCAGTCAGAGGGGCGCCCTGACAGTTCATCTTCAGCTCTACTTGGAAACGTGCCTCTGGGTGTGACTGTGAGCACAGACCCACCCGGAAGGGGAGTGGCCCCCTCTGTTGGTTGGGGTCCTGCATGGAGTGACAAGGAGAACTGAAGGTGCTTCTGGAACCCCTGGGGCATGAGATGGTGGTGCCCAGTGTCCATTCCATCTCTTTCTGTTTCCTGCCTGTAGAAGCCATGGGGCCAGCCGCCACACCCCTGTCACCATGACAGATCAGAGTGTGACTCACTCACTCACTCCTGCCAGGTGTTTAATCACAATGGGAAAAGTGTGGAGGCACTAGGAGGGACCTGTGACTGCGAGGGTGGCCCTTTAATCCAGTCACAGTGAACGCCAAAGGACACTAGGTCCTGCATGAAAAACAAAACAAACAAACAAAAAACCCAGCAGTTATTCTTTGAAATCACAGAGGTCTAAAGAGACAAGGAGGGACTGCAGGCCACTCTTAGACCAGAGGAGAGAGAGCACTGGGTGATTCCGTGCAGTGTGAGTCCTGGGGTAGATCCCTGGAGAACCTGAGCAGTAATTGGACCAGCAAATTCTGCTGCAGCACAAATTCTGGGTTCCAGCAAGTGTTCAATGGCTGTTTCAGATGGTGACGTAAGGGGAGATGGGGGAAGGGTCTGTGTGCCCAGGGCCATTTCTGCAAGATTTCCCCGGCCCCAAAATTCTCTTTCAAACACCTTCACTTTTGCCCCTAGCTCTGGACACACACACACACACACCTGGTGTCACACACACAAAAAAATCTTAACTCCTGAAGAAAGTCACATTGCTCAGAGGTGACCTCCCTCAGGCTCAGGGACCGTCAGTGAATGACACCCTCAGTTCCTGACCTCCCTCTCTGATTCCATATTCACGTTTTAATCAAGCAAGTTAAAGTCATCCATGTGCCCTAAAGGCCTGTGACACCGGGCACAGCTGAAATCTCATAAATAAATTAGGAGGCCTGTGCGATGGGAGAGCCTTCCCCGCTCCCCGGGGGCGGAGGCCCCTGCATCTCATTCTCTGTTAAATGCTGCACTGTGTCCTTGGACAAGGTGGGGCCTCAGTGGCAAAGCTCTTGCAGGTCACGGCTGTGGGTCTTCAGAAGGAGGGAGGAGGCATGGAGAGGTGTGGACACACTCGTGACAGTTCGGGTTTGGCTTCAAAGATCAGAAGTTCAGGGTAGTAATGCTCAGCCGACTATCGTGCGGATACGGCAACTCCAAGCCTAAAGGCGACGTCCGGCCAGGTCATCTGTGAAGGCAACTGTAAAAGTTCAGAGGTGTTTTCACGGACAGGGTAGCTGCCTTCGGCCACGACAGGGGCTTTGTTATGGGGATGGTTGTATGCTATGTCGCTCTGTTGGCAGAACTCCTACAAAAGCAGCAGCAATAGCAACAGACAGGCAAACAGAAAACCACTGACGTTCGTCACTGCGGAGAAAGTGGTGTATCAGTCAGCCGTTGCCATGCTGATGCTGAGTAACAAGCCACCCTGTAACCAAATGGTTTATTGCATCCGTCTATTACTCTCCCCCTCATGTATGGCAGGTCAGTTGCAGTCTACCTGGCCTGGACTGGGGTCAGGTTCACATTTGATGTCCAGGTGGGTTCATTCCTTTGTGACCACCCAGTGTGACAGAGGAGGAGCTACAGGTTAGGTTATTCATGACTGCCCTTCCTCTAGATATTCACTGTGTACACGATTGTCTCCATGCGCACCCACACACATGTTTGTGCGGGTACACATGTATACACAGGTGTGCATGCGTGTATCTGAGCTTGCATTTTTAGGGCAGAACTCAGCATCAGCTTTTGTTTCCCGGGTGTAGAAATGCACCTTGGTTTTTTGAGGCAAGGTCTCTCACTGACCTTGAACTCACCGTCTAGACTGGTCTGGCTAGCAAGCAAGCCCAGGGATCTATCTTCCTGTCTGTATCCCCAATGTGGGGATCTTAAGGATGTACCACCACGCCCAGATTTCCACATGGGTGCTTGGAAACAAGCCTACTGTGTGCACTTTACTGACGGGGCTGTCACCGTTCCCTCTTATCTGCCTTTTCATGGCAAGTGCTCCTTGCCTTTGAGTGGAGGAAGTGCTCTCGGCGGGCTTCAGGCAACCACAAATCCTTTTCAGGAGAATGAGACATTCTCCTGAGCCATGCATCTTTAAAGACGTATTGACTGGGATGCGATTGGACCTATGAAACTCACTTGATTAAAGTGAACAATTAAAAGGAATTCGGTAAATTCACAGTTGGATAAATATCACAGTACCAGTCAAGATCACAGCAGCAGTGACCACTAAGTTGCTTAAGCCCTCAAGTAGGGAGCCAGATACCACCAGCCACCTGGTGGACTCCCCGCACGTGGTCCAAAGCGCAGCACATGCGTGAACACGCACACAAATGCACCCCCGCATCCCCACAAAGACAGTGAAATCAAGGACCAACACAGTTACGGGGCAAGGGGACAGAGGACGATCGGTGCCATCAAAGAGCTCAGGCACCACTGACAGCTTTGGAGAGGGATGATGAAGCCAACAGACACAAAATGGGGTGACTTTCAGTTACAGAGACAGGCACTCTGCCCTGAACCACGAGGCAGACCAGCCCTGCTGTCCCTGTACACCCCGCCCCGACTTTAGCCAGGTGAGACCCAATCTTCAACTTTGACCTCTAGGATGATGTACTGTGTTTGCTGTTCATGCCACCCTGTGTGGGGCTTGTCAAAGCAGAAGCTGACACGGGCTGCAGCCTCTACTCAGACTTCCAGCTAAGGTGTGCACACGTGCAGACATTAACCCTAGCACGGCAAAGCTCAACTGGCGGAGTCTTTGCTTTGAAGGACACTCTCTGATCAGCAGCCTGTGTCCACAACAGAGAATTATGTAGCCCTCCCAAATGTCAGCGCTGCTAAGTGTGATAGATCATGTGACATGCTCGTCCCACTTGGGGGGGGGAGAAAAGAAAAGAAAACATCGTTTCACAGCTTTCGGGTACGGAAGTGCCTTGCATGGGGAGCAGACTCCTCTCTGGTACTTGATAGTTCATAATTTGCCCTGATGTCAGATGACAGTGGCTGTACTCACCACATGGAGAAAAGCAAAGTGTGAAAAGCCCTGTGGTTCCTTTAACCAGATGGAGGGTCCTGCTCATTTCAACAGGCAGAGGGCATGGGCAGTGAGCCTCTGGCCAACGTTCTCTCCATGTCTGGGGACTCTGCATTCCTCTCCTCCCAGGAGGAAGTGTGCTCGTGTCTGTGCTCCACCGTAGGGTTCTGTAGCTCCTTTGACACTGGTCCAGTGAGGAATTAAAGTCCGATGCCTCTAACCCAAGTGAGAGGAGGACTTGACTGTGTAGGTGACCCTAACAGAGGAACCTGTCCTGGCCGCGCCCCCAGAAGAGTGTGTGAGCTGGGTGGTGGGTGTAGAAGTGTGCATAGCCTATGGCCCTGAGCTCACTGATCTTGCTAGGTTGGACTGGACTTACAAGAGCTAAGGGGAGGGTTGACAACAGCTCTGTGCCCTCGGAGCTCCCTGATGCCTGGTGATTTAGATTAGGTGCCCCAACAATTGCAGAGGCGTGCCACTTAGGGTCTGAGACTGCGGGAGTCAATGCCAGTGCCAGGTCAGGACAAAGGAGAGAGAGAGAGAGAGAGAGAGAGAGAGAGAGAGAGAGAGAGAGAGAGAGAGAGAGAGAGAGAGAGAGAGAGAGAGAGAGAGAGAGAGAGATTCTCCATGTACCTGATGGAAGACTTACTGAGCACTGAGGTCTGAGAATACAGACAGACAGATATTCATGTAGACACATATTTGTGTATAATATACAAACACATTTACTCCTAATAAGTTAATACCAGTTCAGACACTGTGGTGTACCTGGTTGTGAGGCCTGTTTGGCATTTTGTCTGTGCACTGTGAACTTTTCCTGGGAAGACATGACCAGCATTTATCCCCCCTACCCCAACCCCCGGTAGGGAAGCAGCAACATCAAAGTAATAATGATTGCAGCAACTTCTAACTTAGTGAACCAGTGAGCTTATTGACCTCCAGGAGCATTGGTGAGGTTGCCAACCGGAACACAGACGAACACTCCAAACAAGCACAGCCCTGAGAGGTCTCACCCCAACACATTTGACTGATGTCCCCACAGCTCCGTAGATGGAGTCTACTCTTCCTTAGCCTCTTACATCCCTTGTCCTCCAGCACCTTCCAAGTCAGCTATGAGGAGGAGCAGGAGGGACTGAATGGAATCGCAGCTGGGGGGGTCTAGAGACTGCCCCCCCCCGCGTGTATACATCTGCCCCTAACTGATCCTGGTGGGGGACGATCAAGGCTGCTCTGATTAGCATGGTAATGGCAGCTATTCTTGGAGGACACCCTCTCAAACAACCTGCTCCATCCGGGGACCCCTGAGAAAGGGGTTGCCATTTTCCCTTTTGCTAATGAAGGTTCAGATTCCAGAGGCCCCGAGTGACGGAATTGGTTGGTGCCCCCAAGCACTGTGAAGAGCTGGGCCACCCGTAACTGACAGACACACCGCTCTGCCTCCTGCAAACCTGAGGGAGGTGGGCGCCTTGGAAGCAGGGCACAGACCCCTGGGGTCTTCGGCCTCCCCCAGCCACTCTGTGTTTTGGTGGCTGCGGCAGGTTTCAGCTTGAGTCCTGCTCCATCAGCAGAGCTCATTAGAGGTGAGAAACTGCTTTTAAACCGGCAAGTGACAAATTCCCTTCACTGTGCAGGAGCCAGAGGAGTGGGTCAACACGGGTCACTACTATTTAGAGCAGTCACAGAACACACGCACCGAGCACTGACCTGTCACTTGTCAACAACAGCCCGACCAGGAGTTATTTAATCATGGAACTGAGCACCCACCACCTTCCCACTCCACAGGAACATAACTATCTGGTTCTGTAACAAATATCTGAAGATTTTAGCTGCCAACAGATATTGATCCATTCCCGAGCTCCTTCCCCAAATCAATACGGTGTGCCGCCAAGACTGCAGCTCAGGGAACAGGCGACTAACTGTGGAAGTCGGAGACTCTGACTGCAGGGTGAGCCTGCTCCAGAGCCTTCAGGCACAGAGTCAGAGTCTCCCAGAGGTGCCACACCCATGCAGGGACACAAGCTTCACCTAAGCAATTCTACGTTGACTATGTTTAATGAGAGCTATACCATTCATACAGACTTCAAGCTGTGACCCAGCCAGAAAACACCAATTTAGCCTTACTAAACATACCTCCCGATTTTTTAAAAGTGCTTCCTGCCACATAAATTAGACTGCCATTGAGATAATTGGATCCTCGTGGTTCTTAATTTTTCACAGATACACTATTTTGAAAATAAGTCATAAACCGTCAACTCTGGATTTGGACGCTAGCTTACTTACGTTGGCTGTGTTTCTGCACTTTGAGGCCCATGCGTTATGTCTTTAGCATGATCGAGAGAGAAGCTGCCTTGCCTTCTCCCTCGGCACTGCGGATCACAGGCACCCCCAGTCAGCCCCAGCAGCTGCATGGGCTTTTGGCTTTCTGTCAGTCATCTTTTGAGAAATGGATATGTCCAAATATTCGACGGGTCCATAATGGATTGAAATTGTTGTTCCAAAAAACCATCCTCTCCCCGGGCAGAGCAGGATTGCATTTTACATTTGCACTGAGCTCAGCGAATGCTGAATAGATGGAATATCTCAATGACCATTCTGTACAAATGAATAGACTCCTGCGATGCGTGAGGAAGCTGGTGGCATGATTCAATAAAAAATAAAAGTGTGCTTTTCCTTTTCAAAAAGATTTTTTTTTGCCTTGGAGGTAGCATAAGCATCAGCATAAAACAAACAGACAACGGTGTAGAATTCGGCCTTAAAACGCCGAGGTGTGTTCTCTCCTAAGGGGGCACCAGGCTCCAGACTACTCCAGGTGACCATCTAACCAAGCAGATGCCTTGATAGGAAAATAAAACAACGCATTGGGCACCAAGTGAGACACACCACTTCAGATCCATATCCTCTGCTTGTCACAGTTTACCCGCCCCCCCCCATGGTGCTTCATCAGCAAATGGATGGCACAGGGAGGCATGTTAGTTAGGAAGTCTAAATGGGCTTTGTGCTTGCACAGTGTTGAGTAAGCTATGACTTGTGGCAGGAAGAGACCGTGGAGTCTGGGAAGAGAATAGCATCAGAGCAGGGTGGAGTCAGCTGAGGCTCTGGTAGATCTTCCCACCATCCCCTTGGAAAGTAAACCACCCCAGAGCGCTCTTTGACTTCACTGTAGCAAATGGGGTGAAACAATAAGGAACATATTCTAAAGACAGTCTGAAAAAAACCACTAGCTGGAGGCACTTCTTTGCTATCAGGCATTGGCCAGAGCTCTGTGGGCTTCCAACACACTGACTCCTGGTCTGGAAGTCAAGCCTCTAGTAGCTGGGGAGGTGACTGTTTGCTTGGGAGTGCCATGGCTGGGCTAGATGCCATGTGGGGTCCCCTGCACAAAGTTGGCCTTCTTCTGTGTAAGGGCACCCAGTAAGAAGCATGGTCTTGAGCAGGTTCCGAGCATGGCCAAGGTTGCCGCATCCCTTACCAGCTCCTTGTGAACCAAGGTTGCTGGCCCCAGAGCACCCTTCCAGCAGCCAGCTCTGTGGCTCAAAGTGTTTCAGATTCTTTAGGAAAACAGTGTCTTGTAGGCAGGTGTTTTCCTTTGGAACACAGTTTGTATATTTGAACAGTCCACGTACTCTGGGAGGCCTTCAAATGGAAACCTGGCATCAAGATGTGGCGATGAAAAGAATTTTAAGGGACATAAGTAGGAGAGAATCGAAGTCACCGGACTCCTCTTGCCTCTACTTCCCAGGCGTGACGATTACAAGCAGACAGGAGGGTACCTGTTGGATAAGTGCTGTGTATATGTCAATGAAGCACTGTTGGCCAATAGGGAAGCAAGATAGGTGGGACTAGGAGTCGAGGAGGACTCTGGGTAGGAGAAACACAGGAAGTCAAGATGTAACCGCCATAGGGATAAGAAGCCCGGAAACCTCTCCAGTAAGAGAAAATACTTAGATTAGCAATTATGGGAAAAATAATTAAGTCAGATCTAGCCAGTAAGAAACAAGCAAGGCCAACAGCTTTATAATTAATACATCGTCTTGTGTATTATTTGGGGACTACAACGCAGCACAGCCCAGGCGACTGGCAGGGGCAAAACCAAGCTGCTGGCAAGGAAAAGTCTTCTCTCTACAGGTACCAGTTACTTATCCTGTTGCTGGGACAAAACCCTACAAAGACAACTTAAGGAAGGAAGAGTTCATCTGGGCTCACAGCTCCAGGGTTAAGCCCAGCCCAGAAGAGTGGGCAGCGCTGCAGGGGCTTGAGTCCTCAGGCCACACGGTCTCCGCAGTCGGGAAGCAGAGAGACATGAACTTGGGGGCTCGGGAGCCTTCCTCTGCTTTATGCAGTCTCAGTCTAGGGGATGATGCACCCTGCATTCAGGTCCTCCCATCCCAACCGACGTGATCTAGGTAGCTCCTCATGCTCAGGGGTCTCTCTCAGCAAGGCAGTTCTACAGTCTCTCAAGGAGACAGCCAGCATTAACCACCACAGCACAGCTGACTTTAGAGACATTTCCAGTGATGTTTTCCTTGTTCTTATGTTCGTTTAGACGCCCTTGCAACACACCCAGTGTGAGAAGACACGTGCTCACTCAGAGGTCATGCCTGTGGGAGCAGGTGTCAATGACACCCCATTAGGACTGTGGCAATAGCAAGCTGTGTTCTCATGCAGCATTGGCAGAGATTTTTCGTCATGTGACCTCCTGGGCTGGCCCTTTCCTGCCTTCCTTCCTACATTCGCCATCCCGATTTTATTTGCAGTGTTTCTTGCGTTCCGTTGACACTGACTTAGCAATGCAAACCCACATGGTACAAACGGTGTCAAGAAAGAACAGAAAGGATCAGTGGGACTCGTCAGGAGACCCCGTGAAAGAGATCAGCTTCATCACCCTGCCCTCGGCAGGTGCTGCACATAGGGCGGGGTGAGTAGGGACTGACCAGATTCCGCCGCACGTTTAATTGGTTGCCATCAGTTACCCACTCTCTTCTCTTGGTTGCCTGCCGTGGCCTCTTTCTCAAGCCTCGCTGAACCATTGTTGAGATCTGCGTCCGTGCGTGCGTGACCCGGAGCCCCTACTATGGAGAGGCAAGCCATCCCTGCCAACATGGCTGCTCTTTGGTTCGCCGTGGGAAGAATTCAGTGTCAGAATCAACATAATCCTTCCCTTTTCCACCTGAGGCTCTCCCTCCTTCACGAGCACCCCATGCCTGACCTTCGCTGGACCTTAAGTTAAAAGCAGGACTTGTTTTCAAGGCTGGGTGTGCTGGCTCCACCTGCTGTCAGTGGAGCTTTGGAAGCCCTGGAGTTGGCAGTGCTTGTGTGTGTTTCCCCCTGGCCCGTGGTGCTTGGGGTGCGCACCACGGCCTGACTACATCACCTTTGGCCGTGGTGTTTTCAAAGGTAGGAACACGCCACATAGGATTTTTTTCCTAGCCTGTCACGCAGGGACAGGTGTATGACCACTGGTAGGAGTAGAGGCCCTGACCTGCTTATGCTCATTTCCCCAGAGCCCACTGAGCTCAGTGCTGGGGCTGACGTGGTCCTCATCTGGGTCATGGGCTTAGGTGACATGATGGCATTCGATCACTGTTGTCACAAGGAGGCTCCTACAGACCCCGGAGGCAAGTCCACCACGTCAGGACATTGCATTTTGTTACTCTGAATGGTGACCTCCTCAGACCCTCTCACTCCAGAGAGTGGCCCTGCTCACCACTCCTGCCTTTGATGTTGGTATACACAGAGCTGTCTGACAAAGAGGAGCAGGGGAGCTGAGAGCTAACGGAAAAGACCAGAGAGGCCATAAATGAGGTGGATGAAGGCTTCCTCTGGCTTTTCTCATGCTGTCCTCCTCCCCAGAGTCAGGGAGAGCGACATATGGAGAGTCGGCGGGAGCAGGGGAGGGGGGGAAGGGCAGGGGCCGGTGTAGCACTGGAGTCAGAGCACAGACCCATTTACCTGGTGGTTACTGAGAACACTGATGGAGAATGCTAAGTGGCCCGAGAAGGATGGGGACCTATGCACTGGGGTAAAGGCCGCAGACTGGTGGCCTGGGGTCAACTGCAGGACAAATGCCCCTCTATGCAAGTGACCCACACAGGCCTCGGTTCCACTCTGGACTGAGGCCATTCGATTTACTCTTCTATTTACTCTTGGAGTCGAAGGGAGCAAGCCCAGCAAGTCCGCGCGCTGTTGGTTTTTCTCGGCATCCAGAAGGCATCGAAAGCCTACGTCACAGCGGACGGAGATGGGAGGCTGCGTGAGTCTGGTCCACACTTTGGTTGGTCACGTGGGAAAGCCTGCGTAGGCGCACCTGAGAGCTACACACAGCAAGGCTGGTCACATGTGGGGGAAGCCTGCGTCTCCATGTCTGAGAGCCACACCAGGCTGTCTCCATTGCAGGCTGCATTTGTCTCCTTTTTCTTTCACTAAAGCGCTCCGCAGAGGAATGGCCGCCTCTGCCTTGGTGTCTCTGCCATGTCACTGGTACATTCCACCCTCTGCGTCGGGCATCCCCTAATAGGTAAAGGAGAAACCGAGGCACCGAAAACCATATAACTTTACAATACGGATCAGAGAGTCAGGAAATCATAGGGCATTCCTGGGTGTAGACTTGGGTTCCTTGCATGGACTTTTTGCCAGTCCTACCTGAGTTCTTTTGATAGGTGGGCTGACTGGGGGCGGTGGGGAACACAGGCTACAGATGGAAGACTGGTCCTTGGGAAGAGGCCTCTAAAGGACAAAAAAATGGAACCCGCCCCAAGTGAACCCGCCCTGTCTCCCATGACTTATTGACCATGTAATCAGAGCAAACCTCGACACAGCTGTGGAGATGGTAATTAGGTCTCCAACCCTTCTACATCTGAGGGAAGAGGAGACAACAATGCAAGCGCATCGACCAAAGCACAGACCGAGGTTTTGGGATCCAACTTGGTTTCTGCTGACTCGTCTCCAGGTGGACCCAGAGGAACCTCCACTCTCGGGCTCCTCATGGGAAACCAGCTCTGGCTCATTGCTGCTGTTTAGAAAAAGAGGTCGATCCCCAGGCTGATAGAATGAAAACATTAGAGATGTTGAAGGATTTATTTTATTTTCCCCTGTCAAGTGGCTGCTGCCTCATGAGGTCTTCTAATGAGCCTCACGGAGAGTCGAAACCATCTCACACCACCACGCACAGACACCGGGTGGCCACAGGGGGAGAGCATCGGCCATACTGAGATCTATTAGCAAACACCGTTCCACGCAATCTACATGACACCACTCTCTCAACCTCCTCCTCTGAGGGTCTGTCCAGCCTTCTCCGGCAAAACTTCCTAACTGCCCCCCAAGATCTTGCTGTAGAGAACTGAAAGTACACAGTGGGCACTCAATACATGCTTGCCAAATGAATTGTGCTTATTGCACTGTTCAAAGCGGACTGTTATTGATTGTTCATCCTCAAGAAGCGAGGGTGAGCAGCTTTATTAAGAGCTCCACAATATCTGAAGAAATTCCTGTCTCCCTTTAGGGCTGAATTTCACCACAAGTAATAAAGCTGTTTAAACCAGCGGCTGATTTGAAGGATGGTTTTCCAAGCTGGGTAGAAGCCAGTGCCATGCGGGCTCTCTGTGTGGCCTCTCTCTGGTTGCTGGGAAGTTCTGGGAAGACAGCACTGTTCTAGCTTGTCCTGCCGTTGTGATGAACGCAATGACTAAAACAACTTAGGTGAGGGAAAGGTTCATTTCTTCTTACGCTTCCAGGTCACAGTTCATCACTGAGGGAAGTCAGGGCAGGAGCTCGAGACAGAAGCCATGGAGGAAGGCTGCTTGCTGGGTTACTCACAAGCTCATGCTTAGCTAGCTTTTTTGTTTTACAGCCCAGGGCCCAAAGAATGGCGCCACCCAGAGAGAGCCGAGCTCACCTGCATCAACTAACAATCAGGATGATCCCACAGACAGACACACCCACAGGCTGACGATATCTGGCAATCCCTTCCTTTAGACTCCCGTCTCAGGTACTGTAGGTTGTGTCAACTTGACAGTTAAAGCTAATTAGGACAAATACGAAGAGGGAGGGGTGGCCCTACCTTCATGAGGTCCTCCCCAGGTCCTCTCTCAGAATCATCTTCTGTGCCCCAAACTGACTCTTGCTTCCTCTGCCCAGAGTGTGCTCTAGAACACTGCATTTGTCACATTCTTGGGGACACATGCAATTGTGAGCTTGTCTGTGATGATGTCCAGGGGTCAATCCCAACCCTCAGCCTAATTTCTTATGACCTAAGAGCTAAGGGTATTTTGACAGCTTCATTGGACCCCATAGTATAGTTTTAGACTTATAAAGTAATTGAGCAGGCAGTTTATCAAAACCTGCATAACCAGCTCCATCTCCCACATGGGCTGTACACATGCTTTTCTGTGGATATATTTGTACAGAAAAACAGATCAACCAATAAATATTACTAGCTTTCGATTACGCAGCATCCATAGTGTACGCCAATGCTGGCTCCCTACAGTTGCAGTCCATAGGACTTGACAAATGGACCCTGATGGGGTCCACAGCTGTAACCACACGCAGCAGTGCCCTTTGGAATGGAGTGTTGTGATTCATTCGCTCAAGAAACTAGGAGCATGTCAGAATGGCTAATCAAAAACACCAATGACAGCTTATGCTGGAGAGGATGTGGAGAAAGGGGAACACTCCTCATTGCTGGTGGGACTGCAAACTTGTACAGCCACTTTAGAAATCAGTATGGAGATTCCTCAGGAAAATGGGAATCAGTCTACCAAAAGAACCTGCAATTTCCCTCTTAGGCATATACCCAAAAGATGCCCATGCATACAAGGATGTCTGCTCCACTATGTTCATAGCAGGACTATTTGTAATAGCCAGATCCTGGAAGAAACCTATGTGTCCCATAACTGAAGAGAGGATAGAGAAAATGTGGTACATTTCACAGTGGAGTACTACTCAGTGGGGGAAAAAACAATGGAATCTTGAAATTTGCAGGCAAATGGATGGCACTAGAAGAAACCACCCTGAGTGAGGTAACCCAGTCACAAAAAGACAACCATGATATGTACTCACTCATATATGGATATTATACATGGATCAGGGGAGTGCCATCCTACAATCCCATTGCCAGAGAGTCTGGGAAACAGGGAGGTTCCCCAGAGAGACATGCACTATATCCCAGAGAAGGGGATGAAGCAAGATCTCATGAGCAGATTGGGAGCATGGGAGAGGGAGCCGGGAAAAAGAGAGGAGGACAGAAGAGGACATGGTGGATCAGGAAGGTTGAGTTGGGGGAAGAATGGAGGAGAGCAGGATGAGAGATACTATAATAGAGGGAGACATTATAGGTTTGAGGAGAGAGCTAAAACCAGTGGGATTTCCAGAGATCTACAAGGATGACACCAACTGGCAAACTAAGCAATAGTGGAGAGACTACCTTAATTTCCCCTCCCTGATAATGAGATTGACGACTACCTTATATGCCATCCTAGAGCCTTCATCCAGTGACTGATGGAAGCAGAGGCAGATACCCACAGCTAAACACTGAACTGAACTCCTGGAACCCAGTGACAGAGAGGGAGGAGTGATGAGCAAAGGGGTCAATACGGTGCTGGTGAAACCCACAGAGACAGCTGACCTGACATGGGTGAGCTCTTGGACCTCAGTCTGATGGCTGAGAGGCCAACAGGGGACTGATCCAGCCCCCCCTGAATGTGGTGTCAGTGAGGAGGCCTTGACAATCTCTGGGGCCTTGGGTAGTAGATCAGTGTTTACCATGGCGTACAAATGAGTTTGGGAGCCCATTCCATATGGAGGGAACCTTGCTCAGCCTGGGCACATGGGGGAGGGCCTAGGCACTGCCCCAGATGAAGTGACAGACTCTGCAGATCCCCCATGAGGGCCTCACCCACGCTGGGGAATGGTGTGGGGATTGAGTGGGGAGTTAGAGGGCTGGTAGAGGGGAGAAGAATGGGAGAGGGAGCTGGGATTGACATGTGAAGCAAGCATGTTTCTGATTTAAATAAAACAAATATACTGAGAAAAAATGAAACTAGGAGCAGAAAAACTCACGGTATGTGAAAACCCCACAAATTAGAATCTCAAGATCCGAGGTTTTACTGGATCCTCATCACTTAGTCTATTTATTCACGGTCTTAGTTTGGGGTTACCATTGCTGTGATAAAACACTGTGACCTCAAAGGAAGTTGAGGAGAAAAGGGTTTATTTGACTTATACTTTGGTATTGCTATTCAATATTGAAGGAAGTCAGGCCGGGAATTCAAACAGGGCAGGAACTTGGAGGCAAGAGTTGATACAGAGGCCACGCACGGAGGGGTGCTGTTTACTGGGTTTGCTTCCCCTGGCTTGCTCAACCTGCTTTCTTATAGAACCCAGGACCTCCAGCGTAGGAAAGGAACTACCCACAATGGGTTGGGTCATCACTCATCAATAATTAAATAAGAAAATGCCTTACAGCCAGATCTTATGATCTCAATTAAGTCACCCTCTTTTCAGTTAACTCCAGTTTGTGTGTCAAGCTGATGTAAGACTAGCCAGAGCATGCACTGTCCTTGACTGTCTGCTCACAGAGACAGCCTAATTGGATATGGCTGTTGATCTGCAAGACCAACCAAGTCCTTTGTTCTCTTGGCTGGTATGGAGCAATTGGCTACCCTCTCATTGGTTCTGGCATCAAGATAGTCCCTTTGGTAGCCAGTAATGAAACATGACCATAGTCATGTGTCCCTGTGTCCTGATATCTTTAACACACAAAGCAGCCTCTTGAAGTGCTGGAAATTGTTTGGTCATCAACATTCTCCAGGACCCTAGAACACCTTCCAACATTGTTTGTTTTTTCCTGATGATTTGTTATTATTTATGTCTTGGTGCTTTTCAGTTAACAACATTCTTGTAGGAGATGCACATGGAGATTGCCCCTCTGTCTTCAGGACCTTCTGGAATCAATGTGCTGCATTCTCTGCTCAGGAGTGCTTCCGAAGAACCAGGTAGCTTATCACACTTGAGGCTAATGGCAGCCATTCTTCGGCTAAGTGAGAGGAATTCTCAAACTCACGGAACCTTCTTTGACCACCAGTGTCAAGGATATGTGCCCTCCCCTACTTGAGATTCCCTTCTCCAACCTGCTACTTCTACCAGCCGTGCTGTGAGTGGCAGAGACCCTACCCTTCCTGACATCCTTTTATTCCTGCCCCTGCTTTCCTGAAGTACATGCTTCCATCTCCTTTTAAAACGGAAGAAATGAGGCCAAGCAAAGCTGAGTGTCTGTCCTGAATTCCAAGGTCAGCCCTGTCTGCCCTGGAGAAATTGAGAGCTGTGCTGGTGCGGCCAGGCAGGGCTTGTTTGCTTGTTTAAGTTTTTTTTTCTTTTTCAACTGTAGATTAAGTCCCACAGTTTCTAGCCGTCTCTTGGATAAGAAGCAAACTTCAGTCTTTTTTAGTAAAGGTTTATTTTGACCAACTGTGACAGAGAAAAGAGGTTTCAAATGAGGTTTCCAGGTTCGCATTTGAAGAGGTTTGTAAAAGCGAGATAAAAATACAAGGTTTTCGGTTCCAATTACAACTGGATGTTAGCGTGAATCAGTATCAGGTCACTGTGACCCAAAAAAACTCAGGCTCCTCCCTTCCTGGGAAGTCCTTCTATGCTTGTTGCCTGTGCTGGCAAGAATGCTTTTTTCTTTTTAAAATCTAGGAAATGCACAGGAGCCCAAATCTCATTTGGGGTCATTTATCCCACTTTGTGCATGAGAAAAGGAAATATGTGATAAAATTATGTTGCATAGTGTGCTCTGTCCCTTCCGCAGGAAAGAGTGAGACTCCGCCAGGCAGAGTCACAGCCCCAGATCCCGGCCTCTTAGACTCCACGGAGTGCAGCCTCAAGCTTGATGCGTGGGACACTTTTACGGTCTTTTTCAAAACTCCCAGCATGTGTGTGTGGCCTCTTGTGGCCCTAAGTTTCTGACCTTGGCCCTCCAAGAGTGTCGGGAGAGGGCCAAGTGAGATTGCTCTGGGAGAGGAGACTCCTGAAGCCCAGTCTGACCTCCTGAGCTCCACAGCTGGGCTCCAAATGGGGAAAGGACACAACCGACTTCTGAAAACTGACTGCCACGAGTGTGCCGTCACACACATACATTCACCCAGATACACTCTGTGTATGCACACACACACACAAGTACATTCGCACACATACATTCACCCAGATACACTCTGTGTATGCACACACACACACAAGTACATTCACACACATACATTCACCCAGATACACTCTGTGTATGCACACAGACACACACAAGTACATTCACACACATACATTCACCCAGATACACTCTGTGTATGCACACACACACACAAGTACATTCACACACATACATTCACCCAGATACACTCTGTGTATGCACACAGACACACACAAGTACATTCACACACATACATTCACCCAGATACACTCTGTGTATGCACACACACACAAGTACATTCACACACATACATTCACCCAGATACACTCTGTGTATGCACACAGACACACACAAGTACATTCACACACATACATTCACCCAGATACACTCTGTGTATGCACACACACACACAAGTACATTCACACACATGCATTCACCCAGATACACTCTGTGTATGCACACACACACACAAGTACATTCACACACATACATTCACCCAGATACACTCTGTGTATGCACACACACACACAAGTACATTCACACACATACATTCACCCAGATACACTCTGTGTATGCACACAGACACACACAAGTACATTCACACACATACAAACACACACTCACACATGCATGTCCTCACACATGCACACACACACACACACATGTACACACACAGAGACACAGACACAGGTACACATTCACACACACACATAAGCACATTCACACATACACACACACACTCACACATACACGTCCTCACACATGCACACATGCACACACACACACAGACACAGACACAGGTACACATTCACACACACACTCACACATACATGTCGCCTCACACGCACACACACACACAACATGCCAGAAGAACAAGCTAAGACCACTAATCTGTGTTTGTTCATATACAGCCATACGTCTCTTCATCTGAAACTATTCTTCTGTTCTGTGTTTAGGTTATTATTTAAATTCTTGCCCAACTATGCCTACATCTGTCCTTGTTTTAAGGAGAACCTTTCTGTATCCCCAACTCCTCATTATAGCTCCATCGATGTTTATGTAATGGCTTCATGTGGCAGGCATGTCTGCTTTGCTAGTTCTCTGTGTTCAAGGGGAACACAACCGTCCACAGCGACGCCTTCCTATCTGCTGTGCCCATGGGCAATGCTATCCCCTTGGCTTCCCGGTCAGTTTCATGGCAAATACCCAGTTTTTTTGGCAGGAAAGTTTGAGAAGCCAACTTGGGAAAGATACTCACCTGTGCCCATCATAACCTACTGTTTAATTTGGCTTAGGACTGGAGCAGGACCTGAAGAATCGCAAATTGACTCCCTCACTTAAGAAGCCTGGACCCTACCCTGAATGAAATTATAGACTCTAGATATCCCCTATGAGGAAGGAATTGGCAATAGGGTGGAAGGATGGGGGGGTGGTGGGGGGTGCAGGAGGAGGGGAGGGAACTGGGATTGACATGTAAAACAAGCTATTTAAAATTTAAAAAAATAAAATAAAAAATAAAACCGTCTGTATGTTAAAAAAAAAAAAGAAATCACACCCTCGGCACAGGGGAGATGGCTCAGTTGACAACACGCTTACAAGCATACAAAGGACCTGAGCTCACTTCCCAGCACCCACGGAAAAGCTGTGTTGGGACACGCCTGTATTCCAGCTCTGGGAAGATAGAGGCAGGGGGATTGCCATGGTTTGTCGGCCAGCCAGCTCAGCGTAGTCAGTGATTTGTAAGTTCAGTGAGACACCCTGCCTCAAAAAAAAAGTTAGATAGAAATGTAGAACGATACCTGATGTCAACCTCCGGCCTTGACATGTTCTCACACAGGGGTGTACAATGTGTTACGTCCTTCAAATGTGACTGGGGACCCAGCAGCCTTGTTTTGAATTGGGTATGCCTCTAAAAAATGTGTCCTGATGGCTTTGGTCCCCATCTGAGGTACCTTGGGAGGCAGTAGAATGTTAGGTATTGGGGACCCTGTAGGAGAAAGTTTGGTCATTGGAGGCATACCCTTGAAGGGAATATTGAAGTCTCGGCTCCCAACCCTTTCGTCTCTCTGTGTATTCTCTCTGTCTTTCCACCGCCGTGGGGTGGTGAGTGAGCTGCCCCGTACACTTCCACCATGATGTTCTGCCTACACTGAAACCTCTGCCATCTTGACCCAAAATTAACCTTTGTAAGTTGACCATCTCTGCCCCTTCACAGATTCTGTAGATATTCACCAGTAGCTTCTACAAACCAGGCACTTTGCAAGGCAAATCTGTGATCTCACTGGGGAGGCTGACGGGTAAGTCCCATGAAAATGTGTAAGCGTGCTAAGACCTAAGTACTCAGAGACGGTCAGAGCCCCGCTGGGCAGCTACCGCTGTGGCAGCAGACGCGGTGACTTAGGCCTCTCTGCCCGATTCCAGGAAGGGAAGCAAGAACTTTGGATGGCCCACATGGAGCCAGCTTGCCTCTATATGTCTTCCCATTCCTCCCTCTTTCTTTCCTTCTCCTGCCCTTGTGCGGTGAAATATCACTTTTGATTTATTACAGCTTGCCTGAGGATTCAGAAAAGCAAAGTCAGTCACAAGTCATAGAAGCCAGGCTGGCGCACACACACCTTTAATCCCAGCAGCCAGAAGCTAGGATGTGGTGGTTCACACCTTTAATCCTAGGACTCAAGATTAAGAGATAGACGCTTCTCTCTCTGAGTTCAAGGCCACCAGGTGTACAGGAGATTGAATCAGCGTAAAAGAGTAACAGATCACATGCCTTTTTTTAATCCCAGCACTAGAGAGGTATAAAAGATAGAAGCAGGGGCTTCAGTATTCAGTGTCAGGCATTCATTCTCCAGCCACGCTGAGGAGAGGTTTACAGTATGAGGATTGGAGATCTCCGGGAGACAGGACCAGCCCGTTCAGCTGAGGCAGAGGTAAGAAGCTAGTGGCCAGCTGCTTGACTTTTCTGATCTTCGGATTGGAGTTTGAACCCCAATGTGAGCTCTGGTCCTTTTATTAATTCGTGTCACATCCTCCCGTCCCTCTCTCTCTTTGTTTCCTGAGCCCGCCCCAGACACAGAGCAGATGAAGTGGTTGAGAGAAACCGGACCCTCTGACCAATGACACCATGGCAAGGCCCCGAAGACCGAGTGTTCTCCCGAGAGCTACTCGTTTCTGAGGAAGGGGATTCTGCCTTTTGTACACAGCACCAGAGCCAACAGTCTGTGCAGGCATCATCTGCTAAAGACAAAACTCTCCCTGGGTGCCAAGGAGAGTGAGACTATAGACAGACATGTGGGGTACATCGTCCCCACCCTGGGCCCCCTCAGGAGTTGCCCCAGCAGCACAGGGGCTCCTGACACACGCTGTTAACCTCCACCTAACCTTCAGCAGAGGAGACGCTAAAAACTGCAGTGTCGCCCAACAACCCCAAGGCCCTGCTGCCTGCCATCAGATGCCCTTCCACACAGAGATAATATTTCGGGGCAGGAGAGCATCCCACCAGCTGCACGAGGGAGATGAAATCTCTTCAATAGAGGAATGATGCATGCTACAATAAAGCCAAACAAAACCTAATTGGGTGGGGGGTGAGACCCCCCAGAAATTATGTTCACAGTGAAATACAGACGAGAACTAATTACCCCGAGGGGCAGTGTTCCATTTAGGTAGAATTCTGCAGTCAATTAGTATTCCATTTAATTGTACAATTAATGAACACATAAATTAAATTCATAGTTTATTTCTACTACTAAATTACTTATTTGAAATGCTTCTTTGGAAAAATAAGCAACTCAATGCGCACATTATTAAAATGACTTAGCAGTGCGCATTCTGGGCTGGTTTTAATTGTAAAACAATCCATTCGCCACTAGCTGGATGCTGCCTGTCTTACGGGGAGATGGATAATTTAATTTCATCTTATCAAGTGAACAGGTAAGCATCCCACTGGCTAACACAGAATCCTCCAGGCAGACTTCAAGATTTCCACTGGCAGACTCAGAGCAGTTTTCATAGAATCCGCTGGTAGACACATCCACAGCAGACACTCTCATGGCTCACTCCTGGATGCTGAACTTTTCCGGGCCTCACTCTCGTGAGCACAGGAGTTGAAGTAATAACAGCCAACCAATCTCTGGGACTGTGGTACTTCCACAGCTACCCCGGAGGCCCCTCCACAGAAATATCTAGAAACATGTGCGTCGTTGGCCCTCATCTATGTCCATAGACAAGACTCCTCTAGTGAGCTCTGACATTGCTACTTGTGGCCTTCTGGGACTCTCCAAGAGTCATATTGGAGCAATTCTGGTTCTCACTCAATTGCTAAGGCACAAAAACCCTTGCTGTTTAATAGTTAGAGATGTCCTATGGCTCAGAGTCAGGGTGTTTTTGTCGCCTGGGTGTTGCCCAGCAGAGGAGGCCGAGGTCATGCAGAATCAGTGAGGTGGATTGAGTTTGTCAGACCTGATATTACTTTGGGCAAAATACTATTTCTCCTTTCCTTGACCGTGGCTGGAAAGGCAGTATGGGAAGTGGGCCAGGGGGCCCAGTGGGTTTCCTGGGAGTAAAGAATAAGGGTAGAATGAAGGTCAGACTTGTTTCGATTGTTACAAGGGAGTTTGACTGTGTCTTAATGGTGTCAGAAGGTAAAAGTGCCAGCCAGCCAAATGATTAAGGTGACTATACAAGCTGGGTGCCCCAAAGTCTTGTTGGAGTCACGTGGGCTGACCACGGCTGTGGAGTTCCTCCAAAACCAGTGTTTCTGATCTGCAAGGTGGAGGTGCGTTCCCGTCGGTCTGCTTCTCAACTGTGGGCAGGAGGAGCCCCACCCATGTAAACAAGAAACCAAACTGCACCCTGGCCTTCGAGGGAAGACACCCTGTGTCTTAGGACATCTCCGAGCGCTTAAGCCAAAGTGAAACAGCAGGGCGGTTGTACTTAAGGTGGTGTTTACAGCAGAGAGACGGTGCTAGGTCTACTAACACAGGAGGCAGGGGTGGGGCCTCTAAGAACAAGGGGAGCTAGTGGAGGGGATTGAGGGACATCGGAGGTAGAAAGGGCTGACTAGGAGGATACGCCCCAGGCACTGAGAGACTCCAGAGCAAAAGCTTCTGGGGAGGCTCATGGCGCTGGCCAGTGTGAAGCCCTGGCCTGGGTGCTCCTTAGTGATAGAGTACTCCTGCGTGGACGTGGGTCTCACCCCCAGCTCTGCAGAGACACAGACACTGAGAGAGGGCACACTGACTGCTTTCTCTGTAGCCTCTGTAGATGCTTCTCCAGGGGGAAACCCGTGGACACTCCATTAAGCCAGAGGAAGCTGTGTGTTTCCTGACCATCCTTTGGGAGCCATAGGATGCTGGCCAGTGAGCTGGGAACATGCTCCATCCATGGCACCAGGGACAGCACTCATCTCTGGACAATCCATGGCACCAGGGACAGCACTCATCTCTGGACAATCCCAACAGTAAACCCGGGAGCCCTAAATTCTCAACCATGATCTGAGCAGTAGCTGGTACGGTCCTGTGATTAGACACCTCTTCCCAACCTTCAGGGCAGGAGTCTAGCTGACGCTTCAGCTCAGTTCAAATTATAATGGGATAAATCACCGGCCGTCTGCAATCCTTGTTTATTGAATTTCGTATGATCCATTTAATTTAGGCCCTCCCATCTCTGAAGGTGAAGCCTATTGAAAATCCGTCTCTTTATCCTCTCGTGGCCTAATTTATGTTTTCCCCTTTAGCTCCTCCGCCTGCCTTATTGCTGCCATCACCTCCAAGGGTCCATCAGGCAGAAGGCGGGCCTGGGAAGATTAACTTTCTTATTGCTTTATTTGGTGTGCTAGCCAGCCCAGCAGATGTTTGCCTATCTCTGCACCTCTCTCCCCTGAGACTCTTTCTTGTGGTCAGCAATACACTACTCATGTTGACTCAGAGAGAGAGAGAGAGAGAGAGAGAGAGAGAGAGAGAGAGAGAGAGAGAGAGAGAGAGAGAGAGAGAAGAAAACCACCAAAACAAACGAACGAAACCACAACCACCAGCAGTAACAATGCAAACAGTTCCTGACTGCATACTTTGGATTTTGAAATTGTTTTTTTAAAATGGAAATCTTTAAAAATCAGATGGTGCCCAGGTGGTGGTGGCACATGCCTTTAATCCCAGCACTCAGGAGCCAGAGGCAAGGGGATCTCTGTGAGTTCAAGGCCATCCTGGTCTACAGAGCGAGTTCCAGGACAGCAGAGCTACACAGAGAAACCCTGTCTCAAAACAAACAAACCAAAGAATAAGATAGGGGAGATATTTTGGTAAAGTGCTTGGCACACCACAGTAGGAACCTAGTTGGATCTTCAGCACCCATGCAAAAAGCTGGGTGTGGTGTGGCACAGGCCTCTAATCCCAGCTCTGGGAAGATGGGACACAGGACAATCTCTGTCGCTGGCCAGTCAAGTCTAGCCTGATTGGTGAGTCCCAAGGCTAATGAGAGGCCCTGTTTCAAAGTGTTTCAAAGGAAGCAGACGGCACACGTGAGGATAATACTGGAGATTATCCTCTGACCTCCACATGTATGTACACAAGCAAACACTGCTCTAAAACCAGGCTCGGGTATTCGAACACGCCCCTCGCTGACGTCATAAAGTAAGCGTGGGAGGGGGCTGCAAATGAAGAGCTAGCTAGAGGAGAGCTGGATCAGGAGAGAGGACAGAGCCTCAAGCCAAGAGTTCTGGGGTCAGACGCAGTGCTGGGCTTCGTGTGGACACCGGCAAGTCAGAGGAAGAGAGATGGGATGGCGTTTTTGGAGAAGGAGGAACCACTGTTTGGGAAAAGAAACAATGGGAGTGAATTGTCCAGAAACACCACCAGCAGACCCGACTGAGGAACCTAGAGGGGTGCGGGCCCTTGAAGTAAAGGATGTAGGAGGGAGAAAAGGAGCTTTGGGCTTGACTGGGTGGAAGGCTCCTCACTGCTCATCACAAGACGGTGCTTAGCAACAACATGGAACCCATAGCTTGAGCCCTGCCCTAAAACCCTGGGGATCATGCAAATACTGTTTGGAAGATGAGATAAACTAAGTGCCTGATGCTTGGAGGAAGGAAATATCCAGGCGGGCATGGGTCACCAGGATCTAGAAGGGACTTCCAGGACACATTCTACTTTCTGTCCCGAGCTCCTGATCCATGGGGCCCAACCTATCTCTGGGCCCATGCTGGTATATGCTGACGCATGCCCTTTAATCATAGGTGATTAGTATGAGTGGCAGCCCTAATGAAGCCCTTACCTGAGCAGGTCCTCTACTGGGTCTTTGCAACACAGCCTGCCACATCTTGGTCTCTTTGATTAGAGGCTCTCTCCTCAGCATTCCATCCCACCCTGTTAATGATGCTAAAATGCGAGTAAGGGGCGTTCCCTTTGGCCCCTGAGTGGACAGGTGGTCAGCCAGAGCTCACATCCGCATGGGAAACTGTTTGGAGCAGCCTTGGACAACTTGCTTCTTCTCTGGTCCATCAGCAGCACTGACATTTGTCTACAGAGGTGTCGGAAGGCAACCATGTACATCAGAGAGAATTAGAGAAAGTGTACTTTCTGGAAAAGATTACTAGGAGAAAACTAAAGAGATAATTATTTAGTATTTTAGGGCTGGAGAGATGGCTTGGTGGTTACGAGCACTGGCTGCTCTTGCAAAGGAAATAAGTTCAGGTCTGTATCTACGTGGTGGCTCACAAATGCCTGTAACTCCAGTTACAGGGAATCTGATGGCTCCTTCTGGCCTCCAAGTCGCTGTACACACACACACACACACACACACACACACACACACACACACATATATATATATACCTATAGACATATGTGTAGACAAACACTCATACACACAAACTAAGAATAAGTAAATATTTAAAACAAATAATTATCACCATAAAATATGTGTGGCTTTCAGCCTTCTCTATGGAATGCACTTAAAAATTAATAATGCAAAATACATTTTAAAAATTGATAATGAACAAAAGTCTTACCTAACTGTGCTTGAGCACTGTGGTGGGTTCAATATGTCCTCTAAGGGGCTTGGGATATGACTCGGTGTGTGAAGAGCTTGTTGGACAGGCATGAGGGGCTGGCTTTGATCCCCAGAAGCAGCAAGTGTGGAGGAGAAGGCAGGAGGAGCACGGTGACTTACTGGTGAGGTAGCCTAGTCTTGTCAGCAAGCCCCGAGTTGTAGTGAGATAGCCTACCTCAAAAGGCAAGGTTAATGACACCTGAGGAACGACATTGAGGTAGGGAGATTGACCTCTGGCCTCCATGTGCACAGGACATGTTTGTTAACATGTGCACCCATGCAAAAATTCAGCCCTGAGGCAGCTGTGCTCTCTGCATGGACTCCGGCCTTGGTCACTAGCATAGAGTGGTTACTTGGTGAGAAGATGGATGTGGCTACCTGCCTGCTCTCTTGGCTTCCTGCCTCCTCCCTCTGCCAGGGATGGTGAGGTGCACAGTCCAGGCAAGTGTGATTCCTCAGCAGTGAACCTCCAAGACCAGATAGAAGAAATGCGATCTTCCAGAATGATTTGGTCTTTGGTGTTCGGTGAGAACATCACAAGACAAGCCTTGGTTACATGCAAGGTAAGGACTGTCTTCATAACTCCCTCCACCCAAAACCTGTAACTCTGGGGACTCGGTTCATGGCCATCTTAAAGGTGTTCTCAATTCATCGTCAGCCATGGTTGCTTCCTGTTTCCTGGGTAGCTCTGGTGGTGGTCACACTGCTCTTCCCCATTTCTAGTAGGATCTCCCTTCCCTCCTCTCCCTCTCCAGCATGATCTCAGTTCAAAGTTAATCACAGGCATCTTCTACTGGTCAATTGTCTTTTCTGGTCTGTTGCCAAATCCCGTGTCCCACATTCAAGGCTGCCGCTGCCACCGTCATCTTCTGAGGGGGACAGCTTCCTGTTTCCTCACCTCCAGCCTCAATGATCACTCTCTGAAATCCTGAAAACTTTAGTCTCCCCTGTCTCCCCACTGTGCCTTCTTCCTGCTGTGCCCATCAATAGACTCCAAGACCTGCCCAGAGCTAGAGCTCCCTTGGACCAGGACCCTCCTGGGCTCTTCCAAACTCCAGTCTCAAAGCATCTGCAAACAGAACAGCAGTCTGTGTGCATGGGCCTGACATGGACCATCCATCTAGTCTGTGTGCACTTTGCAGGGTGGACATTGTGGACCATCCCTCTAATCTGCACTGTATCCCTGTGTGCACTTGACAGGGTGGACATTGATGCCAGGATGGGTCAACAGGGCTGCAGCCAAACAGCTCCCAGAGGAGACAGCCTGCTTCCAGCGTAGGCTTCCCTTCTGTGGGCTGACCCTCCTTCCCAGGAAGCACCCTGCCTGCAGGCCAGCAACACTTTGCTCTGAGGAGTTAACACTTAACACCCCCAAAGCAAGAGTGTTTGGGGGGCCACTGGGGTGTCTGCATTCTCTATGTACTTTCAGGGGGCAACATCACTGATCCCGAAAGGCAGGTGGAGAACTATAGAAAGAACCTGACTTGTAACTATGTAGAAGTCAGCCACCCCTGTGATGCCGATCACCCCTAGCAGCTTGGGTTTCAGATGGGAAAGGGCAAAAAAAAATCGCCGTGTTTGGGTTCTGCCTGCAAACTTGAGTTTATTTCTTTTCTTGGTCGTGCTTCCATCTCTAACTGTGCTGAAAAGGAACCCCAATGTGGGGAGGAGGGAGGAGGGTGGAAGGAGGGGAAGGAGGGAGGAGACTGTGCTGTGGTATCTCCATCTGTCAGAACCTGACCAGTTTGCCTCACTGTTCAGGGAAGAGCAAGGCAAGCCTCACAGTGGGGTGCTTTGGGCCCTTGTGGGGTTCAGCACAATAGCAGCCTAGTGGGGTATCAGAAAGAACCCCACTTCTTGAGTTGTTCTGGGTTTGATTGACACCTTGGGGTGTAGCCTCCTCTGCCTTAGGTTTCTATAAGGGAGACAAGAAAATGTGCTAATTTTCTAGCCAGTCACTTCTGTGGCCCCAAGAAGGCTGAGGAGTTCAAACCCCAGCTTGTCACCAGTTTTGGCAGCCACTGAGCCTGGACCAGGGCCCTAGAGGACAGCTTCCATGTTTGCAGAAGTGGACTGGACCCAGGACCCTCCCAGAACATAAAAAGTGCACCCTGCTCTTCCCCGGGATGCTAACTGGGTGCCGTGTGAGTGTAGATGCTTCCTGGGATCTTACTGAGTGCCAGCCTCCATGCTGCTTGAACCAAAGCCATTTCCACACACTTTGTGGCCACCTCTGCGGAAGCTGTGTGCATCCCAGGCAAGATCAAGGTTGAGAAGGCCAAGGAGCTCAAAGCTTGAGAAGCTGCCTGGAGCCTCTGGCTCCTGAGCGACAAGGCCGCATTGGAGCTGGTCTTCTGGGCTCCACAACTTGACTGTGGTGTGAAAGCCTATGGCTCCCCTCCTCTTATCTTCTGCAGGTGTTATTCTGAAACATGCCCCTGCCTGCACTGCTCTAGACATCACCCCCAACACACACATTGTATATCTTATAACCCAGACGGCAAGGGCAGCTGGCTCAGCAATTAGGAGCACTGGCTGCTCTTGCAGAAGAGAAGGATCCAGTTCCCAGCACCCACCTAGTGGCTCTCAGCTATCTCTAACTCCAGTTCCAGGGGAGTCTATCTCCCCCTGTGGTCACTAAAAGAACTGCAGGCAGATTGTACACAAACATGCAGGCAAAACAGTCATACACATAAAATAAAAATAAGTGAATGTTTTTTAAGTTCAAAATTGCCCTCTCCTGTACATACACTAAAAACACTTACTTCTAAATTCATACTTTATTATTTGTTTGTTTGTTTGTTTATTGTTTTTTGAGACAGGGCTTCTCTGTATTGCTTTGGAGGCTGTCCTGGAAGTCCCTCTGTAGACCAGGGTGGCCTCAAACTCACAGAGATCCGCCTGCCTCTGCCCCCCGAGTGCTGGGATTAAAAGCATGCACCACCAATGCCCGGCTCTAAATTCATAGCAATCAAAGCTCAGCAATCAAAGAAAGCACACAGGCATGCGCTCACATCCACGCATGAGCTCTGCGGGTGATGCACAGGGTGTGTTAATCAGAGAACATCGCTGTGACAGCATGTCTTGGCACGCACATCTCAAAGAGGGGAAAGGTTTGCTTACCTCATGGCTGCTGTGGCTAGGAGCATAGGAACTCATGTTATGGTGAACAGGAAATGCTACATACAGCAGGTCCTCCATAGTGCGGAGAGAGGACAGAAATTGCTTTGGAGGGGAACGGAATCCAACAGACATGTTTACTCGACAGCACAATTTTCTTGGGACTAATTTTGTCCAATGTAAGTCAGATCATACCAGATAGTTCTAAACATTATGGGGTTCCCAAATTTTTGTGTTGGGGGAGAGTATGGGTGTGTGTGAGATGTGTGTAGAGGTGTGTGGGGTGTGTGTGTAGAGGTGTGTGTGTATCTGTCTGTGTCTGTGTGTGTATGTGTGTGTGTGTGTCTGGGCCACACCCCTGAAGAACCAGCCCTTCAGGTATGTGTGTAGAGGTGTGTGTGTGTATCTGTCTCTGTGTGTGTGTATGTGTGTGTGTGTATCTGTCTGTGTGTATCTGTCTGTGTGTGTGTGTCTGGGCCACACCCCTGAAGAACCAGCCCTTCAGGTATGTGTGTAGAGGTGTTTGTGTGTGTATCTGTCTCTGTGTGTGTGTATGTGTGTGTGTGTATCTGTCTGTGTGTGTGTGTATGTGTATGTGTGTCTGGGCCACACCCCTGAAGAGCCAGCCCTTTATCACTGAGGCACAGGAAGAGGCCGAGAGCAGAAATGGGGAGGAACAGTTGCAGAAGTATGTGCAGCTTGAGCATTTTATAGCCCAGGTCAAAACACCACCAAGGTGACTTCTGAGGAAATATTTCAAATGAGAACTGAAGGCAACAGATAGTCCAGAATTGTCCTCCTGTGTACAAAAACCTGTCACTGGAGGTCCTTGTGCTGTGATTCATCGACAATGAGCATAATGACGAACTCTGATTTTCAAGTTAGCCATGATGAGCGTTTGAAGTACCAATTTTCTGGAAGCTAGATAAGGAGGCACGGGTTTGGCGGTTAGGATCACACTCCATGTAGAACTCGGAAGGCATTGATATTCATTCCTAGCTGTTATCAGTCTGACCTCTACGGAATGGTCTGGATTTATGGGAAGTGCATTAAGGAGTCTGATGGTCACACTGGCACCCCGTCCTGAGTGATAATTAACACGGGGAGAGAGAGCTCAGCTCAGAGCGAGCTGGGGCCAAAGCTCCTCTCTTACAGAGACAGCCCTGTGCTCATGTAGAGGTTAATATGCACCTCACCATCTAAACGGTAGGCATCTGATCATCAACAAGTTAGACACAAGTGATTGGCACTGTGTGTGTGTGTGTGTGTATGTGCGTGTGTGTGGCCTCACACAAATGTACATAAAAAGTAAGCATGGAAATTCAAATGCACCTGTGGACTGTCTACATGCTTACGTATATATGCTGTTAAATTTGCATACCTCAGAAGTTAATTTCTTATTTTCTCCAGGTGCCATTTTGTCTAGACCCCATTGCTTCCAGGACAAAGAGAGATGAGGAGTTAGAGCCCATCCGGAAGGCACATATGACCTGGTATCACAGAGCAAACTTGTCATGAGTTTAAAGTACAGGACCCAGAGTGACAGTGGAATTAACATTTGACTGTTTGGGACTGTAACATCTTCCTTGTTCTCAGCTGTAATCCACAGATATTTACGAATAAATGATTTCTGTTTAAGTACACATCTTTATTTCCACTCGATTAATGGAAAGAACGAGGTGCAGGAAGGCAAATCGTTCTTGATGACTCTTTCAGAAGTTTTTGCCCTGTAAACAAAGACATCCATTGTTCATATGGCCACATGTCCATGCATACATACACTCCTTTTTCATTTTAAGACGCTGTATTCCTATTTTTTTAGCTTTGTGTCTGTATGTCCATGTGTGTGGGTATATGCATGCATATGAGTGCAAGTACCCACGTAGACCAAGAGAGGACATCAGATCACGTGGGGCTGCAGTTACAGGAGTTTATGAACCAGCCGGTATGGGCTCTGGGAACCAAATTCAGGTCCTCTGCAAAGCAAGTGTTCTTAACCACGGAGCCTTTACTCCAACCACTCTACATACACTCTTTATGTGGTTAGCTACTGTAACAAAGGCAAGCAAGACCCAGGAGTTGTTACTGCCTAGTGTTGGCATGGCATCTGTTACCTGGCTGCACGGCGGTGTTAGATATTGTCAGTATGGAAGTCCTTGCATATAGTTACCACCTGGCTCTCAGGAAGGAAGGTCTTGGTGACTGCCAGTGAGTTTTCACTGTGCTGTTAAAGGGAGTCTCTCTAACCCTGTCCGTCGTAGTTAGGGTTTTTATTGCTGCAAAGAGACACCGTGATCTCCTCAACTCTTATAAAGGAAAACATTTAATTGGAATGGCTCGCTCACAGTTCAGAAACTAAGTCTATTATCACCAATGATGGGGAGCCTGGGAGTGTGCAGGCAGATGTCGTGATGGAGTAGTAGCTGAGAGGCCTACATCTTGCAGGCAACAGGAAGTTGACTGAGATACGGGGCCGTATCCAGAGCACAGGAGACCTCAACGCCTGCCCCCACAATGACACAAAGCTATATCCACTCCAACAAAGCTACACCTCCTAATAGTACCATTCCCTCTGAGATTATGGGGGGCCAATGGCATTCAAACTACCACACTGTCAAAAGACACTAAGTTCTTCATTGTATTCACCTGGCCAAGCCCAAAGGAGTCAATCCCTACCCTGTGATTTTACCCGCACCTTCACAGCCAAGGTGCATTCACAGCTGAGCTGCTTGGAGAAAAACAGACATGGAGCCAGGAGACAACAAGGAAGTGGGAACTCACCTGAGGAACATCCATGAGCCATGTAGTTTCCATAGCAACCCAACCAAGTAGTTCTCAAAGTGTGGTCCCCTGACCGAGCAGCCTCATCATCACCCACAGAATCAGAGCCTGGACGGGGCTCGGTGACCTCAGTTCTGACAGGTGCCAGGGAGCTTCTGGTTCATGCTTGTGACAGAGGCTCCCTGCAAGCTTTCTATGGAACCTCAAGGTCACAGCTGCCTTGCTGTCTGAGGCAGGTACCCTTGAGATCCACCCTGGCTTAGGCCAGAGGGTGAGCGCCCTCTTTCCCTAAATCTGGAAGCTGCCAGAGCAGGACTTCTGCCTCCCATAGCTAGAGGAAGACCTCTGCATCCCCGTGGACCCTGCCTGCCAGCTCACGAGCAGGGTGAGCAACCAGACCCGATGCTCTGCCCTTCCCACTGTTCTCCATGGCCAGCTGTCCTCCAGGGCTGTCCCCTTTATGCTGTCACTGCAGTTCTCACCTCTAAAATGCTCTGGGATGCTATGGCACTATCAATCACCAAGATTCCTCATTTCTTTAGATCCTCATAATTTTCAACATAGATAATAGGAAGCCCATACTGACTGGTTGATCCTCTCGGCTTGATAGACCTGGATGACAGCCCCGAGACAGATAAAGCACGCCTCTGGGTGTCTGCGTGGTGCTTCCAGAGATGATTGTCATGTCAGACAGCCAGTGTTTGGGAAGCCCTGTGCTGACCGGGAGCACCCCCAGCAGTAGGCTGGAGACTTGAATGGAGCCAAAGCAGGAGTAGCCTCTCCACCCAGTGCAAGCAAGCTCTCTCACACTCAACCTACTGTCTGCAGGATGGAAATGGGCATAAGAATAAATGCCTTTTAGACATGCAAAAACATGTTAGTCGGGAACCGCACTATACCAAGGCTGCACCTGATGACCAGAATCCAGTGACGTTACTCACTCCAGATAACCAGACACAGTCCTAGACGCCACGACGCCCACTGGACAGTATATGGGCAGAGACCAAGAACAATGCTAGGCTCTGTGCATCTGGAGAGATGCCAAACTGATCTGCCCTGAGGCTGGAGAGTCTCCCCCAGGATCCTGACCCTCGAATCAGAGACTACTGTTAGAGAATGGATGTGACCTTCAGCTAAGATATGTCCTACAGGTGAGCATCCTTGGGGAAATAGGCTTAGGACCGAAGTTAGAGTGTTAACGTTGTGTGATGACGTTCAGCATGATAAAATATAGTTTTTATATACCCAACTAATCATGTCTACCTTCTTCTTCTGGACAAGGGCATGAGCCTCATTGTCTCAGGACCCACACGTCTTACCACGACACCACCCAGTCCCCCGTGATGCCCGGCCTCATGGGGGCGGTACTCAGACCCTTGATGCTGCCGGCTCACCAGTGCCCTGGAATGCCGTCAGGAGAACTGTATGGGTCATTCTGGTGGGAGTTGAGATGGCTGGAATACAACGAGAAGGGCAGACAGGGGAGGCCCAGCTCAAGACATTTCAACGGAGATTCCATCGGGATTGGACTTGTAAAAAAAATTAGTCGTTTATGTCATTGTACAGACGTGGAACTCAAATCTTTTTACGTTCTGCACCTTGTAAAATGTTTATGTACATGTTTGAGCACCCCTCTTCCACCTGATGGCCAAACAGGTAAAAGTTTTGTTTACACAGAGGCCTGGAACTTAGCGGCCTGGAGCAGTGACCCATCTCCCGTTTCCTTCATTTCCTTTTTCTCTATAATGGCTTTATTAGACGTATGAAAAACAATGTGGAAACACATCCATTTCATTAAGAGATGATTCAGGGAACCTTTTTTTTAAATACATTTTTTTTGCTTCTGCTATAAACAGTGCCCTGAAATGAGGTTTTGGAATATTTAGGAAAAAATAGTAATAATTTAGATAGCATTTTCTTTTTTCATTTATTTAAAATTTTTTTGATTCTATTTTACATTCCAACCACAGTTCTCCCTCCCCGAACCACCCCCAAAGCCCGGCCTCCTCCTAAGCGATTGTGATGGAAGTAGCCAGTTGCGAAGGGCTGTGAGCTGGGACCTCAGCAGATGAGAAAAAAACCCGTTGCCTCCTGCACCAGAATAAACCACGCACACTTCATGCCTCTCTGTGCTCTTTCTTCTGCTATTGCTCACCACGTGAGGTTTTTAGTGGGATTTAGCACAGGATAGGGGGGCTTTGTTGAGGAAAGGGGAGCCAGCGTAGAAAGAGCTGTCACGGCGTCAGTGATGGTTCACAGAATTGTCTCAATGAAAGAGAAAGCCCTCACTTGGTGCTAGGACAATAGAAAGGTGCTCTGGGGACAAGACCCCACCCATGAAAGGTTCCTGTTTGTATGCATTTGAATGCAGAGAGCCTGACCAAGACTACACCTAAGGCTCTAGTCCTCAACATTTGGGTCGCGATCCCCTTGGGGGTTCAAATGACGCTTTCACAGGAGTTGCCTGAGACCGCGAGAAAACACAAATTACCATTATGAAGTAGCACTAAAATTAAGATACCCACAGCTAAACACTGAACTGAACTCCTGGAACCCATTGACAGAGATGGAGGAGTGATGAGCAAAGGGGTCAAGACCATGATGTTGAAACCCACACAGACAGCTGACTGGACAAGGGGAAGCTCTTGAATCCCAGACTGATGACTAAGAGGCCAACAGGGGACTGATCCAGATTCCATGAATGTAGTGTCAGTGAGAAGGCCTCAGAAATCTCTGGGCCCTTGGATAGCAGATCAGTGTTTACCATGGCATATGAATGAACTTTGGGAGCCCATTTCATATGGAGGGATGCTCTCTCAGCCTGGACACATGGGGAAGGGTCTAGGTCCTGCCCTAGATGAAATGACAGACTTTGGAGATCCGCCATGGAGGGCCTCACCCTCCCTGGGGAATGATGTGGGGGTTGGGTGGGGGCCTGGGGGACTGGTAAAGGGACAAGGAAGGAGGGGTGGGAGAAGGAGCTGGGATTGACATGTGAAGCATTCATGTTTGTAATTTAAATAAAAACATATATTCAGAAAAAAGGAAAAAAATAATTTTATGGTATGTGTGTATATGGGGGGGTCACCACAATGTGACTAACTGTATTAAAGGTTCGCAGCATTAGGAAGGTCGAGAACACTGCTCCAGGGCATACCGTGTTCAACAGGCTCAGCTAGGGAGGCATTCGGAGACTGAAGCAGCTACAGCAGAAGGGGCCAGGCTGCATCCTGAGCTGGCAGCAGCAGAACTTGGCAGTGCCTGTGTGCTGCTCATTTTGCAGGCATGTAGATGAGTGACAGTGTCATGGAGGCTTGCACCGAGATGTCAGGAAGCTGTGGAGGCCAGGCAGTGTGTAGCCAGGCTGCACTCCTTGGGTGTGCTGCTCCTGGGTGTGCTGTGCGGGCAGATGCGAGGGCGATGACCCCCAGTGCAGTGGGGACCTGAGAATGTTGTAGGTGCTAGTTGTAGAGTGCGGCCTTCCCGCCAGCCTGGTTCCAGAGCCGCATCAGTCCCCAATGAACACACAGGAGGCTATATTAATTATGAAGCTGTTTGCTCTATTTCTTACTGGCTAACTCTGACTTAAGTATTTAACTCATAATTGTTAATCTAAGTATTTCTCTTACCGGAGAAAACGGTCCGGACCTCTTATCCCTATGGCGGCTACATCATGACTCCCTGTGTTTCTCTTTCCCAGAATCCTCCTTGACTCCTAGTCCCACCTATCTTGCTTCCCTATTGGCCAACAGTGCTTTATTCAACAACCAATAAGAGACAGATTTCAGAATGACATCTCCCATCAGCTAGTCATTTAGAACATCTTGGGCAAGTGCAGACCTTGAGTGGGGGAAGCCTCAGGTAACAGAGTTGGAGGAATGGGGGGTGGGAGGATCACCAGAGTCTGAGGGAACTCAGAGAAAACCAAGGTTGAGTCCTCAATACCAGACCGGGAGCAGAGGGTTTAGTATTTGCCCCGTTGAGTTTGATCCAGCTTCCCTCAAATCTTCCTCACCATCTTCCCATCCCTCTTTTTAAGAATGGGACCCCAGACCGACAGTGGGGAGGCCAGCATGGGACTGATCTGGACCCCCCAAATGTGAGTGTCAGTGAGAAGGCCTGGGCAACCTATGGGGCCCTGAGCAGTGGATCAGTGTCTATCCCTGGAATACAAACAGTCATCGTGTGCCCATATCACAAAGAGGGATGCTCTCTCAGCCTGGACTCTTAGGGGAGTGCCTGGACCCTACCCGGAGTGAAATGACAGACTCTAGATATCCCCTATGTGGAAGGAATTGGTGATAGGGTGGGAGGCTGGGGGGAAGGGGAGTGCGGGAGGAGGGGAGAGAAAGGGAACTGTGATTGACATGTAAAACAAGCTATTTAAAATTAAAATAAAAATGATAAAAGGAAAAAAAGAATGGGATCGTATACTCTGCTGTTGTTTAAATACATAGTTTGTTTTTAGGTTTTTCTTTCTTTTTCTATTTAGGAGCTCCTGCTTTCCCTCCTGGGTTGGTACCACAGTCTCCCCATCTGAGAGTTTCTCCCTCCACCTGTCCCCAGTCCCAGGGATTGTCTCTCCTTCCCCAAGGCCGCCAGTGTCTCCCTCTCACAGCCCCACAGTCCTGGTTCTAAATCCACCAATAGCGTCTGGTCTTCTCCAAGGATAAGACCCAAGGGCAGAACTTTCTTTGGTGGGAACTGTCTGAGTCATTTTTATTATCTATAGGCCATTCCACGCCACTGATAATCAGAGTTCATCAAAACAGATGGTAGAACGGTCCCCAGCTAACAAAAATCTTACCACTTTTTTTTTTTCTCTTACCGGGCAAGAATGTATTTTTAGATAGTTCTGGGTCAGCATTTTCTGAACTTAGTTGGCCATGAAACATTCTTAAATTATAATATATTGATGGGACACCAAGAGGAGTTCATGAAATATAGATGCAGGCCGAGATTAAAGCAGACAGCACCCAAAGGGCTTCAAAGGTGAATTAACTGCGTAAAGAGATGTTGAAAACACGTCTCATGGGCCCTTTGCTTTTTCACACAACAACAAAAATTACAGAGATTTCCTTATGCGAAAGTTAAAGAGAGGAGCAAACCCTTGCAGAGCCATGTGGGTTTCCTTTTTAACATGTTGGACTTTTGCTAAGAAAGAGCACGTCCTCCAGTGTCTAGTTTCACCTCCCGTCAGGGTTGGCTCTAGAACACAGGACCGCTTGAGTTCAGGGTGGATGCTGCTGCAGGCCATTCTATGTAAGGCACAGTTCCTACGTCTTGTTTAATGACACTGAGAAATGGGCACTCTACTCCTTTGTGGCGACAAAGGAATAAAATACCAGTAATGCTTTCTCAGTGCTGATGAGCAACTGAGTGTTTACCAACCTGCCCTGAGTATTTTATTTTATTTCTTTTAAATTCTCCCTCATTCCGTGTGTGTGTGTTTGTGGTATGCGTGCACATGTGTGTGTAAGTGTGTATTCATACACATGTGTGTGTGGTGTGTGCGTGCGGATTGTGTGCTGTGTGCGTGCACATGTGGTGTGTATGTGTGTGCATGCACATGTGTGTATGTATATGTGCGTGAATATGTGTGTGTGGTGTGTGCATGCATGTGAGTGTGTGTGTGCGCGCGTGCGGTGTGTGTGGTGTGTGCGGTGTGTGCAGTGTGTGTGGTGTGTGCGTGCACGTGTGTGTGCACGTGTGTGTGTGTGTGTGTGTGTGTCCGTGCACACATGCTGGTGCCTGCAGGTTAGAGAAGGCCACCAGATCCCTCAGAATGGGAGTTGCACAGGCTGTTGTGAGCCACCTGAGCATCAGTGCTGGGAACCAAACTTGGATCCTTCTAAAACAGTAAGTCCTCTCAACTGCTGGGATATCCCTCCAGCCACCATGCTTGGTATTTCAGAAAGTAATTGACATGACTTCCTTTACCTTTATGTCAAATGGTTTGGAGCCCTTGAGAACCAAGTGTCTGTTCTGCTATGATGACTGTTGTTTCCATAAACTGACCTGTTTGGCCTATGGCCTATGGGGAGCCAATCTGTGCACTTTAAATATTGAAGCCTATAAATGTTGAATAATGCCACAAATAGAGGCTGGAATATTTGGACAAAACACACAGCATTAATTCCACAGACTCAGCCTGAAGGGTACGTGGCATATGTTCCTTGAATGCCAAGAGGTTTGACCCTGGGCATCAGGGATGTCACTGGCTGAGGTCATGAGTTAGGCTGCTACCTCTACAGAGACAAAGGCATCTCTGTCCTGTCAAAAGGTCTGTGTCCTCAAAAGTCCTGACACCATGATATGACATGCATTGTGTCTTTGACACACAATGCCTTCTGTAGGCTTTTCCATGTCAATGGAACAAAATACACCCACTATGATATTGAAGAGAAAGGGTCAAAAAATGTCACCATTTTAAATAATTATAAACATGCTTTATAATCTGCAGTGGTGTTTAATAACCTACTGGGCTGCTCTAGGCTTCAGCTGGTCCACTCCACTCTTTCTGTGTGGGGTGATGCTTTGCCTAGAACAGTTCCACACAAACTGTTTCCATCTCCTACTTGAGTTCTTTCCTCTAAGAAGACAATTGTAATGCGGTGTATTGTTCCTAGAGCAGTCCCTGCACTGGGTGGACGAATCCATCGCTTTGTTTCTGACTCTTCAAGGAGCCCCACAAGGTGGCGGTCTGCCACATCTCTCTTCCCCAGGGGGAGGAAAACACACAGCAGCAGAGAGATTAATTGAGATTGTCCTGACTCTGTGGCTGAGGAGTGGTGACCCCACTCTCTCCAGGCTCTGTACTTCCTGTCCTGCTCATTATTTTGAGGGCACCGTGAAGAAATACATCAAAGACAGTCTTGTCCCGGCCTTCTCCAGTGGCGCTGTTGGAATGGAGGAAGGGGCCTGCTGCAGCTGTGGGCGGGGGTCCGTGGGTGGAAAACATGTTGGTTTTCATAGCTTCCCCCACGGCCAAGACTCTTGTTCCTACCACCCGTGGATCAGAAGAGCAAATCCTGGGCTCCACCCAGGGAAGTTCCAAATCCGTGTCAACCCTGAAGTCCCAAGTCCTTTGATGGCCCCTTTCTCCTCTCCTCTCCTCTCACTTCCAGGTCTCTGGAGCTGGGAACTATGCATCCTTCCCACTTTTCTTCCCCTCTCTCCCTGACTAAAACACTTCAACTTTAAATCCATCCATCTCTCCATTTCGACAGCAGCTCCCACCCCACCCTGCCCCCCGCCCCTGCACAGCACAAAGGAGAACGGAGGGCAGCTCAAGGAGGCCCCAAAGATGTGCCATCTACTCCTGGCCCTCCCCTATCAATGTGTGCCTGCTACCTGTGCTAGCCCTGCAGAATTCTACGGTTCTTCCTGGGGTCAACAGGAAAAGCCCTTTGCAGGCATTGTCTCTCACAGAGAGGATGGATGAGTGAGAAGGCTGACTCATGTATAAAATGAATGTCTTCAAGCCGGATTGAAACTTTACACTTTTCTCCTGCACTCAATATTCGGGGAGACAGAGAACCCAAACAGCAAAGCAAAACCAGGAGTCAGGGGGATGGCTTGTGATTAAGAGCACTCGCTGCTTTTGAAGGAGACCTGAGTTTAGTCCCCAGCACCCACACACACCTGCTTACAACCAACCGCCTGTAGCTCCAACTCCAGGGAGACCAATGCCCTCTTCTGGCTTCTTTGTGTGCTTGTGTACTAACACTGAAACACACACATATACATTTTAAACGTTAAAAATTACACGTCTTCTCATCTATTCCCCAAGGGCCATGCACCGGGCAGGCACCATCACACCTAGTTTATGCTATGATAGGGACTGAAACTAGGACTTGGTGAGCGCTGGGCAAGTGTAGACTGAGTTTCTGTTCCATCCGGTCCCGCAGCCATTTAGTTCCAAATAAATACACAGAGGCTTATATTAATTATAGACTGTTTGGCCAGTGGCTTAGGCTTCTTATTGGCTAGCTGTCTCTTAATTGTTAATCCATTTCTATTAATCTATGTGTCTCCACATGATCTTGGCCCACTGGAGAATGCTCAGCGTCCTGTCTCTCCCTGGCGATGGTGACTGCTCTCCGTTCCTCTTCCTACCTGTCCCCTGGCGACGGTGACTGCTCTTCCCACCTGTACTTCCTGCCTGGCTACTGGCCAATCAGCATTTATTCATCAACCAATAAGAGAAACATATGTTCACAGCACACAGAAGGACATCCCCCAGTAGGCAAGTACTCTAGCAGAAGAGCTACATCCACAGCCATGATCCCCCTTTTAAAACCAAATTTTCAATGTGTTTCTAATATGACAGTATTATGAAAAATTACTGTATAATAGTCAATAGTGATGACATAATGTTTTGACCAGCTTCTTAGTAAAATACATTCAGATAGTTTTCCATTTACTTATGTTTTACATACTAGCATAGTGAACATCTTTTAGCATGAGTCTTCGAACACATTTCATCCATTTTTCTTATATTCTAATTACAAGATAATCACCTGAGACAATAAAGCCTTGTTAATGATTTTAATTTGTATTTTTAAGGGTCCAATGGCAATAATGTATCTATTTAAATGTCCAACAGCAATTGTTAAATAAATGTGCTTCTTGCTACCACAACTGATTCAAGCATTTAATTAATAAATCTGTTTTTAGTTTGCATTGACTTCATTTCTCATATTTAAAAATTACTTCCTGGAGGGTTTGTAAGACATGCTTGGTTGTATTCTCCATCTCTTTCATCTCCTCCTAAATCCATGCCGCATCTTCCACCTACCAACTTTTTGTCACCCACTTTTCTTCATAATTTAGCCCATGCCCGTGTGCTCTTGGATGTGTGACCTTCCACTGGAGTTTGGTAAACCAACCAGAGGCCGTATGTATAGAGAAAACTAGCTCTTCCCACGCCAGAGGCCAGCAATAGTCGGTAGATAATGATCATCCTTAACCAAATATGAGTCCTCCGAGCCACAGTATCAACCGGTCCAGCGAGGTCCTCTCACTGGCGTGAAAAAGACATGAATGCCATTGGAGTAACCAACAGGTTTCTGACTGGATTTTAGGCCTGTTCCAGAAGCTGAAACCCATACCTGGCACCACTGACGGGCCAGGAACCTGGAGATAAACAAGCCGTAGCTCCTAGGGGGGAACTGACTGCTATTGTTCTGCTAAATTGACGTATCAAACCAACTCTTAATGGTGTATTGTTGTACCCTTGGGTTAGTCTGCCTGTCAGCTCCCATCAGAGAACCTTCTTTCTTCTGCAGCAGATGGAATTAACACACAAACCTTCAACTAGTCAATGTGCAGAAAGCAAGAGACCACTGTGGGATGTTGGGACATCTATTTCCAAGCCCACTCACCTCAAGATGCAGGGGTCAACATGGAAGAAGAGCCGGGAAGGTCGTAAGAACCAGAATGTTGAGTGTCTGCAAGGGAACAGTGTTCTCTGGACAGATACACATATGTCAAGCAGAGACTGGGGCATCAAGCCCAGACCTGCGCCAACTCCAGGCAGACGCAACCCCACCATAGAGGGGATAGGTGGGCATCAAGTCCCGCCCCCAGCTAAGGTACATTGACATGAAAATATATTTTAGCTTCAGCTGAGCAACTTATTATAAGTAACATGTTCATTTATGGTATTTACTAGTGCTTTTAACCTGGTGCAAATGAAAATTTGACTATTTCTGCAAAGTAAAAGCCCAAGAAAATAAAATTAGAAACTAATTAAAGTGGTGAATGGGTGAAATAGGATGGTAGCAAATTACCTCTGAGGTAACTGTGTTAATATTGTTTGTGTTTTTAATTCTACAGAGATCTTATGTGTCTGAAAACACTAGCAATAATGAAAAAAAGAACCCTCAGAATAAATATAAGGAACAAATACATCTAATTTTAAGTCAGTTCATTACCCCAGACACTAAGAAACCATGAATTCAAGAAAGTGCCATTGAGCTATTCTGTAGACCCAAACACGGGAACTATTCTGATGATGAGGGAATGACCTAGAGGTCCCTGTGTACTTGACGGGCTGGAGTCAGGAGTGGTGGGCGGTGTGGGGTGCATCGTAACATCCAGCAAACAGGAATACATATTGATGAGCACATTGCTGAAAGATAGGAGCTAAGACTGTAATGCAGGAAACTGAGGGGCAGTTTGTGATACGGGGATAAGTGTAACTCAAAGCCTAGGAAGAGATCTGTCCTCAACCCTGGGGTAAGTGTAACTCAAAGCCTAGGGAGAGATCTGTCCTCAACCCTGGGGTAAGTGTAACTCAAAGCCTAGGGAGAGATCTGTCCTCAACCCTGGGGTAAGTGTAACTCAAAGACTAGGAAGAGACCTGTCCTCAACCCTGGGGTAAGTGTAACTCAAAGCCTAGGGAGAGATCTGTCCTCAACCCTGGGGTAAGTGTAACTCAAAGCCTAGGAAGAGACCTGTCCTCAACCCTGGGGTAAGTGTAACTCAAAGCCTAGGAAGAGATCTGTCCTCAACCCTGGGGTAAGTGTAACTCAAAGCCTAGGAAGAGATCCGTCCTCAACCCTGGGGTAAGTGTAACTCAAAGCCTAGGGAGAGATCCGTCCTCAACCCTGGGGTAAGTGTAACTCAAAGCCTAGGAAGAGATCTGTCCTCAACCCTGGGGTAAGTGTAACTCAAAGCCTAGGAAGAGATCTGTCCTCAACCCTGGGGTAAGTGTAACTCAAAGCCTAGGGAGAGATCTGTCCTCAACCCTGGGGTAAGTGTAACTCAAAGCCTAGGGAGAGATCTGTCCTCAACCCTGGGGTAAGTGTAACTCAAAGCCTAGGGAGAGATCTGTCCTCAACCCTGGGGTAAGTGTAACTCAAAGCCTAGGGAGAGATCTGTCCTCAACCCTGGGGTAAGTGTAACTCAAAGCCTAGGGAGAGATCTGTCCTCAACCCTGGGGTAAGTGTAACTCAAAGCCTAGGAAGAGATCCGTCCTCAACCCTGGGGTAAGTGTAACTCAAAGCCTAGGAAGAGATCCGTCCTCAACCCTGGGGTAAGGGTAACTCAAAGCCTAGGGAGAGATCCGTCCTCAACCCTGGGGTAAGTGTAACTCAAAGCCTAGGGAGAGATCCGTCCTCAACCCTGGGGTAAGTGTAACTCATAGCCTAGGAAGAGATCCGTCCTCAACCCTGGGGTAAGTGTAACTCAAAGCCTAGGAAGAGATCTGTCCTCAACCCTGGGGTAAGTGTAACTCAAAGCCTAGGAAGAGACCTGTCCTCAACCCTGGGGTAAGTGTAACTCAAAGCCTAGGGAGAGATCTGTCCTCAACCCTGGGGTAAGTGTAACTCAAAGCCTAGGAAGAGACCTGTCCTCAACCCTGGGGTAAGTGTAACTCAAAGCCTAGGAAGAGACCTGTCCTCAACCCTGGGGTAAGTGTAACTCAAAGCCTAGGGAGAGATCTGTCCTCAACCCTGGGGTAAGTGTAACTCAAAGCCTAGGAAGAGATCTGTCCTCAACCCTGGGGTAGGTGTAACTCAAAGCCTAGGGAGAGATCTGTCCTCAACCCTGGGGTAAGTGTAACTCAAAGCCTAGGGAGAGATCTGTCCTCAACCCTGGGGTAAGTGTAACTCAAAGCCTAGGAAGAGATCTGTCCTCAACCCTGGGGTAAGTGTAACTCAAAGCCTAGGGAGAGATCTGTCCTCAACCCTGGGGTAAGTGTAACTCAAAGCCTAGGGAGAGATCTGTCCTCAACCCTGGGGTAAGTGTAACTCATAGCCTAGGAAGAGATCTGTCCTCAACCCTGGGGTAAGTGTAACTCAAAGCCTAGGAAGAGATCTGTCCTCAACCCTGGGGTAAGTGTAACTCAAAGCCTAGGAAAAGACCTGTCCTCAACCCTGGGGTAAGTGTAACTCAAAGCCTAGGGAGAGATCTGTCCTCAACCCTGGGGTAAGTGTAACTCAAAGCCTAGGAAGAGACCTGTCCTCAACCCTGGGGTAAGTGTAACTCAAAGCCTAGGAAGAGACCTGTCCTCAACCCTGGGGTAAGTGTAACTCAAAGCCTAGGGAGAGATCTGTCCTCAACCCTGGGGTAAGTGTAACTCAAAGCCTAGGAAGAGATCTGTCCTCAACCCTGGGGTAGGTGTAACTCAAAGCCTAGGGAGAGATCTGTCCTCAACCCTGGGGTAAGTGTAACTCAAAGCCTAGGAAGAGATCTGTCCTCAACCCTGGGGTAAGTGTAACTCAAAGCCTAGGAAGAGATCTGTCCTCAACCCTGGGGTAAGTGTAACTCAAAGCCTAGGGAGAGATCTGTCCTCAACCCTGGGGTAAGTGTAACTCAAAGCCTAGGGAGAGATCTGTCCTCAACCCTGGGGTAAGTGTAACTCATAGCCTAGGAAGAGATCTGTCCTCAACCCTGGGGTAAGTGTAACTCAAAGCCTAGGAAGAGACCTGTCCTCAACCCTGGGGTAAGTGTAACTCAAAGCCTAGGAAGAGATCTGTCCTCAACCCTGGGGTAAGTGTAACTCAAAGCCTAGGAAGAGATCTGTCCTCAACCCTGGGGTAAGTGTAACTCAAAGCCTAGGGAGAGATCTGTCCTCAACCCTGGGGTAAGTGTAACTCAAAGCCTAGGGAGAGATCTGTCCTCAACCCTGGGGTAAGTGTAACTCATAGCCTAGGAAGAGATCTGTCCTCAACCCTGGGGTAAGTGTAACTCAAAGCCTAGGAAGAGACCTGTCCTCAACCCTGGGGTAAGTGTAACTCAAAGCCTATTGAGAGATCTGTCCTCAACCCTGCCAACCAAGGGCTGTCTCAGAAACAGCGGACAAATGCCAGCCAGCGTGTGCTTCTTGGGAGCATGAATCACAGTTGCTGACTCTACAAGAATGGATTCCAGGCCTGGGGCCAGGCCGGGGCGGCGTGGGGACTGACAGGCACCTGCTTCCTTTTGCTGTCAGTAAGCATTGGAATCTGCACGGCTGATTTGTTGTTCATGTATTTATTTTAGGGCCTCACTGTGTAGCCCAGGCTGCCCTAGAGCCTGGCCCTCCTGCCTTTTACAGATGTCCATCACCACACTCAGCAGTGGCTGTCTGCACTGCAGACACTGAGAGCGCTGTAGCTACCCAGGCCCTGAGGCTGGATGTCTCAGCAGTCCTAACCTGGTGCTCAAGGCCTGGAGGATTCCTGGAGAGTCACCATGGGAGGTGGGGAAAGCTGGCTCAGAGGTCAGAAAAACATTGTGACAGCATCAGCAATCTCTCTCTCTCTCTCTCTCTCTCTCTCTCACACACACACACACACACACACACACACACACACACACACACACACACCAACCAGAGTGACAGCAGCCAGCAGCAGCAATCATGCACACACACACATAGGCAGGCACACGTAGGTACATGGGTGCATGGGTACACACACACACAGGCACACACATGCATATATGTGCATACATACACACTCACAGACAAGCACACACACTCACATGGGCACAGACACACACGGCACACACACACACACCAACCAGAGTGACAGCAGCAATCACACACACACACATAGGTACACATGGGTACATGGGCACATGGGTACACACACACACAGGCACATGCATGCATGCGTGCGCACACATACACACTCACAGACAAGCACACACACTCACACTGGCACAGACACATACGGCACACACAAAGGCACAAATACACATGCGCACACACACAGGCACACACGGAAGGAGACACAAACATGTACACACACAGGCACTCACACACATGGGCTCACATGGGCACATGGGCAAACACACAGACACACACAAGAGGTGCTCACAGTGTCCTCCAGCAGTCGACTGTATAGCCCAGGTGTTCACAGGGTCCTCCAGCAGTCAGCCACATGGCCAAGGATGGAAGCAACCCCTTGTCCCTTCTCACCTATATAACTGCTGGAGGACACTGGGAACACCTTGGCTATGCAGCTGACTGCTGGACGACACTGGGGACACCTTGGCTATGCAGCTGACTGTTAGAGGACACTGTGGACACTTTTGCTATGCAGCTGACTGCTGGAGGACACACACACACATTCAAAGACAAACACACCAGCGTGCACACACACACATACATGGGCACACACACACACACAGGCACAGACACATGCACACAGACACACGCAAATACACATGCACACAGAAGAAAATTAGAATAAGTGTGCCCACTTTCTTTTTTGATTGCAAGTGGGAGAGACAGGATATTTAAAGTTGTGCCTAGTAAAGAAAGTTGCAGTAGGAATGCCCCGGGGAAGACCCCGGGGAAGCTGGCAAGTCACTGATGCCTCAACCTGTCACCTACTGGGCCTGCCTGCCGTGGGGGACGGCACTGCAGGTGCCTTGCAGAGCCTTCTTAGTTCAAGTGTTCCTGCCACATGCCCGAGAATCACATGCACCGTCACTGTCACTTGGCAGAGAGGAAACTGAGGCTCATAGGCTTCCGGGGCCTTGCTCAGAATGACAAAGCCGTGAGGAGTCGGGCACGGGGCTGATTCAGACCTCAGCTTCCAAACCTCGATGCTTCCTGCACAGGGGTCAGCATCAGCCGTCCGCCACCCACATGGAAACGCCCTTCCAGACACGGCACAGCCACACATGAGGTGAAGACACCATGGGCACCAGCCTGGCCATCTCTACGGAGGAGCCACATGCATCCTTGCGTTACTGGGGGCCGTGTCCTGCTCCTCTTTGCCTCAGAGGGAGCTGAAGCAGAACACACCCCTGGCATCCAGCCTCCTGCAGAGCCTTCACTTAATTACAGGTGCCAAGCAGGGGCACCATCGTGAAAGCATGCTTGGTTAATCTGATAGAATTTTTCAAGGAAACAGCTCCAAGAGTCAGCAGTAGGAGCAGGGCTGTAATTTCCTTGGACTTCAAGAAAGCTTTTGATAGAGTGGTACACAAAAGACCAATATTCCAGGTCAGCAAGTATGTAATAGTGAAGAGAGCAGCCGGAACGGGCCTGAGGCTTGTCACCATCTCCAAGACAGAGGAGATAAGCGTGGGAGCGAGCAGCTAGGCAGGGAGCCGTGGCAGCCCGGTTCTGAGGGCAGCAGCACTCTGGCGGGCTCTGCCCATTTCCTGGAGTTTGCGGCCATGATGTTTGAATTAAGGGACCTGTTTGGCTTTATCTGAGGCCCCAAGACTTGAGTTTAAATTCTTCAGTCCAAGAGATAGGCAGAGGTGCTCCTGGGTCAGGAGGAACTTTTGTTCTCACTGCAGCTGAAGCAGCCGTTTTCCCTGAAGTTGCTTGAGGGAATTTAGATTCTTCAGAGGATTTGAAGTTATCTGAGCGGCCGAGTGTTTGAGCTTAGCTTCAGCTCTCAGCATTTCTTTACCTTCTGAAGAAAGTCTTCTGAGGAGCCGTGTCCTCTGGCTCCCTCAGCTCACACAGCGCGTGGGACGTTTATCCTCGGCCAGAGGAGTGGGAGGCAGGACTCCAAACTCTCCAAACCTGATGAAGCCAGCCCCCGTGTTCAGTGGTGGGGTGGCATCCCTTCAGCCACAGTAGATCTGGCCCAGGACATGGCAAATGCACTCCAAAAATGCCCCCAAAGACACTATCTTATCTTGGAAGGAAGGTGCCAGGAGGCCGTGTGGATAAGAGGTGGCAGGAAGTCTCCAGCTATTGCTGCGGTGAGGCAGGCTGGGGACCAAGCCATCAATCACAGTGGAGGGTGGGACATAATTGAAGGAGCCTCCGAGCAGTGCAGCCAGGCCTAGGAAAAGTCTGCTGAGTTAGCGCCTGCTCCTTGCAACCTCACCACCACTATCATGATCGCCACCACCATTACCAACCCATCCCCACTGCCAGCAGCAGCAGTAGCAGCAGCAGCAGCAGCAGCAGCCAGCACTGTGTTCATCGCCAAAGCCGCCATCCAGACCGTACCAGTCACTGCCAACATTGCCATCATCACCATCAACACCGCCATCACTACCACCATCATCACCATCACCATCAACACCATCCCCATCATGCCAATAATTGCCAACACTGCCACGCTCACCATCGCCACCATCATCATCACCATCTCAATGCAGCTGCCTGTGTTCAACACCTGTGTCTAATGACTCACTGTCACCTTAGAGTATTGTCATGCGTCAGGCACCATCATGAAGTCATCCCAAACATTAGCTCGTGCCACCAGCTCCTGTTTGCGTATGGTCTAACTGAGACCTGGGAATCCGGTGTTCATTTGGTCCACCGATACTTTCCTGCTCTTAGAAGCAATCAGACTAAAACAAAACAAAGCAAAAAAAAATGGCATCAGAAAAAGTCCCTGGCTTCCTTATGAAGGGCAAAGACAGGTATTCCTGGAAACAAAAGAACGAAAGGAGAGAGATCTGACTGACCCTGGGGAGGCGTAGGCAGAGCATCTACACCGAGGCCATGCATGACCCTGCTGAGAATGTTGGCTTTTATCCCACGGCTCGTGGAGGGTCATGTGTGTATTTTCCTTAGAAGCCCAGGAGGAGGTTTGCACTTTAAATGAACATTTTGGTGTATTATCAGGTTGCAGAGACGGAAAGCCCCCAACAGAGATGTGAAAAAACGCTCAAGGTGAACGCTTCAGGATGCGGTGGAAAGATAAGGAAGAAAGATGGAGTCGCAGGGGCCGATAGTGGAGCAGGAATTCGCCTCAGTACACCCATGGCGCTAGTCGCCAGGCTGAGGGTCACGGGCGTCTCCGATGGGGAAGATGGTAAGCTTGACTTCAGCCACACTGATTTTTGAAAGACTTGTTTGTTTTATTGCACATGTGTGTGTAAGTGCCTACAGGCGTGCTGCACGCATGCCTGGTACACGTGGAAGCCAGAAGAGGGTACTAGAGACACAGACGTGGGCTTCATGTGGGTGCTGGGGATTGAACCTGGGTCCTCTGTAAGAACAGCAAATCCTTTTAACCACTGAACCATCTCTCCAGCCCCCAGCTGTAGTGAACTTGGAAGGCATCAGAAATGTGCATTTGGTAAGCGCTTTGCACGATACACTGAGGTGAGCTTTCTGACAGATGTCCCTGTTTTAAGGACAGTGATGCAGCCCGTTGAAGACGGCAAGCAGGTCCTCTATGGGGCAACTCAGAAAAGAAAAGGCACAAACGAACACAAGAAAACAAGTGGAGAGCAATGAATGAGGCCAGAGCCCAGAGGATGCTCACACTGAACAGAACCCAGAGGATGCTCACACTGAACAGAGCCCAGAGGATGCTCACACGGGACAGCCAGGTGGGCGAGGATGAAGGAGGAAGGTTGGAGGGGGTGCACACCGGGGACTGCTTTGGCATCGATCTTACAAGACTTTGTGAGCTGCCTGTGGTGCCTCCTCCAAAGGTTACTGAAGTGAGAACGGAAGTTAGAGACAGAGATTGGGGCAAGCTAGAGAGAGCAGGTTCTGGATTTTTAAGTGTCTACCGATACGGACCGGATGGTGCTCCTCAAACAGCTGTGCCCCTGCGGCTGTCAACCTTGTGCCCAGGGAGGATTATAGACGTTACCCCGGAAGCCAAATGGGTGGGAATCTCTGCAAGTGAGAAATTTGCTACTTTGTACAAGGCTTTGGTGGGATAAATTACACACTTTTATGTAATAGGAAAGGTCTCTCACAGGATCGCGTACTTGAACACTTTGCTCCCCGACACTGGCACCATTTGGGGAGATGAACCTTTGGTGCACGGCACCTCTGGTGGCTGTCAAGTCTGTGCGAGTCCTGGTAGTCCTGAGAGTGACTACCCCTGTCACACACATGCCCACTGCCACCCCTTCCCCATCGTGTGGACTCAGCCGTGTGCAAACGCGGACCAAGGTAACCTTTCCTCAGGCTCCTCTTGCATGTGGTCATGGAAGCTGAGAAAACCGACCCACAGGTGTGCTCTAAGGCCTGCCTCCTTTGACGGTGGCTCGGGAGCTCTCAGTGACTTGACACCATTGTGTGCAGCCATCGCTTGATGGCATCTTCCCCCAAAGACTTTCTGGCCACCGCCGACCCAATTTATTAATCCTGGATAACACCGAGTTTAGAATTACTGTTCTTAAGAAGCATTCTTGTGACAGAGGAACCAAGACCTAGGGTGGGACCAGAGAAGATATCTGGGGCCAGTGCAGATGCCAGTGAGCGTGTGTGACCTGTGGAGGTCTGACACAGCCGAGCAGAGTCTGGTCCACTTGGGGGAAAATCCAGTTTGTCTCCAAATGCACACATGCCTCTTTCCAAGACCAGATCTCTACAGGTGTGTCCTTGAGTGACACGGCTCATCATACATGTGGATCTTTTTGGTTGTTGTTGTTAAAACCATTTAAGGCATGGACTTGGTCAGTGTTCTATTGTTGTGCAGCAATGCCATGACTGTGGCAATTCTTGCAAAGGAAAGCATTTAATTGGTGCTTGATTACAAGTTCGGAGGTTTAGTCCACGGCAGTGAGCATGGCAGCAAGCAGGCAGAAGTAGCTGAGAGTTCTACATCTATATTCCCAGGCAGCAGGAAGAGAGAGATATTGGGCTATTGGGCCTGGCTTGAGCTCCTGAAACCCCAGGGGTCCACACCCAGTGACACACTTCCTTCAACAAGTCTATACCTACTCCAATAATGTCTTGCTTCCTAAACCCTCTCAAGTAGTGCCACTCTGTAATGACCAAGCATGCAAATATATGAGCCTATAGGAACATGTGTATTCTTCCTGCCCGCCACCTGGGTCCGGCTGCTGTCTCAGCCCCCAAACAACACACAGGACACTATAGTAATTATAAAGCTGTTGGTCATTTGCTATTGTTTCTTAATGGCTAGCTCTGACTTAATTATTAACCCATGATTACTAATATAAATTTCTATAAGGACTTATGTATCCGAGGGCGGCATCCTGACCTGTCCTTTCCTCCCGGGAGATCACATGGTGATGACTCTCTTCACTACATTTCCCAGAATCTTCCTAGACTCCTAGTCCCACTTATCTTGCCTCCCTATTGGCCAACAGTGCTTTACTTATATCAATCAAGTATATACACAGAAGGACTTCCCCAATCAGAGACATTCCACTTTCTGGCGCCCATAGACTTGTAGCCATATGTTAATGCAGAATGCATACAGTCCAACTTCAAAAATCCCGTAGTCTATCACAGGCTCAACACCATTTACAAGTCCAAAGTCTCTTCTGAGACTCAAGGTAATCATTAACTGCAATCCCCTGTGAAAATCAAAATAAAAAGTAGATCATATACTTCTAACATATAATGGCACAGAATATACATTACCATTACAAAAGGGAGCATGGCAAGTAAATACAAGACCAAATCAAGACCTAAAACCAGCAGGGCAAACTCCAAACTTTGCATCTCCAAGTCTGATGTCAAAGTGATCTTCAGATCTCTAACTCCTTTCAGCATTGTTGACTATAACACACTTCTTTCTCTTAGACTGGCTCCATGCCCTGTTAGAAACTCTCTTCAGCAGATATCCAATGACTCTGGCACCTCTAACATATTGGGTTCTCCAAGGCAATCCAGAATTCAACTTCACACCTTCACACAGTGGCCTCTCTAGGACTCCATGAAAGAGCGCCTCAGCAATTTTCCTTAGTCGTAGAGGAAAATTCCACATCCCCTTTCTTGTATCCTTGACCCTAAATGCAGAACTACTTGACAAGATTGCTAAGTGCTGGGGCCAGAACTTTATCCCATGTTCTAATACATTTTCACTAGCTTTCAGTTGTTCATGGTTTCTCTCACTGCTTAAGCTTTTCCTTAATTCCTTTCCTCAGGTTGGAAACTTAGCTAGATGGGGGTCTTGCCTTGAGGTCACCTGTAAAGAGAAGCCTTCCCGCCAGCCTGGTTCCAGAGCCGCATCAGTCCCAAATAAACACACAGGAGGCTATATTAATTATGAAGCTGTTGGCCTTGCTTGTTTCTTACTGGCTAGCTCTGACTTAAGTATTTATCCCATAATTCCTAATCTAAGTATTTCTCTTACTGGAGAAGTTTCCGGGCTTCCAACCCCATGGCGTTATATCTTGACTCTCTGTGTTTCTCCTTCCCAGAGTCCTCCTGGACTCCTAGTCCCACCCATCTTGGTTCCCTATTGGCCAACAGTGCTTTGTTGACATATACACAGGACTTCCCCCATCATCTCCTCTTTTCTGCTTAAACAAAAAGAAAGGTCTTAACTTTAACATAGACAAATTATATATAAAAGAACAGTTATCAAGTAAGAACACAGTTACAATATTTTAGCAAGATTTAAAGAAAATATCCATCCCATCCTTGTGAGTCCAAAGTTCTATATGTAGCCTATCTTTTATCATAACTACGGAAAACCATAATTATAACTATCTGTCTTCAACTCTATCAAAGACCACAGAAGGATAATATATAAACACCAATATTGGCAGAGACATCTTGCTACCTGGACAGTCACCCGAAGTTCCTCTGTAATATTGGGGCATCCATCTTCAGCCCATAGGCCACAGTGTGTCTGGAACATTTCTCAGCAAAGCAGGAAATTTCAAACTGTCCATCTGCTTTGGCAGTCTGTTAGTCATTTTTCTGTGTCCTCAGAAAGTCTCGTAGACTCTTCCATTAATCAGGAACCCTGAAGGACTGTTTGAGTTCAGCAGTCACTTTCCTATGGGTCCTGCATGTCCAGTTTATAGAGCAACAGTCAAAGAGTCCAGACAAGAGCAGTTTCTTGCCCAAATGGCTGATCTTGCCATGTCGAAAGCAAACTCCATAATGAGTTTCTTCGATGCCCATCTCAGACGTAATTGGTGCTGGCAGGAGCAGACATTTCTCACTGACAAGAAAAACCCCAAACCATTCCAAATGCCATTTTTGAAGGTCTTTGAAAGGTTTGAAGACTGCCTATCTATCTCAAATATATTTCTGTATATCTAGAAAACCTAACTTACCTAACTATAAGTTCTGACTATTATAAGTAACCATCTATAATCTGTATTTAATTATGCATTATGTTTTAAAAGATCAAGAGGAAAAAATATATATCACAAAATTGACCTTGAATTTATATCAATAAATGAAAAACCATACCCATACCATAATTTCCCTTTTTACCATTAAAAAGAGATTGGCTGTGATCATTAGCCAATTACAAACAACTCCACTTAAGTGAAAAAAAATTTATAAACAAGATGGGAATTAGGACGTCGCTCATTCCAAACTGCTTCATGCTGGAAGGGGGCGCTGTTCATACCATGGGGATCATGACAAAACTCAGAAACCTGTATAAGTCCTTAGTTTTAGAGTCTGTAAGACTGCATCATCTTAGCTGTTTCAGTTGTTGGAACACTTGGTCCACTGCTTCCGGGGGTCTTAGTTTATCAAACCACAGAAGCCTGGAAGGAATCCTCAGCTTTTCATTTTCTGTAGAAACATAAATAAAAACTCCTTTTCCAAGTAATATATCCTTATACTTAAATTTTGAAGTCAAGGCATTTTCAAAAGATATAATTTGGATTAATTTAGCAGCATTTATAATCAAGTATACTTTAGCAGTTGTTCCTTCCTGAGCAATCAAAAAACTGAAAAACACAATAGCGTAGAGTATCCAGACTCTCTGTGTATTTTCCATCTTTACGTGGCTTATTTATTTATATATATTATTACTGTATTTCTTTTACTTTGATTTATTTATTTTTCTCTGAGACAGGGTTTCTTTTTGGAAATCTGCCTGCCTCTGCCTCTGCAGCAAATCTGACCAGCTTGCGCCACCACAGCCGGCTTCTCTATTTATTTACCACTGTGCCATTTCTTTTTCTCTTTCAATTCTACATATATTTTTAAACACACTGTAAACCTTTAGAGATTTTTCTTCATCCAAGTCTGACTTTACTGTAACTCTTTATGTTTTTCTGGCCACGTGTCTTATCTGTTAAAACCTCGGCTGTTTAAACTGCCGTTTTTCCAAGATGGCGGGCATAAGTGTGATTCCAGCTGCCGGCTTGGAGATGTGGTCACTGCCACTTCCAGCTGTGCTTACACACCTTTCAATTGTTAGCAGAGCCTCTTAAAAGAACCTTGGTTTTTTTTTTATGCTGAGTCAGGAAGCCTCCCTTAAGGAAGCAGTGTGAATCTCGGGTTCTCGCTAGCAAAACAGAGCCCACCTGAGAAAAAAATGCTGCTACCAAAAGGCCATGCTTCTCTCTGTCCTTTTGTTTCTAAAATTTCTTTAAAGCTTTTGTCATTCTACGTGGAAATTCATCATCCCACTCCTGATCACCATTATGTAAAGAGAAGCCTTCCCACCAGCCTGGTTCCAGAGCTGCATCAATCCCAAATAAACACACAGGAGGCTATATTAATTATGAAGCTGTTGGTCTTGCTTGTTTTTTACTGGCTAGCTCTGACTTAAGTATTTATCCCATAATTCCTAATCTAGGTATTTCTCTTACCGGAGAGGTTTCCGGGCTTCCTACCCCATGGCGTTACATCTTGTCTCTCTGTGTTTCTCCTTCCCAGAGTCCTCCTGGACTCCTAGTCCCACCCATCTTGGTTCCCTATTGGCCAACAATGCTTTATTGACATATACACAGGACTTCCCCCATCAGTCACCCCTCTCTTTATCCTATGTAGAATCAGGATTTTCTTTAAACTTTTAATCGCCTGAACACAGGACTTAACTCCATTATACTCCTGGTGCTCCCTTTTCTCCTCAAATTGCACATTTTGTATTTTTCCTTTCTTAGCTTGCTCCTTTTAAAAATAGATCTGCATAACAGTGGCCACTAATAAGCACATGACAAAGGCAATACTTGAGCTTGAATGCTTTGAAAACTTCTCCACCATTGATTGAATGCCATAAATTCCAAACTCTTCAATTTAGTCTCAGGCAGATTTTTAGGAAAAGGGCAAAAAGTAGTCACATTCTTTGTCAAAATATCACAAGATATTCTTCACCTCTGAAACTTCCCAAGAAGGGCTCACATTTCTCTTAGTAGCCTTCCATGCTCCTACTAGTATGGCCCATAAAGCCAACATAAAAAATTGAACTGCTTTCCTAATCCTCAGTTTACATTCTGCCCACAAGCACCATGCTCGGCCTCTCACTTCAATACCTTAAACACCGATACCAATTTCTGTCATCAGTGTTCTATTGCTGTGAAGAGACACCATGGCCCCAGAAACTCTTATAAAGGAAAGCATTTAATTGGGGCTTGCTTACAGTTTCAGAGGTTTAGAACATTATCATTGCAGGGAGCATGGTGGAAAGTAGGCAGAAGTAGCTGAGAGCACTACATCAGGATCTGAATCCAGCAGAAAGAGAAAGTCACTGGGTCTTGCTTGAGCTTTTAAAACCCCAAAACCCACCCCCAAGTGACACACTTCCTCGGACAAGGTCACATCAACTCCAACAATGCCACACCTCCTAATCCCTCTCAAGTAGTGCCACTTCCTAATTACTAATCACTCGACTATCTGAGCTTATGGGGGCCGTTTTTATTCAAACCACCACAGGCACGATGAATACTTAATTCTCCATGGCATGGTCAGCACGCACATAGAACCCAAGTAACCTACTGAAAAAAAAATGGAGTTTTGCCTTATGTAACCTATAACTTACCAAATATATTTGTTGATTTTTTTTTGCCTTGTGTAAACAGAAGCCTTTTCCTTGAGTGAAGCCTTCCTGCCAGCCTGGTTCCAGAGCCGCATCAGTCCCAAATAAACACACAGGAGGCTATATTAATTATGAAGCTGTTGGTCTTGCTTGTTTCTTACTAGCTAGCTCTGACTTAAGTATTTATCCCATAATTGCTAATCTAAGTATTTCTCTTACCAGAGAATAGTTCCGGGCTTCCTACCCCATGGCATTACATCTTGACTCCCTGTGTTTCTCCTTCCCAGAGTTCTCCTGGACTCCTAGTCCCACCTATCTTGGTTCCCTATTGGCCCAACAGTGCTTTATTGACATAATCACAGGACTTCCCACATCAGCCTTGCTATGCAATAGGTGACACTTTCACACAACCACACAATGTATTTTGACCATGCTTACTCCCATTACTCTCTCTGATTGTCTTCTTCCCAGGATGCTCCTCTTCTTTCATTATGATTCCTTGACTTGAGGGACTTGAGTCTCACTCGGGTGGTCTACAGGAACATGCTGTTTTATCTAATGAATGACCGACAGCCATCCTGGAAAACTTTGCTGTCCCACAGACAGCGATTGGCAGAATGGTGGTCAGAAGCCTGGGTGGGAAGCAAATCTAGCACAAGACCACCGGAGTTGGCTGAAAATTAAAACATAAGTTGTCCTTATTTCTCTGCTTTGTCTAGCTCCTCCTTTAATAATGCAAAATGTATGTAACTTTGGGAATCATTGTTTCTTCTGATGCTGAACACCTGGGCAGATCTGAAAATTATTCTTAGTGCTGAACCAGGCAAGACCAAGGCTGGACCAGGCCTTTCTGAACAGCCCTTTTGGGATTTCTAAGGTTTCTGCTGCTCCCTGGAGGGGCTTGCACAGTTAAGCAAGCCTCATTATCTCATGAACAAGAGAATGCTGCTCTCCAAGTCCCACTCTCTGCCGGGCTTGGTCCTCTTGATGGAAGCCCACATATGGAGTTGAGGGGATAGTCTGGCCTGCCCCAGTGAGGACATCTGAGAGTACCCATCTTGTACCTTGTCACCTCTCAGTCCCTGTGGTACTAGTGAAAGTCTGCCGTGTCTCCTGTCTTGGTTAGGGTTTTACTGCTGTGAAAAGCCACCATGACCACAGCAACTCTTATAAAGGAAAGCGTTTAGTGGAGATTGGCTTGTGGGTTCAGAGATTTAGTCTTTTATCAGCTTGGAGGGAAACATAGCAGGGCACAGGCAGTCATGGTGCTGGAGAGGTAGCTGAGACTTCTGTATCTGGATCAGCAGGCAGCAGAAGAGAGAACGGCACTGGGCCTGGCTTGAGTCTCTGAGACCTCAAAGCCCATCCCCTGTGACACACTTCCTCTAAGAAGGCCACACCTCCAGTAATGGCACTCCCCATGAGTCTATGGGGGCCATCTTCATTCAAACCGCCACAGACCCCAAGTTTCCAGTGACTCGTTCTGGGTAACGTGGAAACATGGACGAAGGGGCTGGGCTTGGACTCTGGGCCAATGCGCATTTGGAAGCTATCCATTTTGAGACAGCACCGGTATGAGGAGTGTCTTGTGTCAGCCAGGATGTAGGAGCTGGGTGTAGAAATTCCCCAGTTGGCTAAAGTGCTTGGCCCCCAATCATAAAGACCTGAGTTAAGTTCCCAGGACCCATTTATAAAAAAGCCTGGTAGGGTGGCACGTGCCTGTAATACCAGCAGTAGGGACACAGAGACGTAAGCATCCATGGTGCTTGCTAGCCAGCTACCCTAGACAGTTGGTGAGCTCTAGACTCCGTGAGAGACACTGCCTCAAAAAACAGGTGGAGAGCCGGGTGTTGGTGGCACACGCCTTTAATCCCAGCACTCGGGAAGCAGAGGCAGGTGGAACTCTGTGAGTTCCAGGACAGCCTGGTCTACAGAGCGACTTCCAGGACAGCCTCCAAACAATACAGAGAAACCCTGTCTCGAAAAACCAAAAAACAAACAAGCAAACAAACAAACCAGGTGGAGAACAATTAAAGAACACACCACACAATCACCTCTGACCCCCATATTCACCCACAGAAAGCAAATATACTCCCTCCCTGATAAGTGTGCATGATTATATACATGTACATGCATACATGCATAGGCATGTATGTATACACATGCACGCGCGCGCGCGCACACACACACACACACACACACACACACGCACAGAAGAAAAAAATTGGGGGGTTTAAACTTCCCCAGTGCAGAATGAATTTAAGAGTCAATGTGTCTGGTCTTCAAGAGCAGGAAGGGGTAGTGTCAGGTGGGCTGAATAAGACTTAGACTGGACCGCACTTTGGCTTTCTCTGCTCTTCTATCCTGATACCTGAGGTAGGAAATATCACATGCATGACGGCTGGTGATTGCTATGATAATAGAAGAACAGCTTATCAGACACTTGTCCTGATATTATTTCATGGTATGGGTGTACGGAAAATGTTTCCTGGCCAGGCCTGAGATAAAGCTGGAGATAAGTGAAGGCAGCCAGCAGGACGGGGCATCATCCCACAGCCCCTCCTAATTGCAAGTCACACCTGCCTTGATCATCTGGGGGCTCCAGGATTGCAAAGCAAGAGGCTGAAAGCTCTCCTGCCTTGGTCTGTTAAGTTCTTCTTGCAGGTCTGAAATAAAACTGTTCCAGTGCAGCCTCCAGGAATGACACCCAATGTGGGGACCCTGGGTTTCCTGATTTACATGAAAACACAAAGTTACAAAGGCCCTGCTCTTGGGTGCAGCAAATGCCTGTCCAGGCTAGAAACATCCTCCAAGCTCCAGAGAGCAGTGAAGACCACCACAGTGAAGCTACACAAAAATGCTTGATATTTTGAATCCCTACTGGATTATTCACAAAACTGCACTATGCAGATAACTTCAGTTGGGCCCGTTCCAACTTGAAAACTCCGAAGGTAAAAATGCACACCGAAGAATTCATAATTAGACAATGTTTATTGCCACAGCCTGAGCATTTAGGCTGGTGAACATGGGTTAATCTTGGATAGATTTAAAATGCCACCTGTTCCTGTCTGTTAAAAAATGTATTATAATTGTAATTTCTGTTTCACTGAAGTGCTTAATCCCTGTGTGCTTCGTTTCATCTTCTGAATAAATAGCTGGATTTGGAAGGACTCCGCCAGTCAGAGAGCAGGCAGGCAGGTGCCTCTTCATGTATGGGGCTCTCTGGGTGTGGCAGATCTGTGGGCCACAGAGGGTCTTCTCAATGAGACATCCCTGGATGGAGTCACTGAGTCTTATGCTCAATCCTACGGGAGAAAAGACATATTGAAGAGTGAGGATGAGGCTGACAAAGCCCCTTCGCCCAGATTCTCAGAGCACCAACCCCGTGGTGCAGCCCCGCTTCTGCCTGGCATAGGTTTACGGAACTCCCTCATATCAGGAAGGGTCGAGAGGGGGCAGAGGGGTCAGGACTGGTGCTCCTGGTCAACTCTGGTTTCCGCCTTCTCTGCAAGGTCAAGGTGTCTTTAATAAAGGCTCACCCCACTTGCCTTGCTTCTGCTAAAGCCAGAAGCAAGGGTCCATCTCTGAGGACCAAACAGTGGCATCTTTGCTAAGACCCCCACACACGCAAGTGGCCAAGGTGGGTGACCTGATGGTTCTCAGCCAAGAGGCAACTCTGTCCTCTGAGAAGATTTGTCTGTAGGTCCTTCACTGTCACTGGGATGGGGTGATCCTGGCATCCTTCCAGTTGGCAAAGACCAGGCATGTGGCTGACAGTCCTGTGATGAACATTACAGCCCCACAGCGGAGAGTGATCAATAGCGCCAACACTGGGGAACCCTGTGACTGGCTTTGACACCCAATAAGACCGACGCAACCACTTGTCAACCTCTGCTTCTGTGCCTGAGAATCAGAGTAACAGTGACAACGCCCCCTTATTCCCGAGAGTCAGCCACACTCATTGAGGCAGCAGGGAAGACATGCCAGGGGATGCCCAGAACCCTCAGCTTCTGCCAGCTGAACAACCCCCATCAACCTTACCCAGCCATTATCTGTATTGATTTTCCACTCGGCTGCAGTCCCATCGGTCCTCATTAGGCCACGTTTGGACCAAGACAACTGTCTTTCTCCACCATGCTCCAAGAGTGATGCTCAGGATGGGTGAATCTGACCCCGATGTACCCTCCCCACAAAATCATGAGGACCCAGCGCTCACAGGGAGACCCTGGGCGCCTGCTGTGGCGCTACACCTGGCTTCCTCTGTGAGACCCTGTGCCAGACGGCCACACCAGCAGCCTGACGCCACCTGCATCTGCTCTTCCACGAAGCAGGTGTCCCTGTGGGTGGCCTGTAGTGTCCTGTGAGCCATTCAAGAGCGCTGTTGCTGCAAACAGCCTGACACAGATTTGTCACTTGATGTCAGAGACGCACAGGGTGAGAATATGACCACAGGGTGAAGCAAGATCACCCAGAGACTTCCCAGATGTGTCTCCAAGTGGGGCAGCAACAGTGGCACGTCAGCCACCCTACCCTCTGTGGCCCTGCTCCACAGCACCACTGAGAAAAGACACGGGATCCCCCACCCAGGGCCCAGGCAGGCAAGCCTTGAGCCGACCCCAAGAAATCAGGAGACAGGGAGCCAAGATGGAGCCCAAGGCTGCCCCAGAACTGTCAGACACACCGTCAAACACAGCTGACCCCTCTGCCAGAGAAAGAGCCGTGATGCAGAATAAAGAAACGGAATTAAACCAAAGTGTAAGGAACGGAGGTAGATTCGGGATGCTATCTGTGTAGGTCAGCCCCTTAGCTGCAGGATTAGAGAGGTCTTGTGGGACAGCAAAAATCTTAATTTTAAGTTCCTCAAATGAACCAAGTTATCTACAAATGGAAAAATCCCTCAAAGTGGAGTGTTCTATAATAACACATTTAAAGGTAGTCACTTTATACAGGTTTATCTTGACTTCATATTGAATGTACACCCCAAGGTTAATGCACACATTTGAAGAGTTGGACTAGGGACCAAAATGCATGATGAGAACAGGCATGGAGGGGACAATGCCTTACATGGGCCTCAACAATCGGAGGTGCAGTTGTGAGAAGATGAACTGTACCCCGGATGCCCCAAGAACTGTTTCAAGATGATCAGCTCCAGTTACAGGTCGAGCCACAAGGGGGGAGACTTGCCTTTTGTCAAAGCTCCCAGTGCTGTGACCCAATCCATTCTATAACATAAAATGTGAAACTGCCTTGATTGCAGCTAATACTTTTCAGGGATTTATTTACTAAATTTGCTTATTTAGAGGAAGGCTCCAGGGGAGGGGCTCACACTGAGTATTGGAGCACAAAGGCCTTCCTCTCCACACAGCACTGAGGCTCCTCAGTGGTGGTGTAGATCTGAGAGTGATTGAAAGATGCTAAAATGCTGACCAGTGGTGGCGGATGCCTTTAATCCCAGAGCTTGGGAGGCAGAGGCAGGCAGATTTCTATGAGTTCAAGTCCTGCCTGGCTTACAAAGCTACACAGAGAAAACCCTGTCTCTAAAAGCAAACAAAAGATGCTCAAGCCATTCGAAGAAAGAAGTTGGAGGGCTTAGTGATTCATGCGGCTACTACAAAGATCGCCTTGGGCTTGTTGGTGTTAATCAACATGGTGCCACATGCCCTGTCCATGGTTAGGGGCACCACGGCGAAAAGTTATAGCCTGGGGGAAGACAGCCAGCAGGGACTGTGCGGTGCACTATGTTGAGGAAGGACACTGATATGATGTTTATTAAGTACATGTTAGTCTCCATGTGCATGTGTGTATGTGTGAGTGTGTGTGTGTATGAAAGAGAGTATGTACATGCATGTTTGTGCGTGTGTGATTTGAGAGTATGTCAGTGTGGATATGTGAGTGTGTATGTGAGACAATGTGTATGTTTGTGTATGGCGTATGAGTACATGTGCTAGTGTATGTGTGTAAGGAGTATATGCGTGTGTATTGGGTTCTGAGGGTGTGTGCAGTAGTGTAAAGGAAATCATGAGATGTGGGTAGCTGTGGGAAGGCGTACCTTGAGGAGGATGAGGCAATGGGGGAGAAATATTCTCAATAGGAAGGAACAGCCAGAGACTTTGGAAATAGGAGAGAGAGTATGGATGCTCACCAGTGTTCTCAGGACTCAGTGCCATGGGAAATCCTTAATTATTAATTTCTTCACATGCATTCAATGCATCCAGGTTCAGGCTACTCTTAAGAGGAGACACAGCTAAATTTCCCTGTAAACAAGACCTGCACTACACACTCATTTTAGACCAAAGGCTATTGGAAATAAAACCACAAATGTAGGGTCTGTGCTGCCCTTCTGACAGTCAGTATGTAAGGCTTGAAGCTCTCAAAACGTGTAAAATATTTATAAGACACTAAAGGCACACCACACAGAGTGTTGGATAACGAGACTGTTAAATAAGGAAATGAAGACGGCATTTCAGGGTTTTGTTACTGGCTTTCATTTCATTTCAGATGCTGCCGACCATCAAAATGGTCGACTTCAATGGAGCCTGGAAAAGAGAAAGCATCAGGCTTTCCCCAGAAGTAACTGGAATGCAGAGGTGTCCACGGGTTGTGCTGTTGTGTGAGAATCCACTGCCTGTTTCACGTTTGGTTTCTAAGCAGTTCTACAGAAGAGCAGGGTGAGTGGGATGCGTTTGATGAAGAGTCTTTGCTTGAAGGGTTCAAATGTGTCTCCCCCATCCATCAAGCAGCCCTGAAATACGGCTGATGAGCCAGCCCGTGGCTGATGCCTGTCATCCTGGATTTCAATCAGCCCTCCTCAGCCACCTTCTGCCTTTAGAAGGCTGTGTCAGGGCTCTGTGATATTTTTCACTGGAAAGTGATGATTCATGCCTATTTCGGAGCAGAGAGAATATTTACATTCTCAAAGCAATCACGGATTTGAGATAGTTAAACTAAATTTTGTATTTCACCCTGGCAAATAAATTTATAGGAAATACAATTATTTATAACCTGGTTACATACCAAAGTAAATAACAGAATTGAATGACTCTGAGAGAAAGTGTCAGCTATCCATACAAATTTCTACTGCTGGAGTAAGTTTAGAGGCAACTGGGTGCTGTGGGCAACGGTGAGCATCTGCGAGGCCCTTTGTTTTCTGATGACCCCTTACCCACTCACAATGTCTCATGCCTAGGTACATCACCTACACTGTCAACCAGTCCTTCAAGCCATTGAAGAGACCCCACTGCCGACCTAAAGAATGATTTCCTACAATCCTCAATCCTCTGAGCAATCCTCAATATATTGACTTTGAAGTCTGTACATTGTTCCCAGTCCCCAAATCCTAAGAGATTCACATAAGCTTAGGAAGATCGAGAAACTACAGAAAGATCTGCACGCCCGTGCCACATTCATCACAACAAACCTGACCCTCACATGTATATCCGGCAATGCTCTGCCACCTGGATTTTAGATGGAAGAGTTCCCGGTGTCGGTGTGTTGCAGGAGAAGGCTCTCCCACGGTAGGGATTGCTATACCTTGCTTGAGTCTCCACGGCCTCACATCCCAGCTCAGCTCACAGGACTCTGAAGGATTTCCTAGTCAGCTGTTTATCAACATATCAAACACACATGCTTCCCACACATATGTGTTAGCACTACACCCAGAGACCAAAACTCTCACTTCGAAACTGTGTTTCTCTTCCTGCGGGATTGTCAGTAGGATGGATGAAGGATCTGACTGACCACGTCCACAAGGGGCACTGAACCTGTATCCTCTTTCCACAGTCCACCCCATTTCCTGATTGACTGGAGCACTCTGACCTTGGAGCTATATCCCAGCCAGTAGCACAGATTTCCTCTCTGGTGTAGGACGTGTCCTGCCATGTGCTCTCTGCTATTACTGTGAAGTCCTTCATACACACACACACATACACACACACACACACACACACACACACACATACACCCACATACACACACACACACACACACACACACACGTTTTCCATCCTGTTGGAAATCTGGGCTACAGACACATCATCGTCACTCACACACTGTGTGGAATGAAATCCCGCATACCGCCAACTGCAGGCAACTGTCCTCTGCTGCAGTGAGCAACTGTCGTCATGCTGTACTACCAAGAAGTCCCTCTGCATGTGAAGTCCATATGAACGTCTTGCCCACGAATAGCAATCTGGGTGCTAACGCAGAGGTGGAATTTGTCATCTTTCATCTGTAAGGTCTTGTACACAGAGTTGAAGAGTCTGCCTAGACTCCTCCATGGTTCCTTCTGTCTATGAACTGGATCACTGTAACCCACCACAACTCTGGGTATGGGTGAGACACAGGGCTTAGGGGAAGGGGGCACAGCTACTCTTAGAGCCAGCCATGACTTCAGCCCCCATGTTAGTTTCTGGTGGGGGAAGTCCTTCTGTGTATATGTTCATCTGATTGGTTGATAAATAAAGCACTGTTGGCCAATAGGGAAGCAAGATAGGTGGGACTAGGAGTCGAGGAGGATTTCGGGAAATGTAGTCAAGAGTAGAGAGTCACCATGTGATCCCAGTAAGAGAGGACGCATGAGGCTGCATCCTTGGTAAAATAAGGCCTTATAAAAATAGGAGGGGAGGGAGAAGGAGAGGGGAGCTGGAATTGACATGTGAAGCAACATTGTTTCTAATTTAAATTTAGAAATAAAAGTAAAAAATTATGTATATATTAGTAATTATGGGTTAATAATTGAGTCAGAGCTAGCCATTAAGAAACCATAGCAAACAGTCAACAGCTTCATAATTAACATAGTGTTCTGTGTGTTCATTTGGGACTGACACAGCTCTGGTACCAGGTTGACAAGAAGAATGCTTGTTACAAATGGGGCCCAATGTTGGTTGCATGAATTTCCACATAGAATGACAAAAGTTTAAAAGGGATTTTAGAAACAGAAGAACATAGAGAAGCATGGCTTCTTGGTAGCAGCATTTTCTCGGGTGGGCTCTGTTTTGCTAGAGACAAGCAGAGACTTGCAGGGTCAGTGCTGGCAGTAAACTTATGCCCACCATCTTGGAAATACAGCAGTTAAAACAACAGCGACTTTGATTATAGCAATGCTGTTTAGCAGATAACAGACACAGACATGTGGCCAGAAAAACATAAAGATTTACAGTAAAGTCAGATTCAGATGAAGTAAACTTCTCAAAGATTTATAGTGTGTTTAAAAATATACGTATGCTTGGGAGAGAAAAAGAAACAGGATAAAGGTTGGATGTGGTGGCACAAGCCTTTGATCCCAGCACTCCAGAGGCAGAGGCAGAGGCAGAGGCAGAGGCAGAGGCAGAGGCAGAGGCAGAGGCAGAGGCAGAGGCAGAGGCAGAGGCAGAGGCAGAGGCAGAGGCAGAGGCAGAGGCAGAGGCAGAGGCAGAGGCAGAGGCAGAGGCAGAGGCAGAGGCAGGCAGATTTCCACAGAGAAACCCTGTCTCAGAGAAAAATAAATGAGTAAAAGAAATAGAGTAACAAGGAGAAGCCACATAAAATTAAAAAGTACAAAAGAATCTGGAAACTGTATGCTATTGCATTGTTTTTGAATTGTTTGACTGCTAAGGAAATAGCAACAACTACTAAAAGAAATGCTACTGATTAATCCAACTTACATATTTTAAAAATGCTTTGACTTCTAAATTTAAATATAAGGACAAGTTACTAGGGAAAAAATTTTTTGCTTGTGTTAACGCAGAAAATAAAAGGCTGTGGATTCCTTCCAGACTTCTATGGTTTGATGAAGCAAGATCCCTTGAAACTGTCCCAGGTGATCCAACATCTAAGAGAGCTGAGATGATGCAGCCGTACAGGCTACAAAAACAAGGACCTGGCCAGGTTTCTGTGTTTTGTCATAATCCCCATGCATGGTATGGACTGCGCCCCCAACCAGCAGGAAGCAGTTTGGAATGAACAATGTCCAAATTCCCAAATATTGTTTATAGATTTTGTTTTAATTTAAATGGGGTTGGTTATAAATGGTTAATGATCACAAACAATTTCTTTTAAAGAAAAGGGAGATTATGGTATAGAAACGAATACTTTATCTTGTAATCGATTTTAATTTATTGATGCAAATTTAAGATCAAATTTGTGATATGTATATTTATCCTCTTGTTTAAGTATTGTGTTTATACTTACCTTTTAAAATGTAATGCATAATTAAATACAGATTGTATATAGTCGCCTGTAATAGTCAGAACTTATAGTTAGGTTAGTTAGGTGTTCTAGATATAAAGAGATCTAATTGAGATGGATAGATTTTCTTCAAACCTTTCAAAGACCTACAGAATATATGGCATTTAATGGTTTAGTGTTTTTCATGATAATGAGACACAACTACTCCTGGCAAACCAATTATATCTGAGAAGAAGATGGGCATCAAAGAAACTCTTTATGGAGTTTGCTTTTAACATGGCAAGATTAGCCATTTGGGCAAGAAACTGCTCTTGCCTGGACTGTTTGACTATTGCTATATAATCTGGACACGCAGGACCTACAGGAAAGTGACTACTGAATTACAAAACAGGATGGACAGTCTTACAGGGTTCATGCCTCATGGAAGAGTCTGCTAGACATTCTGCAAGACACAGAAAATGACTGACAAATTGCCACTGTAGGCAGACAGTTTGAAATTTCCTGCTTTGCTAAGAAGTCTGCCAGACATACTGTGGCCTATGGGCTGAAGATGGACACCCCAACATTACAGAGGAACTTTGGGTAACTGTCCAGGTATCTAGATGTCTCTGTCAATTCTGGTGTTTATATACTATCCTTCTGTGGTCTTTGATGGAGTTGAAGATAGATAGCTATAATTATAGTTTTCCTTAGTTATGATAAGAGATAAACTACATGTAAGACTTTAGACTCACAAAGATAGGATAGATGATAAAATATTTTCTTTAAATCTTGCTAACTGTTAATGGACTAAATATTTTATTTATACTTCTTGCTTATAAACTGCCTTGTTATGTATTTCACTATGTTAAAATTAAAACCTTTCTTTATATTTAGACAGAAAAGAGGAGATGATGGGGGAAGCCCTTCTGTGTATATCTTTGTCTGATTGGTTCATAAACAAAGCACTGTTACCCAATAGTGAAGCAAGAGACTAGGAGTCAAGGAGGATTCTGGGAAATGTAGTCAAGATTGGAGCACCACCATGTGATCCTGGGAGGAGAGGGTGCAGGTCTGGCATCCTCAGAAAGATAAGACCTTATAAAAATATATATTAGTAATTATGGGTTAATGATTAAGTCAGAACTAGCCATTAAGAAACCATAGCAAACAGCCAACACCTTCATAATTAATATAGAGTCCTGTGTGTTCATTTGGGATTGCAACGGCTCTGGGACCAGGCTGGTGGGAAGAATGCTCGTTCCTAGTTTCCTTTCTAGAGATGGAGCCTGGTTCCCCTCCGATCATCTCCATTCTGGAGACAGTGCTCCCCATTCCCCACCTCTCAGCCCCCTTTCAGGAGGAATAATACATCGACCTTTGAGCAGAGGATACAGAAGGGTGTGTGCAAAGACGGTAGCCACTGGACAAACTGTAGCTTCTGCCTTGCTCTGTCTCTCCAGAGCATTGCCAGGAAGTCAACTGTCACTGTACTCTGAGTCACTTGCAAAGGACCATGGGGGGACCTTGAGACCTCTAATCCAAGTCCACACAGGTACCATCCCGGAGCATAATTCAGTCCCTCAGAAGAAGGACCTAGCTGGAATACTCACAGCCAGAATCAACTTCCCATGTTGCCCTGCATCTCTGACTTTCAGGGACTGTTCAAGGTCACAGCCTTCTAAGTTAGAGGCTGACTTTTTTTATACAACAGATCATTGATACAGATGACAATATGGTACTTTTAAGATGGCAGGTAGGACATGGCTAACTTTTGAGGTTATACCTAATAATCTGAAGTCTATATGTCGATTAATCAACACTATCTGTCATATTGGGGCTCCATGTATACATATGAATAGATGTATATATCCAATAATTGAACCCCCCCACACACACATTGAGTAAGTTACAACGTAATTTGTAGATAATAAACCAAACTAAGACTAAGCACAAGGATTTCTTGATGTAGGGCAGGTGACACAATTCCTCTGCCTTTCCTTGCCAACTGTAAATTTGGTTTAAATTAGGTCAGTTTCATGCTTCATCATTTACCAGTTACTGTAGCTGGCGATGGAAATCAGCCTCGGGCCAGCATCACTGCAGAGCACATGGGGGGAACTTTGGAATCTTGTCTGCCCATCACATGAAATGTTCATTTTCCTCCAGAACCTTACCTTCCACAGGACTTAAGGTGGTGCTCGAGTAACAGCCAGGGGCTGGGGCTCAGCCCGGTGTCCCATATGTAGGCTACTGAAGCACAATCCACACGGAGGTCAAGGCTGCTCTTCTGTCACCCCCAGGTGAGGAAGCTGAGGCATCAGAAACAAAAGCATCTAGGCCAAATCTTCACAGGTCTTAAGTCATCCCAAATGCACCCCAGCTGGTAGGACCTTTATTGTGACAAGGTGAGGCACGGTGGACAGGGGTTGTCAAGTGACCTTAGGGTCTCTAGAGAAGCTGAGAGAGGTGGTAAGCTGAACATAAGTGGCCTGGGACAGGAAAATGCACGGGTATCCACTCTGAACACGGGCCACAGCCACATCACAGGGGCCAGAGAAGCAGCACAGGCTCCAGTGACCCATGAGAAGGCTGACTGTGTAGTCCCACCCTTGCCTTTAGCACCCACAGACTCCAGTGGGGACTCAACAGTAAGTACCCTGGCTGAGACCAAGGGATGTGTCTATCATTCAGGACATGGCCTTCAGAAGAGAATTGTATCCTTGCATCCCTGCAATCTGCTGCTGGGCGTCTTCGTGGATACAGGGAGGGGGAGCAACTGAATTCTGCATTCCTATGACAGGTGGGTTGAGGAAGGAGATATAGCTAAACGAGTGTGTGTGTGTGTGTGTGTGTGTCACTGGATTGGTCTCTGTGGTACAGGTACAGGATGGGTCAAGAAAAAATGACTGTGCAATGGAGAGGCTGAGAACCTAGGACCTGCTTAGGTCGAGAAACTGGACAAACCAGATAAACCAGCCAGCCCTGGTATGTTCTTGGACAGTTGCTGGCACTCAGTCCACACTGGAGCCTGGGAAGCTGAGTCCGATGTGTGCAGAAGGTGGTGTTGGCAGCAGGAAACAGCGGAGGCAGGCAGGTGGCAGTGCTGTTCCCTGGGACCTCTTCATATCTGGTCACCTTGCTGGAAGGTGCCAATCACACTGGCAAGCAGGTCCTACCCTCTCAGCTAAGCCTGACCCACATGCCCAGAGGAACGTCTCCTAAGTGACTCCCAATTCCATCAAGTTGACAGCCAAGATTAAACTCAGCAAGAGGTTTGAGGGAGAGCACACAAATGCTCCCTGTGTGACCCCACTCATTCACTTCCCAGCTGGCATCAGAGCTGTGCCTCCTGCTCGGGGAACATTTTCCCAGAGTGTCCAGCACGTGATTCAGTGTGTGTTTCTGCTTTCGTTTACGGTAAGTGCTAACCCTGCAGGGCGGGAAACAGCCCATCTTTCTGTTGCTCTTGGGACCACCAGCATGAGCTTCCCCCACGGGCTGAGCTTTTAAGGCTTCATAGAAAAGAGCGATAGAGCTCATGCCTGAGAGAGCATTGTCTCACAAGTGGCCATTAAAATGAGACTGTCATAGGCATGATATCACACCACTTCATTTGACTTGATAATTAACATGTGTCTGATACTATTTCTGCCCTGCAATCGGTCACTAGGAAAAACAAACAAACAAACAAAAACGCCTTTGGTGAAGCAAAGGCACATTGAAGGGTAGGGTTGGTGATTGCTGTGGTCTCCTGGGTGAGGCTTGAGGTTCAAGACTTGAATGCTCCCACCCCTGGTGGGACAAGCACTACTCTATTCTCCTTGGCCTTCAGAGAAGGTAGGGATTTCCTCTAGTGAAGAGCACAGGTCCCCCTGTGAGCAAGCAAGCATGGGAGGTGGTGTTCCTTTCTGTCTGTCTGTCTGTCTGTCTGTCTGTCTGTCTGTCAGCGTGTTATCCTGCTGACAGCAAGCAGACCTGCCCATTGTAATGTAATTGGTTAATTCTGTAAGTGGTAAGAGAGTACTGTATTAGAAATTATGTTTATCATGGTGTGTGTGATATATATGTGACCATATTCTACTTTGTGTGTGTGTGCACGCACACGCATGTGCAAACGAGTGGGGGCGCATTCACATGCACGTGTATGTACATGGCAATCCAAGGTCAATGTCAGATATCTACTTCTGCATCAATATTTTGAGACAATGCCTCCCACTAAACTAGGAAAAATGGCTCAGTGGTTTACAGCACTGGCTACTTCCAGAGGACCCAAGTCCAGAGGACCCAAGTCTGATTCCCAGAACCTACCGACCTGCTCTAGTTCTAGTTCTAAGGGATCAGAAACCCTCTGCTGGCTTCCACAGAAGCAGGCATGCACTTGGTGCACAGACAAACAAAACAGGCCGAGCACTCACATACCTAACATGAGTAAATAAGTAAGTAAGTCTGGAGCTCACTGATTGGCTTGACTGATTGGCCTGTTAAACCCCGTGACTTCTTTGCCTTCATCTGCCAGCTCTGGGATTACAGACAAATGTCACCATGCCTGCCTACGTGGGGGCTAGAGAGGCAAACTTGCACCCTATTACTTGTGCAGCAAGCCTTGCGTCCTTCCCTGTGGGGATTCTCTTCTGAGGGCCATTTGAGTATAGAGAGCTGACTGCAAAACTCATCTCCACACATTCTCTGTTGGCTGTAGACACCTGAGCTCCCTATGGGATGCAGGATGGTGTCCGGCATCACAGAGGAACTGGGGTGTAGCTTTGTGACCTAGGTGGGGAGCTATTTGCAAATCTGGTTCCCCCAGCAGTGTTTACACATGGGACAGCTGGTGTGAGAGTGGAAATGTGTTGACTTCTTCCTTCAGATGCAGACTAAGAACATCATCTAAAAGCCGGGCGGTAGTGGCGCACGCCTTTAATCCCAGCACTCAGGAGGCAGAGGCAGGCGGATCTCTGTGAGTTCGAGGCCAGCCTGGTCTACAGAGCGACTTCCAGGACAGCCTCCAAAGCCACAGAGAAACCCTGTCTCGAAAAACCAAAAAAACAAACAAACAAAAAATAAAAAAACAAAAAGAACATCTCACATCTAAGAATGTGTCCCTTGCGTTTGCACGCCAGTTCTCCCTGACTGTCGAAAGAGGCAGAGAGCAGTGAGTTGCAGAGAGCCTGGCCACTACGGACCTGTGCTGATAAGCTCTCATGGACCACAAGAGGGATGGATATGGTCCCATCACCACAGCTTCTCATCCCCAGAGTCGGGGATGTGGATTCAGTTGTTAAATGAGAATCAGGGAAGTGATGGGGTCAGAGAGGGCCAGGTCAAGCCAGGGGAAAATACCTAGGACGGCCACCTCTGGAAATCCAGCCAGCCTCTGCTTTCCTTCTTGAGTGATGTCAGGCCAAGTCAAACCTCTAAGGAGGCAATAAAACCCTCGGCTGTGCGAGCAGCCTCCTGTTCAAACCAGGCCTCTCCAGGGAGTGGGGTTATTGGATTTCTCCAAGAGAAGCACCTGTAACTGAAAGCCAGGAACTCCTCCTCACTCCAGCAGGTGAGGGCAGCTGCTGGGGTGGGTGGTGGGGAAGCTCTGGTCTGTGCAGATGTGTATGTCCTCAGGATTCTCCAGTGCACAAGGGCTGAAGTGGACAGCCGTTATTATTGGCGCTATAATCTGGCATTTGATTTTTTTGGGGGGGAGGGCTGGTTCATGAACACGCATGGGCTGTGGCAGTCAGGCTGGAAAATTCCCTTACAAAGAAAGATATATGCAGATAGAAAAGAAGGTCTGCCCTGGGCAGCCTCCCTGGACGTGGCCACCCTAGGAGCTAGGGCATTGGCCTTCTGGGACATGACTTTCCTTCCCAGGTCTCCACCACGGTGCCATCTTGAATCCTCTTTGGATTTGGAATTTGCGATGGCTTTTCAGTGGAACTAGATCCTGTTGTCTGTTCTCAGAACAGTCCCCAACGAAGTGGAGCAAAATTCCTGACCTCCTAAGTTATCGTCAAAGCCCCCACCCCTGGTGACTCAAAGGGGCAGAAACATATTGTCCTACTTATTGTGAGCAGGCTGGGAGTGCAAGACTCACCACGAGCAGGGTCGTTTCTTCCTCCTGCCCCCCCTTTCCCCTTTGCCTCCCCTTTCTCCTCCTCCTCTTCCTTCGCTGTCTGCGTACAGCAGGCCGGACTGGAACGGTAAGCAGCCTCGGCTTTCTTCTGCCTTACCAGCATCCACCCTCAGCCTCCCAAGCGCTAGGTTTACTTGGGTATGCCGCATTGCCAGGCGAGCTCCTCCCCCCCCCCAGCTATGCATGACTGGGTACCCTCTGTACCTTTGGAAGGACACCCCAGACTGTGTGTGGCAACATCCACTTCTTATAAAGACCCCAGCTGTGATGGACCAGGGCCTCCCAAGATGACCCTTTGGATCTGAACCACACTGTCAAGGTTCCGTTTCCACATCCTGAGGAGCTGTGGACTTGGAACTCCTCACTGAGGGGTCCCTTGAAGCTTGCACGTTCTGCTTTACCAAGGAGCTCAAGTCAAAGGAAGATGTTGCTTCAATGTGGCCGGTTTTGTGTACGGTTGCTGGGCAACGGCAGCTGTGGCTGGTGGTGGTGAGACCCATCCCTGCACCCAGGGAGTCTATTGGCTAGTAGTCCATTGATGAGCTCCAGGCCAGAGAAAGACCCTGAAGAAAGACACTCCAGGGCGCACACACACACACACACACACACACACACGTGCACCCTCTCACATGTACCTACACGAGCATACAAAGGATGGATGACAGCATGTCACGCAAGCTGTGAATAGTGCCAGCGGGGTGTACAAGGATCTCACCCCTCTGTGTGAACTCGATGGGGGTTCCCGGCCCTCAGAGGACTGAGGGTCCACTCTTTGTTGCTCTATCTCCCCAGTGCTCTGCTTTCTCCCATCTCAAGGGGAATTAGCTGGAACACATGGGAAATATCGCTCTGAGCAGGTGCACGAACCCGGCAGCGGGTGCTGACTGACAGCTGGAGCATGAAAGCAAACGCCAGTGGATAAATGCGTGTGTAATTTTAGAGTTAATAATCACGGTGCATAATTTTCTTTGGAAGAAGGGTTTATAATAATGTTTTTTTAGAAAGTGCCAAGCAAAGTAATGACACACTTGGCAAGCCACAAAAGACGGAACAATTTGGCAAATGCCTCATTAGCCAAGTTCTCAGGTCAGGGGCAAGGCTTTTATTTTATTTAAATGAGCACATTAAATTTTTCAAATACTTTTTATTTTATGGTTTTATTTCCTTCTTAGAATTACCACGTTGCTCGCTAATGCAATGATTTGAAACGTGTGTGTGTGTGTGTGTGTGTGTGTGTGTGTTCAAGTCATCTTGGCTACCTACCTTGAGAGAATTCCTCACCTACCAATGCCGAAGGGAACCGAGTCAAGCAAAGAAAACAAACCAGCCTTCTAGATCTGTTCCCCAAGATCAGGGCATCATTGTGTCCATCTCCGGGAATACTAGATGTCAGTGTTTCACATTAGTAACACCATGGCCACCACTGGGCTAACGGCTGCGGAACTCTGATTGGAGACTAGGGTGGCATCTTCTGTCTTGGGGAAACATGCTGTTGATGGTGACATATCTCAGAGTTGTAATGTCTGCTCCTGGAAGCCTCAAGGTCACCAAGGTTTCAGAGAAAGATGCGGTATATGGGTGACATGTCTTACTGGTCCCCCTGTCCCCTTTCCCTTGCACTGGTCCTCTTGCTCATCGCTCCGAGGAGGAGCCAGTGACACAGTAAGCGTGGAAGGCTGACCTTATGAACAAGGTGGACGCCAGAGGGACTCAGTTGACTGTCCCTTCTTGGGTGATCTAGGGGGGTATTCACCATTTAAATGCACTTTCTGTATTTGTCTTCCATTTCTTTTAAAGCCAAGATAGATTAACATCACACGCAATACCCTAGATGAGTATTAAATAAATACCAATTTCTTGTTGTTTGTACCTTGGTCAGTTGTTGGCCTCTGTGTTAACCACCATCTGGTGCAAAGGAAGCTTCTTCTCTGATGACAGCTGCGCAGTGTGGTAACCTATGGGTGTAATAATAAACCATTAGAGGTCAGTTTTAACACTGTGCCCATTGAGCAGACCAACAGCAGCAGGCTTTTCCCTAGGGTTTAAGACCCATCTAGCCTCAGGTTCTTGCAGGACGCTGCATACATTAAACTCACAGCAGGTTTACACAGCATCCACCAGCCCCAAGCAAACACAAAGTCAGAGGGGGAGGGGGACACAAAGTGCCTGCAGGGAGAGGGGCATGACGTCCTACCCTTATCTGAGAACTACTTCTTAAAGTGTGGCCCCTGGTAGTTTGGCCAAGCTCCCGTTAATGACCACGTACCTAGAATGCATGGGCAGCACAAAGAAGACTCAGTGGATTTAAAAAGGGGGACACAAAATCGGGCAGGTAAGCAGTGGGATGGATCTGGGAGGAGCTGAGGGAGCAATGAACGCAATCAGTACGCATTGTGTGGAATTCTCAAAGACTAAGACAAGGAAGAAAAGAAAGAGAGACGCCAGCAGCCCATCCATCCGACCCCCGGCTGCCTGTCCAGGGTCCTCGCGGCCCTCCCTAGTATCGTTGACAGTTGACACTCAACTTTCTTTGCACATTCTGACTTCTGTTCTGTGAAATCTCGTCTGCTATCCAAAAGCAAGCAAACATGTGATGCGTGTTGGATCTCCACTTGTTTATGCCACTTGACTCTCTTATTTTGGAATGTCTCGCATGCCGAAGCGTAGCCATCCTTCTGCCGCAGATGTCTCTTCTTGAGTGTTCAGAAACTTATTTAGCTGTCTTCTGTGAATAGATTTTCATGGAAGTTCTTGTTTTACGGACTTAAAAATTATTTGCGAGTCTCCTTGTTGTATGACACTATTTCTGTAGGACTGGGAAGAAAATGTTTGCTCACTCCAAATTGGAAACCCATGGCAAACCTAAGTAACAATACCACCAAAGTTCAACCTGCTGAACCGCTGGATTTATTGGGATTCCTTGCAGGAGTGTTAGTGATGGGCTGGGTAGAGGAGCAGGGTGACTCAAGGCAGCTGCATCACTGAGAGGCCGCCTCAACACAGACAGCACAGAGATGCAACCCTGGAGCTCCCTGAATAAGCTCAGGCAACCCCATGGGTCATAGCTTTCTCTCCTCAGCAGCCTTTATTGCTTATAGAACCTTGGTAAAATTTTGTGATTTTGTTAAGTCTCAAGGTCTTCCTGAAATTTGTGGTTGTCTTCTTGAGTCTGAAAGGAGCCTCTTTCCAGGATGGAATGTTTCTCTTCAGGGGGAAATTGTGAACAATGGTCCCTTAGTCTGGTAACGTGTGAGTTCCAGAGTCCCTTGGCCCAAGGCTTGTACATAACCTTCCTTGTGATATATTTAACAAACCGATTCTATCAGAAGCCTAAGCATTCTACAACCCTGTGAACAGCATACAAAGTGCCCCTAATCTGAGTGTCACTGATTGCACCTAATTTGCTGTTCTGTAGTTGAAAAAGATATTCATTTGATGTCCTACCTTGCAGTTAATTATCGGTGACCTGTAGAATCTTGCCATGGGTTTATTGAGTTTGTTTCTCTTTCCTGTCCAAAATAAGGACAATCAATAATTTTTTTCTATGACTGTAACAATCACTATTAATTCCACGTTAAGTGGATGACTGACAGTGGTAATGCTTGCAGACAACCGTCGAGCATGCCCACACTTCATCATCGGACTCTCGCAACAATGTTCATTTATTTACTCACTCAATAAATATGGATTGAGCGTCTCCTCTGCCTCAGACCTGGAGTAAAGACAATAAAGCCAATGATCACCACAGACACAGCCTCACGGAAAGCAACACAGACACTGGAGCACAAAGCTGGGGAGAGACTTTCTCCACAGTTCCACCACGCACAGCCAGCAGCGGGGGATCACACGGCAGAGCCACACTTGTGATTCCGCGTTCTAGGGTGGACAGGCACATGCTACTCTAAGGTTTCCCTACAGCAATGATCTTCCAAGGCTTTCTCCCAGCGTGCAGAAAGTGTATGCAATTTATCCTCGGTTCCCTGAGGAGGAGGGAGTGGCCTCCACTAAAACAGTGTTTGCTGTCAGATTTCAATGGATCCCACTGACTCCTCCATGTCGCGATTGCTGGATGGCTGTGAATCACAGCCTCTTCCTGATATAACAGCAAACCCCCCCACCAACAGGTGACCTCCCAAACTCATGTTTGAAAACAGATAAGTGCACTTAAGTGTAATTGATTGTACGAGCGAGAACGCCCAACGTGATCACACAGTCCAGTACTTACCAAAGTAATTACACTTCAGAAAATCAAAATTAATTTGTACACTTCTGATGCACTTTGAAGGCTGTTGACATTTTATTGTAGTGCCTCTAATGAAATGAAAATTATTAATAATTGTTCCTACTTGAGTGTGACAAATGTCATTTAGCTGGAGAGGCAGAGGCACCACCGAGCGCCTCCGAATTATAATGTGGTTTAAAGTTAGGAGTGGATGTTAATATTCAAAGCGGTATTGGGTCTGCATTGCCTTTGCCAACAACCCGTAGGCTGTGTATACTGGGATGTCTGTCTGAATGGCTGCAATTTTCTCATACGCTTCAATAGTCCAGCAATTAGAATGACAAGGGAACATTGGAGCTGTGCACACAGGTCATACTGTCAATTCTCCTGCCTAGATGAGGTCAAGAAGTCTCCATCCTCACAGGCGGCCATCACAAATAAGCCATCAGCTCTGTGGTGAAGGATGCTGGAGAAATAGGGGCTACCTTTACAGGTACCCAGAGGCCAAATGAAGGTTCATCAAAGTTTGTTGTGTAACCTACAAAATACGAAGGCCATTGTTTCCAATGGAAAATAAGCTGAGCTTCACCAGTGAGACTTAACTGTAAAAGCACCATAGAAATGAATCAAGCAATCTTGTTAATTAGAACTTCAAATGGTCTTCAAAATTTACTTTGGACCTTGAACTCAATTTTTATTGTTGTAAAATACGCATTATGTAATGTTTACAACCAGTGACTTTCAGTGTGTCCCCGCTGTTGCATCGAGTCACCTCCATACAACCCAGAACATGCTCGATCTCCACAAAAGGAAGGTCAGGCAGTCACCTCCCTAATCCTCCTTTTCTCAGCCACAAGCAACTACAAGGTGACTCTCCATTTCTACAAAGTTGCTTGCTTTGCAACTTCCAGTGCAAGCGTTTATGCAGCAGGTAGACTCTTTTCTCAAGTCGCTTGGTGTGTTTTCAAGGTTTAGCTACATTGTAGAATTTTATAAATGCAGCATTCCTTTGCAGTGGACACATTGTGCCAGCAAGGATGGGAGCCTGATTGGCCACTGATGGACACTCCTCATCTGAGGTGTTTGGAAGTGAGGAACAAAACCTGGTCTCTAAACCTTAGGACGAAGAATGACCGGTCTCCTCCCTCGCCTTACACTGCTTGCTTGACACACACGTAACACCTATAAACAACTAAGAATCCAACATGAGTCACTGACTCCTGAGGGAGTTGGGTCTGTGCCTGCAGTCTTCCCTACATGGTGAAGGCTTCATGAGTGCCGTTGACCCGAATGTACATAACACAGACATGGTGTTGAAACTGTACTGGAGAAGAGGAGACGGGTTTCCAATACGAAGAACTTTCTGTTCCATCCACCGGTCGCACCCAGGCCAGAGGGGCTGGTCATGAGTGTGAGGAAGCAGGAAGTTTGGGACAAGCAGGAAGGGTCTTGTCTTCACAGCAAAGGCTCCAAGGTCCAGCTTCTGCTGACACCCCATACACACCCCCGCACACACATACACCCTGTTAAATCAATCTCCAGACACCTCGCATCCCATATCCTGCCTCTGGCTTGACGTGACTGGGAATATCTTGTCCCACGAGAACAGGCAAGGCCTGACTCAGCTTCCGCACACACTGGATGCCTGGTTTCGTGGGATGTCCCTGTGTTGGGAAAGCAGTACTGATAACAAAGAGATCACCCAGGCTGAGATGAGCACGGAAGTGCGAGGGAGCGAGGGACCCAGGCAGGGACAGAGGGAGGGTAAAGGGAAGAGAAGTCTAAAGTCTCACGGGTAGACGAGCAGGCTGGAGGCTCAGGGAAGACCTGGAGTTCAGCTGGGAGCATTCCTCTTGCTCAGGGGAGGGACGGTCAACTGATGGCGGGCAGCCCACCCTCGTGGTGGAGGATGATCTACTTTACAGACTTGAATCTTAATCCCATCCTAAGCCACTATCATGGAGATCACAGCCAGCGTGACATTTAGATGCCATCATCCTGCCAGACTCACATGTTTCCAGCTTCCAAACTTAGTGAGCTGAAGTCTGTCTGGCTCAGGAGTTTCAGGTGGAAAAAAATCCTAAATCTCTGAGCTCTCACCTGGGCCCTCACTCCAGAAAATGGCCAAAAGGAAGTGGCACTATTAGGAGGATTAGGAGGTGTGGCTTTGTTGGAGGAAGTGTGTCACCAGGGAGGCGGGCTTTGAAGTCTCTTTTGCTCAAGCTTCCCTCACAGTGACAGTCTGTCAACTTCCTGTTGCCTTTGAGTCTAGACGTAAGGACACTCAGTTACCTCTCCAGCACCGTGTCTGCCTGCACGACTAAAGCTCAGATTCTATTGTGATGGTTCTTCTTTGGCCTGTCTCCACGTTTCCTTCAGGAGACGGTAGATTTTAAAATCAGCTCCTTTCTTTTCCTATTGCTCAGCTTTTCCTGAGCAAATTTCAGGCAAATAAATTACCCAGAGAAAACCACCGATGGAGGTGGGAGGTTTACATGATCAGATAAGGACGCTTCAAGAGGGTGTCCCGCCTCTCCCAGCCAGCCACCTCATACGCCTGGACTCCACGGTGTTAGAATCGGGGAAAGCCAAAAAGTGAATCAACGTGAGAACAGGGTAATGCCACACAGCGAACGAGGCTTAGAATTTAAAATACAGGCTATTTCTTCTTGCTACAGTTTAGTAAGAGGTAGCCCACTATTTCCCCCAGGTTGGCCTGACCCAGCACGCGTTTGCCCAGTCACCACAAAATGGCTCACACCCACCAGGAAGCGGAGACCCTGACACAGACAAGGAGGGCCTTCTTGAGTCAAAAGATTGCACCGAAAGGAAGAAACTGTGTGCAGTGTGAAGTCGACCTGTGGACTCAGGTATGTGGCCTCAAAGGCAGACACTGAGAGCCCCATCCTTGAGAGTCGCCCGAGCATCCGTGTGTAACAGGCACCCTGCTGAGGGTAGCCAGTAGATAAATACTCCCCCGTCTGAGACAGGCCTGTCCAGGACACACCCTGAGCTCACAGTGTTGAGCAGTGCCACCAGATGCAGATGCAATCGTCCAGTCCCTCCTAGTGGGAGGGAGGGTTTCTCTTCACTGGGATGCAGGCAGGGGTTGTCCATGGAGGCAGCCAATGTGCTTAATAGGGAAGAGCACACGGTCCAGAGTGCACATGTCCAGCACTTGATTCAAACTAAGGAAAGCAAAACTGTCCGTTAGGGCTCAAAAGTTCACCCACAATTGAATTTCCTTTTACTAAACGCAAACTTCATGCTTCTGTGAAATGGAAGCCGCTTTCAAGGCTTCCCCAACTTCCTCCAGCTGTTTACAGCGTTCTTACCTGCTGCTGCTTCTGCCCCAGAAAGGGGTTAGTGCCAGAGGGGTCCTGTTGCACTGGTACTACCAGTGTTCTCTAGTATTTAAACTTTTAAAAATCAATTTTCACCTCGTTAGGTTAAAATGGATTGGGGGGGGGGTCTCTGAATTGTCCTTGGCAGCAGGAAGGCCTTGTTGATTCATTCATTCACACACTCTTAGAGTGAGCTAATTAGTCAAGGCAAGGGTAGAGCCCTAAGTAGACCGTCACAGACTCTAGCTCCCAGACCTGGTCTCCCTCCTGGTTATGTACGAATCTCTGATGAGGTTGCTGATCCTGACTCTAAGGTCGGAATACCGATCATCTGTCAGCACGGCAGAAGAGGTCTCAAGCCTGTGTGAGCAATCCATCGTCTGAGCTTGCTGTACCTGCAGTGAGGACCAGGAGTGGGGTGTTATCAGGTGTTTGGGCTAGCATTCGCTCTGAGACTCATGCTGGGTCCCTGGGTGAACTGAGTAGATCTTTGCCTTTGTTATTTAATTAACTTTGTTCTCTCTGAGTCCCACAGTCATTCTCTAGGTGGAAGGAAAGACCTTTCAGCGCGTATTTCTAAGCTGTAGCTCTAATCTCCACTTCAGCACAATTAAATTTGCTCAAACAATCTAATTGAAAAAAAAAAAACACAGGTGAGAAATGTCAGGGCCGATCTGTGTTTAGGGTGAATGAGTGCTCTTGGGTATGAAGCCAGCCTGTGACACGGCCTGTCCTAGCTCACCATGGTCACTTATTTCATAATCAAGGCCCTGGCTTCAATTCCAGCAAAACATTTGCCAGAAGGAAGGACTCTAACTCTAAGAGGCATCCACACTTCCTAAATTTGCTCCTGGAAGTTGAAGGACCCCCTACCCCCCATGGCTGATGAGCAAGCGTGCTTTGTCCCTGAAGAATAAACACACCGTTTTCACTGGATGATGGAAGTACATGTTCCCTTGGGAGGTAGGGGATGCAGAGTTCTCCATGGGTCCCCTTCTGCAGGCCAAGAGGTCTTTGTTATTTATTTATTGATTTCCTGGTGTGTGTGTGTGTGTGTGTGTGTGTGTGTGTGTGTGTGTGTGTGTGTGTGTTATATGATGTATGTACTTGTTAGTGTAGATGTGTGCACATGTGTATGTGGGTGAGTATTCATATGTGTGTACATGTGCAAGCCAAATTACACATTGATTGTCTTCCTTGCATTGCTCTTCGCCTGTGTTTCTGACAGGGTTTCCCCCTGAACTAGAAACACATCGATTTGGCTAGGCTGGCTGGCCAATGAGCACCAGAGATCTGCTGTCCCCACTAGTCCCCAGCTTTGGCAGTTCCAAGAGTACAGTACCACAGGCAGATTTTACTTAGGTGTCTGGTAATAAATTTCAAGTACCCCTGGTTGTATACTCCACTGACTGCGCTGTCTCCCCAGCCAGGGCCCCTGTTATTTTGAATAAAGTTCTATTGTGTTAAAACCACACGCATGTGTCTCTGCATCACCTCTGGTTGTCCTGATCTACACCAAAGTGCACAGCCCACAGAGCCACAACCAGACAGGTGTTTTTTTTCCCCATCATTATGAAAGCCCACTTTCAAACTCATTCGTTATTCTCAGTCTTAAGATAGATGCTCCCCCCCACAAAACCACATGTATAAACAGACCCCTTATCCACCCAGAGAACTGCAATCCAGAGTGCTCATTCCATAATTGAAATACATCACAAAGGATTTCTTTCCTGAATAAATATTTCTCTGTGACAACACAAACACGCACTGTGCCAACTGTGGCTGGGCATGCATAAACCACCGAGGATTTCTTTATTGACTCATTTTATCATACAAAACTGACATGAGCTTCTTATTAATCTGTCTCCAAAGAATCAAAATGCTTTAATAAATACCATAGTTCCTCTAGGTCTGCAAAGAAATGACACTGTTAGTTAAATCTTGTAAGGCAGTGAGTGAACGCCTCTCACTCTATTTAACTCAAGACCATGCTGGATAAATCCGGGGACCGATAAAGGAAACGGCACCTCACTTTCTTAACGACCAAATAGAGGCCCTTTTCCTGAAGCATGCAAGTAGGAAAGTTTAGGATGGGATCTGAGGGGAGGTTGGTTCAGTCCTCCGTGGGACAGTGCTTCTTTTATATGGGTCACAGCAGCGAGCAGGTATGTGTAAAAGGGACAGAGGGGCAGAGAAACACCAGTTTCCTGGGCATAGGCTCTCTCAGCCTGGACTCTTGTGGGAGGGCCTAGGCCCTGCCCTGGATGAAATGACAGTCACTGGAGATCCTCCATGGAGTGCCTCATCCTCCCTGGGGATCGGAGTGGAGATTGGGTGGGGGACTGGGGGACCTGGTGGGGAGGGCCTAGATCCTGCCCTGGATGAAATGACAGTCACTGGAGATCCTCCATGGAGGGCCTCACCCTCCCTGGGGACCAGAGTGGAGACTGGGTGGGGGACTAGGATGTCTGGTGGGGAGGGGGGGGAGGGAGAGGGAGCTGGGATTGACATGTGAAACAAGCTTGTTTCTAACTTAAATAAAAAATATATAATAACAGAATAAAGAAAAGAACACAACTGTTGTGATATATTGTCTATGATCTAATAAAGCTTGCGTGAAGATCAGAATGCAAAGCAAGCCACGGCCATAGAGGCCAGGCAGTGGTGGTTCACACCTTTAATCCCAGCAGCCACACTAGTTAGCCATAGAGGCTGGGTGGTGGTACTACATAGGTTTAATCCCATCACTAGAGAGGTATATCAGATAGGAGCTCAGGGTCTCATTTGGGCATTCAGTATTCAGTCATGGACACTCAGTCTCCAGCCACGCTGAGGACAGGATCACCCCAGCCTTGGGAGAGGTAAGAGCTCTCTAGTGGATGCCTGCTTTGTTTCTCCGATCTTCAGGCAAACTTTATTGGATCATAAGCAATATATCACCACGCATTACAGCGTTATCGGGAAGAAGGAGGGAGACTGATTTGGCCACATTTAAGATGGCCATGACCCTGGAAAGGCAGCAAAGGGTCTGAACACCCGAACGCCGTAAGACAGAAACACGCTGGCCCTTGATTCCTCTGGCACTAGAACGTCCTTCAGCCCATTTCTTTAGGATGCCTTACCATCCATCTCATCCTCAGTTGTACCCCGGTCCCTCGCACCCGTGTCACCCCTCCATATATGCATGGCTATATGAAATATGAAGCTCCCCGAGACTTCCATGAGAAGACATCATTTCCCCATCTCTACCCGCGTTCTGGCCTGATGACTGGCTAAGGCAGGTGCTATATACAAACTCTGTCTTCAGCAGGGCCCACAAGTGAGGACACGCCGTCACTGCCTCCCAGGACCATAGCAGATCCTTGAGATGGAGGTCACTCCAACGTTGCTCTGTGTAAGCCGCAGGGCCAGCCCTTGGGGAGGGAACACAGTCTGCATAAGGCTGCATCTAGGCAGCAGAGATACCCACTCAGTGCCAGAAGCTGGCACACAATAAGAATGTGAAGGCCTATCTGGGCGTTGGCGGCAGACGCCTTTAATCCCGTCACTGGGGAGGCAGAGGCAGGTGAATCTCTGTGAGTTGGAGGCCAGCCTGGTCTACAGAGCGAGTTCTAGGACAGGCTCCAAAACAATGCAGAGAAACCCTGTCTCGAAAAAGCAAAAAAAAAAAAAGTGTGAAGGCCTGGCCCTGGGCTTTGCTCGTCTGCCACGGCTGCATTGTCTGCCTGACTCTGGTCCCTCTCAAAGTCAGAAGCAAAGACTTTGTGTCAGTTCCCTATTCCCCGGCTTTTGCTCCCATGACAGCACAGCAAACAGGAGTGATTTGACTGGAGGATGTCCTAGTTCAGTGCCTGGTTTTGAACACATCAGTCTATGCTTGGCTGGATCCGTTGTTCGGGGCATCAGGTGGAGCTGAACCCTGCTGGTAGGAGCAGGTGGCAGGGGCCGCTTGCCTTCTTTGGATGCAAGGAAAGCCGTGAGGGGAGGGCTAGGGGGAAAGGGTGCTTCTGTGGGTGTCACCTCTGTCTCAGCTCCAAATAGCATCATGCACCAAAGGCCAGGCCTTAACCTGGGCCTGTTGGATATGCTTCATGTTCAGATCTTAATAGCTCCTCCCTGGTTTGTTCTCGGGTCCAGCCACCTCCACGCCTTCCCTCACCTTCGTCTGAGATCCCAAACACCCACCCTGTCCCTCCGCAGCTTTCTGGTGGTACCATGATCTGATCTGACTACGCAGCATCCTGTTGGCCACTCAGCTAGACCAGCACTGCCTATCCCTGCAGGGCCCTCTGTGACAACTCACCAATGCCTGCGCGGTAACTAAGCCCCTGCTCCCTCAGCTCTGAGTGACTGCTTCCCACCGTGTCTCCCTCTAATGACATCCCTCTCCCAGCTGCATCCCAGTGGCCTCCTCTGCCATCTTCTCTTACCTCCGGCCTCCGATGAGCCTCAGCTTTCCAGAAAGTTCTCTCCAGGACCTGTCGTGAATGTGACAGAGGAGATCCTTGCTTCCACATGCAGGGCCTAGGGTTACAACCTCACCAGGGAGAAAGTGGGGAAGGGGGCAGAGAAAAAATGAAGCAGAAGGGTGAGAACATGGATACAGAGGTGGGTCCATCACCAACAGGGATACAGAGGCTGACCCATCACCAAAATGATAAAGAGACGGTCATCCCCAATAGGGATACAGAAGCCGGTCCATCACCAACAGGGATACGGAGGCAACCCCATCACCAAAATGGATAAAGAGACGGTCCATCACCAACAGGGATACAGAGGCTGGCCCATCACTGACTGGTATACAGAGACTGGCCCATCATTGACAGGGATACAAAGGTGGTTCCATCACCCACTGTCCTCAGCTCCTCCTTGTTCCTCTATGGCTCTTGTCATCTCGTACGTACTCTGCAGGGTCTACTCCATTGTGTCTTATCCACATTAAGAGGTGAAGCTGCAGAGACTCTAGCTGTTCATGGCGGATAAATTAATTGCTTTATTCTTCACAAAGCATCGGTCCTTCCACCGGAGCTGCATGCCAGAAGTTACGATACGAGGTGCAGGATCTCACACTCCATACCTATGCCTTCCATCCTCTTAGTTTCTGATGACACTCTTGGAAGGTCACCGTGAAGCTCTGCTATTCATTCAGGAGCACAGAGTTTCCCCTGTCTGTTGCAACATCTCCTGGTCCTGTTATAGATGTTTCCTGTGTCTTGAGGCTTCCCAGAATGGGGCAGTAAGTCACTGACTACACACTATGAGAGGTTTCCTGCCCAACCTCCAGGGGGCTAGTACCCAGCCCTCTCTCCAGGATAACTTAGAAGATGATATGCTCACCTGCTGAGCCTTCCTGTCCAAATAGCCCCATGACAAAGCCCTCAGAAGATAGGAAAGCAACCCACTAGCCTGAAGTCTCCATGCTTCTGCTTGCTTACAGGTTATGAAAGCTCCCTACAACGGAGTTCTTAGAATGTGTTAAGGGGTGAGAGGCAGCGGTCAAGACAGGGGTAGAAATCAGAGCAAGGAGGTAGCGGTCAGGGTGGTAATGAAGATCGGGTTGGGGGATAGAGGGCAGCAGATGGATGTCAGGGCAGGTGATAATGACGGCCAGAGCATAGATGGAAGGTAGGACCAGAGGGCGGATGTTGCAGTGGGGAGTCACACTCAGAACAGAAGACAGAAAGCAGCACTGGAGACAGGTCAGTGCAGGAGGTGAGGGTCAATGGAGAGATGGCGCTCAGAGCAGACGAAGGTCATAGTGAAGGATGGAGCTCAGGGCATTCTACCATAGTGAAGGGTGGAGCTCAGGGTATTCTACCATAGTGAAGGATGGAGCTCAGGGCATTCTACCATAGTGAAGGGTGGAGCTCAGGGCATTCTACCATAGTGAAGGATGGAGCTCAGGGCATTCTACCATAGGGAAGGGTGGAGCTCAGGGCATTCTACCATAGTGAAGGATGGAGCTCAGGGCATTCTACCATAGTGAAGGGTGGAGCTCAGGGCATTCTACCATAGGGAAGGGTGGAGCTCAGGGCATTCTACCATAGGGAAGGGTGGAGCTCAGGGCATTCTACCATAGTGAAGGATGGAGCACAGGACATTCTACCATAGTGAAGGGTGGAGCTCAGGGCATTCTACCATAGTGAAGGGTGGAGCTCAGGGGCATTCTACCATAGTGAAGGGTGGAGCACAGGACATTCTACCATAGTGAAGGGTGGAGCTCAGGGGCATTCTACCATAGGGAAGGGTGGAGCTCAGGGCATTCTACCATAGGGAAGGGTGGAGCTCAGGGCATTCTACCATAGGGAAGGGTGGAGCTCAGGGCATTCTACCATAGGGAAGGATGGAGCTCAGGGCATTCTACCATAGGGAAGGATGGAGCTCAGGGCATTCTACCATAGTGAAGGATGGAGCTCAGGACATTCTACCATAGTGAAGGATGGAGCTCAGGGCATTCTACCATAGTGAAGGATGGAGCTCAGGGCATTCTACCATAGGGAAGGGTGGAGCTCAGGGAATTCTGCCATAGTGAAGGCTGGAGCTCAGGGCATTCTACCATAGTGAAGGGTGGAGCTCAGGGCATTCTACCATAGTGAAGGGTGGAGCTCAGGGCATTCTACCATAGTGAAGGATGGAGCTCAGGGCATTCTACCATAGGGAAGGGTGGAGCTCAGGGCATTCTGCCATAGTGAAGGCTGGAGCTCAGGGCATTCTACCACCCTCCACCCAAGAGGGTTCCTGGCAGAGAATTCCGCGTTGCGTCCAGAGGAGCTGGGCAAGGAGACAACTCCCAGGATGTCCATTACTGCTCTTGCTTTGGCATAGGACATGAAGTGGCTCCCGTAGAATATCCTCACAGGGCTCATTAGGAAGTGATGTCAAAAGGTTCTCAGGGCACAATGTTTGAGATGCTGCAGACACATTGGACACAGTCCCTGGAGGTATGCAATAACAGTATGTAATGCCACACAGGACCGGCCTGCCATTATGCTTAACTCTCAAATTGACCACAGCCTAGAGCCATCTAAGAAGAGAATCTCAAATGAGGGATTACCCAGACCAGGTTGGCTTGTCCCAAGTCTGTGATGGATTGTCTGGGATGTTAATCATATCTGAGGACCTAGTCCACTATGGGTGGTACCATTCCTTTGGCAGGTGGTTCTTGGATATCCAAGAAAGCTAGCTGAGCATGAGCCAGTAAGCAATATCCCACCATGGTTTCTGCTACAAACCCTTACTTGAGTTCCTGACCCGTCATCCCTTGATGATGGGCTGTGACCAGGAAGTGTAAGATGAAATGAATCCGTTCCTTCCCTAAGATGCTTTTGATCTAAACGTTTTTTTATCACAGCAACAGAAAGAAAGCTAGAGCAGCTAGCAACAGGAGAAGCATCAGAAGGGAGCAGGGGCACACGCCATGCAGGGCTGGGAGGCATCAGAAGGGAGCAGGGGCACACGCCATGCAGGGCTGGGAGGCATCAGAAGGGAGCAGGGGCACACGCCATGCAGGGCTGGGAGGCATCAGAAGGGAGCAGGGGCACACGCCATGCAGGGCTGGGAGGCATCAGAAGGGAGCAGGGGCACACGCCATGCAGGGCTGGGAGGCATCAGAAGGAACGTGGATACAACCTCACTGCAAGGTGCTGTGCTGATTGAAAAGTGTCAGCCGCAGAGGGGGAGAGGGCGTGTGCCACAGCACAAGCACCCTATATATTTTATAAGGATCCATGCATATTTTATGGGTATGCATCAAACACATTAGAGAGGGTGCTGGATGGGAGTCGAGGATGAGAGGCGGGGCCCCACGATGATGTGGGGGTATAAAATATGGAGGAGGCCTTCCACGAGTTCAGGGAGTTGATGTGTTAGCAACTGAAGAACCCAACAAACTCAAACTGCGTTGAAGATAAAAGGGAAAGGGGGAGGAGGGGGAGGAGAACAGAGAGCGTAGATGGGAGAGAGAGGAAGGAGGGAAGACTCTGCATTCCAGGCTTGCCGCCTTGAGCCCAGCCCACGTGACAGGAACACACACCTGTCATGACAGCCAGCCCCTCCCGGTCCCTGGAGAGCTCTGATTGAACTCAGTCTTGGCTAAGACACTATACAGGGCACACACCTGCCAGAGTTCCCTGCGGACGGTGAAGGTTTGCTTCAGGGTCCATGCTTTTCTTACGCTTGCATTTTAAGAGGTCAGTCGGCACCTACCAAGCCAGACGCAATCAACAGACGTCGATAGTATCAGAATGAGCACGGGAGAGATGACAATGCCCAAGTGGTGTAGATGCTGTAATGGTCACAACAAACCCAGACCCCAAAGGCTTGAGCACATCAGAGACACTGTCCCCAAGAAGGTCAGGGCCAGGACGGCCTTTCAGAATGGTCTGTCTGCTCCACGAGGTTTACAAGACGTCCCTCTCCCCTCCTTGTCAGGCATAAGCAGGAAGGAAGAGAAGGCTGCTCTCATAAGTAAGGCTTAGTGCAACTCAGGCTTAGTTTCAGGGCCATAGCTGGGGACAAACATCAGCTCCCGTCACCCACACACACCTCAAAGACCGAGGAGATTATCACTTTGGTCCACTGAGACAGCTGCTTCTTGGAAAAGAGAGGACCTTAGAGACATTGGACCTTAGAGACATTGGAGACCCTTATTGACATTGGAGACCCTTAGAGACATTGGCTACCTTGGCTTTCATTGTCTCCATCTATAAACAGCGTCCGGTCCACGGAGCTTCCTGCTCCACTATCAGAGTCTCCCAGTGGGCAGTGAATCCTGGTGCAGTTTTGAGAACATTTCTGAGCTCTAATGTCTCAAAAGAGAGCACTCAAATGGCGAATTGTGGCTGCTTTATTAACAGGCACACTCTTCATCTTCTCCTTGCTTCAGCGAGGCCTTCCCCTTGGCCATTTGGAATTTCCATGCAGGGGGTAAGTGAACGTGACCCACAAATGTCCTGGCAGGATGGAGAAGGGAACCCCTAAAATTTAGGTAACAGATACCTAAACCCTCTACATACCAGACTCAAGCTACAACTCCGTCCGGCAGGGAGGAGAGCAGGGACTACTTTGCGTTCTAAGGGCAAAAACCGGCGCTTCAGATTTCCTACCTCTTCCTCTCCACTTGTAACTGGAGGCACTCAAGGCTTCTTGATTGTGCAACTAAAAACTACATTACCTACAGAGATTTTTCCCTCTCGGGGCCATGATGCTGGTCTGGACAAACTTTCTAGCCCACTACTTACTAACGACACTGAGGGACCTCCCTTCCCTTCACTCACAGAATAAACGGCTGCTTCATCCCGGCAGACATACCTGGCCCGGCTCTTGCTGTCTCCCAGGACTACACCTTGTCTCAACCAACTGCAGCCATTTGAGCTCACTGTCTAGAAGAGTACGTGTGGTTAGTGTCTGGCATCTGTCACTTGCTATGTCTTTGCTCCGGGCGTCTGCAAGGCTGTCCTTTTGCTGTGTTCTGGTTCCAGGGCAAAGGTCCCTTCTCCCCTACACCATCTAGTAGGTCTCCATTTATACCATCCGACGAGTCTCTTCCTGCACCATCCAATGTGTCCCTCCTTGCACCATCTGGTGGGTCTTCACTTTCAGATACATGACTAGAGCAGAAACTCTGTTTGTTTGTTTGTTTGTTTTACTATGACTGTGTGTTCTTGGTTCCAAGTGGGCTCTAGTCCTAGAAATTAGTCTGTTACTGACTTGTGCAAGGTCTGGCCCTACTGAGCTTGACTTTAATGTGTCCGAATCCAGCTCCCTGGCTAGCAGCCTCCTTTTGGGAAATGTTAATGCTTATTTTCTAGTTTCTCTGTCTAGGACCTGCTTAGACTTCAGGGCATTGCCCGGGACCCGTCGTTCCCAACAGAACCTCTTCCTGACGCCTCGTAAGCCAAAATCCACCCCCAACAAAACTACAGCTCCAAAGCCTCTCCCCTCTGCTTCCCGTGTTCAGAGCAGGAGCTCTGCTCAGCTGGCGGAGAACGGCTGGGAAGGCAGGGTCCGCTGCAGCGTTAATCTGATGGCTGATCGTGATATTAATTTGCCATGGCCCATCACGATATTAATTTGTGTGATTCGTTACAATATCGTCTTGTTCATTTTCCCCTGTGAATCTTCCACTTCTGCTGGCCTGCATGCCCCGTGTCTCCAGAGGAGCCTCCTAATACCATGACAGACCGAGAGGCAAGGTCACCTCATTCCATCCGGTCCTGCTGGCAGGGTCAAACATCCTATCACACACCAAGGCTAAAGACAAAGGCAGCCTTTCAGAAAGCTTGCCTCTTTGCTGAGGCAAAAATCAATGGTCACACCTATTCATATTAATACTCTGCTCTTTCTGATCACAGTATCCCGGTTCACTCATTCATTCTGCCATCAAATATTTACTGATTCCTGCAGAGCCTGGCTCTGCCCACCTGCTCCTCAGAAGCAGGTGGGCTAGGCAGCTCTCTCTGGGACAGCGCATAGTCCTTCCACGACTCCAGCCCTACACTGGACTTCCACTCAGCAGGGCCCACAAGCCTCGCTTAACACCGTGGGTGGTTTCACCTGTGTGAAGATTACAAAAACACACATAAAGACAAAGATAAATATTTAATGATAAAAAACAATCTAGATGTGCAGCACTCAACAGTTGCTTGCTCTGGGCACGTTGGCCAGTCACAAGTCTGTGCATTAGCAGCTGTCTCCTGAAAATAAAGGAAGAAAAAGATTCTCAGATGGTAGCTGGAATGCTGAGTTTAGCACTAATCTATGGGTATTAACAAAAAATATTTAGAGGGAAGTTTGACAAGATGTTAAGTTAGTAAAATGACTGCAGCATATACTGTCCTCAGGGTCTATGACTGCCTTTGCCATGGGGTTTAACCAGGCTTACAGTAGCGGGCATGAAGATTTTTCTAATCAGGAAAAAAACGGTTGGTTACCCACCAGACGCTCATACCACTGTTGCATGGGTGAGCACACCTTACCTAGCAGGCTCGTGCTGTAACACACGGGATCTACCATGGGGTCAGGTCAGTGATGAGTTTTCTCCCTCTGCAGCTTGCACAACACCTTCTGGCCGTGAGAACGCTACCCAGGCAGGCCCAGAGCTTCTGCTTCATTTCTAGCTTGAACTTTCCATGCCCTGCCAAACAGGTCACTGTCATATCTCAAGGGGTCTGCAGCTTGGGTGGGACGGTCATCTTTTCTCTCCCCGCCCCAAGCCCTTCCAGGGCTATGATGCCTTTTGCCCCCTCCCATTCCTCTTCCCCGTTCTCCACCCCGTCCATGCTTAGGTCTCTCCACCCTCCTATTGCTGTCTTCTGCTTCCGCGTCACGAGTGTTCTGCTGCCCCTGCTCCCTTAGAGCCTCTGCCCTTCCTTTGGCGCCTCCTCTCCCTACAAGGCTCAAGGAACTTGGTGGAAGATGAGAATGAAAAGAAGATCAAAACCAGAAGATGGGGAGGACTTCTACAAAAACAGCGTCTTGGGACATGGCAGGGTTATTGCGTTCATGAACTCAAGTGATGGGGGATGCCCTTCTGTGTATCTGTTTCTCTTATTGGCTGATGAATATAACACTGATTGGCTGACAGCCAGTGGAGGCAGGAAGATGGGCAGGGCTAGGAGATGAGGATGATGCTGGGAAGACGGGCAGAGAGGCACCATAAGAGACGCCATGTAGACCACAAAGGAGTAACAGGTCCAGGCATTCTCTGGTAAGCCAAGACCACTAAGATAACAGAATGATATTAACAAGCCCCACATTGCCTGTCACAGACCTTATGCATAATTTGCAGTAATGTAGTGTTATGAACTAAAGTGTTAGTGAGCAGCTACTAGTTTTGCAGGGAAGGGGGTTGAGACTGGGTTTTCCTGCGTAGGCTTGGCTGTCCTGGAACTCGCTCTGTAGACCACGATGGCCTCAAACTCAGAGATCCACCTGCTCTGCCTCCCCAGTGCTAGGAACAAAGGCATGCACTGCCACACCTGGCACGAGCACCCACTATGTTTTAGTGAACACCTACTATGTGCAATGCATACCACAGTGTATTGTTTTGTGTTAGCAAACACCATAAGACCATCATTCAACAAGCTAGGAGCTGAGCCACAGGGCTGATGTGGCCTTTTCTGCTCAGACCATCGGTCCGATGACGACTGAAAGGGATTGGAACCCAGAGTCTGATGCCAGAGTTCCCCTCTCTGGGATCACACTTTCGGTTTATCTCAGACATTCAGGAATCTCTCTTACGCCACGACAGATTCTCTGAAAGGAGGGTTTGTAGCACCTATAAAGGGTCCCATCATGTGGGTCCATGGTCATTTCATATAGCCACACCTAACCATCTGCACCTCAGTTGTTCTCAGTTTCCAGCTACTGAAAGTGAACTTGGAAGACATTGCTACTCCTTTTCCTTTAAATTTAAATGATATTGGTTTTTTTTTGCATACTGACAGCAGTTTCCTCTCCCTCCTCTCCTCCCAGCCTTGCTCCTCTTCAGGGCTAAAGCACAGCACTGAGTGTTAGCTTTCCCACCAGCTTCTGGGCTTCCTGGATCTGTGTGGCAGCACAGGGGAAGGGACGGGATTGGGAGCCTCAGGCGCAGTAGGAAGACACTGGCGTGCAAATAATCGCCAACATCACCCCATTGTGATTGGAAGATTCAACATAGGCGATAAAACAAGAACAAAAACAGAAATGTCGAGTAATTATCCTGAAAGCCGGTGGTTAAGTTATTTCTTGAGCTGTCACTGCCTATGTTGAAGCTCCACTCCCTCCCCACCAAAAAGTAGCCAACCATCATATAAGAATGAGTGTCTCCTGAGGTACTGAGTCACACAAATGAAGAGAGGCTGGGAACACACACACACTAGGTGTGGCCCTGCTCCTGCCACACACTGGGGAACCCAGTCACTGTCCCTCCCGGGTCACCTCCCTGACCTGCCACATCCTCTCCCTGTCACTGTTGCTCAGACTGGTGCAGGACTCTTTGAGCAATGGCCCTGGATCGCCAAAGCCAATGATGCAACTGAGTGACTTCTCATATTTGATCCCTGGAGGACTCACTCAGGAGCCCCGGCAACATGTCCACAGCTCTAGTGATGCCAAGATTCTCAAACTTAGCCTTCTGTCCAACCTGAATATCTGAAACTGGCCAGAGAGGAGCCCTCTGTCCCAGTCTGAGATCCCAAACCAGCCTGAGACTCAGGACAGGACAGGGTAGGGTGGACATTTGGCCCTGTTGTCAGAAAAGGGCAGGTCTGGCTGCTTGCAGGGGCAGGGTCACAGCAGGGGAGAGGTGTGGGGTAGCACCTACACTTCGTAAGGAAATGGAAGAGAAGTCAGGTAGACCAAGAGCATATTCTGATGTCCTGGAGGTGGACTTGACTTCACGAAAAGTTAGACGGAGTCACTGAGGGAGGCCACTTGCTCTCCCTCAGGAGGCCCATGAGGAGTGTACTTGGGAGGGGCTACCCTCGGGCTTTCCACAGCAAGGCTCTGGTGGGCTTAGAACAAACAGGGTGATGATATGCGGACGCCAGTGCCAGCGCGTCGCAAAGAGTCCTAGGATCCAGACCAAGGCCTGGCAAAGAGTGGTTCGAGGAGCCCGCACCTTGCCTCCGCGCACATAGCTGCTTGAAGCAGAGACTTGGTAGGGCACACACTGCCTTTGGCGGCTTTCCCAGACGACGGTGGAGTGGGGAGGCTGCGTGGAGACCGCCTGGCAAGCAAAGTCTAAAATATTTATGGTCTGTTCTTTTACAGGAAGTGTTTTTCTGGGGCCTGGTCTCCAACCGTTCCACCAGGATGGGCCGAGCCTGCAGTAGCCAAGGCCCGGTGTGTCGCCCTCAGCTCATGGTCAGATGTGAAAGGAGCCGTGGCTTCCAGCAACTGTGCTTTCCAGGGTGCTGCAGCCAGCCCCAAGTCTCAAGGCCTCGGAAGAAGGTCACAAGGACTGAGAGAAAGTTAGAGCGGTGTCACGCAGACCCCAGTTCTTGGTGAGAAATAGTACCTGAGACAAGAGGGAAAAACCACGACATAATTGGGGCCAGGTCATTTACCTCTTCTGGTCCTTGTGCTGTTAAAGGTTTATTTTATCAATATTTATTTACATATCTCTGTGGGGGGGGTTCTGTTCACATACATGCAGGTGGCAGACGGTGGCCGGGTCCTCTGGAACTGGAGTTTCAGGCGTTTGTGGTCTGTTCAGTATGGGTGCTTGGGAGGAAAGTCGGATCTCTGGAAGAAGCAGCAGGTGCTCTTAAGCACAGAGCCATTTCACCTCTCTGTCTCTCTCTCTCTCTCTCTCTCTCTCTCTCCGTCTCTCTCTGTCTCCCTTTGTCTTGCTATCTGTCTCTTTCTCTCTCTCTGTATCTCTGTGTCTATCTGTCCCTCTGTTTGTCTCTCTCTGTCTCTCTCTGTCTCTGTCTCTGTCTCTGTCTCTCTCTCTCTCTCTCTCTCTCTCTCTCACACACACACACACACACACACACACCCCAAGGGTAATTTTCATATGTCAATTCAGGATACACTCCCCTCAGACTCAGGAAGAAGAGAGAGCTCCAGGTACACCATCCAAGGTCTTTGTGGAAACACTCACCGAGGGCATGTGATGGGATGCCATTAAAGAGGATTTTTTCAGCCTGTCACCTCCTGTCACCTCCTGTCACCTCCTGTCACCTCCTGTCACCTCCACCACCAGTTGCTCTGTGGACAGTAAGCCCTGGTGGCCCATGAAACTCACACAGGAGAGCATGCTCATCGCCAACACGTTGAAATAAAGGAAATGTATGCTGGTCTTTGAGTGGTGTGGCATGCATGCCTGATCTAAGGACAGGGTTTCCTTGCCAGCAGCAACATGTTAGCAGAGAGGCAGGTCCGTCAGGCACAGTGCGAAGGGTCCGCGCTGATTCTGCTTTTCTCAAGTCTGTTCATTTCCAAGCGGAGGAGGCAAACATGTTCTCGGGTTTGTTTCCTTCGCACTCTGATTGGTCTGTCAGCTTCTATTAATATGTTTCAGTGTACGGTGCTTGGGGCTCCAGCAACAGCCTCAACTTCTCTGATTGCCTTGTGCAGGGCCAGCCCTAGGAAGTGCTGGCCACCTCAGTGTCAGGGATAGCAAGGAAAACACCTCTTCATTAGGATGTATGGAAGTAAAGCAGGACTTTGTTGTTTCATTTCACGGGCGCCTCTGTTTATGTCATGCACATGTGTGCAGGTACACGCATGTGGAGACATTCAGTCATCCCTGAGCATGGTTTCTCAGGATCTGTTCAGTTTCTTTTGAGAGAGCTGTCCTGAAGCTCTCTGATGAGATTACGCTAGCGGCCAGTGAACAGCAGCGATCTTTCTCCCCTTTGCTGGGATTGCAATGCAACCCGGCATGCTCAAATTCTGTGTGTGTGTTCTGGGGCTCAAACTCTGCTCCTCACACTTTGCAGCATACCACCTTCCCACTGGGCCGCCCTCCCCGCAGCCCAGGCTCGTTTACCGCACACACCCCTTTGGATCTCCAGCTAGAATCAAAACTGTTTCTTCAGAAGGCTGCCCCAGCTTTCGAGCCCCGAGTGAGCGTCTGAAATCAAACTCCCCTGGTATTTCAGTGGCATAAATCACACAACGCTACATCAGATTCTTCTCTAACTTGCATGGAGTGTATGAAGCTAACAGTAAACCGACCTTTATCGTGGGAAGAAAGCAGTGGAGTGTAGATAGGGCTTCACATGTCCCTGGGGTCCCTTTGATGAGTCTACACAATGCTGTTTTTTCTGTTGCACACACTCTTCAAACACAGCTAAAGACCTGGTTACCCGCATTACAGACAAGAAGTGGCAGCCTTCCGTCTTGCCCTCTAATGTGTGCAATCAAAGCCAGGCAGAGCATGCAATCAAAACCAAGAAAGGGCTTCCAGTGGGCTAAAGCGTTGTTGTCCCTTGCAATAGAAAACTGACTTACAGGGGAAACTGAATTTGATCTAATGGATCGTTACAGTCCTCCAAAGGAAGATGAGAAAGATTTTCAGAAGTGAACTCTGCAGTTTATAAAACAACTTGCGATGGTGGGAGTGAGGATCCCCCACCCTCAGAGGCTCAAAGGCGTGAATGCTTGGTCCTCCATTGGTGGAACTGTTTGGATAGGAGTAGGGGGTGTGGCCTTGCTGGAGGAGGTGTGTCACTGGGGCTATAGGTTTAACAAGACCCCTGGCATTCCCGGTTAGCTCTCTCTGTCTCCTACTTGTGAGCTCCCAGCCACTGCTCCTGCACCATGCCGGCTGCCGTGCTCCCTACTGCGACAGCCGTGGATTCACCCTCTGAGACTGGAAACCACACGGAACTCTCCCGTAAGCTGCTTTTGCCATGTGCCTCTTTGCAGCAATGGAAAAGTAACTGAGACACACTTTAAGGTAAGTCCACAAAATGTTTATGGACAGATTGCACATGCCAATAGGATGGCTTCTTGGGTCCCCACCACCCAGAACACTGTTGAGGTCCCAGTTGCTCGCTCCCCTGCCCCGAGATGAACTGTTCCACGGCAGTACGAGTATGCATCCCGGCAACACTGCACACTTGGCTATAGCTTTGGAGTTGGTCTGAGAGCTGGGGGCCATCAGGTCTCCTGTTACTACTCTTCCTCCCAGGACCATGATGGCCACTCTGGGTCTCTTGCCTCTTCAGAGCAACTACAGAGTAAATATGTTGATGTTGCCTATGAGACAATGTAGGAAGCTATCACCATCATCATCACCCTCATCATCATCATCACCACCATCACCACCATCATCATTATCATTAGTCTTTATCTAGTTTATAGTTAGCTATGAAGAACTACACTGGGTGTGCAGGTGCAGGTCTGTAATCCCAGCACATCCGAGAGGCCTCAAGTCAGGAGGATTGCTGTAAGTTAGAGGTCAGTCTGGACTACACGGTGAGACACCGTCTCAATAAAACAAAACTAGGCCCATCAGCAGTGATGAAGGGATGTAGGGAGGCCTCAGGGGACTTCTCCTCCTCACCATTGATCTGTTTCCTGTGGGCAGATTCAAGCATGGGTATAGGGTGAGGGGGAGGGGGCTGTTGTGCCACTTGTCCTAATGGGTAACCTCAATCCAGTGTTCACGCAGATGATGCTGCTTAAACTAAATGGTCACAAACAAAACTAAAAGTCATGGATCTGGAAAGGGGCCATGTAAGGAATGGCTGTGTGTATGTGTATGTGTGTGTGTGTGTGTGTGTTTGTGTGTGTGTGTGCGCACGCGCGTGTGTGCATGAGATTTGGAGTATGTGTGGGATAGGAGGGGGTGTGGGAGGCAGAGTAACCGAAATATGTTGCATGCATGTATGCGTGTTTGTAGTTGTCAAAGAGTCAACATAACTGATAAAAATAAAGTTTTAAAAAGGAGAACAAAGAGTTAACAGTACAGATATCAAATCCCTCAACACATGAGCATGAACAACCTCTGTACTTAGATCTCTGACTCCTCTCTTGGGAGTTCTAGTAATCTACATGCATATTTTATGCTTATTTTGCATAAACAGCTGATTTTATAAACAGTATTGGATTTGAATTCCCCACTGAAAATCTACACGAAGCAGTTGACTTCGCTAATCTGACATCTGCAACTTTACTGCAATCACTTGTTAATCTGGGGAGGAAGAAGGAAATGTTTTACAAAAGTATGATGGGAAAGTGGTTTTTTTCTTTTTAAAGAACTGATTTTATTTAGTGTGTTGGGTGTGTGTGTGTGTGTGTGTGTGTACATGAGTGGCCCATGGAAGGCAGGAAAGGGGTTTCTGATTCCTTGATGCTGGAGTTACAGGTAGTTGTAGATGCCAGCTTGGATTCTGGGACCCAGACTCTGGTCCTCCGTAAGAGCCAGTATGTATCCTTAATCATGGAGGCATCTCTCCAGCCCCTGGTTTTCTTTTAGAAACATATTGGGAAGTTTCCTCTATGTTCTTATTCTGCTGTGTGTTCTCGTCATAAGTGGTGTTAAGTTTGCCAAGTGATTTCTCTGTACCACTTGATGTTGTCATATGGTTTTCCTTCTTTACTCTGTTGGTTTGTGGACAAGACTTATTCATCTTCCAAGTCCTGTCATTCACACATGGTGGCATGAATTGTTCTTGGCTGTGGTGCCTCTGAGTGCCATTCTGCTGGGTTTCCTGATACTTTGGAAGACTTCTATGTGTGTATTCATGAGAGGTCCTGCCTCATAGTCTTATTTTCCTATAGGTTCTTTATCTGTTTGGGTGATATAATGATTCTTTGTGGCCTTCAGGCAGAGGGTAAAAAGTATTTTCATGTTTATGTTTCTGTTCTTGGAAGAAATTACAAATAATGCAGAGAGACTGCTTATTAAACATGAGACAAACCATCTGGGCTGGGCTTCTCTCTCTCTCTCTCTCTCTCTCTCTCTCTCTCTCTCTCTCTCTCTCTCTCTCTCTCCTCTGTTGGATCACTACCAGCAATCCAACATCTTTACTCAATAGAGATCTCTTCCTACTTATTCTCATTATGTAGGTTTTCACCATTCTGTCTTTCAAGAATAAGTCTATTTATTATTTAAATATCAGAAATCAAATTTATAATATAGACTTATTTGTAATTTTCTTAATTATCACTTCAGTGTCTATGAGGCCAGTTAGTATTAACGACACCATTTTTAATATTTTATTTTTTTAACCTGTGTGTTTTGGCCTGCATATATGACTGTGCATCATGCCAGTGCCTGGTGCTTATAGAGGCCTGGAGAATGTGTTGCATCCCTTGAAAATGGAGTCACAGATGATTGTGAACCACCACGTGAGTGCTGGGGACCGAACTCAGGTCCTCTAACTGTCCTTAACTTCTGAGTCATCTTTCTAGACTCATTTACAATATTAGTCTCCTCCCCCCATGCCAGTAGGCGCAGGTTACAGAGATTCCTCATTTTCTTCCTCTGCTTATGCTACTACAGAGGCCAAGTGGCTTATAACCAAGAACATTTGCATCTCACTCTTCCGGAGGGTGCAATCCTAAGTCAAGGCCACCAGACCCAATGTCTACTGAGAATCAACTTCCTGGTTCTGCTTATGTCCTGACACTGATGTGGGGGGCACAGCTCGTCCAGGCCAGTCAGGACCCCATCACCTCCCAAGGGGATCACCTGCAGTGTTGCCATCTTGGGGGTTGGGACTTCAGACTGTGGCTTTGGTGAGAACATAGCAAGTCCACAGCGTGGGTCTTGGGGGTTTGTTGAGTTCCTCTGTTGGTGTCCTTTTCTACTCGGTTGGCTTCCTGTTAAGCTTTCAATGCTTCGGTCCTTGGGTTTGATTTGGGCTGCATCTGCCCTTCTCCCTCTCATTCCCTGAGGTGTGAACACACACTATGGGCGTCATGGCTTCCTTCTTTTCTGATTGCTGTGTCTCATTCAAGAAGCCTCCCACACATACAGCATTCTCCACAGCCCACAAGTTCCAATGAGCTACATTTTCATGTTCATTTAGCTTGAAATATCACAAATTTCACTTCGGTCTTCTCGCTTGGGCCCGTGTGGTAGTCAAACACATATGGCTCCATCTTGGAGGGTTTGGCATCACACAGCCACAGATGTGTGGTTCAATTCCTTTGTGCTCCGGGAACATCACTGACGTCACAGCAAGCATTTGGGTTTGTGAGGTATGGCTACAGCAAAGAAGCAAGTGTCAAGTAGCTCCTTTGAGGAGTGCCTTCTCCTCTGGTCTGTTCTGACGGATGCAGAACAGATTCTACAGGCCTGTCCTGGTGTCCTGAATCATTCTTGGCATCCTGAATCAGCCATTTCTCAATGCATTTGCAACAGAGAGACTAGATGGCAAGTGGAAACCGGTTTGTTTCTCCCCCTTTCTGTTGATCTTGGGGCATCATCCCCCCCCCCCCGCAGTCCTCTCTCCTCCATGGCTGAAGCTCCTGATGAGCAGGCTGCTGACCTGCAGCTCCTGACAGACTCGTTGCCCCGTGATGCTGCCCACCAGCTCCTGGTCCTGCTCCAGGATGGCAGAGTGTAGGTGGACTTTCCTTTCCCACCCACCAGTTCCCAAATAACTGACACAGAGATTCTATATTAACTGTAAATGCTAGGCTGATAGCTCAGGCTTGTTACTAACTAGCTCTTACAACTAAAATTAACCCATTCCCATTAGTCTATGCATTGCCACATGGCTGGTGGCTTTATCTCTCCTCCAGCATGTCTTGATCCCTCTGTGTTTCCTGGTGACTCCTCTGATTCCACCCTTCCTCCCAGAATTTTCCTACTCTGGCTCTCCTGCCCTATCTCTCCCTGTGTGGCCATGGGCCAGGCTGCTCTTTATTAACCAATGAGAGCAATATGTGTTTACAGTGGGCAGATATTGTTGAGCAGCAGCAGAGGTTTTTGCGGCTCCCGGTCTTTCAATTCCCCTCTGCCACCAAGAACTAGCTCCGTGTACTAAATCGTCCCTTAAACCGAGTGAGCTTCTCTTTTCCTGACTGCCCCACTAAGGCTCACACAGTTATTTCTTCCTTTTGTAACCCTTGCCTCTCTGTGCGCATCTGCTTCACCCTACCCTTTGTTTCAAAAACTGTCTTTCTGCCGCTTCATCTCCTGACCATCAATGTCGCCGATGGCATGCCTCGAGATAATTCCTACCCTGCCCCAGGACACAGTGAGGTGCCAGGTGCACCGAGGCAGCTTCAAGCGTCCAGGGATCTGTGGACACTGTAATTCACGTCCAGGGATCTGTGGACACTGTAATTCACGTCCAGGGATCTGTGGACACTGTAATTCACGTCCAGGGATCTGTGGACACTGTAATTCACGTCCAGGGATCTGTGGACACTGTAATTCACATCCAGGGATCTGTGGACACTGTAATTCACGTCCAGGGATCTGTGGACACTGTAATTCACGTCCAGGGATCTGCGGACACTGTAATTCACGTCCAGGGATCTGCGGACACTGTAATTCACGTCCAGGGATCTGTGGACACTGTAATTCACGTCCAGGGATCTGCGGACACTGTAATTCACGTCCAGGGATCTGTGGACACTGTAATTCACGTCCAGGGATCTGCGGATACTGTAATTCACGTCCAGGGATCTGCGGACACTGTAATTCACATCCAGGGATCTGCGGACACTGTAATTCACGTCCAGGGATCTGCGGACACTGTAATTCACATCCAGGGATCTGCGGACACTGTAATTCACATCCAGGGATCTGCGGACACTGTAATTCACGTCCAGGGATCTGTGGACACTGTAATTCACGTCCAGGGATCTGCGGACACTGTAATTCACGTCCAGGGATCTGCGGACACTGTAATTCACCACAAGATTCATTTGCTAGGGCTGCTATGGTGCGGGGCAGTGAACTGGGTGCAGAGACGGACGGCGTGTTCGTGTTCACTGCCGGTGCTTGACACCGCAGTCTGAAAGCATGGCGCCGGGTGGGCGGCCCTGCCTCTGAAGCCAGGTAGAGACACCTAACCTTCCTACCCCTCCCAGATTTCACCATCTCTGGGTGTGTCACCCCAACCTTCCCCTTCATCTTTGCGGGGACTCTTTTTCTATGAGCTGAGTCTCCTCTTGAGCCCCCAGGGCAGTCATATCTCAAGATACTTCATTATGTCTGCAAAAGGCCCTTGGGAGGCTGAACTTGAGCATCTTTAAGGCACCATGAGGCCTAGAGTATTCAGTCTTGCCAGTGTTCAGCCGTGATTCTCCATGCTACAGGCAAGGTTCCCACTCTGCAGAACTGCAGAAGGTACGGATGGAAGGAAGGCCTGATGGTTTCTAGAAGATTGGGAGTCCAAACAAAGGGAACACTGACTGTCAATTAGATCCCCCTTGTTCATACAGAATGTTACCTCACAAATTAGGACAAGATCCAAGGCCTCCCCAGTATATTGGTACACTTAGAATCTCATCTCGGTTGACTTAATATTGGCTCGCATGGCCTGAGATTTTTTTTTTTAACCTCAGTCTATCTCAAAATAATTTCCCAACAGCCTGGTGGGCTTTTAAACTATTCATTAAGAACAAGTATGTGCAAATACATCCAATAGTGAAAATATAGACCCTACTGTGAGGCTCTCCAGCTTCAGAATTGCGATTCTAACTGTATAAAAGTCCACTGAACTTTAGAGACGTTGGGTGTGGTCAATTTCACTGTTTGGTGTTTTTTTAATTTCCAAGCTTTTATTTTGGAGGGTTAGAGTCTCTCTGTATAGCCCTAGCTGTCTTGGAACTCTCTATGTAGACCAGGGATAGATTCACTGTCTCTTGCTGGGATTAAAGGTGTATTTATGCATGACCTATTTGCAATATTTTCATAATAAAGTTTATTTAAATATAAATAATAAAATATGCATTGGAAGTTGGAAGTGATAGTTCATGCCCACGAACCAAGCACTTGAAAGGTAAAGCCCTGTGTTATGTGCCATTATCCTAGGGAAGGTGTGAATGAATGTCCACTTACCTTAAATAGAAAAAAACCTACAAAAGATCAAAGTCCAATTTGGAGAATCAATTATTTTAAATTGGGATACTTATAGACATTTGCATGAGGAGTCGTTTATACAGTCGTGATGACTTAAAGATAACTGTATCACCAAAGCCCACTCTAGGATAAGTGACAGCTCATGAAAGGTGGAAGCCTGGAGCTCAGTGCATAACTCTCGGGCAGCTCAACAGATGGAAAACTGCTCTTTGCAGGTGGCTCAGTTACTGTGAACCTCTTCCAGGAAGTTCACCTGGTCTGAGAGTGTCTCTCAGTGTCTTTACAGCTTCTATAAACCAGGTAGGGAACCTTCTCAGTTTCAGGAACTTCCTAATGCTCATGAGTTGTTCACTCACTGAGACTAAGGAGGAGAGTTAACTGGGAGGGTTGGATTTGGGAGGAAGTTGCCACATCACAGCAGGAGGGTCAGGAGTTCCATGTCTGTAAGGTGAAAGTAACCTGGGCTATGTGATGTCTTGTCTCAAGAAAATAAGAAGAGAGAAAATTAAAGATGCATTTAGAATTCAAGTCAAAACACCAGACAAAAAATGCACAAAATAAGCTCTGCCCAATAGAAGTTGTTTGCTTTAATATGCATATATGTCTTTACTGAAACCATGTACCTATCTATTTATCTATCTCTATATCTAATCTATCTGCCTACCTACCTATACATATACACATGTGCACACACACATATGCACACACATGCACACATAGACATGCATGCACACACACACACACACACACACAGAAGCCTACTTGTTGGGTTAACATTTAAACTGACTAACAAAAAAGTAACAAGAACACCCTGGATTGTCAATGTCTCATTAGTCAAACATCTCACTAATTCACAGAGCCTTAGTTTCAGGTTTTACAGTGTTTGGTTTTATTTCCTATGACACTTTTTTATAGCAAGCTAAAGAGACAGCTTCTCCTTGCTTCTTTCCTTACCAAGTCCATCCAGCAACCTAAGAAGGGCATTGAGACAGGACGAAGAGCCTGAGGTGCAAGATGATGGACAGATGCTCTACGGAAACTTTTGGAGAAATCTCTCTGTGGGTTCCTCTCCCTTTTCCTTGAACTCCAGAAAGCTATGCTTGGCTAATCCCCTGGAGATTTTTTTGATCACAGCAGGTTCAAGAGGAGCCCAGGGCAACATAAGCAGGAGTCCAGATTCAATAATGCTTTATTTAAAAGGAAACAGCACAGAATCCTTTCTACCACCCAGGTACAATTGGGTGACAGTTTCAAGTGTGAGTATAGTGTCACCTGTTTTGTCTTGTTCTGTTATTTCTTTGATACAGAGACGGTTGCATGATTTGTCACTAAAGCCCACATTAGAAGAACGTCAATGGAAGGCAGACACAGTGCCATTAGGATGGTACTAAGATTGTGTAATTAATTTTGCACAATGGAAGCGTAGAAGAGTTGGACGGATCTGGAAGAACCAGATCATAATGCACAAAATAATAATGATACACACAGTCATGTGTTGCTGTAGTTTTCTGTCCCGCCAAGTCCTGCCACGCTCAGCCCCAAATAAGCACACAAAGATACTGTACTAATTATAAAACCGTTGGCCTATGGCTAGGGCTTTTATTGGCTAGCTCTCTCTTAATTATTAACCCATTTCTATTAATCTATGTATTTCCAAGTGGTTTTGGCTTACTGGAGAATGTCTGGACCTGTGTCTCCTTTGGTGGCTACATGGCATCACTCCCCGCCCCCTCTCTCTCCCTCTGTCTCCTTCTCCTTCCTCTCATAGCCCTGCCTGTACTTCCCGCCTGGCCAATCACAGTTTTACTCATCAACCAGTAAGAGAAATATATATATATATATATATATATATATATATGCATATATATATATATCCCATCAGTCATGACTGACCAGCATGTGTGATGTGTGTTTGGAGGTGGTGGTGATTGGACTTCACAGAGGAAGGTCAAAATGAGGGCGTGAACTGTAGTCTCACATCAGCAACGTGAAAAAGGTCGCCAGTTTCTTCCTGGTACATGGGGGCGGGGTGGGGAGAGGATCATGAGGATGCAAATTTGCTAAGAGTTCGGACCACACAGTGGGGAAGGGACCAGACCTAGAGCAGCTGAGCTAATGAAAGGTCTGGAAGTGTAAATAATGTGGTAAGTTCTCTCTTCCAGAATGGGGCAGGAGCCGCCATGGGTTCTCAGGCTCATTGTTGCAGGAAAAGACAGGGCTGCGAAAGTAGGTGTCAAGATGAACTCTATTTACTTACGGCTTTGAAGTGATTGCTCCTGTTGGGTTCCACTGCCTCTGATTTCGAGAGTGCCCCGGGGTTCTGTGATTGAAAGTTACAGAAAGCTCATTAAATTGGGCCCGGTACAAGAGAAAATGAATGTACAGTGAGCATTCTTGGTGGGAACCCTCCCAGCGGCCCTCAGTCACCATGATGTTGACAAGGATCGTTTGGTTCAGCGATGATGAACAGCAGCCAAGAGCCTGCTGGGTGCCAGGATGCCAGGCAGGCTGCAAACAATCAGTGCAGAGACTTCAGAAGCAGCTTGGGAAGTGATTCTGGAACCTTCCACGTCACGGGTTAGAAGCCTAACTGCCAACGAGGTACAGTGGCCTAGCTAAGGTTATAAACTTACGACTCAAAGCCCATACACTTTATAAGACATGAGTGGGGAAAAAAATCGAGGTTCTTGTTTATTGCAACAGAGGAAGCAGGAGTTAAAAGAGAGGGGGTTGAGGGGCATCTGGGACCTTCCTGCTGTCTGTGAAACTCAGTTACTTGGGAAATAATGTTGGGAATGAAGTTAACACTGTGTGGTCTGTTAAGCTCTAACGCCTTGAACAACCAGCTTTGGATTCTGGCCTGAGCTCATGGCAATGGCCCTGCTTCCCCAGTGAAGGAAGGAGGCTCTCTTTATCTTCAGGTGTGAGGGAAGAGCACCAGGAGGCTCAACACCCGGTGTCCAGCTCAACCACCCCTGGATCATGCTGTTTGCTTTGGGAGAATGACCACATGGAAATACAACCTTCGTCAGCAGAGAACGTAGGACCTTCCAGACTCAGGTCAAGCCTAGGAATATCCTGGTGCTGATGGCTCCAGGGTCTGATTTAACCAGTGACAGTTCAGGGGCTCACATGCTCCTTCTCTCTAGGGCTCGGAAACACCAGGTTGGCATGAATTCAGGTGCACGCACCAGCTAACACTGACATTTTCTATCAGATAATTACCAACTTCGCAACACCATGCAGCATAGCAGTGTCCTGTTTTCCAGAGCACAGAAGAAGCCTTGGGCCAAGGGACTGACAGAGTGGCAGAAGCTTCCCTCAGGGAAGCTCCAGGGCTCACCTGTGTAGCCAATCACAGACCTTCTAGTTTGCTCTTGTGCTGTCACAAACAACCACCCCAGACTCAGCCTAACACAGCATCGTTTCTGTAGCCCACAGTTCAGGTGTGGGGCAACTTGACAGACGTCTGTTCCTACCCTACCTACGTGATGGAGAAGGGTGTGTGGCCAGTGGGGCTCCTGCTGGAAGGTAATGGGAGGAAGCCACTCCGGGTAGTAAAGGGGACCAGCATCATCCAACTGCTTCTCCAAAGATCTCTCAGCTTCGGGGAAAGATCAAAGTCTTTGTGACCTTGATCCTGTGATCCTTCTGGTGCACTTTCCCCTCCAATGTCATGCTCCCCCTGACCCCCTAACCTTATAAGCAGAGCCTCTGGCCTCCACATTCTTACTGACAGTCAATGTAGGGTGACTCATTGTCTTCCTAGGTGATGGAGGATGCATCATCTTCCGTGTTACATGAACTCGGTCTCTCTCTCTCTCTCTCTCTCTCTCTCTCTCTCTCTCTCTCTCTCTCACACACACACACACACATTTCTCTGCTATGCCGAATTTCTTTGATAACTCAAGAAGCCTCCTGCTTCAGTATTCGTGTGGTGGTTTGGGTGAAGGATCTCCTAAAGACCCAGCTGGCAAGGTGTGGTCCCCAAGGTTGCACTATTTGAAGTATGGCACCTTCAGAAACTGGATGCTTGTGGGAGTTACTAACGTTAGGAACTCTCAGAGAAGAACACAGGACTGTAGGCCAATCCTGTTTTTCTCTTGGCTTCTTGCCTGGGATGTATGATACCGGCTTTGTTGATTTATCCTCTGGGGCACAACACCCTTCACAGAAGTCTAAAACAACGATGCTACTGGCCCTTAGACCATGTACCTTAGAGCCAGAACCATGAGAGAAAGGAATCTTTTTATGTTCATGAGTTAATTTCCTTAGGTATTTTGTTACAGTGATAAACAGCTGGCAAGTATAAATGTCTAGCATAGTTTAATTCCTGGTTCCTTCTACAAAGCTGTCTAAGTTAGGGTTTTCTGTTGCTGTGAAAAGACACCCTGGCCACAGAAACTCTTATAAAGAAACATTTAATCCAGGGCACTCACTGACAGTTTCAGAGGCTCAGTCTGCTACCATCATGGTGGGGTGTAGGTGACAGTTTCAGAGGTTCAGTCTGCTACCATCATGGTGGGGTGTAGGTGACAGTTTCAGAGGTTCAGTCTGCTACCATCATGGTGGGGTGTAGGTGACAGTTTCAGAGGTTCAGTCTGCTACCATCATGGTGGGGTGTAGGTGACAGTTTCAGAGGTTCAGTCTGCTACCATCATGGTGGGGTGTAGGTGACAGTTTCAGAGGTTCAGTCTGCTACCATCATGGTGGGGTGTAGGTGACAGTTTCAGAGGTTCAGTCTGCTACCATCATGGTGGGGTGTACGCATGGTGCTGGAGGAATCGCTGAGAGTTCTAACTCTTGCAATCAACAGGAAGTTGACTGACTGCCACACTGAGGGAAGTCTGAGCAAAGGAGAACTCAAAGCCCACCCCCCCCACAGTGACACCCTTCCTCCAACAAGGCCGTAACTCCTAATAACACCGCTCACTTCAGGGGCCATTTCCTTTCAAGCCGTCTTTCTTGCTTCTTTATAAAGGAAACCCCAGCCAGGTTTACAAATCTCAGGTCGAAGAAGCTGATGTTCCTTCATTTTCTGAGCATCCATTCACAGTGCACCGAGTTGGTACTGAGGACATAATACTGCTTCTCTCACAGTGTCCAGGGGTGGGGGGAGCTCGGAAGACCGGGTTCTGACTCAGCAGGTTAGGTCAGAGTAATTCCAAAGAAAGTGACCCACCAAGAAAGATTCCCAAGTCACCAGAGCCAGCTGGAGAGAGAGCTGGGGACATGAGGTGGATGCTGTGGGCAGGAAGAAGGGCATGGAGGTGGGGTGACTGCGGATGACAGCCAGATGGGACGCGGAGAGACAGACACAGTGAGTGGGGAGACAGAGCTCAGAGGGGCTGAAGACTGTGAGCAACCACAGTGAAGACCAAGGCTCAAGCCAGAAGGAAGCTGGAATAACCAGACTCATGTCAAACACGCAAAACGAAATTTAGCAGGCACTTTTCTCCTCTTTGAACCGATTACCAGTTCCCCTTGGCTATCTTAGTCCCTCTGGCTCCCCCTACCTAAAAGTACCAAAAAGGTAATGGCCATGCCTTCTGTTCGTGGGCTGTGGTCCAGGATCCAGAGGACAGTCTTTGTCGCTGGGGAATACAGCTGCAGAATCCTATTAAGAGTGTGGCTCTCCCTCTTCAGCCAGTCCGCCATCTGTCTCTCCACCAAAGGGCTACTTTGAGGTCGCATAGAGCTAAGAGCCATGTGTGGACCAGGGCCTTGTCCCATTTCCTGCCTGGTGAAGACCCTTGGTCTTGCAACTCCATGCCTGACCCTCAGTGTGTGTGCTCAGAATCTCTCATAGCTCATGCAGACTCTCTCACACTCACCAGCCGCACTCCAGAGCTCTTCTCATGCCTGGCATTTCCTGTCTGACCCTACGTCATGTGCAACAAGTGTTAAACTGGTCCCCCAGGATCATAGAGAATTTACCTTGCCGGAGAGAGCTCATGCCGCTATAGGACTCCTTGATGATCATATTAACTGGAGTCTAAGAAATGGCCTCCTTGGTAACAACCCCTTTGTCTAAGGAGAAGATGTGTGACATTTCCTTTCGAGAGGGGATGGAGTCACCTTCTGAGGGAATGACAAGAAGGCATCTGAGGGTCGGTCACTTGCTTTTCCAACTGGTGCCTTTCCATTGCTTCTGGGAGTTGAAATCTACCATCTTCCTGAAACACAATGGGAGCTGAGTCAAGGAATCAGCCAAGCAGTGTATATCCAGGTGCTGGCTGCCCAACCTATTGGCCTGATAGCAAAATTCGCTGTCTTCCTCAACGAATATCTGAAACCAAGCTAGAAAGATGCTTATGGTCTGCTAGCAGAACGTGTTAGCTTTTAACTTTCACATAAAACAGAATAAAAGAGTACCAAATGTCAATGATAGATAAATATATAAATAAATAAATAAAATGCTGGCTTCTACTTATAAGAGATTCTTGCACACGCTCCTGACAGAGCCAGGCAGGGAGGCATCAGCCTAGTCATTCCTCAGGGAGAGAGACTGTTTTCAACTAGGTTGCAGGCATTAAAAAGATGCCAGATGTGCACATACTACTCTCTCTGTATCTATAACTGTGTACATCTCCAGATACCTCTAACCAGGCACGTCCCCCCGCCCCCCTGCACATATGCATATACACGTACACACGCATGCACGAACACACACACGCACGCACACACATGCATGCACATGCACACGCACACATGCACGCACGCATACTTCTTGCATCGAGCATCCTACCTGCTCCCACTGTCAGGAACTTCCGCCTGCATGGCTGTTCTCAGAGAGGTGTTGCTAACACGTGGAAGGACAGATTGAGAAGAAATGCCTGAGGTCACCTTGAGGCCACATCCTCTCTTGTACCTTGATTCTGAACAATTCTTTCTGTCGTGGGAATCCATTTCAGCCAATAGCTTTGGGATCGTAGGGCGTGGCTTCAGCGTGCGGATGTGATCCCTTATAAGGAAGAGGAGGGGTTGGTCGCTCTGGCTCTGTCTTGGCGTGGTGGTCCGAGACCTCACCCTCATCCTACATCATGGCATCCTGTGCCTCCAAGGGCAGAGGACCGCAGCGGCTCCTTACCTTCAATGTGTGAGTGCTCCCTAAATGGACATCTGTTATTCTTTTACTCTGCGTTCCTGGACTTCCTTAATCCACCCACATCTTCCAGTGTGGTTCCTATGCCATCTGAAACCTATCTATCAGAATGTCATTATTTTCTGTGTGTGATACGTGTGGGTCCCTTGGGATGTTTACTCAGTCACCTTATGTTTTTGAGACAGGGTCTCTTCTTAAAACCCACTGTTCACCATTTTGGCAAGGCTAGTGGGCCAGTGAAGAGCCTCCTGTCTTTGCCCCAAAGCCCTAGGGTTACAGAGGTGTAACTACCATGCTGACGCTAGAGATCTGAACTCAGTATATCATAGCCATTGACCAGGCACGGTATCAACAGAGCCATCTTCTCTCCCTGCTTAGAAACACCACTTTTCCTAGTCTCACCCTCTAAGCTGAATTACAGAAAGCTGCACCTCCAACTGGCAAATATACAGAAGGGACCAGGCGGCAACTGAAATGGTCACGTGCTCTGTAAGAGAAAGAGTGAGGCTCCCAGAGACCACGTACCATATAAAATGCAAGGTAAAACACTGGAAATCCAGTCTGTAGGTCCAAGGTGGCTATCTGCTCTAGGAAACTATCGTGGCAGAGCACCCACATGGCTGGTTGATGATTTCCTTATTAGATATTCAAGTCCTTTAATTGGCATCTCAGGTAGAACGGTATCCATCAAATGACAATCACAAAAGAAAGAACAGTAGAAGAGAGAACACTTGGCAAGAGGTTCCAGTGAGCAATGCTGCTGGTGCCTCCCTCAGGAGACAGAAAACCATTGAGCTTGGGAACATGGGGTGCAGGGTGGCATTGAGGGGTGGTAGAGGGAGAAGAGGCTAGTCCAGGTTAACCTAGATTCTGGACTCAGGTAAAGAGAAAGTTGGGTCAGTTGTGTCGTGATGACGTTCCAGGCTGTGGATGGGTGGCAGTATTTTATGCCATAAAGTCTCTAGGAACTCCCAAGGCAAGCATGAAGATGAAGTTAAAAGCGAGCTTTTGATCAAAAGATCCAATCTGTGATAGGCTGGGGCCTGTGGGGGGGTTGGCGAAGACAAAGTTGTAGTAGCATGTGTATGTGTTCGGAGAGCGATGGGGTGGGAGGTGGGTGTGAGCATGGGTCAGGGTGGACTGTGTGAGCACGGGTTGGTGTGAGCATATGTTTGTGGAGGGGGGTGGTCTGGTTGGGAGTGGACGGTGTGAATGCCTCCATGGGGGAATCGCCCAGATCAGTCTGGCCTGTGAGCACGTGCGTGGGGGCATTGCCTGCGTAGCTGGATGAGGTGAGAGATCCTACACTTGGGTGAAGTCGAGGGACCCCACCTGTTACCTGGGCAGAGCCCCACCATGTTTCAGTCACCGGATTGGATAAACATGAAGGGAGATGGCAGAGCGTAAGCAGCATGCTGCAGCATGGATGGCCTCGCGTCTCCTTGTTCTTCGCTGTGGAGGTGCTGCTAGGAGTCTGCCTTGACTTCCCCAAATGATGGGATGTAGTTGAATTATAAGAAAACGAACCTCTTTCTCCTTCCAGTATCCTTTTCCCAGGGTGTTTCATTATAGCAATCGTTATGAGGCTAGGATAATGGGTTCACATCAATCAGCAACTGGGTTAGGGCAGGGCTGTCTCTTTGGCATTCAACTGGGTTAGGGCAGGGCTGTCTCTTTGACAGTCAACTGGGTTAGGGCAGGGCTGTCTCTTTGACAGTCAACTGGGTTAGGGCAGGGCTGTCTCTTTGACAGTCAACTGGGTTAGGGCAGGGCTGTCTCTTTTGTAGTCAACTGTGTTAGAGCAGGGCTGTCTCTTTGGCAGTCAACTGGGTTAGAGCATGGCTGTCTCTTTGGTAGTCAACTATGTTAGAGCAGGGCTGTCTCTTTGGCAGTCAACTCAACACAACCTAGATTTACTTGGGGAGAGGGGAACCTCAGTAGAATTCCCTTGACCAGGATAGCCTATGGCTGTCTGTGAGAGACTGCCTTGACTGATGGTTGATATGGGGTGACCCAGCCCATTATCTGGAGTCATCCCTAGGCAGGTGATCCTGGCTGTACCAAAAAGGAAGGTGAGCATGCCGGAGGGAACAAGCCAGTGAGTGTCAGTTCCCGTTGAGTTCTTGCTCCCACACCTGGAGGCGGAAGCCGAACAAGTCTTTTCCTTCCGTGTTGGTTTTGGTCAGTGTTGTCTCACAGCTGCAGAAAAGCAAACTAGGAAACCTCTCCATCCTCATACTAGGCCTGTTCAGACTTAATGCTTTTTCATGAATTAAGTTTCCCATTTCTCAGAATATGTCCGTTTCATCCAGACATTTGACTTGCAAGAGAAAGTTGGTTGCATTTTCTTGTAATAGTTTTATTTATATAAATAGATCTCAACGCCTTTACTTTCATTTCTGATTTAATAGTAACTCAGGTCCTTTTTAAAAAGTCTAGATCGCCATTAAGTTTTTTTTTTTATAACTTTATCAGTCTTCTCAAGGAACCAACTTTTGGTATTACTGATTTTCTTGATTTTTTTTCCCTTATTTTCTATTGGGCTGAAAACTCAAGTTCACTGCTGTTTACTATCTAAATCCTCGTCCCCAGTGTAATTGCTATTGCCACCCACCCTCGTTTGGTTTGTTTACCCTTCATGTTCTAGTTCCTTAAACTGTGAAGTTATTTGATGACCAAAACCTTCCCTGTTTTCAGCGTGGACACTCACTCACCTCTGCTCTGGCTGTGTACAGTTTGCTGTGCTGTGTTTCAATTTCATTCATCTCTAGGTAATTTGATGATGGGGGTGTCCTTCTGTATATATGTTTCTCTTATTGGTTGATGAATAAAACACCTATTGGTCAACAGCCATGCGGAAAGTATAGGTGGGGCTACCAGACGAAAAGAATTCTAGGGAGAAGAGGCAGAGAGAGAGGAGAGGTCATGTAGCTGCTGAAGGAGTAGCTTGTCAGACGGATTACAGGTAAGCCACAGCCTTGTGGCAACACATAGTTTAATAGAAATGGGTTAATAATTAAGAGAGAGCTAGCCAGTAAGAAGCCTAAGTCATGGTTTCTTATTAATATAAGTCTCAGTGTGTTTATTTGGGGCTAAAGCAGCTGTGGGACCAGGCAGACCAGAAACTCAGTCTACAGTTTCTAAGTCCCCTTCCTTTGATTCATTGATTGTGGAGTAACATGTTGCCTAATTTTTGCACATTTCTGGATTTTCCAGTGTTTCCTCTGTAATATACTTTTAGACTCACCCATTCTCCCATTCTAGCCAGAAAAGATACTTGGAATGACATCTACCGGCCTGAGACAGGACTCAGAGTCGGTGACAGTAGTGGCTGCATCTACTGTACCCAGTGTTCATGTCCACTGCAACTTAACACTTAGATCTTATGCTGAGAGTTTTTCACCTTCAGTTGACTTGAGAGATTCCAAATAGTTAGATTTCCTGGTGCAATGCTGCCTGGGTGTGGAGAGAGACGCTTGATGTCTCTTTGCCCCCTCTTCTGATTATACCCCTGTAGTTAAGCACTTCCTTCCAGTCGCAGCACCCTAAATACTGCCATTCAGGCACGTGGTGGGTGCACAATTACTGAGGGGTTGAAGAGACAGCTCTACAGCTAGGAGCGCTTGTTGCACTGACAGAGGCCACCAATCTCAGTTACCACCACCTACATCGGGCAGCTCACAACTAGCTGGTAACTCCAGCTCTATGAGATCCGTGCTCTCTCCTGGCCCCACAGGTACCTGTACTCATGGGTCCAGAGAACCCCCATCCCAATGTGCACGCGCACACACACACACACACACATACACACACACGCGCATGCACACACGTGCACACACTCGTGCTCACACACATGCACATGTGCACACATGCACACACACGCATACACGCATGCACACAAACATACATGCGTATGCACACATATGCGCATGCACACACATGCACGCACGTGTGCTCTCACACACGTGCACACGTGCACACGTGCACACATACGTGCACACACATGCACACACACAGGCACACAAACATACACACATGCGCACACACACGCAGACGTGCACACACACGTGCATACACATACACGTATGCACACACACATGCACACACATGCATACACACACATGCATGCATGCATGCACACACACATACACGCATGCACACATGCACACAAACATACACATGCGTGCACACATATGCGCATGCACACATGTGCGTGCACGCGTGCTCACACACATGCACGTACACACACAAACACATACGCGCATACATACACACTCACACAAATATACAAGTGCACACACACTTAAAACCATATAAAGGAAGGGCCTGGAGGGCTGACTCAGTGGTTAAGAGTGCTTGCCACTCGTGCTCTCCCGGAGGACTGCATTTGGCTTCCAGCACTTTGTCGGGCAGCTCACAACCACTCCTAACTCCAGTTTCAGGGGTTCTGATCCCTTCTCCTGGTCTTTGTGGGCACCTGCATGTGCTCGGACTACACACGGAGAAACACACAAACACACGTTATCTTTTTTTTCCCAAAATCTCTTAAAGCACGTGGGGGATATTTTACGTTCTTTATCTTTGGTGCTGTGTCTGATGCCCCGGGAGCCTTTTATACTAAGTGACAACATCTCAGTTCAGGAGCCGCCAACAGGGGAGAATCACGGCTGACAGCCCCCATGCTGGGTGACATTTGTGAAAGTGAAGTCAAGGGAGAGTCACACTGTGGGGCCAAGCTCTCAGCCCCTCTCCAGTCTGCAGGCCTCGTTGCACAGGCTCCTGGGTAGACTCAGGGAAGGAGACAGACAGGGGAGTCATCCACACAACTAACGCTAAAGCCAGGAAAGTCTGGGAAAGTGGTCAAGGAAGACTTGGGCAGAGGCGTGGGGTGGCCTGACATCAAGAGCAGCTCACCTCCTGCTTATCTGCGGTACGAAACGTGCCACACCCAGAAGAAGGATGCTAGCCCTCTGCCCCTGGCTCCCTCCCCCATCTTACCTATGGTGCCCCCCCACACACACCTCACTCCAAGATGTGACAATCAGGACACTGTCCAGTGTGTCCTGGGGTATACATGCCCCTGATTTAGAGATTCACACACTGTGTAGATGAGAGGAAGCCACCAAAGGAGACTAAGGAGATGCCTGCGACCGGAGATGGAGAAAATCACCCCAAGCAGACTGATACTGAGTAGACAGTGTATGTAGGGAACATCATCGTGACTGGGGAAACTGGCTTTTCTGATGGTCAGGTAAACCAGCATGATGCATATAAAAGCTGTATTTATTTAACCCAATATACAGTAATAGTGTGTTGGCTGCTTGTCTGTTGCCATGATTTAAAAAAAAAAAGCTGGCAAAAAGTAACATAAGAGAGGAAGTGTACTCAGGGGCATGAGTCTGGTCAGGAAGCTGAGTGATCACACTTCAGTCACACACAGGAAGGAGAGGAGGGTTTTGGGGAGGGGGAGGCAGGCAGGGAGGGAGAGGGGAAGTGGGAGGGAAGTGTGGCTGTAAAAAACTGTAAAACTCACCCCTAGTGACATTCTTCCTCCAGCAAAGCTGCATCTTCTAAATGCTCCCCGTGGCCTCCCAAATCAGTGCTACCAAGTGGGCATCGAATGAGCCTGTAGGGCTTGGGGGAGGTGGGCGGGACGGGGGCGGGGCGGGGACGGGGGCGGGGACGGGGGCGGGGACGGGGGACCACTCATCCCAAACCCCACAGGTGGAAAGTGGTGCATAATGAGCCGGGCATTGTGTTTGGTGATCTGTGAGGCGTGAATCACTCCACACTGAGGAGGGACAGAACAGCCTGTGTGGCTCCCCCAGAAGGACTCCCTCGGCCCGCGCGCCCATCGCAGGCAACAGGCAGCAGAGAAGACAGCGCTCAAGTCAGACCTTCAAATAGCAAACGCGCAGAGAGAGGGGGATTAATATTTCTCAGAAAACACAGTGTCATGTTTATTCCACTTTCTGCGACTTATTAAATTCTCCGCTACAATAATTATAGCCATGTATTGTCAGGAAGGATAAACACCAGAGAAACTTATTACTGTCAGAGACCATTAGTAAAACCACACACTTCGCCTACAGACGGAAAAAGCAGCAAAAACAAAGTTATTAAAACTCATTTTTTTTTGGAGTCTGCTTGTGTCCTTGGGCTGAGTTCTGGAGCAGGGGGAGGAAATGGATGGCTCTGGTAATTTCCCTTTACCTCACTTCATTAACAGCGAAATCTTGCCTCTGCCAATTAATCTTAACAAATGTTCACCCCCTTCCTCAACACAGAGTCTGACTTCGTTTCTAGCGTGGCTGTGGTGTGCCAGTGTGCTTCCTAACGGCTCTTCGTTATGGGCGTCTCTAAAGGAGGTGGCTAAGCGTTAGAGCGCATGAAGGGTCCAGCGCTACAAAGGACACTGTGACCAGAAGAGGAGTGATGACTACAATAGCCATTTGTTGGCTGCTTTCTGTGATTTTGTTCCTTCCTCCCTTCCTTCTCCTTCCCCTCTCTCCTATTGCTTTCCCCCCTCTCTCTCTCTCTCTCTCTCTCTCTCTCTCTCTCTCTCTCTCTCTCTCTCTCTCTCTCCTCTCCTCTCCTCTCCTCTCCTCGTTTCCTCCCTCCAGCCCTGCCTTCTTCCTCCTGTTGCTCTCTCTTAATGAAGACACTGCAAGGAGCAGACGTTTTGGCCTGTAGACCTCTTCTCTGCCATCAATAACAATAACCTTTTGCTGGGTTGGAACGTTGCCTGGTGGAGGGAGGGGAGAAGCCGGCAGAAACCAAGCAGACTCAGGAAGTTCATGGAAATGGTAGGACTCACATATTCCCACCCCGAGGTTCCATGAACAGCCAACAAATGCCGGGGTGGAGGACGCTCTCCCCTGGAACTGCTTGAAGATCATGCAGGCTTTGATGAGCTGTCATCCTTGCTGGAGTGGGCCTGTTAGGGTAGAATCGATTCTCTGGTCCCCTATGTCCACATCTCCCGAGGGTAGATCATGCATTCAGTAGCCTCTCCCTCATCAGGTTGCCTATTCTCTGTCTGAGAGGGATTAACCATTTGTCAAGATCTGGATGACAGGGAGCCAGCTTTGGGAATCAAAGTATCTCTAAGTTGAAGATACAGACCAGCACAATCATCTAGCACAGGATTGAAAACAAGAACTATTTTGTCCCAGTGGGAAGTCTTCAGTTCAGAGATAATTTCCCCTAACCCAGATCTAGGAGTTAAGGGTCTTTGCGTCGGAATCTGTGGGTGGTACTCCTGTGTGTGGTTGAGACACTGGACTCTTGGAGATCCGTGTTCCTGTGAGGGTGGCACCCAACTCACAGGTCCACACGGCGTCTGAGCCTAATTTGGAGATGGTAACCACAGTACATGGCAAGGGCTGGGACCTGTGGTTGCTTAGACACAAAGCACATCTGGACAAGAAGAACCTTCTAGCATTCCTTAGTGTCGATGGAACCCTTCCGTCTATGGGTGGTCCTGGTTATTTCAATGACATTCTTTTTGCATGGCTCTGTGTAAATTTAGGCATTTTTAGATAATTTTTAAAATAAGTGGGAATACATAACTATTTTTAAAAAACGGTATCTGGTCATCGTGTTTAACCGGCACAGCCAGCCAGAGCGGGAACCAGTGGATGTGATAGTCACTTCCAGGACAGAAAATAAGTTGACCGCCCAAGTCCATTTATTCCATGGATTTAAATTGCCTGATAAGGGCCAGCTGCTTGGAATGGGGAGAATTTAATAAGCCAGCTCTTCTCTCCACCTAGACGATTTATGGAAAGCAGACTCTGAGAAATGTTTTTCTCACTTTTCTGTGGAATTGCTTTGGCTCTCAGAATTATGTTTCCAAATTAAAGATACTTTTCTGGACCACTGAAAGAAATGGGAAAGCCCTAGATTAGCATGTCCTATTAGGCCAACAGCTCCAAGCCTAGTTTATGCATTTACCTTTGCATTCAGCTTTTAAATGTTGTTGCATGCCTATTAAAATGAATAATAGCACATCTACTTTGAGGCCATTGATCAATTTAATTTTTCACTTAATGACTTGGTAGTTTATCAGAAACAAGAAAGTTTGGAATGAGGAAGCTATGTGTCATGGATAGATGAGGACAGGCATAGTTAATTCTAAAACTTTGACCAGAATTTGCAGGTTCATTTGCATAATTCTGGTCACAGGAAAGCATGTTGACATAAAGGATAATTGGCATGAATAATCCATATAAAACCTTTGATTTGTCTGGAGTCCATAAAATTGGAATATTTTCTCCCAAAGGGTCTCGCTCTCTCTCTCCTCCATTTTTGAAAATAATAAACTAAGAAGCACTTGTTTTTAAAAGAAATTAAGAAGAACAAGACTCAGTAGTTAGGAGTACTAACTGCTCTTGCAAAGGCCCTGGATTCAGTTACCAGCACCCAAGTGGCAGCTCACAAGTCTCTGAAGGCCTTCCAGGCCTGCCTGTGACTTCTCATGGAATGATATGTATTAAAAAAAAACCACAAACAAAAACATTCACAGGTATCCTCTCAACTATTTCTAGAACTTCCGTCGGGGTAAATGCCATGGGAAAGTGACTGATCCATTAAGGCATGCTGGAGCAGGTGTGCACACTTTGAGACGAGGACCAAAGAGTCCTGCGAACCAGCCAGGGGGGCACAGGCAGAGAGACCAGAAATGGGTGGAGCGGCCTATGCAAAGGTCCCGGAGGAAAAGACACAGCATCCCTGGGGAAACTGCAGAGGCCAGAGCGGAAGAATCAGTGATGGAGGGGATGAGGGAAAGCCCCACGTCTCTGCTGACTGCTTAAGGTCAAACAAGTGGCCTCCCAACCACACTGATGTGGGATCCTCCCCCTGGGGCTAGGAGGGCCTCCTCCCCTGTTTCTAACTCCTTAGAGTAGGAAAACCAGCCAAGGCTACAGAGGGCTGAAAGGACTCATTGCTGAGCCCAGTTCTTTAGCCTAACGGGGAGTCAGCCAAGGGAGAAAGTGACAGGAAAGTGTCTGCATCCAAGAAATCACAGGTGTGTGCTGGAGAGGCAGAGGACACAGTGATTAAGAGCTCTGGCTACTCTTGCAGAGGACCTGGGTTCGATTTGCAGAACCCACAGCAAGCAGCTCACAGATAACCTGAAACTCCAGCCCCGGGGGATATGAGCCCTCTTTTGGCCTCTGTGGACACCATGCACAGGAGCACACAAAAATCACAGAATTAAAAACGAGTCTTTGAGTTTTTCATTTTTGTGTATTCAGGATTCAGTATTCTGTTACGTAAGGAATATTTCCATACATGTGTTAGTTCCTTGAGCATGCCCTCATACTTCACCTCTCCCCTATGTCCCCTCCTTTCCCATGTAACCCCACATCCTCCCACTCCCCACATTCCCCCTATATCCCTGCCTTTTCCCAATACCCCCACCTTCCCCCACTTTTCTCCGCCCGTGCTCCCTCCTGTTAATCCCCTTTTGTCCCCCTAAATGATCTGACTTCTATGTTTGTGAGGTAAATGAGTATGTGATTTTATATGTCTCTATAAAACTGAGGATTTGCAAATGAGAGAAAATACACAGTATATTAGTATTGTAAGGCGGGTCTAATTCACTTAATAAGATGGTCTCTGGCTGCATCCATTTTCTTGCGAACAACAGAACTTCATTCCTCTTTATGGCTGAAAGGAAATCTTATTGTGCATGCACAACACATTTTCTCGGAGGAAAAGGAAACCGCAGCTACTGCTGCCTGATATTGGCCTCTTGGGACTTCATTCTGTCTGTCTCACGGCCAGTTTCAGATAAACGCTGACAATGGAAAGGTGATGGCGATTACCCATGCAGTTCCTATCTAGGATCAAGCCCCACCCACAGGAAACAGGTCAGGGTGTTGAAAGCTACCCGCGGCTCTGTGTTCATCCCAAACTTTTCTCTTAGGTGTGTGTGGGGAATAGACACCAAAGCCAGGAGAGTCTGTCTGTCCTTCCAGAAGACAGTGAGAGGACGGATGGAGTACAGGTCAAACTGGGAGAGCTGCTTATCGCTGCTTCATCACAGCCGACTGCTCTCCGACTCCAGAGGCACCTGTAGGTTCAGATCTGGGGGAGCCAGCATCTTCCAGGGACCAGACATCACACACACACACACACACACACACACACACACACACACACACACACATACACACAGATGTATGCACATAGAGACACATGTGTACACACACACACACAGATGTGTGCACATAGACACATGTGTGTACACACACACACACAGAAGCACACACGCACATATGCACGTGCACATTCACTCTCTCACACACACACACAGAGGCACACATGTGCACACGTGTGCTCGCACACACATGCGCACACACGTGCGCACACACACAGAGGAGCACACACACACAAGAGTAGCTAAAGGAGAGCTCCCTCTGGGCCACAGCTGCCCAGCTGCCCTGGGCTCCCTGTAGAGCACCCCTGGTTTGGGTGCCTCAGGCTGATATTTTCTGGGAAGGAGCAGGAAGCCATCTTCAAAGGAAGCAGGAGGCAAATGCCATTCAGAGTTCACAGCACACTGGAAGCCTTGATGGCCAGGCCACCTGTCTTTACTTGCCAGCTCCTGTTAAACCATCAAAGGCTTATTTGTGCTCCTTTGATGTGGGCTGCAAGCGTCTTTCTACATGATGGAAGGTTAAACGCTGTAAGTGGGCCCTAAGGCATCGCTGCAAAAGTACCATGTCCCTGTCTCGGGACGCACAGTCTCCAGTTAAATATCATCTTCGGCTAAGGTGCATCTAGAGGACAAAATGGGCAGTCGCTTTAGAGGGCCATTTGCAGCACTGTTCTATGAAAGCTTGCAATGCTTCTGTCTCGGGGTCTGGTTTGGATCCGCACTTCTCTGCCTGATAGCAGACGAAATCTTGAGAGGAAATCGCGTGAAACAACCCATGAAGTTCCCCCACGGCAGCATCAAGAGCCGCAGATTCGTACGAGGATGTCGAGGTCCCTAGGGTCTCCGTGAGTGAGCCCCAGTTTTGTGAATGGCATCGGGGTTTCAGGCTGACTTGCAGAAACTGTCACCAGCATCCCCCAGGACGCTTTTTCCAGTCCATCCTTGTACCGGGGAGATGAAGAGTAAAGTGCCGTTGTCGGCAGCAGAGGGAACAAAGTCCCTTTGATGAGGGAGAGGGAGGCGAGCCCCCATTCTCCCCTGCTTTGCCCTGGAACTGTGCAGGGTCCCCACTAAGAAGGCAGAGGAAGAACAGAGAAGGCAGGTCAGGGTTTCCTGAAACCAATGTGGTTAGGCAGACAATCACGTTCTGCTAAGGAGAAGGATCATAGCAAACACCCTGGGCACCTGTGAGACCCTGGGCGAAGACATAGGATAAACACAGGGGGAATGGAATCTGACCACACAATCCCCGGGAGTTAGGTTAGAGGCAGACAGCACCGCAGAAAGGGTGGATCCATGAATACGCGGCCGTCAAACGCTGTGTGGCAGGAACAAGCGTCCTGATTGACTCCTAATGCTGCGAACACGGAAGCCGGCACTAGACAGATCACAGAAGACCTGAGTGTGAAGAAGGAAGTCCTCAGCCTCTCAGACAAAGCATAGGGAGAGCATCATCAAACCTCAGGACAGGAAAATGTCCACAGAGCGGACAGGAGAAGCGTGAAACGGGCAGGGAGAGCGATGAGAATTAGTTACCCATAAAGTACACAAAGATGCCTCAGACAGGGGAAAGCCAGAAGGCGAGAGAAGACATCTGCAGTGCAAGTGTGAGAGAAAGGCCTTTTTTGGTCTGACGTATCCTGAGGGACTCTTCCTGTTCACTGAATATCCCAGTAGGCATTTCACCAAGTGGCCATCACACACCCAGAGAGGTGACAGGCAGCGTCAGTCATCACAGATACAAGCTCAACCTCACCGTCCATGTGACCCCAGACTCAAGCTCAACCTCACCATCCTTGTGACCCCAGACTCAAGCTCAACCTCACCGTCTGTGTGACCCCAGACTCACTAGAACGGTGGTGTTGACAAGGCAGAAGACATCAAACACCAGCGAGGATGTGGGTCCCTGGGAACATCCCCCGATCTGTCCGTAGGAATTTGATGCTAAGGCAGTCTATCGGTGTCCCCGGGAGGCTGTGTCAGTGCTGGGCTTCCCAGATGTTTGGGGGGGAGAGGCATGCAACAGAAACACAAACATCTGTGCCCCGAAGTGTGTTCGGAACAACGACAGAGGTCAGATTGCTGCAGACAAAGACAGAGACACAACCACCAGGACTCTTGGTAGTACAATGAGTGAGCAGCTGCTGCTTCGTAAGGAATGTCACAGAGCAAAGACAACGACGGGCTTGTGAAGCTCAGGGACACATACAGGTGTCACAACGTGGACACACTCTGCGTCCATGACCTGAAGTTCACCAATACGGGAAGCGTGGCTGTGGCCAGAGAACGCAGGGCTGGAGGGGCATCGTGGGCACCTCCCAGGGGTCCCTCTGGTGCTGTAGTCTTATGCCCTTCTTGATTTGGTAGCTGTTACGTGTGAGTGGGGTGCTTATGTATAACCCAAATCAGAATCCATGCTTTAGTAACATTCCTATCCGAGTGTTACACCCTAGGAATCTGCGTGGCTCGTGGCCGAGAATCTTTCTTTTGGGAATGGATCCCTATTGCCCTGCTCACACGACATAAAGGCATTCACATAGGGAGTCTCATGGCATAGCCTCATCATCAGGGCAGCATGAGGGAGCTCTGATTAAATAAATGTGGTAATGCATGATTGGGAGAAGAAGCAGGTAGACCTAAGGGGCAGAGTAAAAATACCTCCAGATACTGATTAAAAGGAAGCTGCCCAACAGTGGGGTGTGCATCTGACCTTCCTCTGGTAATCGCTAACACAGTTGATATAGACACCTGCGTATTTCTGAAGAATTGCTCTACGCAGACAATGGACTGAAGATGAGCCAGTGGGCGCCGGGAAGATAGGGAGACACACGTGTGAAATCTCTATACTTCTGTTGTGTTGGGCATTTTTATTTTTATTTTTTATTTTTTGGTTTTTCAAGGCAAGGTTTCTCTGTGGCTTTGGAGGCTGTCCTGGAACTAGATCTTGTAAACCAGGTTGGTCTTGAACTCACAGAGACCCGCCTGCCTCAGCCTCCCAAGTGCTGGGATTAAAGGAGTGCGCCACCACCGCCGGCGTGTTGGGCATTTTTAACAGTCCTGATTATGTGTTGTTTTCCATCTCTTTCCCAGGAAAATATCAAAACAGGACATCCCTGTAAGGGACTTCCTTCCCACCCTTCTCCCTCTTGCTCAGGGAGTCCAACCAGGGTTGGGTTCTAAATTAATCCATGTACGGTGGATAAGGGTGGCATCCTTCTGTTGGCTTGTGGCAATGGCACAGCTGCAGCAGACTCTGTGTGCTAAGAGGCACCACAGAGGAGACGAGAGGACAGAGCTCCTACCCCTTCCCTGGTGCAGTGTGACAGATGCAGGAGCCCAGTACAGGAATCACTGGTTATTCATTTATGGATTACCCATCCATACAGCTCTTTAGAGAACTGCAGTGGTCGATACTCCCTGCTCTTGCTATTCTACTCATGGGGAAATGAGCATGTAGGTGTGTGTGTGTGTGTGTGTGTGTGTGTGTGTGTGTGTGTGTGTGTGCGCGCGCGCGTACATGTGCATGCATGTGTGCTCAGCTCCGGGGTCTTTCCTGAGCTAACCCCTTCTACTCCTTCATCCAGTTGCAAGCGTGAACAGGAGTGGCCTGAGCAGGCTTTGCCGTAAGCCTGTTTGGTAATTAAAGTCGGGAGACTTGAAGGAAATACAATGCATATGTAGATTACAACGTTTTAAATCTATTTCCCAAGGACTGAACAGAGCAGGAAGAAGTCCAGGAGGAAATCAAAGCATAGGGTGAGGCTAAGCTAGAAAGGGTCTCATCAGAAGAGCTCAGGAAAAGGAGACGGTGCAGCTCGTGCCAGAGGGACCAACTGGCTGTCCCTGGGGCCCAAGGGACACAGCATCCCCACACACATGCAGGGACACCGTGGGACGGATGTGCAACAAGGCACTAACTGTAAAAAGCCACTGGCATCTAACACGTGCTCATAGAGAGCTTGGTAGGGGCTTTGCTAAGTAAGAAACCTAAAAGGAGACACCCAGGAAGCAATGCTCTCTACAGATCCAGAGACCTGCCCCCCACAAAGCCTGGAGGCACTTCCCTGAGGGTTGAAACTAGATCTAACTCTCATCACAGTAAACACTGATGTGGGTTGGGGATGTGTGTGTGTGTGTGTGATTAAATAGCATAGTTATTTTATGTTACACACATAACACATCTGCATTCCACAACTTGACATGTTACATGTTTGTGTCTTAGCATGCTGACGGAGCTGACGGAGAGGATGGCTTGCAGCTACCTCTGCCCCTGTGGTGCAGCCTTCCTTGTGAAGAGGGAGCCTCCTTGGTCCTCACCAACAAGCACTAGACTGCTGAGCAGCAGGCCTGTGTTTGCAGAAGGACCCCAGCCTTCAGAAAGTTATGTCACACAGAGAAAGACACTCATTCAACCAGTAGCAGAGGTGGAATGGAGACCAGGTTTGCCAAAGGCAACTTCAGCCCTGTTTGGTGACACTTGATACTATCAGCATCCATAAAAGCTCTTATGCTTCTAAGTCTATTTTTTTAATTGGATAAAATGATTGCTATGAGGGCACTTTGCAAATTACACAAGACACTAAGTACATGCATCGGGTCCTGTGGATTCAGAGCTAGATCCACAGCCCTGTAGATCTAGCCACCAATTTACGGAGACCCCCACTTTCTGGATTACTGGCGCTCCCTCCCCCTCCATTCGTCCCTCCATCCATTCATTCATTCACTCCACTATGATTCCCTGTGAAGCAGTTTGGCAAATGCGGCGTGGAGAAAACGTGCACAGAGACTTCCTGCTGGCCTCTCTGAGTGCAGGACAAGCATCTCACACTCGCCAAGGGCTTCGTCGGGCTGCCCCCACCTCCATCCCATCCCTAAGTACACATGAAGTGGCCTTGCTATTCCTGCTTGCTGAGGTCACGTGCCTAGCTAGGAGGCAAAGCTGGGAAGTGAAGTCAGGTACCTACCGTGACTTCACACTCTCTCATTCTGGGGAATCGGACAAGACTAAGAACACAGTTCATAAGGGACTCCTAGGCCAGAGTGGATGAGCGAGCAATGAATGACAGCCATGTGGGAGGAGCTACGAGGCTCCAGACCCTTCCAGTTTCCCAAATGGGCAGGAGGTGTTTGGTAATACTTCTGCCCTGGGTGCAGGAAGAGGGATCAGCTGGGCCACCTGCCTGTAAGAGAACGCTCTTACACAGAGAGTAGGAGTTTAATGGTCTTACTTTCCATTTAATGTATCCATCCCACAGGTACCTGCTGGGGCTGCTGAATACTCGTACAAGAATGTGCCTGCCACTGTGTGCCACGGACAGCCTGTAAGTTAACGACCACAATATACAAGCTCATAAGTAAAACTTATAATCAGACGTCTGGTTCTAGAGACAGGATAGGCAAGGACACCCAAAGCCTCCCTAAGAGTATTTTTAAGTGTGGATCTGACACAAGACGCATTACCGTGTGTGTATAGCAGGACAGCTGGAAGCTTGCAGACTACCTGTGGGCAGGAAGGAAGGGGTGGAAAGTCTGGGGTAAGCAGGGGAGGAGACCTGCCCCAGGAACCAGGTGTGCACAGAGGTGTTGGCGAGGCCCTCCCACAGCACTGCGGTAGGAGGCAGCGTTTTAAAATGCTTACTCTTTCCGTGAGGGGTGACGCATGTTGTAGGGCGGGTGTGGGAGTCAGGTGACACAGTTCAGGGGTCAGCTCTTGCCTTTGACCTCTTGAGGGCAGGGTCCCCCCACTCCATCTGGTGGTAGCTGCCCCCAGGGGCGTCTGACCAAACCCTTTCCTCTGTCTTCTAGCTCATTATTGTGGTGCCAGGATTGCAGATGTGCACCACAACATCTACCGCTGGCTTCTAACTGGGCCCCTGGCATTGACCTCAGGTAGTTGGGCTTGGATGACAAGAGATCTTTTTTTTACCGCTGAGCCTTCTCCCCAGTCCTCGGAGTTTTTTTTTTAAATAAAGCTCCTTTTCCCAGACCCCAGCTCTCTTCCTAAGGGTGTGCTTCAGACCTCCTTGCTTGGTATAAGGGAGTCGGCGTTTCCCACGGTGTGTGAAGTTGATGGTATGGGGGACACTGAGCATAGAAAGGGTGGGGAGAAGTGAGCAGGTGGGACTGGAGCCTTCGTAGCACGAGGACCCTCTGAGAGGCAGGTGAAAGTCAACCCTGAGTAGCACCATCCACCCACGACCTGCTGTCAGTTGTCAACCAACTGCTGGGGAGGGACAGACACAAGCACCCCCTACCTAGGAACTCATCACTGGGACCAAAATCTCACTGAATGGAGATTCAAGATTCAATTTTCCTATGAGCCCTGCAAGAGCTACTCTTCTGTTGCTGTGATGAAACCCTGTGGACAAAAGCAGCTTACGGAAGAAAATGTTCATTTGGGCTTTCGGTTTCACAGGGGTAAGAGTTTATCATGGCGGAGGGGTCGGGGATGTATGGTACCAAGGGGCAGGAGTGGCTGCAGGGGAAGAGAGCCGGGAACTTGTGCCTTTAGCCTAAACACCGGAGAGTGAAGTGGGCATGGGGTGAAGCTGTGGACCCTGGAATCCCACCCCCAGTGACATACTTCTGCTGGCGAGGCCACACCTCCGCAACCAGCACCACCAGCTGGGGGCAAGTGTCCAAAGACCTGAGTCTATTGGGGGTGGGTGGGGCTGGATAGATCTCATTTAAATCATCACAGTCCCCAAAACTTCTCCAAGCCATAGGTTTTGCATAATAATTGCTCTGGGAAGGGCAACACACCACACACCCAGGGTCTCCTTTGCAGATGAGAATGTAGAATAGCTGAGGAGGGGCAGGTCAGTTCAGGACAAGAGGAGGCCAGCTGCCAGCCTGATGAATGGGGCTCAGTTCAAAGGACACCGTGCACAAGAAAATCTCCACCATTAGCAAAAGCCGGCCCCTGAAGAAACAGCTGGATCAGAGCCCCAAACACAGGTGACATCTGCAATAGGAAAGAAGGAAAGAAAGAAAGAAAGAAAGAAAGAAAGAAAGAAAGAAAGGAAGGAAGGAAGGAAGGAAGGAAGGAAGGGAACGAAGGAAGGAAGGAAGGAAGGGAACGAAGGAAGGAAGGAAGGGAAGGAAAGAGAAAGAAAACCCCAAGAAAGAATGCAGTGTAGTGACAAGTAGCAGCCAGGCTCAAAGGAAGACCAGACGCATTCCTCAAAGGCTGCAGTCTTGGAAATCAAGAACTCCACAAAAGAAGCAATTTGCCTTGGGAAGGGGAATTCGTTAGCTGTTTATTGATAGGAAGCACCTCACAGCAGCACAGAGAGAAGGGGAAGGGAGGTTGAGAGAACACAGGTTCAACTTGTACTTAGCGGGAATGCATGAATGAACGGGTGAGGTGTTAAAAATGAGGGTGCGTGTGTCTCTCTTAGGGTCCTCCGTGTTTCCTAGCTTCTCTGGGTTGTGGACTGTAAGCTTGCTATCCTTTGGTCTATGTCTAATACCCACTTACGAGTGAGTACACACCGTGTCTGTCTTTCTGTGTCTGGGTTCCCCCACTCAGGATGGTTTCTAGTGGATGGGTGGCTGGACGGGGAGATGATGGGGGGAGTGGGAGAACGGGAGGGAGAGGGAACTGGGAATGGTTGTAAAATAAGATACATACATACATGCATGCATGAGGGTGCAAGGGTCTCTGTGGTGAAGGACAGGTAACAAAGACTCCAGTAAAATAGTTATGAAAAGAAAGACATGACTTTGGTTTCTGCATCTCTGTTTGCCCTCCGCACGCCACTGACCTTCCTTTCACTGAGAGATCAACATCCTGTGGCCACAGCTCTTCCTCACCCATGGGATTTGGGCAGAATTCCTGCAGCACAATGTCCTTAGAGCTGTTTCCCCACAGAAGCTGGTCGTTTCCCAGAGATCTGGTCGAGCGTGACTCGTGTCCCCATTGAGTCAAATGCATATGATCATGTAGGTCATCACAGATGAGTAGCCGTGACACCACCTTTTGGCAGAGAGGAGGCTGGGCCCACAGCACTGGAGAGAATGATGTGAACTGCTTCCTCATGCACTCAGCTGGGCAAAGTAGATTTCTCTCTCTCTCTCTCTCTCTCTCTCTCTCTCTCTCTCTCTCTCTCTCTCTCTCTCTCTGACTCTGTCTCTGTCTCTGTCTCTGTCTCTCTGTCTCTCTCTCTCTCTTCCTTCCTTCCTTTCTTTGATTTTACACCCCAACCACAGTTTTCCCCTCCCTCCTCTCTTCCAAGTTCCCCTCTCTCCCCTCATTTCACTCCTCCTCCTCCTCCTCCTCCAATGTTTCTCTTCAGAAAATGACAGGCCTCCCATAGATATGAGCCACGGTGTATCAAGGAGCAGTGATCTTTTAAGTACAGATGGATAAGGAGGAAAAGGAAGGCTCAGAGAGCTTCATGCATGGCAGGGGAAGTGATGGATAGAAAGGAACGAGGAAATACGTAAAGGAGCCTGTGTAGAGTCACCACTGATGAGCAAAGCTCCAATGCCTCAAGGCTTATGCCAATCTGCTCTGCACCAACAGAGTGTGCGTGTGCGTGTGTGTGTGTGTGTGTGTGTGTGTGTGTGTGTGTGTGTGCAAGTCACATGGAAGCCAGAGGGCAGTCTCAGAAGTCATCTCTCTTCAGGCACCATCCACTTTGTTTATTGACACAGGGGCTTTCATGGTCATGTAGCCCACTGGTTAGAGTAGGCTCTGTCCGGTGAGCTCCCAGGATCTGCCAAATCCTCCAACTCCCTAGCTCTGGTATTACAAACAAGTATGCCACCATACCTGAATTTTTAATGCTGGCTTCTGGGGACTGTGCTAAGCGTACTGGGCATGGGCATGCTTTACCAGCTGAGCTAACCGCCAGATGCCATGCAAACTTTCTTTTTTAAACAACAGTCTCCAACCCCTCATCTTTGGCTTTGTATTTCCGGCGTCCACATTTGCAGCACTGCCCCCCATGCCATGATGGATGTTTACTGACAGCCTTTACTGCTTTCAGGGTTTTCCCATCCCATCATTAATCAGAAGGGAAACTCCCAGTCATCTGCGCCCAAAAGGAGAGCGAATAAATAAAGCCCCAATAATTTTCTGACCTATATTTGAAGGTGGTTTAAGCCACTCATAAAACGGGCATTAGGAGGCTCATACCTAAATCACTCACTGAGCAATATCCTAGGGGCATGGATGCATCTTTTCCCCCGTTTTTGATTTTCTGTGGCTTCAAGGACTTCATGGTAATTTGATGCAGGGGCAGGGATCTACAACAAGAAGGGGTCAAGCTCAGAGAGGCAGAATAGCGGCCCCAGAAAGCCGTTACCGGGAGCACAGCCGAGAACAAGTTGTAGGCTATTTTCCTGTGTGTGAGAGGCAAAGGTTCAGAGCCGTCCCCTAGGCATCCCTACTATACAATCGAAGTCCAGTCAGCCAGAGTCAAGAGAGGGGATCAATTTCCCCCTGTTCTGTGGGATGTGTTCAATAGCTGCTCATTTTTAATAGAAGACAGGAGAATCAATCTCAGAAAAAAACACTGAAGGAAAATTTGAGGGCCGGCTTCCACCAACGGCAGGCACTGGGAAGTGCTTGGAGGTAACTGGGCAGAAAACATCCAAGTGTCTTTGACAATAAAAACATAGTGTCTGACGAAACGAATCCTTTCAAACTGATGAAAATTTGACCAGTTCTCCAGCATCTGAATCTGAAGTTTGCTAATTACCTTGTTAGAGAATCCCAACATATGTGTAGTATTCCAAGGACGGCTTAAAGGCTGGCTGAGAAGAGGGAGGGCTGTGTGAGACCGAAGACTGTCCTCTATAAGTGGAGTGGGACATGAATATTGATTTATGTAAAACACATTTCCTTGTTTCAGGGCCCTCTGCGCATTTTAATGGTGCATACTGTTGGGTGCTAGCGTGGGTAACGTGCGTCACTGGACCCAAGGAGAGTTGGAAAACGACGGGGCCTTCATCCTCATGGAGGAGTGACCAAGGGGAAGCCATCTTCCATTTTCCCACAGAGCCCTGCAATCTCACAGACAGAGGCAGCACACTGAGGAAATGATCAGGACAAGAGGTTCGCAAAAACAATAATGACGACGGCAGAAAGCACGCCAGGAAAAGTCACTCAGAAATAAACGCCACCGGCAGCCACCGCCCCAGTTCCGAAGTGTGACCTTAGAGGTGGCATCTCATTCAACCGCAGCCTCCATCCTTGGGCTCCAGTCCACGCTTGCGTTCTTTACAAGTCAAAACAAGCTCAGGGAGCAGTGGGGAGAACCCCGTCACACTGAAAACCAAGCTGAGCTCCCCCAGCAGAGAAGACCCTGGGGCTGGATTCCACTCAGCATCAGTGCTGGGAAAGCCTGGGAGAGAAAACTCTGGCTGACTGCACTTTGGGCCCTTTATCAACCCCCCCCCCCCCCACACACACACAGCCCTGTAAGACCACAAAGTTGTAGCTGTGTCTGTCATGATAACCTTAGAGATGGAGGTAGCTCAGGTGCTTTTCATAATTAGATAGACTGGCATTTTGGAACCGGAACACACTTAGTTTTCTTTTTGTAGTGGAGCTTTGAAGTTGCAAGGCCGTTCTGAGCTTCTGCCCCACCCACCCCAGGCTCCAGAATGACCCCCCACGTAGTTTCACATTCAACTCTCAAGATACAACGTTTTCCCTTTTCATTTTCTCTCTCCTACTCCCATGCTTCTCTTCCTCCATTCTGTCTTCCTGTGGTGGTTTGAACGAGAACACCTGCAGAGGTTGGGAAGGATTAGGAGGTGCGTGGCCTTTTGGGAAGGGGTGTGTCAGTGGGTTGGGCTTTGAGGTCACTATTGGCTCTTACTCCTCTCTCTGCCTCTTGCTTGTGGATTAGACATGAGCTCTCAGCTACTTCGCCAGTGCCAAGCTTACTGCCATGCTCTCCACCATGATGGCCTTGGACTCCAACCCTCACGAACTATGAGCACCAGATAAACACTGTGTAAATTTCCTTGGTCATGCTGTCTTATCACAGCAACAGAATGGTGACAGACACCCTCCTTCCTTTCTTTTCCCTTCCTGTCTCTCCCCTCCCTCCTCCTTCCTTCTCCCTTCCCTTCCTTCATTTCCTCTCCATCTTTCCCTCCCCCTTACTTTGTTTTTCTCTGTCTTCCCTCCCCCCTTTCCTGTTTTCATCTCTTTTTAGACACCTAGCGTAGTAACTGACCAGTGCAATGTATCAGGCACCACGTCAGCTGGCGTGAAAGACCAGCTGGACCCTTTTCCTGTATAGCCGAGGGCTAGCTGAGGCTTGTCTAAAATACTAAACAGACACCTCAGCGTTTCCACAGAACTAGCATCTCACTCAGAGAAAATGCCAGTCAAAGTTATAGCCCAGAGAAAACAGGAGGGAACAGCCACAGAAATGAGCCCGCGTCCCTCCAGGAAGCCTAACAGGCAGCGAGAATGGAAAAGAATCACTATGGGGTGTCACGTCATTAGACGGTGGACAGCACTGGCCACGTCTCTAGGAGCCTGGCTGTCCTGGGAAGAGGCCTTTAGTCTTGGCCGTTTTGCCTTTTGGACTGTGTTGCTTCACAAACAGCTCATTCACTTGGCCCTGGCAGAAACATTTCCCTCCCTGTTTAGACCGTAGTAGCTTGCAGCCTTAAGTTCTTTGGGTATGTCTCACTTTAAGTTCCAGAGTATTCCAAATATGGCGGCACCATTCTCTGAGGTAAACCGTTAAGGAAGTCTTGGGACTTTAATCACATTGTGGGAGCCCAAACAAGGCAATGCATCTCCACAACGTGGCTTAATTGCGGGGGATTCCTGCTCCAAGGCTCTCTTCTTAGTCACGGCCAACCTGTCCAATCAGCCTCGAGGTAAGTGAGAAATCACCAGGCTTGTGGGAAGCCCACAGAGGCCTGGGTAACAGGAAGTGCCTTTCAGGTGGCCTGGAGGAGACAGATTAATCTTTCACTGAAGTGGCAAGGGCGGTGTTCAGATTCAGCGGCCAAAGACAGCCCAAGAGGGGCCTCTGCTCAGAGTTCGTGGACTCTTTCATGGCCCCGGCCAGATGAGCAGGAGGGTGAGTTGTGCCCTCAGCCTTCCTGTTATGTACACACAGGATTTACCAGTGTTAAATGCCATTGGGACTTAAATAAGACAGTTTCATAAATGCATAAGGGAATATATAGACAGTATATATATATATATATATATATATATATATATATATATATATATATCCCTGTAAAATGTTCAGAGGAAAGGCAGATTGTAGGCACTGCTGATGGAGGGTAGTAGGAAATTACATATATTTTTTTAAATTTTGCTTTGTTTTCACTGTTAGTTCAGCACTCACTGGGTTGTTTTTCCTGGCAGAGCAGTTGAAGCGGGGGAGGCGAGGTGGATTTTTTGACTTGTGACTTCAGAAGGACTTTTCAGTTCCTCACGGTGGCTCTGCTCACGGCAGCGGGAGTGTGGGGCTGCCCCTTAGCATCACAACAGGCAGGAAGCAGAGAGTGTGGTGCTAGGTCAGAGGCGTGCACCCTGCAAAGTCTCTTCCTGAGGACCTGCTTTGGCCAGCCAGGCCCTGATGTGGGATAACCCTCTTATACACGGTAAAGATTTGTCACTGGTATTGGTTTCATAAAACGCTGACTGGCCAGTAGCTGGACAGGAAGTATAGGTGGGGTGACCAGACTGGGAGAATTCTGGGAGGAGGAAAGGCAGAGAGAGAGAGAGTCGCCAGACAGACGCAGAGAGAGCAAGATGAGGATGCCTTACTGAGAAAAGGTACCAAGCCACGTGGCTAAACACAGATAAGAATTATGGGTTGATCTAAGTTGTAAGAGCTTGTTAGTAATAAGCCTGAGCCACCAGCCAAACAGTTTATAATTAATATAAGCCTCTGTGTGTTTATTTGGGACTGATCGGCTGCAGGACTGGGCGGGACAGAAGCTTCTGCCTACAAGGCCCCACCCCTTAAAGGCTAGGCAGTCATCGTTAAAGCTGAGGGCCGAGCATTCAAAATATGAACCTGCCGGAGGCATTTCAGATTCAAAACCTAACGCCAGAAATAAACAAAAGAACAGGAAGGAGAGAGGAAGGAGGAGAGGAAGAGAGAGTGCAGGAGGGGGAGGAAGAAAGAGGTAATAGGATGGAAGGGAGACGCACTATCAATGACAAACGCAAACTAACAAGATAAGCAGAAACAGTACACCCATCCAAAGAATGCTTTGAAATCTGAATAAGCACAGAGCACACAGAGCTGTGAGCGGCTGGGATCAGGCTCAGGCCTGCGGTCCCTGAGAGTGGCCAGGGAAAACAGGGCATCTTAGTGATCTGGGAACCAGAGAAAGCACAAGACACCTGTTGAAACTGCAGGCTCAGATAAACCACAAATACTTCCCCTGTGAGTATGGCCCAAATGTTTCCTAAATGTACTTAGAGTTCTCTGCCCCGATTAGCATTTGGGGCTAACTAGAACCTGCATTTAATCAGACTGCGTGTGGGCTCGAGAAAAGCCTGGCCAAGCACAGCTGGATTCGTCCTAGCTGCATTTCCAGTCTCAGTTCTCCCTCACTTCAGTCAAATAAGGGGACATCACTTGAGAATTTAGGGCTCTGGCTCCTCTTAAAACACAGCCTAGATCTCAGCACCACAATACAGGTGCATGAGTTTGTTTTCAGTAAGAGGACGGTGTGCGGGAGTCGGCTCTCTCCCCCAACTATGTGGGTCCCAGGGCTCAAATTCAGGTGGCCAGGTGTGGTGACACCAAAACCCAGAGATGCCCCAGGGCCAGAGAGAAGTCTTCAGTCTCTCTTTGACACATTTCTTTGAGACCTGGTCTGCAGCTCACTGACCCACGCTGGCCAGGGCGTCCTAGGGATTCTGTTTCCACCCCCCCAGTGCTGGGACTACAGGTGCACACACCCATCCTGGTGTTTCCCCTGGGTCCTTGGATTCTGAATATGCATTTTCATGTGCTCCCCCCGCGAGCCGTCTCCACAAGAATGAGGAGATATCCTTAATATGTGTCTCTAACATTTTTGGGGGGGGGAGGCTTGAGTTCAGAATGTATCATTTTTATAAAAAAAATAGTAGTCCCTTTAATATGCAGAATTCTCCCCAACTACCTCCAATCAGGTAATGTACATGAAAAAGACAAATAAAAAATTCACTTGATAGCATAGCGATCAGGAGAGCGCAAAAGAAAACAAACACGAAATAAGATGACCACATGTAAGACCTCCACAGGGCTCAAGTGGCTCTGTTTCTACCGATCTAGGCTGACTGCGAGAGAAAGAAAAACCTGAAGATTCCTTTCTTTATCTTTCTTATTGGTGATTATCTGATGTCTACCCTGCTCGAGTCTTCCTCCTAAGCAACCATTTTCCCTTCCAAATGGGCTTGTGACAATCAATAAATCTGTCCTTTTTACCAAATGGTCCCCGCTTTGTTCCCACCCACCCTAATTTTTATTTGGAGAGACCCTGAAGCTGCTGGAACCATCCACCCTCTTGAAGTTAATGTATTCATTAGTTATAACTGCCTCCACAGTGTTCTCGCCAATCTGAGTCTCCCAGTTACTTAATGCTTTTGATTGGATGTTGAACACTTTTATCTGGGTTAATTTACTATTCATAGTACAATGATGGAGTATTCATTTTGTTACCCAGATTACAGCTGGAAATGGAGTTATGCATTGCCCGCAGGAGGGCTGCTTGGGAGCTTAGTGCTAAAATGCTTCTTGAGCAACCCTGGCAGAGAACAGTCTCTCTGACAAGGCTGTCATTTTCAGAATCTCTGCCCAAACTTGAATCCGTTCACTTTCTGTGCTTGGCCATGTGGAGGCTGCCACCTCCCCAGATGTGGCAAAGCATTTCTCTTGGATCTGAGGTTTGTGGGGAAGCACCTAGCAGACGTGATCTACTGTCAGAGGAAGAAGCAAGAGCCTGGGAGTCAGATGCAGGCAGGGGTCCTAGGACGCTGGCTTCGCATGAACTTCCTCTGAGTCCCAAAGTTACACAGTCCGGGGCCAGGACCCGGAGTCGACTCGGGTCAGTTTCTAACTCTCCTTATGTGACCGTCAAGCACTCCCTCCCGGCTGTGGAGAAACAGCACGGAAACGTGTCCCGTCCTCTTCTAGAACCTCAAAGAACTTCATCCCCCTGCCTTCATCCTGAAGGTTGAATCCTCCACAGGAAATTCTTTCCACGGCAGTGAGACTAGCACGGACCCATGAAATCCATTCTGAACTGGCTCATCCAAGACTACAGCCACCACCTTCCTATCTGCTGATGGTGCAGATGTCTGAGACCAGGAACTTCCCTTCCCGTCTCAGCCTCAACGGGTTTCCTAGGAGACACCCATTGTGGGCTTCCAAGTGCCGTGTGCACTTGACATCGGCAGGGGAACACGGGTCAATGTGTGCTGGGAGCCGTGAGACTGGGCCATTTACAGGGATGACCCAGGACCTCAAAGAGCCTTGAGAATGCATGAGCTACGGGACCCTGAGCAGGACCTCGAAGAACCTTGAGAACGCATGAGCTACGGGACCCTGAGCAGGTTCTCCTAGGACACAAAGTGGGCTCCTCTGTGTAGAGGGTGCGTCAGAGCACCACGGAGCCCCCAGGCCAAGATGGCATCAGCCCTGTCCAGCGTCTCCACTCCTCTGATGGAGCTGCCATCACCAAAAGTAAGCTCTGCAAGAAACGTCTGCCCCTCCTGTGGTTACATGGCGACCACAGAGAATGGCCTGGTACACAGTGGGCATGGACAGAGATACATGATAGGGGAGTTGCCTGGGCAACAAAGGCCTAGAAGTGAGTGTTCACCATAGGAGTGAAGGAGGCTAGGCCTGGGTACATCTGGGAAAGAGAGCCTCAGCGCATGTCTCCCCTGGCCTTGATTGACTTAGAGGAACTTGCCAACGAATACAGTTAACTAGAACATTCCAAACATAGACAAATGATGGGCAGAAGTCGATAGAACTCTGTAGGCATGTGTGCCGCAGCGGGCAAGGGTACCACATGTAGTGAGGGGACTCCAGGGATGCATGCTCTCTCCTCCCTTTTACACTAAAGGGCACAAATAGTCCCATAGCCTAGGAGGAGGTCTCAGCCCATAGGTACAGGCAATGGCTGTGTTGCCCAAGCCCTGGTGAGAAGCCTCCAGGGGGAACCCACCCAGGTCTCTGCTCTAGCCTGATGCCAAGGGTGACACTCCACCATGGAGACATCAGATCGGTGTCTGAAGATGGAGGTCCTCCTAAGTCCGTCCCTGGAGTCACTGATGTCTTCAACCAGGAGCATGCGTACGTGCATGTGTGCATCTGGGATGACCTGACATCATGCATAAGCTGGAGTACGGTTTTCATTTGCAGGCTAGAAGCTGCATTCCCTCTGGAATAGCAATCGGAAACACACCCAAACATCTGTTCATCAGGCTTGCTGCAAAGGCAGAGCTGGTGCCTAAGGAAAACAGACATCAGGGAACCCCACGTAGACATCAGGAAGTGCAGGTTGATGGGTGTCTAGGGAGGCCTCCCAGGCATCCTGCTATCCCACTGGAGATCAGCTCACGGGGTGAGGATGACCCTGAGCTACCTTCATGTTTGGAGAAACAACCAGACTCGCCAGCAGCGCCCTGCCCCAGCCCCCACTGTTGGGGAGTAATTACCGCATCTCCCCGCATGTTAACGGAGACAAATGTTCTGCTCTGTGTGTTTTCCAATTTTAATTGAAGGAAAGTAACTAATTATCTCGAAGAAGCAGTCATTATTCCCTAGCTTCAGGCTGGCCTTTGCGAAAGATGACTCGGGGCCTTCTTGGGGCAGTCAATATGTTAACCACTCATTAGGGCCCGTGGCTTGCGAGGGGGAGCAGTCAGCTCCAGTGCCAAGTGAGCCTGAGTTATGTGTGCAGCTCCAAGGGAAGAAGGGGACCTGTCAGGTTTCCCGTGATGCTGGAGGAACATGGGACTGATGGCTAACACTGTGGCACCTCTCAGGTCCCCTGGGCTAGAGGAGCTGGGTTGTGACTGAGCTGCACAGGCCGAGGCCACACTGACATTGGACAGCTGGCCATGGAGACGCAACTTAGTGACCAAGAACCGCTTGCTGTCAGCAGTCTCATTCTCCAGGCTCACTCACTGGGTTTGCCTTTCCCAGACCTGCCTCCATCCCTCAATCCCTCCTGATGAGTGTCAGGCATCGTCTCCAAGCTTCTAGATAACTCTCCTATCCCAGTGCTTTAGCTCTTAGAATCCAGGCCTCTAGGAGAAACCACATCCAACCACAACACTGGCCAGGCCCATCTCTGCTCTGCTCCCACTGCAAGCTGCGCTGACCCTGATGCAGCCCGTGAGTCTCTCTTCCAAACACTCTGGTGGAGCTTTACTGTGGTACCGATCACTCTCCTCGGCTTGGGGCTGGTGTCGGGATGGCTGCCAGTGACGCCCGAGTCACCCGGGCGACGACAGCAGATGTGTAGTGAGCTTTCACTGAGCCACGCCCGTCATCACACTCAGCTCCTACAGCAGCGCCTTCGTGGGACAAGGAAGCGAGACCCTTGTACACTTCACAGGCAAAAAAAAAAAAAAAAGCCAGGCTCAGAGCTTGTGCAAACACTGTCAGGCTGGCTCACATCCGCAGACCAGTCCCTGTGTGTCTTCACTTCTCAAAACCAAATGGCTAGCTTTTTGGAGGCCAGAAAGACTGTGTGTCCTTATACATGCCCTCCCGCGTCTGTTGGGTAGCTGTGCTCTCCTTTGACACCGTGGACCCCACGTCTCAGGGATTACGGCATCCTATTTGGGGAAGATTCGAATTACCTGAATCTTCGAAAGCTGAGCACCTCTTAGCTTCTCGGCCCTTGCATGCACACAGTGAATGCATTCAGTAGTAAAACAGATGGAGAGCGATGATCTCGCCAGCTCCAGGAACCGCAGCTTCCCCTTCGGCGTGGAGACAGACGCCCTCTGCACGCCTCACACTCCCCAGCAACCCTTCACTCTGCACCTGCCGATCTAGACTGAAAAATCTGGTCACCTTAACAATTCTGTTTCCAGGCTCCAGGCCAGGAGAGAGGGAGCTGGCTCGCTTTCTGCCCCCCCCCCCACCGCTCCCCACTCCTCCCAGTGTCTAGCACTGAGTCTGACACCCACTGGGTGACAGTCATTGATGTCAAGTCTCTCAAAGTCGAGCAGCTGCCATGAGTGTTCTGAGTCTGTTGTCCCAGATGGGACACATCCTGGCACCACATGGAGGTGGGACCTAGATGTGACAACTTCCAGAGCAGCAGGGCCCTGGGGACCTCTGGCATTTCCTTCTGACTCTGAGGGTATCAGAGGCAAATAGATGTCTTCAGGGTCAGCCTTCCTCCATGAGCAGAGCCCTGACCTGCTTGAGCATCCTCTGCACAGGAATTCTGGGCAAGCCCTCGGAAGCTGCTCTTCGGTGCATGGGGCAGTGTGTGCCGAGAGTCAGCCAGGAGTGAACCCACATCCCCAGAGATGGCAAGGGCAGCAGTGGCAGACTCCTGGCACTCAGTGGCTCACTGTGATTCTGGACATCCCAGACTTCAGCCTGGGCAGTAAATACACACCGGATGTATTGTGTCAATTCATACCGCTTGACTCCTACCCCACTGTTGGCTGACAGCTCATCATCCCCCTCGTGAGAGGGAAAACTTGCGGAGGCACGGATAATGATTTACCGGACCAGGCTCAAACATAGGTTACATACAATTTATTTTGGGGAGAAGTCTCTTACAGAAGAAGCAGATGGCCTCTGCAGGTTCCCACTCTAAGGATCTGCACAGGCTGCCCCCTGTGACCTGACCGGACACAAGAGAGAGCCACCTGTCCAGACCCCAGACCTAAACTCACTCTCAGTCACACCCTCACATGTGACCACGCCCGAACAGGCGTGGTCAGAGCTACAGGTGCAGGTGGGGTGGATATCTCACTGCAGGAATTGATCACAAGACTTCAATTCCAGCACTCTGGAGGCAGAGGCAGGTGGATCTCTGTGAGTTCCAGACCCGTCTGGTCTAAAAGAGTGAGTTCCAGGACAGCCTACAAAGCCACAGAGAAACCCTGCTTCGAAACCCACCCCTCAAAAGAAACTGATCCCCACTGATCCTTCTACGGAACTCAGGATATAAATGGTCAGTTCTCCTATAACCGCTGCCTCCCAGATGGGTGCTGGTGAGTATGGCGTATGCAATGACCAGACTGGACTCGGAAGACTTTAGACTTTCCCACAGTGGCATCACCCCCACCCCCAACCCCAGTACACGTCAGATGCAGAGCCAGACCCAGGGTTAGTTTTCAGAGCAACTTTCAGACCTGTCTCCCCCAGGAACCCAGGGCAGATGTGCGTTTCATCAGTACCCCACGGTTGTGACCTTAGTGCACACGGCACGGTGCCTGATTAGCTCCTGATGAAGAAGTGAACCCAGCTAACAGCCGACCTTTAAAGAGCATCCGCTGCCCCCAGAAACACACACGGGGAAAGCGCTGCGCTAACCGCAGGCTCTCGACTTTGAGTGTCTTTGTTTTCTCCTTCAGTGTGGTCCAAAGCAAATCAAAATGCTGCCTTTCCTCCAGAAACCACGGCCACTCTGACCCGAGGCCCTTGGCTGGCGGTTTTCTTCCCATGCTATAGAGAAAGCCAGGAGCATACACAGGGCTGGGCACGGCCCTGCAGTAGGGTAGCTTGGGAACTTATTGAGCTGCCCGTGTCAAAAGAGCAGTGAACCCCGAAGAATACACAAGCCAGTTTCTGGATCTCTGGGTCTCTGGGGACTCTGTGTGGCTGATGGAGGAGAGCACATGGAGGTCCATATAGGTGGGGGCATTTATTTCTGAGGTGGGCAGAATACTCGGGCTATTCTCTTAGCCTGAGATATTCTCTAGAAGACACAGCCAGTAGCCTCTGATGCCCCAGCCTCCTGAGTCACCTCACCCCAGTTCTGCAGTGCATACACGAGGTGCTTCGTCTCTGTGGGTCTCTGCTAGCTGTATGTCACATACCCCAGCCACCCCAACAGGGCGGATACCTGAAGGGGTTTGTCTGACTTTCCTTCCTCCAGTCTATTAGGAGGGCAAGTTTCAGAGCCAGCTTCATCTGTCCAGGCTGGCTGGCAGGCCCGACTTCTCACGGTTCTCACTTCTTATGAGTCTCTTCTACCAATGACATGCTGCGGCATTCGCGCATCCTGTCACCGCGTGGTTCAGAGGAAGCAAGGCTCAGCTCTCTGCCTGTGTAAACTCAATGCGCCTTTTGTCTCCAGAATTCCTTGAGTGAACCAAGGTGGGTTTTGTTTGCTTCACGTCCCCAGAATCACACCCATGACTGAAGGTGCAGAGTCTCCCGCTTCCCAAAGGCACAGACAGAAGCAGTACGGTTAGGTAGAGGGAGGGGGAGCTGATGGGCCATCTGCAGTGTGCCCTGCTCCTCCCCACCCCACCCCTGCTCTGGTATCTGATTGCCGTGGTTAGAAACACAGAATCACCTGCTTCCTTCAATGAAGTTGTTCTAAGTTGAGCCCATGAGGCGAATGCCAAGGTTTCGTTTCGTCTTGGTGGTTGGTGAACTGACAGAGTAAAGAAGGAGTGAAGTTTCAAGTGGGTACATGGCGCTCGCATATTTGGATTCTGGCCGCAAAGGCGTACTGCGTTCTCTTCGCACTGGCCCCAGCAGAGTCTCTGCCAAGAGAGCTATAGAGACCTGCATGTCCTCAGGCCCAGAGGAACCAGTCACACCACCCTCCCAGTGCCTCTGAGAAGCCTGCTCAGCCTCCTGAGGGCAGGATGACTACTGCCAAGATTAGGGGAAACAAGGTAACAGGACTCCGGAGACTGCCACCCAACAAGCAGGACCGAAAGTCTACATTGTTGTTTTTTTTTTTGTAAAGTTACATTTAAGGCTAGTTAGCATACAGGCAACAGGCTTCATCTCCATCAGCCATTGTGTGCTGTTCTTATTCATCAGGTCCCGCCTGACGCCATCCCCCACGCCTCTCTCTCCTCGCCTCCGCCTTCTTCTGCTGGCCTTTGCAAGTGTCTACGTCATGTGCTATGTGCTCCTCTTCCTATGCTCTCCTTCTCACACATGTCCACATCACATGCTTACACGTCACGTGTTCTTCCCCTGCTCTTCTTCACACATGCTCACGTCACGTGTCCATGTCATATGCCACTGCAGGAGAGTTTCCAGAGGTGGAGATGTCAGCTGTGCAAGAAAGGCCTGGGTCCTGGGCAGGACTGTGACAGCACAGCCAGCCCATCCCCTCGAAGGGACAGACTGGTTCTGTCTAAGAATGTCCACCAGACGAAGTGTCAGCACCAGCTTCCCAAATGCCCAGGGCTGCCATGACCACTGCACTTACCTAGGAAAGTTCCCCCACAGGAACCCAAGTCACCTGACCCCAAACTGGCATCCTTCTACCCTAAACCCACTCCATTCCTCTCGTCCTGTTTTTGAGGCAGGGAGGGGAAAATATTAAATAGAGTGAGCTTTTCAGAACCTCCATTCCAGCCTCCATCCCATCCTCCATCCCAGCCTCCATCCCATCCTCCATCCCAGCCTCCATTCTCAACCTCCATCCCAGCCTCCATCCCAGCCTCCATCCCAACCTCCATCCCAGCCTCCATCCTCAACCTCCATCCCAGCCTCCATCCCCAGCCCATTTTCATCTCTGTAGGTCAGAGCAGCAGAGCTCAGACAGGAGGGTACCATCTTCATTCCCACCCACTGTACACACACCGGGCACCAGGGAAGCTTTGCCCAGAGTGAGGCCTTTGGCCGCAGCACTGGCCACAAGGGGCTAGAGACAAGAATGGACCCATAGGTTTGCGGACTGCCAGCCAGGACTGTGCATTGCATCTGCAGCCGTCATCATTTTCAGCAAAACAAATAACTTCACTCAGGGCTGGCAAAGGTTTGGAATCATAGTTGGATGTAAATTCCCTCCAAACGTCCATATCCTCTGAATGATGGCAACCACTGGTGTTGACTGAAAAAAAAAAGGTTCTGAATGTAATGTCCCCAGATTAAAATATAGTGTCTATCTTTATTCTCACGATGGTTTATCTCAGAGAAAATCTCTGAGCTACGTTTTGGAAGGCAGATTCAGTGGCATGCCACAGAATTTATCTCTTGAGAGAAAGACAATGAAAATACATATAAAAGCCATTGTCGCCAGCACAAAAGAGGGAGAGGATTTGTGGAGGGGCAGCTTTCCTCAGATGCGAGACTCTGGGTGCCCAGAGGAGCTGGCTGTCTTTCCAGGGAGCTGAGTTGGATAAAAAGAGGAAAATGGCCTGAGTGAGCATCACGAGATGCGGAAAAGATGAAGCAAGAAGGACAGGCTGTTCTGGAAGGGCCGACGCCAGTGGCCAAGACGGAGAGAAACACGCTGCCATTTGCATCTTTGCTGTGCCCAGCTACCTGGCGAGACCCGTGTCACCCGTCCCGTTTTGCGAGGCAAGAAGCTGGAACCCAGAGAGGTCAGGAGTCTCACCGGAGGTTTGCTCGCACAGCTGGTGGCGCACTTGGGGTTCAGATCTAGGCTCTGGCCCCAGAACTTCCATGTCACATGTAGACACATATGTCTCCCCTCTCATAAAGAAACAGAGTCTTGGAGATGAGGTCAAGATTTTACCCTGGCTTGCATCCCTGAATTAGTGTGGAGCACGGGGTCTTTTGGAAGTGATCACAAAAAAAAAAAAGCATTAAGGGTCCCTGTTCACTGAAACCATGCACCAGTTTGGGGGATGCACAGTCTTTACCCCAAGCTAGTCTTTGAGAGTCCATCTAAGAACAATGTTTACCCTATGGGACCTGCCTGTGAGATCCCCCCTTGTGGAGGGACTGAGCTCAAATGCACAAATATATGTGAAGCCACCTGAGACCCACCACAGAGACAATATGGGTGCGTTCAAGAAAAGTCACCCAAGGTTGCAGAAGACTGTTGGATTTGCTTTGTTCTTTTTTTTTAATGGTTTTACGAGACAAGGTTTCTCTGTATTGTTTTGGAGGCTGTCGGTCCAGCCTGGCCTGGAACTCACAGAGATCTGCCTGCCTCTGCCTCCCAAGTGCTGGGATTAAAGGTGTGTGCCACCACCACCCGGCTGCTTTGTTCTTTTCTACCCTGATTCGTATTCAAAGCTGAATTAAGCTCCGCAGGGGAACCTACTTGTCCAGTCTCCTCTCCAGAGGTGGACCTCCATTCCTACAGCCTGAAGACTCCCCTGAGTCTTCCTCCTAGAAAACATAAGTCAAAGAAGGAGCATCAAGCAATGGGATCATTTTCATGCAAGTGAAGACACTAGACCTCTGGCAGCCAATCAGAAGCACCATGCCATCTGGGCATCCTGTACCAGCAATGGGAGTCAATTCTGCAGCAATCCCGGGACCTCATTTATCTCCTGGTCTGTAGCTTCGAATCTCCACCTGGAGGAATCACCCTCCGGGCTATGTGACTCCCAAAGCCAAATGTGCTTAGTCATAAGCCTAGAAGAAGAGAGGGAACCCGGTGCCATCTGCCCTTTATCTGGATGATAAAGCCTGCACATCAGGGCCAAGCATGTCAGAATCAGGCTCCCACAGGGATGTCTGTTCCTTCCCCCTCTCCAAATCCTCTTCTCCACCACTGCTCATCAAGGCTTCCTGCTAGAGTTAGTGTATAGGCCTGTGCACAAATGCACTGTTGGAAGGGATGAGGGATGGGGGGGAGAAGGAAAGAGGGGAGAAGGGAAGGAGAGAGGATGGAGGGGTGAAAGGAAGAAAGGATGGGAGGGAGGGAGAGGAGGGGAAGGATGGAGTAGAGGAAGGGAGAGGATAAGTTAGGAGGGGGAGATAAGAGAGGGTGATGGAGAGGTGGGGGAGAAGCGAAGAGGAGAGGGAGGAAGGAAAGAAAAAGGAGGAGCAGAGGAGGGAGAGAAGACAGAGGGAGGAGAGAATGGAGAGAGGGAGAGGAGTAGGGGGGAGGAAGGAGAAAGAGAAAGGAAGAGGGAGAGAGGAAGGAGGGGAGAGGGATCCAAGAGACCAGGCTGTCCTCTCTCCCTCTTGCCCAGGACAGAGCTTCATCTCTCCTTCCAGGAAGCGCTCTCTGCCTTGGGGAGAAGCCGGCGAACATTCGTACTCATGTTGCATCCTGTCCCAATCTCAAAGGAGGAACAAGCAGTGCCAGGGGCATCAGCTTCCATTCTCCCTGATGAGAATCCACAGAGCTTCTTCAAGGCTGTGAGCTCAGAGCTCTGATCTGGGGCACTTGCTCTGATGTGACAGACTTGCTTGTCCCTGATGTGACAGGCCTGCTTGCACAGTGGCCCTTCTGACCACACCAGGGCTTGGCCAGTGGACACTCTGCAGAGGCAAATCAGGACCTGCAGTAGCCACTGACAGCAGAAGAGCCCAAGACAGACCACTGCCTTCCTGAGCAAGGGAGGCAACACACAGAGATGAGGCTGTGTGTCAGCCCCACAGGGACCCTGATTTCAGAACAGAGGACAGCAGAAAGGCCTTCCCATTGTTATGGATGGCACTTTGAAATGTTCTTTCTCTCTTGTTTATTATTTATTTACTTGTTTATTTTTGGTCTTTAGAGACAGGGTTTACTTTGTGTAGCCTTGGCTGTCCTAGAACTCACCCTGTAGACCTGGCTGGCCTCAGACTCACAGAGATCCTCTTGCCTCTGTCTCCCAAGTGCTGGGACTAAAGATGTGAGCCACTGCCACCTAGATCTTTCTTTTTTTTAAAAAGAAGTATGTATTTTTATTTTATATGTGTGAGTATTTTGCTTGCATGTATGTAAGTGTATTGGGTGTATGCCTGGTGCCTGTGGAGGCCAGAGGAGGGTTCTGGGTTCCCTGGAACTGGACTTACGGATGGTTGTGAGCTACCACATGGTTCCAAAAAACTGAATCTGGATCCTACAAGGGCATCGAGTGGGCTTTGAGCTTCCAAAAGCCCATGGCATTCCCAGTTCACCCTCTCTCTGTGTCTCCCTCCCTCCATCTCTCTCTCTCTCTTTCTCTCTCTCTCTCCCTTCCTCCCTCCCTCCCTCCCCTCCCCACACCGCACTGTGCTTGTGGGTCAGATATAGATTCTCATCTATGGTTCCAGTGCTATCCCTGCCTGTCTGCTGCCATATACTCCTCCATGACAGTCACAGACTCTAAACTCATGGAACTGTGAGCCCCAAATTAAATGTTTTCTTTTATGATTTCTTTGGTCACAGTGTTTTATCACAGCAGTAGGACAGTAACTAAGGCACCTTGTGATCTGGTGCACCTGGTTTGTAGAGCATGGCAGGCTCAGAGTCTCCACTTCTGATTGCCAATGACACATATTTGCAGGACAGAGGGAAAAGTCTTCTCAGGTCCCACATGAGAGCTCCACCGCCAAACCCTGGATACAAATATGAAGATGGTTCCTAGCCAGTATAGATAATGAGTTAGGACACTAACATCAGACCATCAGACTCTGCTTGCCTTTCTCTGGGCCCTACATATCTACATGGGTCCCCGGGGTCTGACACTCACTTATGTGGACCTCTGTAGCCAGGTCTGCAGCTGGAAGGAACTGAGACCAGGGAGACCCCTGCCTGGAGAGTGACAGCAGTGTTGTTCTGTTGCTTCATATACTCACAGCCGCAAGGTCGGCATCTATGTAGCCCAGATGCTGCTGGGGCGATGTTGCCTTCTCTGTGAGTGATTTCAGTCCATGACAGCAAAGCATGAGGGTCTCAGAATCCTCACAGTGGAGGAGAAAGGATTTTAGTTACTTATGTGAGTGAAGGACAGACAGAACTATATTAATGCACACACAGTGGCTGGAGTGGACAGTGTGGCAGGGAGATTGGTGGCTGGAGAGGACAGTGTGTGGCAGGGAGCTCAGTGGCTGGAGTGGACAGTGTGTGGCAGGGAGCTCGGTGGCTGCATTGGACAGCGTGTGGCAGGGAGCTCAGTGGCTGGCGTGGAGAGTGTGTGGCAGGGAGCTTGGTGGCTGCAGTGGACAGCACGTGGCAGGGAGCTTGGTGGCTGCAGTGGACAGCACGTGGCAGGGAGCTCAGTGGCTGGCATGGACAGTGTGTGGCAGGGAGCTCAGTGGCTGGAGTGGACAGCGTGTGGCAGGGAGCTCAGTGGCTGGAGTGGACAGTGTATGGCAGGGAGCTCAGTGGCTGGCGTGGAGAGTGTGTGTCAGGAGGCTCAGTGGCTGGAGTGGGCAGCGTGTGGCAGGGAGCTCAGTGGCTGCATTGGACAGAGTGTGGCAGGAAGCTCGGTGGCTGCAGTGGACAGTATGTGTCAGGAGGCTCAGTGGCTGGCGTGGAGAGTGTGTGTCAGGGAGCTCAGTGGCTGGTGTGGACAGCGTGTGGCAGGGGGCTTGGTGGCTGGTGTGGACAGCGTGTGGCAGGGGGCTTGGTGGCTGGTGTGGACAGTGTGTGGCAGGGAGCTCAGTGGCTGGCGTGGACAGCGTGTGGCAGGAGGCTCAGTGGCTGGCGTGGAGAGCGTGTGGCAGAAGGCTTGCATCAGTAGCATCTCACATGGCACCAACCAGACAACTGAGCTCTGGTTGTGAGCAGGACCACACTATAAAGCCCAAGGCCACCTCATGGCCCACTTCCATTAGCCCTGTCTCTGGCCCTAAAGGCCCCACAATGTCTGAGCACAGCACCACTGTCTGGGGAACAAGGGCCCGAATACACGAGCCCGAGGGGGGAGTTTTTACACACAGACGGTGACAGTCTCGCTTCCTCACTGGGCAGGTGCAGCAGGTGAGATTTAAGAGGACGAAGGTGAGCAGAGGCGGGAAAGGCTGGCGCCACATCTTACAGCCAGAAATTGGGGACGAGAAAACAAAACAGGAAAACGCAAAGCCCCCAGGATTGCAGTCACAGTCTCTTCACTCGGGCGCAGAGCATTCGGCCCCACGAAAGTGTACGAGTCAGAGATGAAGGTGTGGATGTCTTTTGTCTTTATCTCAATCCCGTGTGAGGATACTTCCCACTGTTGGCTGGCCCCCATTCTTCGTGGGTTCTTTGGTTTTTCCCTGTGGGCCCCTTTGGTCTATGGTCTCTCTGGTTTTGGTTTTGAATAGTTTGTGTCAGCACAGTGCCTTTGCGTGCTACGCGTATCCTGACTGGGCTGACCGATGTTTGAACGATTGTGACCACACGCTAAGCAGTCTGGATGTGTAGTGGCTGGGACAGATTAAAGGGAAACTTCCTTCATCCCTTTCTGTTCCTTTGGGTTGGGGCCGTGGAACCAGGGCAGATATGGAAAGGGGGTAGCGGTGTGATACTCTTGGTCACAGCCACCGCTTCAATCAAGGGAGGAGGCTCTCAGGCTGAGGGGGTTGGCAGGACAGACTGGGTACGTGTCTTGGATGAGTAACTGAGTGTTGTGTAGGCAACAGCACCTGCAGGAGGCCTCTCGACAACTAGCTCATGGGGAACACCACAGGATGGAGGCTGGAGCCAAGTGGGAGTAGCTGGGCACTACCGGCTTTCAGAGTGAACTTTGGAAGTCCTGGATGTCACTCTTTACCTTCCCAGGACACACACAACCCACTATCAGGGGACAGAACCCCAGGTGTTTGCAACAGAGTACCCAAAGGGCAGGGTTGAGAAGGCCGTGGGTTGAAACCTAGCAGACCTTCTAGGATGGTGTGAGGTGTGGCAGGGGACAAAGGGACCCCACATCCCCAGCAAGTGGGTTATGGAGGACACAATCTTTAATCCTAGAGATCTTTGTTGAAGACTGGGTTTCTGTCCCGCCTGGTCCCACAGCTGTTTAGTCCCAGACAAACACACGGAGGCTTATATTAATTATACCCCGTTTGGCTGATGGCTCAGGCTTCTTATTGGCTAGCTCTCTCTTAATCATTAACCCACTTCTATTAAACTGTGTATTGCCACGAGGCTGTGGCTTACCCATAATGCTCCAGCATATTGTTACTCCTTTGGTGACTATATGGTGTCTCTCTGCCCGCTCACTCTCTGAGTTCCTCTTCCCAGCACTCCTAGTCTGGCAGCCCCGCCTACAGTTCCTGCCTGGCTGCTGGTCAATCAGCATTTGTTCATGAACCAGTAGCAGAAACATATATTCACAGCACACAGAATGACACCATCCCATCATTTTGTCACTGCAATATAGGACATAAGAGCTGGGCAGCCAGGCGGGTGGTGCTTCGGAGGGTAACCGTGATGACATCTGCCGTGTCATCACTCCCTGTGGCTTGCTGCCTTGGACACAAGCAGACATGAAAGCCACTTGTTAGCACAGAATCAATGGAGTGATGATATACAGCTTCCTGGACAAAGGCTCTGAAGATCATGCGGCTCTGCTTTGTTCTGATGTGTTTTTGAGACCTGTGAGTGGCTTCTTGTCCTAAGCCTCCATCATGGGCCGTCTCTCCAAATGTGCCTCACCCCTCCCCTTGCTTTCTCCGAGATAATGCCCAGGATCTGCTACTGCCCTGGGGATGAGTTACTACAGACACCTGGGCTGTCTGAGCTCCTCGACGATGCTGTCCAGAGGACATCTGGGACCAGCAGTAGAGATGCCAAGTAAGAGCTGAATGGCATGCTTGACACTTTCCCAGTGGCTTGACAATTACATCTACAAGGAAAATGACCCAAACACCTTTATTTGGGGGAAACATGTTGCTCAGCATGGAAAAGAGAAGCTGGTCCCAGCAGCAGGACAGCAGCAGCAGGCTGGATGGACCCGTCATCTCCGTGGACACCCACCCGATGAGGGTATGTGCTGGTTGACTTTTGTCAGTTTGACACACACCTATACATAGTTAGGAGGAAGGGGTCTTAATTGTGAAATGCCCCACAGACCTGCCCATAGGCCAGTGTTACACAGGCATTTTCTTAATTGACAATCGGTGTGGGAGGGACCAGACCATTGTGGGCAGTGCCGTCGTCCCTGGAGGGTGGCCCTGGGTTGTATAATAAAGCAGGCTGAGCAGGCCACGAGGAACAAGCTGCTAAACAGTGTCCCTCGACGGTTCCTCCTTCAGTTCCCCGCTCCAGGCTCCCGCCCTGACTTCCCTTCATGCTGCATTGCAATTGTGAACTGAAATAACCCTTGGGTGTTTTTGTCACAGCCATGGAAATGACAGGGGACGTAGGAAGAAGGAGCTGTGTCCGTGTCTCCAGTCTCTTTGCTCATACAGACAGCATTATACCTGTGTATGCCAGACTCTCAGCTTACGTGGCACGTGGGGAGGCTCTGAAGTAACCAAAAACAATCAATTTTATGGTTTGCGGGGGGTCGCCACACTTGAGGAACTGTATGAAAAGGTCGCAGCGTTAGGAAGGTTGAGAACCGCTGATCTAAGCCAAATGTGTGAATGATTTCCTGAACCCAGGCACTAAAAAATCACCTACAATATTCCTCACATTCCTTATGGGCACTTGAGGTGTGAGCAGGCTCCTAAGAAGGGAACACGGTTTTACACACACACACACACACACACAGTGGGTGACCTCATGGTCTCTGAGCATGACAAGGAACAGCAGAAGACCTGTAAGTTTCACATGTTTATCACTGAGAGAGACAGGAGTGATGGAGGCTGGCGGGCGCTCACAGGCAGTGATGACCATCACAGGCACAGGTGGGCTGAAGTCGGGACGAGTGACAGGAAGGAGACAGGAGCCTTGGGAAGGCACTGCAGGGTACCTCTACTTACATCTGGCAACCTGGCTTTGGCTGGTACATGATCCATTCTTCCCAGGAGAGTGAGAAAAAGGAGGCCCTGAGTTCTGGGTGTGTGGGACTGTCTTCTCATATTCTCTAGTCCAGAGATCACATGGGAGTGTGAGCTTTGTTGACACTTAACGGTGGCCTCTTCTAAAGCAAGATGGAGGCCTTCCTGATGCTCCTCCCTAAGGCTGTCATCCTCACTAGGCTGTCATCCTCACTGGGGCGGATCTTTGCAACCATGCAGCCATTTGGGGTCCCCACATTCCGGTTCCTGACTCCTTATCCGCACCCTGTAAGCAAGCCCTGCCCCCAGCTCACCGGCCTTATTAAGATGGGCTTTGATGCAATAACACTTCGTTCTGTCATGGTACCAATCTCGGATGAATAGATGTTGTTTGCATCTCCACACAAAGTTAATGTGACAAGCTGGTACCCAGACACAGGCATAAGAAACAAAGAGGAGAGTCAGAGGAGAGACTGCACGGTCCTTGCCATGGACAGCAAAAATGCTGGAGCATCACGGGTGGGTGGAATGTACCCACACAGAGGGAGCCCAGCATGGTGGCAGTGGGCCTTGCTATCACTGATAAGACTGGTGAAGCGAACAACTTGGAGGCCGAGGGCCCATGATGGAGCCCAGGGTATCTGCGGTCTATGTGGTATGGACTGGTGCACCTGCTCCGTAAGTGGGATCTGCAGAATGCATTGATTCAAGGAACCCTACAGCGGGTCAGAAGTCCTGGGTCATCACACCCTGGACAAGCACCCCAGGCGCTGCACTGAGAGCCCCAAATGCAGCTGTGGGTGCTGCCGTTTAAACTCACTTCCAGAGAGAAGATGGGACAATGCGGGGGTTTGGGGATAATGCAGCGTTGGGACTGGAAATGAGCAATCAATATGCTAATGACATGCACAAGGAACATGCAAATGAGCTCCTAACCTTTCTGAAGGAAACATCTGCCCGCTTTCCTGCAAAGTTGCCCATGAGTCCCTGGTCAGGGAGCCTATGGGCTGAACGCTGGGCAGCAAGGCAAAGGAAGGCAGATGATGTCTGAAAAGGATCCTTGAGGGGTGGGGGACCGACCAGTGGGAAAAGCGCCCTCGTGAGGATGTGGGGTCCATCCTAACACCCACACAGCAAGCAGGGCATGGCATGGGCCTGTCATCTCTATACTGGGAGACGAGGCAGGCAGACTGCTGAAGCTCATTGGCAGGCTGGACTAGTGTGGTTTGTGAGCTCCCGGCTAGTGAGAAACCCTGCCTCAAAAGCATGGTGGAGAGCTGTAGTGGAAGTCACCTGACCTTGACCTCTGGCCTCCATATACACAAACACTGGCACATGCCACCATGTACACACACACACACACACACACACACATGCACACACACACACACACACACACAAGCACCACCACCACCAAAACTCATTCTTTTTTTTTCATTTTTTTTATTTTATCTTTTTTTTATTTTAAATAGCTTGTTTTACATGTCAATCCCAGTTCCCTCTCCCTCCCCTCCTCCCACACACCCCTTCCCCCCCACCCTCCCACCCTATTGCCAAATCCTTCCACATAGGGGATATCAGAGTCTGTCATTTTACTCTGGGTAGGGTCCAGGCACTCCCCTAAGAGTCCAGGCTGAGAGAGCATCCCTCTTTGTGCTATAGGCACACGAAGACTGTTTGTATATCAGGGATAGACACTGATCCACAGCTCAGGGCCCCATAGGTTGCCCAGGCCTTCTCGCTGACACTCACATTTGGGGGGGTCCAGATCAGTCCCATGCTGGCCTCCCCACTGTCAGTCTGGGGTCCAAGAGCTCTCCCCTGTTCAGATCAGCTGTCTCTGCTGGTTTTGCCAGCCCATTCTTTGCCAATTTGCTCATCACTCCTCTCTCTCTGTCACTGGGTTTCTTGGGTTCAGTTCAGTGATTAATCGTGTGTTTGCCTCTGCTTCCTATACAATAAAGGAACTTCAGGAGGCATCACCATACCTGACTTCAAGCTCTATTATAGAGCTATAGTCCTGAAAACAGCTTGGTATTGGCACAAAAATAGGCAGGTAGACCAATGGAACCGAATTGAAAGCTCTAATTTTAACCCACACACCTATGAACACTTGATTTTTGACAAAGAAGCTAAAACTGTACAATGGAAAAAAGAAAGCATCTTCAACAAATGGTGCTGGCATAACTGGGTACTGGTATGCAGAAGACTGCAGATAGATCCATGTTTATCGCCTTGTACAAAACTTAAGTCCAAATGGATCAAAGATCTCAACATAAATCCAGCCACATTGAAACTTTTAGAAGAGAAAGTGGGAGATACTCTTCAACGAGTTGGTACAGGAGACCACTTCCTAAACATAACACCAGTGGCACAGGCACTGAGATCGACAATTAACAAATGGGACCTTCTGAAACCAAAAAGCTTCTGTAAGGCAAAGGACACAGTCAAAAAGACAAAAAGGCAGGCCACAGAATGGGAAAAGATATTCACTAACCCTACATCTGACAGAGGGCTAATCTCCAAAATTTACAAAGAACTCAAGAAACAAGTCTCCAAAACACCAAAGGATCCAATTAAAAGGTGGGGGTACAGAGCTAAATAGAGAATTCTCAGTAAAGGAGGCTAAAATGGCCAAGAGACACTTAAGAAAGTGCTCAACATCCTTAGCCATCAGGGAAATGCAAATCAAAACAACTCTGAGATACCATCTTACTCCTGTCAGAATGGCTAAAATCAAAAACACCTAAGACAATTTATGCTGGAGAGGATGTGGAGAGAGAGGAACACTCCTCCACTGCTGTTGGGAGTGCCGACTCATACAGCCTCTTTGGAAATCAGTATGGAGATTCCTCAGGAAAATGGGAATTTATCTACCACTAGACCCAGCAATTCCACTCTTAGGCATATAGCCAAATGAGGCAAGTTCATACAACAAGGGCATCTGCTCCACTATATTCATAGCAGCATTATTTGTAATAGCCAGAACCTGGAAGCAACCTAGATGCCCCTCAACTGAAGAGTGGATAGAGAAAATGTGGTACATTTACACAATGGAGTATTACTCAGCAGAAAAAACAATGGAATCTTGAAATTCGCAGGGAAATGGATAGCACTGGAAGAAACCATCCTGAGTGAGGTAACCGAGTCGCAAAAAGACAAACATGGTATGTACTCACTCATATATGGATTTTAGACATGGATCAGGATAGTGCCAGTTTGCACTGCCACTGATAGAGAGTCTGGGAAACAGGAAAGAACCTAAAAGATATGCATATATGCATAGTACCCAAGAGAAGAGGATGGAGACAAGATACCCCGAATGGATGGGAAACACGGCGAGGGGTGGGGGGGGGGGAGTGGGACCTGGGAAGAAGAGAGGGGGTGAAGAGGAAGAGAGTTGGTCATGGGGGAACAGGAAGTTGAGGAAGTGGGGGTGGAATAGGGGGAAGAGGGAATCATAGGATCGAATACAGATCAGGCACCAGAGTGACCTCGAGTGATCTAAAGGGATAACACCAATTGGCAAGCTAAGCAATAGTGGAGAGACCACCCCGAATGCCCATTCCTGATAATGAACTTGATGTCTATAACCATCCGGGAGCCTTCATCCTGTGACTGATGGAACCAAAACTCATTCTTAAACAACTCCATCTTCAGCATTTGAGTAGCCCGGAAGCTGGAGTCGTATGTACACACATAAGCCTGCTTTCTAACTAAGTGGTCATAGGACAGTGTGCAAGCCCTTCCAGTGAGCTCCAAAGGGAGGAAGGGAATGACACTTGCAAAGCTCTCTGGCTTTCAGACTGTACACGCAGAACTGTTTTGCAATCTTGAGATGTCCCATGTGTACAGACAGCGCCCTGCTGGAAGATGAGCAGGGGCATGGACGGACGGACGCTGGGGAGACTGAATCCAGACACCCAGGGAGTAAAAGCAGAGCGAAGCTTCAGCTGGGCTCTCTACCAAGGACAAAGAACAGGACACAGTCACCCCAGCAAGTAAGGAAAAGTCACCCACACACTGGAGGGAACTGGCAATGTGGCTTCTCTCACACGGTCAGGTCAAGGGTGCAGTGGGGGGGGGGACATGGCAGAGTTCAAAGTACGGGAGTCATGGGTGGTCCCTTCTGTGTTTCCACTGTCTTTAGTGTGTGTGTGTGTGTGTGTGTGTGTGTGTGTGTGTGTGTGTATGGAAGTCAACCTCAGGTGTCATTACTCATGCAGTGTCACCTTACTTGGGGACAGGGTCTCTCACTGTCCCAGAGTTCACCACCTAGTCAGGCTGATTGTCCAGGGAGCCCTGGGATCCTTCTGTCTCTGCCTCCCCAGTGCGAGGATTGTAGGGTGCCCATCCAGCTCTATTTTACAGTTTTGGAGATCAAACTTATGTTCTCACGGTGTAGGCAGGCTTCATACCGACTGATCTTTCCCTGGCTCTTGAATAGTTTTCTAAAACAGACTCTTGCTATGGTCTTGAACTCATAACTACCCTCCTGCTGCAACCCCAAAGTGCTGAGGTTATAGGCGCATGCTACCACACCTGGCTTCCTCAGTCAGTGTTTGAAGGGAACTATTAAATGTCACGTTCACAGGGCAGGTCTGGGGGACTTGGGTATCGTGGCTGAGTCAGGCAGTCTTAGCTGGATCTTACCTCTTTACTAACTGGGCAAGTCCAGCAAGCGGACACCATGACAACCCCATCAGGTCACGGGCCACTTCATGTTACAGCCACTCAGCAGAACGCCTGGTAGAGTTGCTCTGGACGGTTGCTAAGATTCCTCTCGTGTTTCTCACCCCACTTCAGGTTCGTCTTAGACTCTGCTAAGCAGCAGGCCTGACTCTGGGGAAGCTCTTGTTTGGAAGCCTGGCCAACCAGCAGCTTTCTGTCTCTTAGGCCTGTCTCCCAGAGCTACCTCCTGCCGCTTCAGCCACAGGTATGGTATGGAAATGAGTACTTTGTATCAATAAATGAAAAATCATACCAATACAAAGTACTCATTTCCATACCATAAGCAAGATAGGTGGGACTAGGAGTCCAGGAGGGCTCTGGGTAGGAGAAACACAGGAAGTCAAGATGTAGCCCGCCAGAGAAATAAGATGTCCAGAACTTTGCTCCGGTAAGAGAACTACTTAGATTAACAATTATGGGGTAAATACTTAAGTCAGAGCTAGCCAGTAGGAAACAAGCAAGGCCAACAGTGCTTTATTGACATATACATAGGACTTCCCCCATCACACAGGGACTTCCCCAGGGTCCCTGGCAGACAGGCTTCGGTGTGACCAGCTGTCTGCATACCTTGTAGCACATCCTCAGGGCTCTCAGGAAGGTCCTCCTAAGTGGGATTGCTCGGCCCAGGGCTCCACTTGGCAAACTCACCTTCGCCCTGGGGCCTGAGGCTGTGGCGGGTCAGTCCACTTGACATCCACCACAGAGATACAATCATCGGTCCACAAACTCCCCAGATGCTCACCTGCTGTTCTGAGGTCCAGTTCTGACCCAGGCCATAATCTTGGCATCTGAGGATGGAGGAGCCAGCCACAACCGCTTGTCCCCAGCTGGAAGTCCTGTCCCCTCCACTTCCCTCAGTGTTGACCGTGGTATGCTAGCCAGGTGTGCCTTCCCTGTGCAATAGCTGAACACCTGACCTACTTGGGCCCAGAGTCTCCAGAAAGCATGGCACCAGGGCCAGGATTAGGAGCAGATAAAGTGGACACTCCAGTGTGCGAGGAGAATATTGGGTATTAAGTCCAAGAAGCCCTCCGATTTCCGCTGGGACACAAGAGGCCTTAACGGCCTGGAGCCTAAGCAACTTCATCCTTTTGTAAATAGGCAGAAGCTTCTGGGATCCTGAATTCTGAAATTCTGTGCCCATAAAGAGAATCTAGACACAGGTGGGATCCACATCTCTAGTTTGGCAAGAACCATGCTTCAGGGCCCTGAACAGTCTCCAGGCTACCTGGTCTCCTGGAACTGGATATGCTCCGTCTGGTCAGAGAGCACGAGAGGGCTGCCTGGATCCACACCACAGCCGCCCATCTTTCCTGCAGCCATCTCTCCTCTCTCCCCTTGACATGCAACAGCGTGCAGATGTGTGTTACACACACACACACACACACACACACACACACACACACACACACACGACAGCCCAGCGGGGCAGACACCATGGAGCATGAATGGTGTTCGGGAAGGGATTCCAGTCGGAACTTCAAGAAATCCGTCTACTTCTACCCATTGGCTCTGGGAAGCGTGTACGTAGAAAGCCCAGCCAGAGCCACAAGGCTGTGCACAGCGTGGAGTGTGAGTGTGAACAGTATCACAGAGCAGCCCAAACCCTACGACAGCCCTGGAGACTGACCCCCAAAACCCGACCCCACAGCTGCCCCTTGAGCCTGCACCCTTAGCCTGGAACTCAAGCTTGTACTCGAGGTTACTTCCTCAGCCTGCCCGTGTGCACCTCCAGTCTCTCCCCGAGCTGGCACCCAGGACCTGTACCTTCCTTCCGCATCTGTAAGCTGACCCTGGAGCCATCACCTGCAGCCAGCGCTTCCACCAGCCTCCAGGCTCACTGCTGCTGGCATGGGGAGGGATGGTCCAGGCTCCTCTGCCCACTCTTCTGGAGCTCAGGCTTGGGTTAATGACAGAGAAATGAGCAGCTCTCTGGGAAGAGTCAATGGGAGGCTCTTGTGGCTGGCGGAGTCCCATCACCCATCTGAAGCTCTGCTTGTGCTGGTCAAGGAGGGGGCTACTCTGTGTGGTTATCTCAGTTGTCCTCCGTGTCCCTGGCCACCTGGTGCCTGTCCCTTCCGGCAAACAGAACCCACCAGGCACTTTACAGTGAGCACTCAGCTTCCTGATGAGCAGGAGCATGTGGTGTCCTAGGCAACAGGCACTTGTCCACACTGCCATGCTCCTGCCAGCAAATGACAACCCTGCTCGGCTCATCACAGACATTGCGGCTGCTGGGAGGGTGACCCTGACATTTCAGAGCTTGCAGATTGCAGAGGGCCCTTCGAGGACCATCTCTTCCCTCAAGGTCACCAGGCTGGTGATCTTCAATTGCAAGAGAAGGGGTTCTGGCTGTGTATAGACAGGGCTAGTCCTGCCCGCCCTCGGGACCTTGACCTTGCCTCACACACACTGGTATGTGTTTAGGACATTGCCATGTTTGTCACACACACACACACACACACACACACACACACACACACACACACACAGGACTTTGCAGATCTTTGTCAATGTCAGCATGAGTCAGGAGAGAGCATGCCATGAACCTGAGTGACCTTACTGACACCCAGAAATGGGAGTCATGTGACATCACCCCAAAATGACATCAGACAGTAGGAAAAACCGGTCAAGGAAAGTCCTACCTAAAACAAGTCCGGCTTGGACAGCAACTCCTTAAACTCTGTGGCCAAGCTTTCCGTACAATGTAACAAGGTTCATATGGGCCTCTGGGTAGTGTATCCTTCCCCCACACAAGGGAGCCAGCACAGGAGTCAATAATTCACTCCAGCCAGCAAGAAGGGCTGTGTCTCTGTCCTGGCAGGTCCATGGTTTCCCTGACTCTGGCCAGCCATGGAGACAAAGCCCAGCCCAGCCCGGCCTTCCAGGAAGTCCAGGGGAGGCAGTGCAGCCTAGTGTGGGCAGACCACCAGGTTCTGGGAACCAAGGGCTCAGCCAGGAGCTGTTTGAATGAGGGGACACAGTCACAGCGGGAGGCCCTGCCAGGGGTCCCTTCTCCTTCAGCTCTTTATCCCTTTGGCATGACCAGACCAGGACCTGACATCAAAACATTCAATGCATCTTTATCTATTTTTTTTTCCTGGAATTTACAAACATCGGGTATGAAATTCTGCTGCCGGGGCCATCTCACACCTGGCTCGCTCCCTGCACCCCACACTCCCATCACTGAGGTTCATGAACAGTGTGTCCACAGCCCACGTGGCACCAGATCCAGCTGGAAACGGGAGCATCCGTTCTGTTTTCAAAGTGTTGGATGGCTTCTGCCAGCCATGTGTCTCACGCCCGCAGCCATAAAGCCCAGCAAAGAAATAAGTTGGCTGCGATAACGTCTGTGGTGTATTCTAACTCAGAGATGTTAGCATCCATCCAACCAGAGGAACGGGCTTCATAAACGAGGTTACAGCTGTAAGACAGAATGCCATCGGGCTCTGTATGGGAGAAGAGGACAACGGGGACGTGTTCATGACATCGGGAATGGAAAACAGATGACCAAATGCTGCTTTCCGTGGAGACCCAATTGTTAAGAGGGGAAGAGCTGCCATGTTGGTGCTGGCTCAGGATTTAACTCAGAACAAGTGCTTGCAAATTTACGGCAGCCACTTTCTGCGGCACAGACGCAGGTGAGGATCATTGTTTTTTCCCTCTTAGTACATTTGAGTGTCTAAACTTCTCATAACAAACAAATAGTGTGTTTATAATCAAAACTCGGCATTCAAGGCATTACAAAGCTGTCAAGCTGCGTAACAAAATTGAGTTTATTGCCAGCAGAAACCGACAGTGATTGCTAGCCTCACTGTTATGACAAAACACACAGAACATGAAATTTATCATTTTGACTGTTTCAAAGCACACAATTCAGCAGTATTAAGTATATTCGCATATCTAACCACAATGGCCAGCCACGAAGTTCCAGGATGTTCTCATCACCATGAAAGGAAACGAAAGATCACTAAAATAGTTACAGTTCGTCACCTGAGCACCCAAGTCCACAGAGATGATTAGTCCAGTTTCTGTCTCTGGATTTACAACTCTGCACACTTCACAGAAATGAGATCATGCAGCAATCTGTCTCATGATTCCTTCACTACTCATGAATGTTTTAAGGACTGTGAACTATTTGTAGCATGTATGAGGACTTCGTCCCTCTTCCTGGGTAAATACTATTCTACTTCACAGACATACCAACTTTACTTATCCACTCACCAGCTTGGCGTATAGATTGTCTACCTTTGGCTATGGCTAACTGAGTAGCTATGAATAGGCACGTGTAAATTTTTGTTTGATTGATGACTCATTTTCAATTCATTTGGATTCATCTCCTGAGGTGGAAGTCCTGTGTGACATAGGAATTCTATATTTAGCTTACTGAAGATTTGCCAGTCTGTTTCACATAATGCCCATTCAATTTTACATACTAGATTTACTTTGTAAAATTTTGTGTATTTGAGTGTTTTGCCTGCATGTTTGTCTCTATACCATGTACACGCCTCATGCATGAGGAAGGCAGAAGAGGGAGTCAGATTTCCTAAAACTGGAGTTACAGGTGATTGTGAACCATCCTGCGGAACTTATGACTGCCACCTTAGTGGATTAAAACTTGCCTTATGCCATTTTAGTTTGGATTTGTATTGACCACATTAAATCAGTATTGAAAACTTGTCCCTGTGGATTTTGTCCATTTGTATCTCTCCTGTAGAGAAATGTTAACTCAAGCCTTTTGCCCATTTCCAAGTTGGGTTGTTAGCTTCCTCTTGTTGATTCGTGAGTGCTCTTTGTATATTATGGAACTAGATCCTCATCAGGAGCATTGCAAATGTTTCTCTAATTTGTGGATTATCATTTCACTGTCTAGATAATGTTCTTGAATGCAGAAGACACTTCAAGGATGGTAAAGTGAAGTTGGTAAGCCTTGCTTTTGTTGCTTGTATGTTTTCATTTAAAATCTGACACACAGTTTCTACAACTCTGGCCTATGACTTCTCTGGAGCCACTTAACTGATGTGAGGTGATGAACAATTTGGCAACCAAACAGGTTGTCTGAAATACAGTGACCCAAGCTTCTAATGAACCTGAGGTTTTTCTGCACTGATTTCACCCAGCTTTGCTTCCTAACATACTCTGTGGATTTTAAAGTACACAGGCCATCATGCCACACACGCCAATGAAGCCTGCCTGAAATGGCTCCACTCATATCCCAGACCCTAGCTATGTAGCACATTGTGCTTACTGAATATAAAAACTTCTCTGCTGCTATCTGTAGAAACAAAACAGCCCGGGTGTGAAAACAAAGGCTGCTTGTTTCCCACCGCTACCCTCAGTATATAAGCTTCAACCTGGTGCATCTCTGAGTTACATTGTGTTAGAATGTTTCAACTTAAAAGTTTACTCCTGCAAGGGCTGGAGAGAGAGCTTAGAAATTAGAGCACCCACCACTCCTGGGGAGGATGGGAGTTTAATTCCCAGAACCCACACAGGATGGCTCATAACCGCCTGAAACTCCGGCTGCAGGGAAGTCACCATCTTCTGTGGGCACTGTATTGGTGTGTGTGTGTGTGTGTGTGTGTGTGTGTGTGTGTGTGTGTGTGTGTGTGTACATAGCAATTCCTGCAAAAACATAAATGCATGTAAGGAAGAAAATACTGCTTGATTTGCTAACTTGCATTCCAGCACCAAAGAAAAGATTAAATGAATTCTGCTGGGGTTTAGGACAAAATTTCAAAAAACTTTGAAATGGCTGTAAAGATACACCTGACATTTTGTATTGTGCCTTTTATGCAAAGAGACTTTTTCAGCACTGCTGCTTCTAAAATCAAAATCCTGATAAATTCTGATGAAAAGACATTCTACGTCCTTCATTATCAAATATTCAGTCACATTTAATCCTTTATATATACAAACAAGCAGGTCCATTTCACCACAGCACAAACTCACACTCATCTTTCTGAAGTAGCAAGATGGTGTGTGACAGAGATTACTTTTAAACAAGTCCCTATTTGGTTCACCAGCAGGAAATGCTCAGTGTGTGACACTCCTTTGCCTCTCTAAATCAAGCCCAGAGCTTGCCAACACACCTAGACATGATAGCCAACTTGCTTTGAGGATCCTCTGTCTATACCACTAGAGGCAGGAGTTATAGATGGAACGCAACACCTGCCTCATGTGCTTTTGGGGTGGGTGGCCCTCAGTCTTTCTTTTTAAAATTTGGTGTTTTGCCTGTGTGTATGTCTGCATGAGGATGTTGGATTCTCTGGAACTGGAGTTGCAGACAGTTGTGAATTGAACCCAGCGGGTGCTGGGAATCGAACTTGGGTCCTCTGGAAGAGTAGCCATTGCTGTTAACCACTGAGCCATCTCTTCAGCCCCCCGGCCTTCATTCCTGCACAACAAATGTGTTAACCACTTAGCTGACTCCCCACAGCTGCTTCTGTTCAGTCCCCACAGCAGATTACTACCTCACCACAAGTTTTCATCTGACCCATCTTTCCTGATTCCTTACCGTCCTGTATTAACATCTCAACAATATTAATCTCTGGACCCCTGAACATGCATTGGGGGTCTCCTCTGTAAGCCTTCTTTGCTTTCAGCAGCGGCTTGCCTCCTGATTCGATCAACTCCCTCGTATTTCAGTTTTGTTGCCATTGGAAATAGGTTTTGCCTTTTAGTTCCCTTTGAATGCTTCATAGCTCTGGTGTAGAGACATGTCTGAGACTACGTGTGCTGCTCCTAATGGCTTCATTAATTAGTGCTAATAGGTTTTGCTGGGAGACTTCTTTAGGTCTTCGGTAAATGAGGTTTTGTTGCCTATGGACAGACATGCTTTCACTTTTTCTCGTTTAATGTATATATTTTTTAAATTGTTTTCTCAACAGATTTCTCTGGCTGGGCATTAAGAGTACAGAACTCGAAAACACAAACGAAGAAAGAACAAAAGGAAGCAAACAAACAAAAATCACCAAAAGCAAGTATTTCTAATGCATCCCTCACCGTGATCGGAAGCTCCCTTCTCCAACCACTGGTTGTTGGCCACGTGATTTTCACAAACAGCCTTGCTGTGTAGGACAAGTTCTGTTCACTTTCACACTGATCTTTGACCCGTCTAGCTCTCCTGGGGACTGGCGGTTTCTTCAACCAATAAGACAGGGTTCCTCTTAATGGCCAATTTTGATTGTCAACTTCACTGGATTTAGAGATTGATGCTGGTGTCAGTGAAGTATAGCATCATCTGTGTCCGTGGGGATGCAAAGGACAAACCAAGAGCAGAAAGCCTGGGCTGAGGCAAAGGGGGAAGGAGGAATCCCAGTGGGGGTCCGAGCCCCCTCTGCCCTAGCTTCCTGCCCACTGAGCTCTGGTTTAACAGCCTCCTGCTGCCGGCCTGCCCGCACCATGAGGGACGATTCTCTCAAACCCTCAACTAGCATCAGTCCTTAAGTTGCTTCCTGTCAGGTATCGGGTCACGGCAATTCGTGAACACCAGTTTTTTCCTACCAGCTCCCCAAAGTTTGGACATGAATGTCTCATGGAGTTTTATTGTAATCTCAATTTCTCTTTTATTTCATGGGATTTTGGGAAAAAATTACCTCATTTAGCAAAAAATGAAACAAACGCAGATAAAATAGGAACCACTTGTGCTGCTGGAGACAGGAGAAATGAGTAAGCTTTCAGCCCCAAGGGCCGGAAGGCCACAGCTGCAAGGTCAAAGCCACATGTCAGCACCAGCCTTTTTTGTCCTCCCTGCGGGGCCAGGGTTGGCCAGGCTATCCTGCAGGGCTGGTGTTGTTTCCAGTCCAGTATGGAGAGAGTCCATTCTCAGCACCACAAGCCAGGCACAGTACAGACCCTCCTGTGTGGGGCTGATGCTCAGAGGTCTCACCTCCTAAAGGTCCCCCATCACCCCCTGTGACAGCTGACCCTGTGACCTCTGCCTCCTGTGACTCTCTGCCTCCCGTGACCTCTGGTCCCTGTGACCTCTGCCCCGTCCCGTGATCTCTGCCTCTGATGACCACTGCCCTCCATGATGGCTGCTCCCCACCCCCCGTGACTGTTGACCTCTGTAACCACTGCCCACCCCTGTGACAGCTGACCCTGTGACCTCTGCCTCCTGTGACCTCTGCCTCCCGAGACCACTGCCCCCTGTGATCACTGCCCCCTGTGACCTCTGCCCCCTGTGACCTCTGCCCCCTGTGATGGCTGCCCCCATCACTGCTGACCTCTGTAACCACTGCCCACCCCTGTGACCTCTGCCCCCTGTGACCTCTGCCCCCTGTGATCACTGCCTCCCCAGATGCTGCCTCCTGTCACCGCTGCCCTCTAACTGAGTCAATGTGGTCACTGCGACTCTCAATCCACCTCACGCTGTTCCCGATGGTAGGAAACCCCTTCTCGTCAGCCCAATCATCTCTGTTTCCACTCAAAGGCAACTCTTTGAAGTGGTGTTTTATGCCTGCAGCCACAGTGGAGTTTCTGGGAAGGCAAATTTCAGTATGTAAGGATGAGTTCCTATAAAATAAGCGTTCACCTCACCACCTAGCCAGCTGCCCAACAGAATCTATGCCTCTTGTCAAAGCAGAACCCAATAAAGACACAGTTCTCAAAGAGGAGCCTACAGTGCACCAGGAAGTGCAGGGTTTAAAGCGGCGGGCTCCCCGGGGACCAATCCTCGGCTGCTGAATCATGGCCAAGTCACCCGGCTTGCCTCGGTCTTAGCTTGTTTCTCTGTAAAATAGATATGACAACAGCCCTACCGGGTTGGATCACTGAGAGAACTAAATGGGGACAACAGGTAAATCTGTCATCACTACGTGGAGAGTGCCCTGAACGTCAGTGTGCGGAGGTGAAGAGCCCCCACCAAACTCAACAGCACCTCACCCTCTACGGAAACGTCCATAAGCGACATGAGCAGGAATGAATGTGACCAGTTAAATCTCTTTACAAAACACACTATCGGATAAAGTAAGCTCAAGATCTATAATTCATAAACTTCCAAAGTCCAATAGAAGGATGAGCTGGAGAGCACTAGGGTGGGGTGGATTCCTGGGGTGAGGCTTCCTTCTCAGGAAGGCAGTGTCTACAAACAAGAAGGAGCCGAGAATGGAGGGCAGGAACAACATTCTAAGTGGAGGGCAGAGTGTAGGAAGGACAGACTCAAACAGAATAAGGTACAGAGAGAGAGAGACAGAGGGGGGAGAGGGAGATGGGGAGAGACAGAGAAGAGAGAGATGGGAGAGACAGGAAGAAAGAGAGAGACGTGGAGAGTCAGAGAGAAGGAGACAGATGCAGAGAGACAGGGAGGACAGAGATGGAGAGGCAGGGAGGACAGAGATGGAGAGACAGGGAGGACAGAGATGGAGAGACAGAGAGGACAGAGATAGAGAGACAGAGAGGACAGAGATGGGAGAGACAAGGAGGACAGAGATGGGAGAGATAGGGAGGACAGAGATGGGAGAGACAGAGATGGGAGAGACATGGAGGACAGGATTCCTACAGAGCTGGATTCAGCCTCAGTTCTGGGAGAATGGATGCTGCTTAGCTAAAGAAGAGGACGCTATTCACGGGCAGTTTCAGATAGAACATGGGGATGGCTGAGCAGCTTGGGCTCAGTCCCATGGGCAGTGGGACATGCCTGAGGGCCTGAGGTCAGGAATGGCAAGGTGAACTCAGCATCTCTGGCCGGAGGAGAATAGCATGGACTAGGTAGCATGGAGGTGGAGAGCCAGCTGGGAAGGCTGTCACACCTGCCCGGGTGAAAGAAAAGTCTGGATGGGTGATGCAAAGGGGAGAGGGCCGTTTAAGGGGCAATGGTAATCGGGTGGCTTGGAATATGTGAGGGGACAGGGCAGAGGTTTCTGCTTTGAACACCAACCTTTGCTCCGAGCTTACTTGGTCTTTGTGGCTTTTGGTCCTGCCTCTCTGATTCTTCTTCCAGTGGATATTCACAGGAACCCCACATCCGATGTGGGTCCGAATGGACATTTACAGCTGTGCCCAACACCTAGAGTCGTCCTTGCTAGACCCCACAAATTCTTGACTACAGGATGGTGCCTTCCATATGTCCTATAAGTGGGAACCATCTTAAGTGAAACTAAGAGGTGATCCATTAAAAACCTTAAAAATGAAACGTCAGACACTCAAGGAAGTTCCACTCATAGCACCAATGTACATTCTTTGCAGTGTAATTATATACTGCACACTTTGCACACTTTCAGTGTTTCAGGACCATGGGCTGAAACACACATGCGCGCGCACACACACACACACACACACACACACACACACACACACACTGACTTTGTGTTCATTGAGGACGAGAAACAGAATTTTCAGGTCAAACACCTCCTGTATTCAAATGATCATTTCTCACACCCATTCCAGAAACATAAATGGTCTGCTTTGCTGAATGTTCTCAGCCCTGAAGTGAGTGGTGTGCACGCTGCTCCTGCTCCAAAGTATGTGAGAGGTCTCAGGAGGTTAACCTCAAGGAACCCAAGAGAGGCTGCGTAGGAACATAAAAACAAGAGGGGAAGACAGCTTAGAGGACCAGAGTGTAGATCCCACCACCCCCACCAACATAAAACTGGGGCATGATGGAAACACATAGACTGGGAAGGTGGAGGCCAGCCAATGCAGATCCCCCCACTAACAGAAAACTGGGGCCCAACGGGGATACACGAACTGGGAAGGTGGAAGCCAGGCAATCCCGTGGTTCTCTGGCCAGTCAATCTAGCTGCAGTGTCAAGTTCCTGGTCTAGACAGAGACGCTACCTCAAAAAAGGAAAGGAGAGAGAGAGAGAGAGAGAGAGAGAGAGAGAGAGAGAGAGAGAGAGAGAGAGAGAGAGAGAGAGAGAAAGGAGAGAGGGAGGGAGGGAGGGAAGGAGGGAGGGAAAGAAGGAAGGAAGGAAGGAAGGAAGGAAGGAAGGAAGGAAGGAAGGAAGGAAATAACGTAACATAAAAAGGTAGAGAGCAATAGAAGAAGACACCAACATCAAGTTCTGGCCTACACATGTGTATGAATTGTGCATATACACACACACACACACACACACACACACACATTGAACACACATGAGCAAACACACATTGAAAGTGACAAACAGAGCTGGAGAGATCACTCAGAGGTTAAGAGCACTGACTGCCCTTCCAGAGGTCCTGAGTTCAATTCTCAGCAACCACATGGTGGTTCACAACCATCTGTGATGAGGTCTAGCGCCCTCTTCTGGCCCACAGGCAGACATGCAGAGGTCACACAGTATATATACTAACTAAATATGAAAAAAAATAAAGCTAAGATTTTTTTAAAAAAAGTGACAACAGCCACACTTGGTTATTTGAAAGCAACTTGTATGGTAGTTGAATGTGACTGACTAAACCATCAGGAACATTAACAAAAACCTATGCAGACCCCTTATGATAAAGAGAGAAAAAAAGAAATTTTAGCGTGGAAGATTGGCTTTCTTCCTAAGGTCCTCCAAGCCATCTAAATGTAAGCACTCCTCCCTCCCTCTCCTTCCCCTGCTCTCTCTCTCTCTCTCTCTCTCTCTCTCTCTCTCTTTCCTTTTTGACTACTCTCTCTCCCCATCTCTCTGTGCATACCCAATATATAGAAATAGACACACACATACATATATGTTACACATATACGTACATGTAAACACAACCCTATCCTCTTTTCTCAGTATTTAAAACTAATTTAATTTACTAGCTATTGACAGTTTAACCCTCCTCTGCTCCCAAAGACGGCGACAGAGAGAGAAATAACACTAGCAAAGATTCTGCAGGTGGCAATTCTCCCATCAGGAACTCCTGTGCCTCGATTCAGCCCTGCCCTGTATTGTCTTAATGGAATTCATGCTGGCTGCAGACAGCAAAAAGTCAAGTAAGATTTTATTCTCTTGGCAAGCTGGTTCTGATGTATGACATTCATACACGGCTAAATAAATACAGTATCCTGGGGAAATAAATCCAAATTTGAAGTCGGAAAGGGCAGTCATATTTCTTGAATATGCTGAATGTCAGCCTCTTGATGGGGGAAAAAAATAATACAATTGCTGCGACTGTATACACAGGTCCATTCCGGGTGTCTCTGGCGTGTGCTCCCGAGTTTAATTTGTTGAATCTTGTGTTTTCCATCCCTAGTGCCTGGTGGCATTTATTATGTTCCCCTAAAACTACAGCTCGGGAAGGCACCAGAAAGGTCACTGCTTCCTGGTTATGTTTTTAAAAGAAGGACATGTTCCTCTATAAATGACGATCATCCGTGTGCTCTGTTTGTGAAACAGAAGTGAGTCTAGTTCCTGCCCCCAGAATCCCGACTCATCTCTGAGCTGCCTGTACCTGTGAAATGAGGACTGGTTGTTTGCCTCCCACCTAAGTCCGTTGGAACAGGACAGTGACAGGTCTCACAGGGACTCAAGTGCCCCTGAGACCCTCTCCTGAACATGGCATAAAGGGACCTGATAGAAGAGAAGCCCAGGTTGTGGAGGTTGACCCAGGGGTTCCCTGGATTCAAAAAGAGAAGAAACCATGTATCTCTCTACCGAGTTTGGTGGGCTTTGTTACAGTAGCCAATTCTGACAGGCCCTCCAGCATGGAGCTTAGCCACCACCAACAAAGGGAGATGTTTGCTTTTCAGGAAGAAGACACACAGAGACTTCCCACCAGGGCTGTAGAGCCTGCGGGGAGCTGGGGGACCCTAAAAGGGGAGAGCATTCGGGAGTCATGGCTGATACAATCAGGCTTGGTATCCAGAACTCCCGACATGGAGACGAGGCTGGCCAGCATTGCTGCCTTTGTGCTTGCGTCTGAAACTCGACCATCTGTGGTTTCCCACACTTTCCCATAGTTCCTTGCAACTGGCTTTGCTCGTCCTCAGGCCACAGTGTCCTGACGCCACTGCCACCTGTTCTTATGGCCTCTTGAACCCAAGGACCCGCTGTGGAAGTGTCTATCCCATCGTTCAGTGTACAAAGTCAGGCAGGTTCCCACTACCTTGGAGAAGGACTCCATTCACAAACAGGTCTGCTCATTGAAAGGATAACCACGGGGGTTTAGGTTTTCAGAAACTGAATGCGGTCGTGTAAATGGACCCACGCCAAAGACGAGAACCCTGCCAGAACCTCAGACCTGCCTTCAGCCGCCAAGGCAACCATCATCACCGTGCAACATGGAGTACAGCCCAGTTTTCGCCTTGTTCCCACGGAGCCCCGCCCAGAGAATCAGAGCATCTCCCATGGCGCACTGTTTCAGAACCACAGTTTCCCCCAGGTACATTGCTCTGCAAGCCACAGCATTTCCATAGAACACTTCCCACAGAACCATCCTGTTCCCACCATACATGGCCCAGAGGAAACAGTGTTCCCATGATCCACTGCACCAAGAACAACAACGTTCCCGCAGGATAACCATGGTCCATTGTTCAGAGACCACAGTGTTCCCATGCTGCACTGCTCTGAGAGCCACCTCGTTCCCGTGGTGCTGGGGATGAGTCCCTGGCATGAGCTTGTGTAACCGTGCTTCCTCTAGAGTGCCTCAAGCCTGGAGTGAAGCGCTCTGCCTCCACAGACAGGCAGAAGACAGAACTCAGGGTGTGGCAGACAGCACTTGGGAGCTATCCCTGCCCTGCTGGGGAAAGCCAGCAGCTTAAGTATTGAAAACTTTAGAAATCCTGCTTCTAAGCCGGGCATTGGTGGCACAAGCCTTTAATCCCAGCACTCAGAAGGCAGAGGCAGGAGGATCTCTGTGAGTTCAAGATCAGCCTGATCTACAGAGCGAGTTCCAGAACAGCCTCCAAAACAATACAGAGAAACCCTGTCTCTAAACCCCCCCTGACACACACACACACACACACACACACACACACACACACACACAAATCAGAAGAACTCCTGCTTCTAAAATTTTCCCTCAGGTTTCAAAATAAGGAATCACAAACAAACGAAGGAACTAAAATCTCAGGGAAAAAGGAATCGACTCACACACAAATGTTCCTCTGCATGTTCTTTATTCTTCTGTTCTCTTTCTCTCCTGCTGTCTCTCTGTTTCTATCTCTCCATTTCTTTGTCTCTCCAAATCTTTGTCTATTTCTTTTTTCTCTAACTCTCTTTTCTTGTCTTCCCCCAGTTCTTGGGGATACAGGTGTATATATACACGTTTGCAACAGGAATTTTTTACAATACAATGTGAGGCTTGAGTTTCTCAGGGTCAGCAGGGCGGATAAGATTTACACACAGAGGGATAAACTAAAACTGCTAGTAGAAACTTTCAGCATCAGTTACTCAGGGCTGTAGGTCAAAGAGAGGGACTAAGTTCAATTTGCACCAGAAACAAAGCCTGGCACCTTCCAGTGCTCTGGCCTCAGTGGTGGTGGTATAGGCCTTCAGGAAAGTTTGCCTTTCCCTGAGGAAGAGCAAATGGGCTGATTACCTTTGTCCATTATCTTCTCAGAGGAGACAGGAGGGAGCAGTAAATCTCTGAGCTAAAATCTTGAGTTAATACAACAAGAAGCTTGAGAATCTTTCAGTGCAGGGTTGATATAGGTTATCGCTTCTCTGTCTGCCAATGAGGTAAAACCAGGGCATGCTTTTATTTTCTATCCATCTAGGCAGCTGTGAATCAACAACTTTGGATAGGTAGTAACGCTATGACCTTGGATATGTGGGAATGTCTTAGATGGGATGCTTTTGCCTGGGCCCTAAACACTGACCAAATGCCTGTCAATAAAGATAATTGCAGGAAAGAGCATCTCTGCAATTACAATGGAAAGGGGGTAGGACCTGACAGTGGGAAACAGGCCTCACACAATGAATATAATCAGTAAACTAGGACCTGTTAGTGGAGAACAGGTATTTACACAAAGCTAGGGAGTGTAATCAGTAAAACTCTAAACGCATGGGAGAAATTTGTTCCCAGTAAATGATTAGATGGTGCTGAACTGTGGAGAGCAAATCCCAAGTTTGATACAGAAAGAAATAAGCTCCAGGAAGAATCTACAGCAAGACACAGCCAACTCACTCACGAGACTATAACACCAGGGACAGCTTTGGACTGGTTTCATCCATCAGAAGAATCCTTAATTCTTCTAAGTTACCTTGCGATGCAAAGGCTGTACAGTTGCTGTGCCATCTTGCTTGTAGCACTTAAGAGCGGCCTCTTCTTTTGTCTCCAGACTGACACCACAGAGCCTGCTACAGCCAGCGGTGGTCCTTGGACAGCAAATCTCACTACGGGTCGGCTGATGCTTGGTGAGTTAGCTCCATGATGATCACATCTGACAGGCTAAGAGGTTTCTCTTTTTTCCTTTTCCACGCATGGGCTGTAGAGAGCAAGCTCGAGGTAAAGCAGAAGGTATCATGAGGCCTATAGAGCAATGGCCCCCTGCCTCTAAAATGCCAAAGCCCTGTGAGAACCATGGGATGCCTTGAGCCTCTGAGCCTCTGAGAGCAAGACCAGATAAGCAGCAGCGAACATTGGTGCTGTGTTCTCCAGGCCAAGGCTGCTTGCCAGGCACCCTTGTCCTCCAGGCAGAGCATTGCCAAGGCCACAGCAGCTACAAGCCTGAGCTGTGAGAATATCTCACAAGTCTGCGGACCTTGTAGCCTGGGGACTTGGAGTCCTACTCTCGTGCCTTCATTTCTGTGGCCTGGGGATGTGGCTTTCCATGAGTCCCCTGAGCAAAGCCAGAGCTGCTGTAGGCAAACATCCCTATTCCTCAAGTGAGCTAGGCCCCAGGTCATTGGAGGGCACTGGGGGCATCACAAAGACCATCTTTTCTTCGCATACTGCTGATTCAACTGCTCTGAGGTTGCAGAGGACTGGGGACCCTCGGTGCCTCACTGGGCCATCCCAGCTCTGCTCTGCCCCCCAGGACTTCACTGCACATGCACCAGGCACAGAACAGATGCTGGTTTATTCCCCCTGTGCCTCCCGAGTATTCCCATGAGGACCCAGCGCAGACTCCATCACTGTGATGAAAATGAGGAGTTTGGGAAGCACCATGCATCAGTGAGAGGGGCCCTGTGGATCCAGACAAGCATCTGAACCCTCCTCCCTCATCTCTGTGCGGTGTGGGGGTGATGCTGTCCACACGGTCCTTGTCCTGAAAACCTTGCTTCCATCGGCAAGATACTGACTTAGAGACACCAGTCCAGATAGACATCAGTGTTTCCTGGATATGCTGAAATCCACCAGGACAGCCTTGGATGCTCAGATGACAGAGGTCACCTCTCCCAGCATGTCAGGGCATGTCATCATTTTACTAGTAAGGGAAAATTCACATCACATAAGACTGACACCATCATGGCCTCTGGTAGCAGCAAAGACCACAGATATCAACGTGGTCTCGTGAGAAAACACTGACTCGGAATTCTGCAAAACTTTGCTTCCCTCCTGGGCTCTTTCCCTGCCCTGTGTCAGAGGGATGTGTGGCCCTTCCTGGAGATGTTTAACTACAACAGGGTTTGTTATTTCTGTCAATCAAAAAGGAATAACAGCCTCGCTCAACCGAGTGAATTCGAAAACAAAGATCGTCAAATTGCCTGGCGTGGAACCAAGATTCATACAATAGCTGGCAATTTGCCCCTCCTCCAGAGAGATCACTTCTCACTCCCACCCACAGAAACAGGGGACCCACCCAGCTGTGTACAATGTCTGTGTGCCTGCGATGCATGTGTAAATCCATTTTGAAGGAATCGAGCCATGTTCTGTATCTATTAAGTAAAGAAGACTTAGGTGGACACGTGCTTGATATCGATAAAGGGAGTCTACTCCTGGATCCTTGTCCAGCTGTTACCTAAACGTTTTTTTTTTCAAAAGCGTCTGGCATTCCTCCACACCAGCCGGACGGACAGTGGGACACTTCCTGGGAAGTTAAGGAAGGTGTTCTGGACCCCGATCCTCAGTGTTACAGCCCAGTCACCATCTCAAGCAGAGCATCTATGAACAAGGAAACACCTGCTGGTTCCCTCAGAGGGGCCTGGGGTGTTTGACCCCACACCTGAGGTTCTAGACACTTCCTTCTGTGCCCCCCACCATCTGTGTGTGGCCGTGGAAGGTTATGCGATGTTTAATGCGTGGGGGATTAACTGAGGGAGGGGGCCATCTATACATCCTCTGGGGGGGTTGTCCAGCAGGCTGGAGTGGAATTTTCAGGGGACAAGGGACAGCCGTTAGGGGGGTCACCAGTGCTCTGCAAGGAAGCAAACAGTCTCACTCATTCACCAAGCTTGACTAAAACAGAATTCTTCCCTTTGGTCTGTTGGTGGCCTGCCCGTTGTGAATAGATGTTCACAGCCGTCCCTTGTGGAGCAGATGGTATCACATGCTTGGTCAATGGCTCAGCGCATGTCCGGTGACCTTTTCAGCCGTGAGCCTGGGTCTGATACCCCATGGGCTCCAAAGGGACTTTCTGCAGCCTCTCAAGCCACAGGCCAATGGAAGCACTATTTGAAGCAGGAAATGTGTCTAAAAGTTACGGGTGTGAATGTTGGCCGACTAGAGCCTGTCAAAACCAGGGTCTGACTCCACCCAGAAACTGGGAGCCATAGCCACTCCCTCCTTCTGGCTCCATTCTCAAGGGAGCTCTTCTTGATGTCCTACAGAGCGAGTGCCCCTCATCAGTAAAGATTGCAGGATGCTTTAAAAAATGGTCTTCATCTCAATGAGGCAGAGAAAGGCCTAGGGAATGATAAAAGTTTATAGCCTAAGGTTGAGGCCCACAGGAAGTGGAGGTGAAGGTATGCACTCAGGAAGACACTTGTCCAGCCTTCTGCTAAGTGGAAAGGTCCATGTACGTCTGAATAAGGTGACCTGAGACACTTTTATTGACCCCGAGACTGTTCTAGAAATGTGCTTTCCAAGATTTAATGATAGGGTACTTCTTCAAAAACATGATCTGATCAAAATGTTTAATTTCCTGACAGTCCTCCACAAGACAGAGTAAAGACTGCAAAAAAAAAAAAAACAAAAAAATTCATTTCCAGAGATATAGTTAATGCTTCACACTCTGGCCAAGTGATACTGTCCACAGGGCTCTGCCACCGGAGGCCGTGTGGATTTCAGGTCTGAAAACATTTCCAAAGGTTGGTGGACGGGATGAATAAATAAGCAAGCCCTCATCGCGAGAGTCAGAGTCCCGCCAACCTCCCAGCCTCATTAGGAGTCGGGTCAGGTCCTGCTGGCCACACTTTCCACACCGGCAAGTAATTCCCAGGGATGGCACTGTGGCAGCCCACCTGGACTTCAGAGCTCCGCCGACAGCTGCAGGAAGAGGGGCAGATCATATGTAGTGATGGACTCCCTAACGACTTCGGGTAGTTGGGCCCATGTTATCTCCCACACTCCTTTTCCTCCCTCTCCTCCTCCCAACATCCCTTTTACTTTCCAGTTAGCCTTACTTCTACTTTAGCGTCTACTTTATACATACATAAAACCTCCTTAATCCAAGATCCCCGGACGAGAGTGAATGTGATCTTTCACACAAGTCTCTGCTCACGGCCGCTTTCTTTCAGAGGACATAACTTCGTTCTTTTTCATGGCTGAGTAAACATCCATAGCAGATGCATTCATGTGTTGGTGGGGAACCACGGTGATTGTTTTGTGTCAGTTATTGTTAACAGGACCTATGACGATCACGGGCACTGTGAACAGAGCCTATGCTGAGCATGGACACACAACTCAGTTATTGTGAACAGGACCTATGATGATCACAGGCACACAGGGTCCTCTGTGCTGAGCCAGCTTCACATCCTTCAGACACAGCCCCGCAAGTTGCAAAGATGGGTCATATGTTAGCTCCATATTTAGCTTTTTTTAAAAAAAATATACATACTTAGCTAACTTTTTATTGCCTCTGTGAGAATTTCATGCAATGTGATTTGATCATATTCACCTCCTTCCCCAACTCCTCCCAGATTCCACCCAACTTGAAGTCATTTTGAAAGTTCAGTCTGTACTTCAGGTATACTCTCGGATTCATGGCCCTTCTACTGAAGCGTGGCCCATATGCCAGAAGCCGCACTCTTGGAGAAAGTGCACTGTCCTCCTAGTAGCTATTGGTTGACAAGAGCTTCTCAGCAAAGGGGTGGGACAGCCTGCCCACCTCCCCTCTATGCTGGGATTGTGTCTGGCTGGAGCTTGCACAGGCCTTTGCATGCTGTTATAATCCTGTGAGTTCTCATGTGCTACTGATCTGTGATGTACGGAAAGCCCCGATTCCTTATAGTGGCACACTAACTCTGGTTCTTTCCCTCTTTCCTCCCCTCCCCCTCCCACAATGATCCTTAAGCCTCCCTCGAGGGGAGGAGTGTGGTATGCTTGTCCCATTTATGGCTGAGCATTCCATAGTCTCCTGTTCTCCATACCTTGGCCAGGTGTGGGTGTCTGTGATAATCCCATCTATTGCAGAAAGAAGTCTCTCTCTGGTGTGAGGGTGAGAGAGGCATTTAATCTATGGGTGTAGCAATGAGTCCTTAGGAGTTGGCTTAATACTTTGTCCATTTGGCAGAATAGCAGTAATGGGTTCTCCCCTAAGGCCTGGGACCGCCTACCCACGGCTTCCTGGCCATAATTCATTGAGGTTTTTAGAAACCTCCGTACTGATCCCACAGTGGATGGGCTGATTTAGATTCCCATCTGTATCTCAGTTAGCATTTATTATTTCTTCTATTTATTATTTGAGAACATCATGAGCTTGACCATACCCATCCCTGGTTTCCCCCACCCACGCCCTCTCATTCCCAACACAAACCCTTTCAACTCCATTTCCTCTACTTTTTACATATCCCCTGAGGCCAGTCAGTGTTGCCCACATGTACATGGATGTGGGATGATCCACTGGAGTATGAGCAATTCACCAATGCTCCCCCAAGACAATGACTCTCTCTCTCTGTCTCTCTCTCTCTTTCTCTCTCTCCCCCCTCTCTCTCTCCTCTCTGTCTCTCTCTTTCTCTCCCCCCTCTCTCCTCTCTCTCTCTCTCTCTCTCTCTCTCTCTCTCTCTCTCTCTCTCTCTCTCTCTCTCTCTCTCTCTCTCTCTCTCTCTCGCCGTTGCCACCACCAACTGCCAGTAGCTCCTCCAATACAAGTGAGTTCTCAGGAGCTGCTCTCCCGCCCATGCCGGAATGCCGACTCCTTCATCTTATACGGATCATGCGCAGTTAACCACAGATGCTCTGAGTTCGTGGGTGTAACGGCCACACCAAGTCTAGAAGGCATCATTTCACAGCCCTGCTCCAATTCTGTCTCCCTGCTCTTCCAAGATGTTCCCAAGCCTTGGGCAGATGGGCTCATAAAAAAATGTTCTCTTGAGAGCTGGGCACTGACTTACATTCATCAATTCTAACAGGAGCCTGGCCACTGCCTCGGGCTCACAGTGGCTTTGAGCACAAGAGCCACCTCCTAGATTTGGGTGGAGCTTCCTACCCAGAGCCTGTGCTGCAGGCTCTCCCCACGTGCCCTCAATTGGGGTCTACATGTGCCCTGTCACAGTGCAGTGACAGTCACACAGCCTGCAGGGTGTACGCTTTCTACTTGCTGCTTGAAGGATGGCATTTGGGATCCAAAGCCTTCTTCCCATTTTTTTCCTGTCTCTGTCTCTTTTTGTCCCAGAGGCAGTGCTGTTGGCCGTGGGACTGCATTCACAATTCTGCAGAGGTTGCCACAAAGTCTGTTGGAATCCATGCTACTTGCCTAGGGCCAAAGGCGCTGATCCACTCTGGCTTGTCCCCAGCTCCCAGTGGGTTGCTGGAGGACAACATGGGAAATAAAATGACAAGGTTTCTGAGCTATGTCCTCAGTCTGCAGAAGACCGTCACATTTTCCAGACATCTTCAGGAACCGTTCGATCTCTTTCTGGATTTCTACAGGAAGTATGAGGTCAAATCTCATGTTTTTCCTCGGGACCATGCCTCTCGAATCGGTACTTTACATGGGAGTATTTCATAATTTAAAATTCTGCCAACTGAGAAGGCTACGGGTCATGCCATCTGGGGGCTCACCATGTCCTGATTGCTCCGTCCTTGGTAAAGAACGCCAATGTTCAGTTAATGTCTCTCTCTCTTCTCTCTCTTTCCTGAAGACACCTGGGAAATACCAATGGCGCCCTCAACACACTGAAGGGGGGGCGTTCTTAGTCTTTGTCATCGTCTTCAGTTCTTCTAAGAGCAACATTCTGCTATAAAGAGAATCCTTTTCCTTGCCAGCAGCTTTGGTTTATCCCCCGCCAGTCTCCTGGGCTCTGCCATGTTGTAGTCCCCAAATAACACACAAGATGCTGTATTAATTATGAAGCTGTTGGCCTTGCTTGTTTCTTACTGGCTAGCTCTGACTTAAATATTTACCCCATAATTGTTAATCTAAGTAAGAAGTTTCCGGGCTTCTTATCCCTATGGCGGTTACATCTTGACTCCCTGTGTTTCTCCTACCCAGAGTCCTCCTGGACTCCTAGTCCCACCTATCTTGCTTCCATATTGACCAACAGTGCTTTATTGACATATACACAGAGCTTTCCCCATCATTCTGCCAAGCTGCCTGCCACTTCCCATCAAAGGCCCCCTTCTGACACCACCCAACACTTCCCTCCCAGCCTGGCTGATATCTTGGGTGGGTCCCTCAGCCTCTGTAGCGCACATTTTCCTCACGCAGACTCGACTTTCTAGGGCAGCTCCTCCAGCTCCTCATGTTTCCCTGCTTCTGATTCTATTCACTCTTCCTCTCTTTGCAGAGCAAACAGCTCCTCCATGGCCAGGTAAAGAGCAACACAGCCGTGCGGCCTTCGGGTCTGGAGACTGGGCACCCAGAGGGCTCTCACTTGAGGCCTCTTATGGGGTCACCCAGTGTGGGGCTGGAATAGCCTGTGTCAAAGGCTTCCTCTCTATTTTGTCTGCTGGGTGATGGCAGGCTGGATAGAGCAGTACCAGTTCCCAAAGGAAGCCCATACTGCCTCATTTGCTAAGCCAATGATCATGCCTAGATGTCCTTAGATGCATTTTCCAGGGTGAGTTTATCAAAGGAAACAAGCAAAAGAGATCCCTTTAGCATCCTGGTAGTCTTCAAAACTCCACGTAACCCCTCAGTTTGTCAATAGCTCAACACCCAGTGCCACACATAAACACCAATCTGAATCCTATCTTGCTGTTGGTAAAAGGCTTCTGACTTAGAACAATCTTGTCAAGAACCACAGGGACATGGTCTGGGAAAGTTGCTGCAGTTGATTGTGTCTGCAAGGTCTCCAGCCAGCCTCTCACTAGGCATCTGGGCTACTTCAGACGCTGTGTGATCAGAGACATGGGGTCATGCAGGGAGGAAGGCAGAGCTTGCCCGAGACAGCACAGAAAGACAGGGAAAGTAATGGAGACACAGGGAGGAGCCCCACTCCCAGGAGTCTTGGTGAAGCCCCATGCTATTTGAGAAACAAGAACTCTAGGACAATTCACTAGCCATGCTTCAAATACCCTGCCTCCCAAAAAGAGATGGGCAGATCTGCAGGAATCTCACCAGAAACCTGTTACAGGGACAGGACACATCCTAACATCGTGTGCTGCCCTGGGTGGCTCCTGCTTTTAATTTATCAGATTGCCTAACCTTAACCCTAATACTGAATTTATCAGATTGCCTAACCCTAAACCTAACCCCCCTAACCCTGATCCTGACCCTGACTCCATCTCCAGAGCCACCATCAACTACTAGAACAAGAGAAAGGGGGGAAGTTTCTCAACACCCCTCTAAGAAATATCAGCAACCTGAAAACTGCCCAAATGGCCCATACTGTTAAAGCTAAGACACTGATTTGTGACTCTCCCTGAGGACCCCACACCCAGTAGATGTGGATCATTCTTTCCCTAAATGACACTTTCTGTTGACCTCCATGTTTCCAACCCATATTAAAAATGTCTCTTAAAGCCGGCGAGACGGCTCGGTCAGTAAAAATGCTTATGGTCAAGGCTGGCGGCCTGAGTTTGATCTCAGGACCCCACTTTCAAAAGAAGGGAGCTGACCCTGGAAAGCTGTCCTCTGACCTCCACACATGCACACCTACACTTATACACATATGCCACACACAGACTAATAATGAGAAAAATTTGAATCTTTTTTCAAATGTCCTTTGATAAACTGTGACTTCTTCTCGAAACTTGTACCTTCTCTTAGTCCTGTCCTTTCCGTTTTTCCCATCACCCCAAGTCTGCGACATGAAGGCTAGCACTGAAATCTTTTCTGGGTCACAACCATGAATCCTCTGTTCACCTGTGTCGAAGTCCCCTAGATATTAAGGAAACTTCTAGGTGACTAGAGTTGGCCCTGTGGCCCACGGCCTCTGCCACTATTGATGTTGGGCTTGAGGAGCTAAAAGCATCAGAGAATGGACTCTTTGGGAAATGAAAGGAGTTAGAAAAACCAGAGTAGTGTGCACTTCCTGTGATTATAAAATGAAGAGGAAAATCAAACAAGGACGTTTACAGATTTTGTTGTTTCATGAATACAATGGGGGAGATGACTGGGAGATGACTGAACGAGAAGTAAGGCTTCCAGGGACAAGTGCCTTCTGTGGTTCACCGTCATCCACGGTCATGTTTGATAATATCGAGTAACAGGAACAAAAAACTAAATAAAACCAGGCCAAATGCTATTATAGGAGCCCAGAGACAAATACTTGGAAACCTTAATTAATATTAAAACACGTATTTTTTTTAAAGAAAAGTTACAGCAGTGACCTTCACATGCGGTGACATTAAAATGTCACCAGGTCAGTGATAAGCACGGATATTTGTAAGTTCCACAGGAGTAATTGTCATATTACAGATCAATTTATGTTCCATACAAAACACTTGTAATGTTTGGGGGCACTTCAGACCAGACAAACATAATAGAGTTGGTGTTTAATATTTAACAGTAAACACATTACCATACACTTCCTAATGCTTTTCACTGTGTAGCCTTTTGATATGTAAATGCGTTTTTCTAAGCACACGGAGCATTGTATGCCGGGCGTTCGACTTAGAAAAATTAATCAAGGCTTCTAGATCAGTCCTATTTGTACAAAGAAATTAGCCAGACAGAGCAGAAAACTGTAGAAATATTTTGAATACAAGGGTGAGTTTTCCTTTGTAACAGCACTTGGTCTACACTGGTGAACAGCCAGGAAGACCAGCAAGGGAGACAGTAGGTTAAATTGGAGTGTGCATGTTCTCCGGCGCCTGCCACTCAGGTTGGCAGAGACTCCAGAGCAGGGTTCTAAACTGGGCCCTGCCAACCGTGGTTCACAGTAGTTCACGCAATGGGCATCTGGGCTTCACCAGGGTGGCAACCTTCCTTTCTATGCCCAGAACAATAGCGCTTCTGGGCTGGGGATGGGGTGCTTCAGGGTGGTTCTCGTCGTGCAAGCAGGAGGATCTGAGTTCTGGTCCCCAGAACCAGGTATGCTGGCATGTATTTGGACCCCCGGTGCTGGGAAGATGCAAAGGGAAGTCTCTTGGAACTCACCGACCAGCCAGCTACTCTATCTGGCAGGCTCTAGGCCATTGAGTGCTCGTGACCCAAACAAGATGGACGGTGGCATCCACACTTACAGCAATGCTGAAGTGGCCTTCTGACTTCCACAGGGGTACACATGCACTTCTACCATTTTGCACATGCAATAACACACAGGGAGTTTTATCATTACACACACACAGGCATGCACTTATGCACATGTACTTTTGTCATCACACACACACAGGTATGCACATATACACATGTACTTTTGTCATCACACACACACACACAGGATGCACATATACACACATACTTTTGTCATCAAATACACACACACAAAATCATATGCATGCACCTTTATTGTTTTGCATGCACTCACACACACATATATGCACTTTTATCGTTTTACACACACACACACACATGCACGTCTCCCTCTGGACGCTGCACACAAAGCATGGCATTGAACACACTTCAGGCAGTCCAGACACACTATTCACCTTGGCTCCTGGCTTCCCTGCTGTGGGTCCATCCAACCCTGAGTCCAGGAGACCTGCTGGATTCTTTGATTCTCATCCAGGGAGGGCAACGCCAGGAAGAACATGGCTTGGTGACCCAACCCTCATTACTGAGCACAGCAAGCCTAGTTTCAGCTCTGACTGTGGGCCTTGAAACTGCCCTCTCTCCCACCCTTCTGAAGCCTGGTGCCTTGGGCGAGAAGAGGGAGGTCTAACATAGTGAGACCCCGGGCAGCATGGAGGGAAGGCTGTTAATCAGAAACCAGGAAGTCTCACCCATGTGTGCGTTTATGACAGAGGAGCCCACTAACGCCACCCCCACCTACACCAGTCCCCGACCCGGTTCAGCATGAGGAGGTTGCACTCACCACAGTCAGTGCAAAGAGGAAAAGTGCATGAAAGGGTTGCCACGGTGCCTGCACCCATGCAGTTCACGCAGCCAGTGCGCCCTGCGCAGCACCACAGGGTGGAAGCCACCCGCCCAGCCCTCAGAGCCATGAGACCTGGTTTGAGCTCCCCACCGGTCACCCAAGTTGTGCAATCGAAACTCTTTTGTGAAGGGCAAAGGCAGTTGGATATTTATTAAGATAGAAGTAACTTACATGGAAAGCTGAGAATTGGGTCAGTGCTCTATGGTCTCCGAACCTCCGCCGGGATCCAAGAGACAGCTTTCCCTTTCTTTTTCCCCTTACATCCCTCGCCTTCCCTACGTCCCTCTGTCCACGCCCCAAATAGGTGTGGTCAGCACCTCAGGTACCTTAGATCTCCCCTATACTCTTTGGCTTCCTTTTTTTTTTATCTCTGTAAAGTAATAAACACCAACTTGCCCAATAAAGCAGTGGTCCTCAAGCTTCCTAATACTGTTGCCCTTTAACACAGCTCCTCATGTTGTGGTGATCCGCAGCCATAAAATTATGTTCGTTGCTACTTACAACTGTAAATTTGCTACTGCTATGAATTGTAATATAAATGCTGGTGTTTTCTGATGGTCTTAGGCGACCCCTGTGGAAGGGCCTTTTGAACCCCAAGGCGGTTGCGACCTACAGGTTGGGAACCACTGCTATAAAGGTAATTTGTTATACTGAAGTTATTTTGAGATTTAAAAGGTAAAGCTGGGGCTGGAGAGCTGACTGCCGACAGTGTACCTTTCAGCAAAAGCTAAGAAGACCAGCAAGATGTGAAGGATCAGACTAGCCCCATGTAAGTGACTGCAAACTGACCCCCATGTAAGTGACTGCAAACTAACCCCCCATATAGATGACTACAAACTAACCTCCCCGCTGTGTAAGTGACTACAGACTAACCCCCCATGTGAGTGGCTGCACTCAGGAAAACAGGCCAGCCTGATAACATCAGAACTTGCAGCTGTTCATAGAGCTGAACACTGCTAGGCAGGTGTAGAACCACACAGGTATTGCCCAAAACACAAAGAAATCGTCTCATAGGGACCCGTAAAGGACAGACGGGAGGCAGTCAGTTGACAAGTCCTCAAGTCCTGCCACAGGCTATAAAGAGGCACAAGGGGACTTCGCAGTGTGAGAAGCAGACACACACACACACACACACACACACACACACACACACACACACACACAGGGCCGGTGAGAGCACACAGAGAGTAAAGGGGATTTGCTGCCAAACCTGAAGACCAGAGAGTCTGACCCCTGTGGAGAGAGAGAGCTACACGTAACTCCCACAAGCGAAAGACTCAAAGTGTGTTGAAGGGGAAGAAGCTCGCATGGAAGGAAAGGCCACAGGAGAAGACGCATCAGCGGAACGCAGAGGGATAAGGGTTGACGTAGGACAATGATCCCAGAGAGGCAGGCATGAAGGAGGCACACCGCGCACAAAAAGCTGGTGTCCCCGAAGCTGGGCGTAGTGACACCAAAGTAGCTGTCTCGTCTGTGGGCTGCAAAGGAGTCCCCATCCCAGAAACACACAGATTATCTTAAGCAGGAGGGGGGTGAGAGGAGAGAAACCAGGCAAAGCTCTGAGTAACGCTGCTGGAAATCCTCACCAAGAAAAATTGCTGGAGCCGCCAGGGAAGAGGGATGCATTGAAGAAGGAAATGCGGCACACGGGGAGGAAAGGGGGCAGGATGCAAAACAAAACAAGGCAGCAAACACTTCCGGTGAGAAGCCACAGGCCTAAAAGATCCAGGCAACCAGGGGAAGAAAATAAGCGCAGAGTCTCACACAGTGTCTTCGGACGGTGCAAGTTAAAGAAAGCTCCACGACAGACAAAGACCGGTAGGATGTGTCCTAGCTGACCAGAACTGTAAGATACGGGAAGCTGTGGGTCATTTGGGTAGAGCTTGCCTCACATGTGTGAAACCCTGGGGAAGGAAGACAAACGTAGAAGTAATAGCCCCAAATTTCTAAATTGCATGAAAACTCCAGATCCAAGTTGTTAGATGGATAAACGCTGATCCAAGGAGACACGGAAACTGCGATAAGTATGTGGCCCTCGAGCCGCTCAACACCAGTGATAGGCAAAACACAAAAGCCGTTCCGGAACAAAGCAGCATTACCCACCTAGGACCACAAGGAGTCTTCTCCACAGAGGAGAAGACCTGAGGCGATGCCGTGGTGTCTCCATCCAGGAAGAGAAAATAGTCTGAGAACATTTCAAGAATGCCAATGATGAAATAAAGATGTTTTTAAATATAAAAAGGCTGACTGGATTCTCCCGGAGGAGACCCTGTACTATAAATTCTTTAAACACAGGGTAAATGATTGTACAAGGAAATGCGGATTTGGGCGAAGACTGAAGACCATCAGAAGTGACAGATGTGAAGAAATGTAACCAGCATTTTCCCTGCCAGCCTGGTCCCAGAACCGTGTCAACCCCAAGTAACTCACAGAGACTCTATTAGTTACAATGCTGTCAGCCATGTTTGGGACTTCTCATTGGCTACGTATTACCCATAACTACATATATACATACATACATACACACACACACACACACACACACACACACACACACACACACACACACACACACGGTCTTACCAAGGACGCCAGCTGTATGTGTCCTTTCTTCCTGGGATCACATGGTGACTCTCTACTCTTGACTACATTTCCCAGAATCCTCCTCGACTCCTAGTCCCACCTATCTTGCTTCCCTATTGGTCAACAGTACTTTATTTATCAACCAAGGAGACTTTTTAAAAAATGATTATCCATTTAAGCAAAAGTAACAAGGGAAAAATGGTTTGTGCAACAGGTGTTGAAAACTTCGGGACCCATGTTCCTACTATAATAACCTGCCTGGGAAGTGATAGCCACTTGAAGGTCAAGTGTGATTGATTAATTTAGTGTCCTATAAATGCAAAAAGCTGCCGTCATCTGCTTCTTATTACTGTGAGAAAATCCTGACCAAAAACAACTTGGGAAGGGAAGGATTTGCTTGGCTTACAGGTTATAGCCCACCACTGAGGGAAGTCAGGACAGGAACTTGGAGGCGGGAGCTGCTGCAGAGGCCATGGAGGGAGCTGCTTCCTGGCTTGCTCACCTGTGGCTTGTTCAGCTACTTCTCTTAAACAACCCAGACCCACGTGACTGTGGCTGGCACCATCCACGGTGGGATGGGCCCTCGCATGTCAACTAGCCATCAAGAAGATACCCCACAGTCGCACCACAGGCCAATTTGACGAAGGCCACTCCCTCCTTCTAAGTGTCTCTGGCTCATCCAAGCTCAGCTAAGAAAAAAAACAGAACCCACACCATCCCTTGCCTCTCTGGGAACACTCTAGACCTGCACAGAGTTGCCACAAAAAAACTCACATAAGCACACTTCGTATCCGAGCCTTTCCTTCTATTCAAACTTGGCTTCAGTTTTAAAGTGGGCCTGGGTGTCTAAAGGCTGGCACTGCACCCACTATAGGAAGATGCTTTAGTGGGCTAAGGACAGAGGTGTGAACCCTGGAACTTGGCAACTGCTGCTGTTCATTGGGCAACATGATTGGGTCCAGTGCACAGCTGTCATTGGGCGCTAGCACAGACGCAGGAGGGGCAGACTGTCTGTAGCTAAGTAGAAGCGCTCAAGGGTACATTTATATTTCCCCAAAGACACAAAGTTCACCTGTGCTCGGGGAGCTGCAGACACCCTGACAAGCATGTGTCCCCAGAAGGTAACCAGGACACAGAGAAAACTGCAGCCTGGAAGAAATGCCCAGAGGGGCTTTCCACCTGCCCGAAACTCCACACTTCATAGCCTGCTGTGTGAGGTGCCAGTGACGCTCACGAAGCAGACACTTCCAAATGCATTGGCTAATGAGCTTCCTGCAGCCCCGAATACAATACAAAACACACCCCTCGAGGCATGTGACATCCGGACGCACCAGCATCGCCCTCAACACAAGCCCTCATCCTGTGCACAACCTCCGTGCTCATCAGTCTCTAGCGGGCACACGGTCTTCAGAAGGGGGCTGGGAAGTGCAGATCTTACCCAGCAAGCTCTGGGTGTGCCTCCCCAGGGTACAGGAGAAACTCAACCCCAACCTGAGGGTCTGTTTGGCAGGTTGCGCATAGTGCCCAGCTACCCAGGGAAGGATCAAAGGAGCCCTCGACACTCAGTCAACTGGGAATTTATTGTGCTCACAAACTCATCTGTCACTACTCATATGTCACCCATCCCTACACAGGCTCATGAGATGCTATGCAAGATTTCATGCCGCTACACGGAGTCATGCTCATGTCATCTCTCTCTCTCTCTCTCTCTCTCTCTCTCTCTCTCTCTCTCTCGTTCTCTCTCTCTCTCATTCTCTCTCTCTCTCTCACACACACACACACATACACAGAGTGTTGTATATATACATACGTGGTCTATAGCAACATAAGAAGAGCCTGTGAAGGTCTCATAGAGCAATGCCTCTGGGTAGCACAGTGCCAGCTGTGAAGAGGTCAGCAGAGGGCCACAGGCAGTTTGTTTGAATTGTTATTTGTTTGTTTTCCCATCCAAGGCAACTTTGATTGATCCAGTCAAAGGGGTAGATAAATAGATAGATACATAGATACATACATAGACAGGTACAGATAGATAGATACATAGATAATGGATACATAGATAGATGATACATAGATAGATACATAGATAATGGATACATAGATAGATAGATAGATAGATAGATAGATAGATAGATAGATACATAGATAGATAGATAGATAGATAGATAGATAGATAGATACATAGATAGATAGATAGATAGATAGATACATACATAGATAGATAGATAGATAGATACATACATACATAGATAGATAGATAGAGTCTGTGGGTAAGAAATGAGACCGAGGTGACAGAACAGCATGCACATTCCTGTTGGAGCTGGAGAAATGTCACTCTATGGGCCTGACTTCTCCAAGCCAGGCCTGTGGTGATGACAGAGCTGACTTGTGCCCACAGGGGCACATGCATGGACGGATCCAGATGTCTATGCCACATTAAGGCACCGAGACAGAGAGGTTTGCAGCTGAAGGGGTTGGTCTAGGGTGACTTCATTAAAGCTGTGTGCACAGCCAGACCCCACCCCGGCCCCCTCCTCGCTGCCCCTGCGTCTTCTGTGTTGTTTCTGCTCATGGCTAATCTCACTTCTAATGCCCTCCTATATGTTTATGCCTGACTTAGTGTTTCTGTATAAAATCTAGGAACCTGGAGTGTGAGGTCAACAGGCTTCTGTCTTGTTGAGTTCCTGTTGACTCCATAACTTCAGCTATCGTGAGACAGTGGCAGAGCGGATGTTGCTATGCAGCTGTCTCTGAGATACGCTGGCTCAGAGTACTTCAGGTACCCGGGTGGTACAGCTGCTCACTGGCCTGTTAAACCGTCCTTCTAAAGAGTGAGCTCTGAAATAGCCAGAGCATCCCGGGAAGCCTCGAAACCTGGGTGCCCATACCATGCTGGCCAGGCAGCGCATCCCAGATAGCAGGTGTCCAGGAAGAGGAAGGAGCAGGTGCACTGCGGCGGCTGCAGGGGCTGCAGCACCACCTGCCTGGGGCTTTGTTGTCATTATTTGCACAGGGTGAACTGAGCCCTTCCACTAATAATCAGTTCTGTTTGGACGAGATCAGCACACGGCCCAGAACTCACTGTTGAAAGCCAAGCTCCAACAAAGTCCCAGCTTAACAGCCATCTGTTACAAAGGTAGGGCCGGCTGCTGACCTGGCCGGGTCGGGGGTGACCTTGTCCTCCTCATGCAGACACTCACAGCCAGCTACGGGAAGGTGGGAGCAGGAGAGGGCCACTCTGCCCTTCCCGTCTGAAGGTTCACAGCTAGTTGCAGGCTGGGCAGGCGCCAGTCTCACAAAGCAGTCCACCCAGCAGGCCTTCCTCTCTGGGCAGACCAGGCTTTCAGATCAAGAGGAGCTCTGCATGATGTTCTCCAGGAGTAAGGTTATATGGGTGGAACCATGCAAATAGGGCCGTGTGGGTGTGGCTGTGGGGGTGCAGGGCTGTGGGGGGCGGGCTGTGTATGTGGAGTGGGCTGTGGGGGGGGCTGTGTGGGCTTTAGCAACTTTGGACAGGTACAGTTAGATTGAAAGCAGAACACAGACATTGGGAATGAGTGGACAGTCTGAAGTCACTTTGGACTCTACCAAAAATAAACCTCATTTCATGGACTAAGAGTTTGCACCCAATACTCCAAAGCTCCCAACGGCCTTCCTGTGGACTTTGGTGAGGTGCTCGTGCCCTCAGCACTGCTTGTGGAGCAGGAAAGACAAAGTCGTGGGCAAAATCCACAGCTGAAGTTTCTAGGAAGCAATGTTTTCCAGCGGGATCTGGAGACCCACAGATGTCTCTGCCTAAACAGACAGTGAAATGCCATGCTGACTTTAGCTTTACAGGTGCTTTGGGGGGCTGACCTCTCACTTCCTGGCATAATCCATCTCCTCCCCATGGGGTAGCTTAAGCACATACCTTAATGTCAGGGTCCACAGCCCAGGGTGTGGCTGTCTAAATTCCAGCCACTAAGCTCCACGCAGGTGTGTGGAGGGTGTTCACTTGCCTTCCGGCAAACAGTCCCAAAGTGTATATGATCGGGTGTGGGAAAGTTCATAATTCAAGCTCAGCTGATTCAAACTCAAGAGTCCCGTGGGTGGCCCAGAGTAGTTGGGAAGGAGTTCAGTTGGGAAGGAGTGAGTTCAGCGGCAGTGGACGGGGTGTGGAAGGGGAGTAGGGACACACACAAGGAAAATACATCCTAATCCTGCACAGGATGGCCAGACACAAAAACATCATAATAAAAGTAATCTCCTAGTTTATGTTCCCTGTTTTCATGATAAAATACTCTGCCAAAAGAAAGTTAAGAGAGACAGGGTTTATTTTACCTTACGCCTCAAAGGCAACAAAAGAGCAACCCCAGAGCCCACTCTGGATCAATTCCTGGATCACAGAAGGAGAGGGTCCAGGCCAGTGAGAGCAGAGACAGGTCCAGGGGGCTTATTATAAAGCCCAGCTTTGCCTTCCTCTTTTTCCATCATTGTTTTCAACTTGAGATGGGACCACTTGAACATCTCTACGACTTACTGGAAACAGGATAAGGGAAACGTGGTTCCGAGCAGAGAGAAATACAAAGGGAGGTGAGACCATTTCACTAGGTGAGCCTAGTGCCTGGTTCCTGAGGAATAAGCTATGCTTTCAAGAATTCAACCCAGGGCTGGAGAGATGGCTCAGGGTTTGGTTGAGCATGCTTGGGGATTTGGGCAAAGGACGTGGAAGTCTGTTCCCAGCACTCATGTCAGGTGGCTGACAACTATCCACCACTCCAGATTACCCCAGTGAATCCAACACATTCTTCTGACCTCCTCAGGCATTCGCATGCACAGACACAGACACACAGGCACACAGACACACACACACACACACACAATTAAAGGAAAATGCACTTTTGGAAATAAAAGTGTTCTGTGTAAGAATCCGGATGCTCTCCACCACGGACCTTGCATCTCACCCCTGAAGATTCTTCCTGCATGCTACTCATTCTAAAGAAGGGGCACGTGTTACCTGTCAATCATACATGCAATACCCACTTCCTCTGACACATGAGGCCCACAGAGCAAGGGAGGTTGACTCCGTCTTTGCATACACACATCTTGCCCCCATTAGATCCTCAGCAAATGGGGTTGAATAAGCACCTAAGTGTCAGCCATTTGTAACCTTTGCAAGTTACCAGGAAGGCAGTGAAGACCCTGTGCGTCTAACTAGGATGCACTGGGTATTTGCATGCAGAGCCCGGGTGGCTTTAGCTCTCACTGGGCCATCATATGAGGGGCTTCAGTCACTCCTCGTCTCTCCCGTTCTGGAAATAATATTCATCGACTCCTGAAATCGAGTCTCCCTGCACTTTAGTGACTTGGGTACAGGATGTGCATGAAGTAACGTAACACCTGGAGGACAAGTGTCAGAGCTGGATTATGGGATATGAAACTCACCCGAACAGCTGCAGGGGAGGGTGACCAACTCTCTCAAGGGAAAGACGGCACTGATCAATAGGCAACAACGATACAAGTACGAACAGGGGTTTTTGTGCCTGTGTGACTAGGAATGTGTGTGGTGGGCATACGTGTGTTTGGACATGCATTTGTTTACATTTACAAAAGTACAGGTGAGTGGAGTGTCGTGGAGAAATCTCCAGGAAAATTTTGACGTTTTGCAGAAGATCAGGTGAACCTTGTTGGTGGGGTTTTTTCTTAAATCCTCATTATAGATGCTGGACCCAAGATGAACTTACCAGGCTCCTTCAAATTTCCTGAGATTAAAGGGTTAAAGAAACTCTATGTAGGAAGAAAAACACAGCAAGCTCAGAGCCACCACCAGGGTGAGCATCAGGTGACAGAGGGACTATGGCAAACAGACAGGGGGCCTTCCACCTCCTGTGTGTGCTGTCCTCCCCCAGGGAGTGCTCCTGAGCACACACACACTGATTGGTGGGTGTTCCCGTCAGTAATGTGAATGACAGGCCCAGGTGAAATGGAGTACACCACACTACACAAGCCCAGGGATATTTAGGGCCCAGAGAAATCCCATAAGGAAAAGATTCATCAGCCAATTTTATCGGGCTGTTTGCTGCAATGACCATGTTCCTCCCTCTCTGTCAACATCTGCAGGAATGCAGACCTGGCACCGTAACTGAGGGCCGACAAGCATGTCTGAGGCAGAATGCTGCCAGGAGGTGTGCTGGGCTCTTCAGTGAATCTGGAATCTTCCTGGACAGGTTCTGAGGTCACCATCTACAGGATCACCCAAGGCTTAGTCTCCACCTGAACTGCAGGGGAAGACACAGTCCAAACAGATGCCAGGAGTCCTTGACCACCACACAGAGCTGTCCTATAGCCACGACTGCCCTGCCATGGCTCCCTCTCTCCCGGACACTCACTGCATGTGAGCGGCTAGCATGCATTACACAGGATGTTAGGGCGGCCACCCCTTCCTTTCAGCCCATCTGCAAGAGCAGAGCCGCCTCACTCATATACCTGCACTCCCAGGGGATGTCTGCTGCGGTTATGGAGGGAAAAGGTCACAAAACCTTCAGCACAGAGGAGACACGTCTTCACCGCAGTGAGTTCCTCAAAGACGCATCGGGAGCAACAGAGAGAGCTCCAGGAGTGAGCAGAAGTGACCTTGGACAGAGCTAAGTGAGGAGAGCTCATGGGGAGGGGAGGCCTCCTTTCTGCATGCCCATGGCCTGGGAAGAGGTGTGACTCCAGGGGTCATCCAGGAAACGGAAGTTCAATCAGCACAATGCCCCTCCCCAACTGTCTGGTGAGCTGAGGTAGAAAAGACGCATCCCTGAGCACTGTCAAATGTCTGGATCAACATGGGAGAGGTAGAGGGACAACACGGGACACTGGGCAGCTACTTTGGAAATGGGCAGCACTTCCCAGGGGCTCTTCGAATGCTCCATAGTTGAGTGGCTTCAAGATCTGTAGACATGGGCAAACATATGCGTAGACCGCACACACACACACACACACACACACACACACACACACACACACGTGAGCATGTACCTAGGCTATACACAATATGCACATATATACACAGACTGCATACAAACACACACCTGCACACATGTACACTCGTGAACACACATGCCTACACAAACCACACCCAGGCATGCACACATGTACATTTATATGCACAGATATACACACCTGTATACACATATACAGACCACACACAAAATATGTATACACACATACAGACCACACACAAAATATGTATACACACAAGCATATGTCCACACATATGTGCAGACCACACACATACACATGTGAACATGTCTATAGACTACATACAGCATACATACAAACATGTACACTGCACAGAGGAGTATGTACACGTATGCACACACATTAACACACATCTACACAGACCGCACACAAACATATGCACATGTATTGCACTACACAGTTCTACTCTGGCCAAGGTAATTTAGTTCTGTCTCTGATTTAGAGATTTACATATATATGTGTTTACATATTTGAGGTCATCGTCTTTATGGCTGAACATTGGCTTAAAATTTGTTTAAATTATATTTGGAAAGCTTCAGTCAGTAAGCAATTACGTTTCTGAGAATTATAGATTATAGTTTACCCATGGTTCTTATACCTAATGATGCTAGTTGGGTTTTATATGTGCTCTGGGATGTACCCAGCATAGATAATTGATCTTCAAACACTTCAAAGACCTACAGAATATGACATTTAAATGTTTTAAAAATTTGGAACTCCTTTGACATGAGACACAATTGCTCCTGACAGCATCAAGCTATTCCTGAGATTATAACAGGCACTGATGACATTCCAATTGGAGTTCTTTTTTTTTTTCTTGACTATACTGGCTGTTTGGACAAAGAGCTGCCTGTACCCCGGCCTCTGACTTTGGACATGTTTTCCTAACTGGGATAGCAGGAGATAGGCTTAAAGAGACTGCTGAAACTTGCCAAGTCAGGGTAGGACAGTCTTTCAATTTTCCTGCTTCTGAGATGGTCTGTCAGATACTCTAGGCCCTGACCAAAGTTGTTTGCCCCAATGTTACTTCAAGACCCCAGTTGACTGTCCAGGTAGCCTGCTGTTTCTGCCATTGTTTGCATCTTTAGGAAGTCACATGCTTGAATTTCCTGCTAACCCTAATAATGTTATTTTCCTCCTCAGGTCTTTGATGAAGTTGAAGACTAGAGAGTCACAGCTAATATCCTCTCTTACCTTAGATAGAACATATTAGGTACAAGACTTACACTTTCCAGAATAGGACAGCAATTGGAATAATCTATTATATGCCAGTACCCTGGGGCTGGACATTTAGTGTGTGTTTATTGCATAATGTTGCTCTTGCTGGTTGTGGTCTAAATTTGTGTATATTTTCACATTTCCTTCTCCTGGACTATACTGTTATCATTGTATATAGTTTTGTGTCAGGCTTAAAACCCTCTTATTTAGGCAAAAGGGGAATAATTGCAGTGGTATCTTGCCTTGCCAGTGAATTTGTGATGGAGGCCACACCCTTTGGTAGGTAGAGGAGGGGCTGGCTGATGCTCTCTTGGGTTGTGAAGAGCATCATAAGGGCAGAGGCTGCATCTTCTGGAGCAGGAAGACCGTGGCGGTTATTTACTCTTATCTATGTAAATTGTTCCCCAATAAAACACCCATTAATCACTTATCTTGGGTCTGGTGGACTCATTTAAACCCCGCCTTCATGAACGTATACAGACCACACTTGCTCAATCACATCTACACACGCTCACACATATACAACATGTGCACATAAATACACACATGAATTCACATGTACTCGCAGGTACATAGACATGCTTCTCACTTGTAGTTTCTGGGGCCAGATCCCCACCTTACCAGCTGTAAGACATTAGGTGAGTGACAAAACTCACAGCTTCTTCTTCAGCAAATGAAGGCTAAGTGGCTCCCATGAGGTCTTGCGTGAGGATAAAGAAGCCCCACAGAGAGCAAGGCCTGGAGCCCAGTGAGCGCTGGCCTGACGGCTGCTGTTACTTTTATAGCCGTTGTAGTGTCTCTAAATACAAATGCGAGTATTTGTGAGTGTGCATGCACACACACGTGTGTGTGTGTATGCTCGGTTGCACTCATCCGTCTTCTGTGTGTGTGTGTGCGTGTATGTGTGTGCGTGCGCGTGTGATAGCGTGTCCATGTGTGTGAGCCTTCACTCATGCTCATCCATCCCCATCTACGTTGCTCAGACTTATTTTGCTGTGATAAGAATATGCAACAAAAAACTTCAGAGGAGAGTTTATCTTGGCTCCTTTTCGCAGACTTCTAGACTCTGGCCCCGCTGTCATGTAGAGTATTGCGATGTAGAGAGAGTGTGGAGAAGGAGCCCACTCACCTCCTGACACACAGGACACTGTGAGGAAGGGACTGGACAGCCGCTGTGGCCTTCAGAGGCCCGTTGCATGTTACGTTATTCCTCCGGTGAGAGCCCACTTCCTAACGGTCCTGTAAGCCCCCCCCCCAAACACACCGTATGTATGAGACATTTTACCCTCAAACTTAACACCACAGCCACGGATTCCCTCAAGCCCTCCCTCCTCCCTCTCACCTTCCAGCTTCTGTGTTGGCCATTGTAATTATGCGGAGTTGGAAGAAAAGGCCAGAATATCTTCAGTGCGTGTTTCCCCAAGAACACCACATGGACCAGGGAGCAATTCCATCAACAGACTCAGGGAGGAAGCAGCGTGGCTGGGGCCAACTGGCTCCTGAACTTGGCTTCCCTCCTGGCCTGCGGAGACTGAGCCACGGCGGGTCAAAAGGGAATGCAGTGATGACCGTCCAAGGGTTGTGGAGCAAGGCACAGATTCATCTTAATTAAGCCAAATTCAGTTTTGATCAGGGCTCCACTTCCTTATCCATATTAAAGCAATTTGGAAACGAAGCATATTTTTTTGAGATCACCAGATGAAAGCTGCACCCAGGAAGGTACAGCAGAGCTCTGACCCCTCGGTGCCAAGTGCAATTAATAAAAGCTTGCGAGAGTCCAGGAAATTGGCTACCACAGCAGTGTCTCACCACAGCGGAGCATGTCAAGGGTTTAATTTACTGGAGTGCCTCCCAACATGACTTGAACAAAAGGTGTCACGCTCACTCCTGAACTTAGAGGCGACACCGGACCATTAATCCCCATGGGGCAGGCACCCTAGAGTGGGGCCTCTCACTCCTGCAGCTGCTCACCTTGTTCCTCTGGCCGGTGGGTTAATATCCCACAGAGGGAAGGCTTGAAAGGGGGCAGCGCTTGGGTCACCTGCACACTGCACGGCTCTGCTCTTCCCCGATCAGTCTTGAACTCTTTCCAGGGGCCATGGGACAGCTGTGTCCAGGTAGGCCTTCGACATTGCCAACCCTGAGGAGCAGGCAGCTGTGACACATGTATGCTTCAGCTCTCTGGGAGGCCTGGGACTCAGCATTTCACACCCACTTCCCCAAACCCCCATATTCAGCCACACTGACCCACTGGCAGGCATCCATCAATGTCACCGTGAGGGTGTTGGCTCATGAGTTACGAAGGCTCTTTCCAGGGAGGGCTCAAGGAGTGATGGGGGGGGGGATGAGCAGCTCACTACACCCAATGGAGCCCATGCCGTGGAACTGGGAGGTGTTTTAAGCATCACGGTGCTCATGGAAACATGCTTGCTTCCAACGCCATCCACTCTCACAGGTTCGTCTGCACAGGAAGTGAGGCTCCAGCGAGGGAGGAAGTAGCTGCTCAGGTATGGTGAGTTGGGGTCCCACACGGGCACTCTCAAAGGGAGTCAGTTGGGCTGCAAGCAACCCCTTCCTCTCTACAGGGGTTCCCTTCACTGACCAAGGAATGGACACCCAACCACTCTGTGACACATCAGATTCCACACAGAAAGGAAGGGAGCAGGTGATGCCCGGTCTTCTGCGTTACACCTGCAGCAGGCCGCTGTACGGTCACCTGCTCCCTGTCACCCCGCATTTGGGAAGGACACTTGAGTTTCCCCCACTAGGGCTTGCTACTTTCTCCCAACTCATCTCCTGTATTACCTGTTTTATTTTTCAAACTCAGAGCCAGCACGACTGGCGGATGTAGCTAACCGTGCTCCACACGCCCACCGCCACCCCAGGCAGAGCTGGCATCCTGACCAAGGCAGGGCCAGTGCTGCATGGGGACTCTTTGTCCAGAGTGCTCTGGAACTCTTCACGCAGCGGGGAAGCAGGAGATTGCAGCACACCCCCCTCATTTGGGCAAGGTTTCCTTCTTGCATCTGGTAAAACGAATCCCCTCAAGGCAGGGAGCGGGATTCTTGGTGCCATGGATCCCTGACAGGCAACAAGAAGAGGACGGAGGGTCTGCGTTTCCAGTGGCTGGTGAAAGAGAGATCACCTCAACAACAGCGGGCCCAGTGGTGGTGATGGCAGCTGTGGTGGTAGCAATGGTAGCTATGACGGCAATGTTGGAGGAGGGATGCAGGGAGAGGGGGAAAGAGAGAAGGGAGGGAGTGGGGAGGGGCGGGGGAAGGGCTTGATAATGCAAGAGGCAGGGAAAACATTTTCGACATGTCCTGTCCCTTCAACCCTCAGGACAGGTTCTGAGGGCACTGGAGTGGGCACCTGATAAATGAGAGGATCGGCCCCTCCCCCTCCCCCCCTTCTGGTGGCGAGACACGCGGGGAAAGGCGCTCATGGCATGCAGACTGCCCACTTCAGGTCTGGGCACCTAGAAGCTCCGAGACCGCAGGGGAGACTCTCCATGGCTGGTGGGTGGGCTTCTAGCAAGCATTCTGCCGGCTGAGCTGAATCCCCAGCACCTCCATCTCTGCTCCTTAGAAATTACTTGGTCTTGGGTATCCTGTTAGAAAGACACAGAGCATATTGAGGGCAACCAGGAACAAGAAGGAAACCAGAGGCATCCCATCCTGTCAGTGTGCTGGGCGGGTGGATCCCAGCAGGTGGGAGGAGAGATGGCTCTTCAAGACATTTGGGGGGAGGGGTCAAGGTCAGGCAGTGAGCACACCCCAGAGCACCCTCATAGAACCTAAGAAGTGACCTCTGATGGGAGAAACAGCAGCCAGCATCCTTTCTCTCAGCTGCCTCTCCCTAGCGTTCCAGTTCCCAGCTCCTCTTCCAGGCTGCAAAGCTAAACATGCAGAATTCTTGGAGCCAGCTGCTCCCTGATTCAGTCTGAACCAGCTACTCCTGAAAAAAAGGAGATAGGAAAATAATAAAAGGGTCAGCTGTATTCCCATCACGGTACAGGCTGTGGGGTGCACCCTGCACACACTTGCAGGTATACACACATACAGAGGGAGAGAGAGAGACAGAGAGAGAGAGAGAGAGCGCCTTTCCCTTAGGAGCTCTGGTGAGACCAAGTCTAAAACGAGACATACAAATGAAGTCTGGTCAAGGGCAGAAAGTGCATCATAACATAAGAAGGCAGGAGTCTGTCAAACATGGAACACAGCAGAACACAGCCAGTGCAGACCTGCAGCCAGTGTGGAGCTGCAACCAATGCAGACCTTCATGCAGCCAGTGCGGACCTGCATACAGCCATTGAAGACCTGCATGTAGCCAGTACATACCTGCATGCAACCAGTACAGACCTGAATGCAGCCAGTGCAGATCTGCATGCAGCCAGTACAGACTTGCAACCAATGCAGACCTGCATGCAGCCAGTGCAGACCTGCATGTAGCCAGTGCCGACTTGCATACAGCCAGTGCAGTCCTGCAGCCAGTGTGGACCTGCAACCAATGCAGACCTTCGTGCAGCCAGTGCGGACCTGCATACAGCCAGTGCAGACCTGCATGCAGCCATTGAAGACCTGCATGCAACCAGTACAGACCTACATGCTGCCAGTACAGGCTTGCAACCACTGCAGACCTGCATGCATCCAGTGAAGACCTGCATGCAGCCAGTGCAGACCTGCAGGCCATACAAGTACATCTTGGAGCCGAGGTCAGAGCTGATAGAGGACTGCTCTCTGAGCACAGTCAGGCCATTCTTAAGGTCACAACAGATTGGGGGCCCCCAAAACAGGGTGGAAGTCCAAATGCTGAGTCAACTGAAGGGGACAGAATGTTCTAGAAGGCAGCATGGTCCCTGTCACCAGAGGAAGTGAGAAAGGCCATGCTTCAGGGAGGGCTGATCCAGCAGCCTCTGCAAGCCCCTTGCAGCTACTTTTCTGTTGCTGTTGTAAAATTCTGACCAAAAACAAATCAAGGGAAGAAAAGATTTATTTCATCTTACAATTCCTAGATTACACTCCAACACAGAGAGAAGTTAGGGCCAGAGCTCAAGGCAGGATCCCGGAGGCATCGGCTGACGCTGAAGTCATGGAGGGGTGACCCTTACTAGCTGGCTCCCCGTGGCTTGCTCAGCCTGCTTTCTTATAGAACCCAGGACCACCAGACCAGGGGCCACACCATCCACAATGGACTGGGCCCTCCCCCATCCCTATTCACAGATGACGTCAAGTTAGCAACAACAACAAAAATCTCTAGCCAGCGCCCACCCCTCTTGCTGGTACTGTCCAAGCACAAGCTAATCGGCAAAAGCCCAGGTGCTGGGTCCTGGCTCCATGCAGACGGGTAATGTCCAGGAGCCTGTAGCAAAGTCCTGTCATTGAATATACCGGCCTTCAGGGGTGTGCCACCAAAACTGACTTCCCTGGTGTCCTGCGCACTGTGTCGAGGGGAATGCTGCGATCTGCTGGAAGAACCACTTTTCTGATTAAGCAGGTGGCCCGTGGAAGTGTGGAAAAGTCTAGAAGCCCTGGCACATTCCTCCGTGGAGAACTGATGTTTGGAAGGCTGGTGTGTGCAAACACTTGACTTTAAACTGAGTACCCTGCCAAGGCACCATCCTTGCTCTTCTGGGGGGACAGGAGAGCCAGGCATGGATTGAAAATGTAGGACGAGGCTACAGTAAAACCACTGCTAAAGAAAAGCCGGGTCTCCCACACGCCCCAGAGTGTCACCTGGTTATCAAGTAAAGAGCGTCTCCCTGTCCAGGCCCTAGGGGAAGGCCCACAAAGCTCTGTTCCTGAGAGGACGAGGGGCTTCTCCTAAGTGGCTAAAACAGATGAAGTGTCCCCAGATTCCCCTCAGGGCTGCTGTTCAGATGGGCACACACAGGAACCCCCACAATGATGTGATGTTTTTCCGCTCCACACCATTAGCGGAGATATTTCCTAAGTTTTATCTTTAGCTTAGTTATTCTGTGACCACCAAGGGCTCCTTAAGCACTTCCCGGAGATGGATTTTTGTCTCAGATCGGGATTTCATGCCTCATTATCTCACAGCATTGTGACTTTTAGGCGATCATTTCTCACTTATTATTTTAGTGGGGGCACTGGGAATGCAGTGTTGGGAAACGTTGAGCTGTTTCCTTTCCTGGCAGACCCAGAGCCGGGGTCCCCACATCAAGCCAGCCAGTTTCCATAGCGTTGTCAAACATAGGTGGGAATTAAAAATTCTGAATGTACTTTACATAATTAGTGTTTTAAACTTGTATGATTTAAGCACATTTTAAAGGCTGATTTGCCATGATTCCCACCATAAATCTCTCCTGTAACATATATATCAACGCTCTCCGAGATTGCTCCCGAATGTGAATTACTAAGTGCTGATGAATAATTTTGAATAATGTGCCTGCTTTCACCATTGAGTGGAAAATTAAGATTATGGCGTTGCTCCATTTAGAACTCATCGGTTTGCCAGAGTGAACGTGGCAGCTGCTTGGCCCTCCTGAAATCGCCAGTGTTGCCACAGGTGCTGAGGAGAGTGCTCCGTGGCAGGGTTTTACGGTAATAGTGTCTCGGGTTAGAACATACCTCTCTCTCTCTCTCTCTCTCTCTCTCTCTCTCTCTCTCTCTCTCTCTCTCTCTCTCTCTCTCTCTCTCTCTCTCTCCCCACCAAGGCTAGGGAGATACTTCAGTTATCTCCCTCCCAAGTGTGAGGAGCAGATTCTCCTTGCACACACAGAAGCTGGCATGTGGTTCGTGTCTGTAACCCCAGCTCTTTGGAGGTGAGGACAGGCAGTCCCCTGGGGTTTGCCTGAGCAAAGCAATGAGGTCGAGGAAGACACTGGAGCTCAGTTACCAGCTTCCACATACACAAGGGTTCCAGTCAGGCATGTGTGCACGCATGTTTGCACATACATGCAAGTGTGCACTCACACGTGTGCGCACACACACAGACACACCCACACCACCGCCACCACATACATACCACACAAAAAGAGATCTATTTTTCTTCCAGAGAGCAGGATGACCAGTTCCTTGGGAATTTCAGATAAAAAAGAATGAGCAGTTTAGGGGTCAGTGTGTCGAGGTTGCCTGGCATGGGCGCTGGCCGGTCACAGGTGTGCCACAGTGACTCTGATCTAATCTGACAAGTCAGGTTCTGGGGCCAGCGGAGGCCCCACTGTGCTGCAGTGCTGGATGTCGCTCTGGGTTTCTGGATTCTACAAGTTTCTCGGAGTCTGAGAACTTCCAAGCAGAAGCTGATAGTCTACTCACCTGACGCGCCTCAGTCCCCCAGAGCAACTGCACAAAGACTTCCTGACATCATCGCCAGCCCTCCCTGTGGCTCAGCCTTCCCAGTCATGCCCCTGCTCTGGCCCTTCCTCCATCACCAGGAGGTAAAGATTATGGTCCTCAGTGCACTGCTGAGCAGGAGGAAACTCAGACACCTCAGGAAGCTCCCCGGAGTCACGCACTTGATAAACCGAGGGCTCAATTTCACCCTTGGCTCCCTGGGGCTCAAGGTCAAAACTGCTGAACACCGCATTGACGTTGATGGACGCCAGCAAGAGCAAGGGCCACTTTCTCAGAGTCCGGTCCCAAGTGCGTGACAGACCTCACGTTTAACCTTCACAAACCGTTGTTCAAAGTGGGCATCAGCAGAGGACTGCAAATGAGGACGCCCCGAGATGCTAAGAGGAGAGATCCACCAAGGTCACACACCTGTCAGTCAGCGAGGTCAAGAGGAGACGGTGTCTGTTGACTCGGGGCAGCGAACACACCTCGGCCCAGCCCGTCTGCGAGCCCTTGACGTCTGTCCTCTGAGCAGAGGGGTAGCTCAGAATGCCAGCGGGGCCTTCTTCCTCTATGACTCTGCTGTCTGCTCGCCACTCCCCCCAGACTGGGTGCCCACGCCTTGGCGCCCGTCTCACTGTCCTGCGGAGGTCTCAGCCGCCTCACACCAGTCCTCACCGTAGCTGACTGACACGCCGAAGGCGCTGCTCTCCTTTCCTACCAAGCTGGCCCCCAGGTGACCGCCGCTAGTCTCCTAGATGCGAGTATCATCATCTCTGCTCCAGACCTGGCCTCACTTCCCATGATGGCTACATCCAAGCTCAAAGGCCCAGGGACCTCCTGCTCAGACTCCTGTACTCACCCACACCGTGCTCTGAGTCAGGGCCTCCCGTGCCAGACCCTGCTGTGGATGCAAGGGATGAGAAAGGGAATTCGAAAGCACAGTTCCCCACAAAAGACCACGCGCTTCACTCTGCAAGAGAAGGCAAAGGACAGTTGGTGACACAGATGACTGCGTTATGTGACACAGAGATAACGGACGTGGGAAACTGACCGAGAATGTGGGAAGTAGGAGGGGGCAGGCTAGCCCACAGTTATAAGGGGTCTGGGTGGTTAGTGGACCCTTGGGAAGCAGCGTACGACTCCGGGAGGCCAGAAGCTATGCAGGGAGCTGGCAGGAGTCTGTAGGGAAGGGGTTCTGGCTAGGGTGGGTAGACTGGTTGGAACGGGGAGGGATCCCAGGGAGAGGAAGAGGGTGGGTGAGGGTCTCGTGGTCCCAGGAACTCCAGTTCTCCTGATTTGATTTCTGATAAAAAACACCATGTCCAAAAGTAACTTGGAAAGAAAATGTGTTTGGCTCACCCTTCCACTTTGTGTCCATCGCTGAGGGAAGTCAGGGCAGGAAGTAGGAGACACTGTTGTGCCCAAATTCTGAACCCCAAAATCACCAAGAGGCCCATTTCGATGCAAAAGCAAAGAGTCTTTTATTGTAGATGTTTAACGCGCTAACCCCATTAGCTGGGGCCCTTCACCCCGCCACCATGGCGGATGGCTGGAGAAAGACCCCAAGCAACCTCGAGGCAGGGATCTTAAAGGACAGCGTAAGGGGAGTGGCTAGGGATATGAAACAGTCTCAGGATTGGTGCGCTTCCAGGTTTGGGTGACCCGCCCTGTGTTGATTGGTCAACTGGTTGTTATGGCCCATAGGCCCTCCCAGGGCGGTTGCTATGTTCTGCACATCACTGTTTTGCACTTGTCCATAAAGCACACCCAGAGCCGTAAAGCACAGCCTCGCCAGCCAACTTCTGATTGGTTCCTTGCCACAAGGAGGGCATCTGACCTTAGTGACCAGGACAGGAGCGGCAAGGTCATGCAAGCACATGTTAGCCTGTCATGGCTGCTAAAACGGGGAAGCTGGTCACTACAACACAAACTGAAGTAGAGGCCATGGAGGAGTTCCGCTCACTCACTTGTACCCCATGGCTTTCTCAGCCTGCTTTCCTGTGCCAGCAAGGATCACCAGCCTAGGGGTGACACTTCCCACAGTGGGCTGGGCTCTCTCACATCAATCATTCAGAAAAAAAAATGCCTCACCAACAAGCCTACGGTCAATTCTATGGAGGCAATTCCTCATTCCAGAGGACTCTAGTTTGCCCCCCAAAAAACTAGCTCGCAACTTGCAGATGAGATTAGGAACCCAGCTTCTGGGCTCCAAGGGGCCATGGAAGGGCTGCAGTGATCGCACCCTGGTTCCGGCAGGGGGCTCACATAGCTCCAGTGATGCTCTGTAGGGGAGGCAGAGTAGAAGCAGACAGTATGGTCAATGTTTGGTCAGATGTCTTCCAAAGCTCAGCCTGAAAGGGTGCGGGACCCCCAGGCCAGAGAGCGTCTCTCCAACTGAGAGCAGTGGATTCTGGTTAACTATAGACTCTGGACAGGCCATGTCCGCAGGAGCCCGGTGAAGAAACTGTGTGGCCATCGCAGTCTCAGAACACGTCTGCCTGGGTTCTACCCTTCCCTGACCTGTGGTATCTAGTGCTGTGCTAATTCTGCTCACCTTGCTTAGCTGGACACTGTGGGGTTGCTCAACCCACTCTCCCTCGTACCTTCTCATGGAAATCTTAGTTAATTTCACACACACTCAGAGCAGGAAGCAAAATCCCTGGTGGCAATTTTTAAAGAGAGAGAGAGAGAGAGAGAGAGAGAGAGAGAGAGAGAGAGAGAGAGAGAGAGAGAGAGAGAGAGAGGTGTGTGTGTGCAGGTGCCAGAGAAGACAGAAAAGGAGCCTGAATTCCTGGGGCTACATTTATAAGTAAGACACCAGACTTGGGATCTGGGTACCAGCCTTGGATCCTCTGAGAGGACGGCCGAGCTTTTAATCACCCACCCCTCCACCCACACTAACGTTCGTAGTAGGAGTGTAGCTACAGCTCGTGAATCTAGAAATGGGCCCATGAGACAGGGAGAAGCAGGCCTTAGGGAGAGTCGTGGGGAGGGCGCTGGAAGGCATACATATTAAAATGGGAAGATAATGCAGAGGGTGGACGGTGTCAGCAGGCTGAGGGCAGGGAGGTGGGGGAGGTTTAGGGGATGGCGAGAGTCAGCCCAAACTAAATATGCATGAAAATATCACGAGGGGCTCTGTGATTCTGTGTGCTAATTTAAAACTGTCTTGGAGAAATAGACTCCCTCCCTCCCCTTCACGGAGAGAGAAATGTAGAATTTGGGGGATGTGCTGCGCTGAACAGCGGAGCTGCCCACAGAATTCTGAGTAGATGGGAAATGGGGGCACTCCCTCAGCTTCCTAAACCCCTGGGCTGATGGCACCATTAAGTGGAGAGAAGACCGCCTGCACTGTTCTGTCCTGGGCACGCACCAAGCCCGTGTTGCCTCACAGGTCACACGGTTTATAACATAGTGAGGAGGGAGGCGCCGTGGGGTGGCAGGTGTTCCCACAAGCCAGGCTTCTCATGGAGGAGACGTACATCCCCCACCATGTAGGGCCAGCATGTGTAAGATGCTGGGACCGACGTAAAGATATCTGTGAGGTTAAATACAAAATTAATAATAGTAATAATAAGTAATACATACCTCCGGGTTTGACAAGACCAGGAGAGAAGAAAGTCCAACTTTACCTTTAACAGATACAGCCAATTTGCAGGGGATTCTTTCTTTAGGGTTTGCTCTACACAGCTCACTGTCAGTCCTGGTGCGTTGTGTATTCTTCCTTGAAAACTCACCTGCCCCTGTGCCTTCATCTTCCACAGCATGCCCAGGCTCTGCCCTCACGTTCTAGCTTACAAACCACTGTGTGCAAATATCTCTATGTTCTATGCTACTTTTAAAAGATGCATTTATTTTCTGAGTGTAAGTGCCTGAAACCCTGTTTGCATGCCATGTACATTCCCGGGTTTCAGAAGAGGGCCATCCGGTCCTCTTGAGCTCAAGTTGCTGACGGCTGCAAGCCTCCGCGCCAGTGCTGGGAACCGAACCAAGGGCCTCTGCAAGAGCGGAGCATGCTCAGAGCTCAGAACTGCTGAGCTGTCTCTCCAGCCCACTATGTTGTATTCTTGATGCTCCACATTATACCCGCTGTGCCCGCTGTCTATGTCATTAGCTAGTGCTTGAAAGCCGGGGAAACAGTTCAGTGGGCAAAAAAAACGCTTGCTTTGCATTCATCAGGTCATCCCCAGAACCCATGTTAAACAAGGAGGAGGAGAAGGAGAGAAGGGAAGAAGCTGGGCGTGGCAGCGTGCTCTGAGGAGGAGGAGAGGAAAGAAGCTGGGTGTGGCGGCGTGCTGTTGCTGAGGAGGCAGACACAGGCAAATCCCTGGGACTCACAGGTCAGGCAACTTGCCCTACTGAGTGAGTTCAAGGACATCTCAGAAACCAGGGTGGGTGGCAGACGAAGGACCCTATTGAAGGTCACTCTTCAACCTCGGCGCTCACATGCAAACATGCGTATGCTTACATACCACACACGAGAATAGCCACTGAAAATAAGAAATCACTAATATAAAGTTAGTGTAACTTTATATTCTACACTAACCTGTCAGAACAAGAGTTTAAAACGCTTCACCAAAATACGTTACTGACAGCCATACCACATACCACTGTGTGTTGGGGTAGGTCCTTGGGAGCCCTCCTCTCTGTTTCTCCCTTCCTCTCAGATGCTTTGAGCCAGCTGTTCCCCGATACAACCTGCTGGCCTCGTGCCTGGCTGGAGACAGGGCCTGTCAGGGTCTCTTTATGTCTAAGGCCCCACAATGCTTTGTGCTGGAACTGAACTTGGCATCCTGGTCACATTTGGCACCTGGGATGAGGCCCTGGGCCAGGAGCAATTGACTCCACTAATTTGTGCCAAAGAGGGATGGGGGACATTAGAACGGTCATTCCGGGTGATGGGTGTCGTGAATACAGATGGAGGGACCAGGTTCCAGAGTCTGAAGGTTGCTAGGCCTGTCATGCTTGGCTAAATGGAAAACAACTGAATTTCAAACCCAAACCAGACCTGGCAATTACTTTGCTGCCAGCCCCCTGAACAAACAAACATCAATGTTTAGGCCTTTTAGGGTGGTTTCCTTTGTGAAGCGAGATGGGAATGTATGCAGAGAAAGACGGACGCCAGATGAGGGAGGGGCGGGTCACTTCTGGAGACACGGAGATTGTAATCCTTCGATGTGGGATGTTTTCTGCCTCCAGAGGCAGCTGCTTCACCACAAAGCACTTCTCTAGTATTTAACTAGAAATTAAACTCTTCTAAATGCTGACTGGCTCATCTACAAGGGTGATTTATGGTATGTTTAGGGAATGCAGAAATTAAGAAAAATCATTTTTATAACTTTTGGCTGTTCTTGGGGGCCTTTGTTGAGGTATAATTGGTTGTGTTACACACTCCATAGGTCCCTGGATGGGCTATCTCAAAGAGACTTGGGGAAGAAGGAAGGACATGGGAGCAGGTTACACTCAACCGTGCCCAGCAGATTGGAGAACAGAGCTTGGGCTTGGCTTGCATCTTCACATGGCACACTCTGGTCCTGCCACACCCTGTTATCAGTCCCATTTCTCAGATACCAGGGGAGCGGGACTCCAGAAGGCCAGCCAAGTTCTGGGCCTTCAGAGCACGCTCATCCCAGAAGCCCAGGCCACCTTTGATGGTCCCGACATGCGTCCTTTGTGTTTACGGAACAGTCTGGAAACAATACAGCCAGTAAGAGGCACCCCAGAATTAACGGTTCCCCATGATACTCACAGACCCATTCTAGTCTCTTATCAAATGCAAAACCAAATCGACCTCCTCCAAAGTCTAGTGTGTGACCCAGTCCGTCAGTGAGGTGAATAGAGACCAAATCAACCTCCTCCAAAGTTGAATGTGCGACCCGTCCATTGGTGAGGTGAATAAGCCTCAGCATCACAGAGGGATCTCTCAGACCCTGGTCCTTAATTCCCAGGATTCATTGCCTCACCACTGGCCCTACAGCTCAGACAGAAAGCAAGATGTCATCTCATGTCTCACGTCCAGTTCAATGAGCATGCTCTCTCCCCTTCTTCTCTCTTTCCTATGTCTCAAAGCCATCCCCGCTCTCCTCTCCATGACCTAAGTCTAGCTCTAGCCCCACCCCTGCCTGCGCCCTATGGCCAGAAGAGCATGCTGGGACTACCAGCCTCCTTTGCCCCATGCCTGCTGTTGCCCTTCCCCTGGTCTGCACTGGGCCCTCTGAATTGCACACTAGGCATGTTAGGCAGAATCCTAGGCCCTGGAAGGAGGCCTGGCCCTTCTTTGTGGAGCCTGTTATATCACCTAGAGCAAAGAAGAACCAAAGATGAGAAGGAATGAAAACCTCTAGGCAACCCATTGCTGCCCCTCAATCTGAAGCACCTGTCCCCTTTCCCTCTCCCTGAGGCCTCTACGGAAATACCCTCTCACGTCTGTGTCCATAATCTACAACAGTCCCTAGTCAGATCCGTGGGCACATGACAGACCTGGTGAGTGTAATTCTGCCGACACCCACTTTTGCATCATGTCACAACGCTCATTTTCTTACAGCCCTGACCACCAGGTACCCTAACCATATCCAGGCTTCTTGTAACTGGGTTTCTTCCCCTCCCCCAAGGGCATCCTGGTGACATTTGAGGTCAGTCTTCCATTTGCCTGGTCTCTGCTTTGGTCTCTGGTACCCAGAACAAGGCCACGTTCAGAGCTCAGTGAGTATTTGCGGAATGGATGACTGCGATTTTATAAAAATCCATCTGGAGAGGTGGCATGTGGTGAATAAAAAGATCAAAGCAGCATGTCCCCACCCTTGAGCGCTCACACGGTAGGAGGAAAGGCCCTTTGTCATCTAGTGGGGGTCCGTGCTGTGACAGAAGTGTTGCAGAGGCTTCGATGAGGACCCCTGACCTGGTGCCACATGGCTCATCCACCCCCAGGGGGGCTGTGAGGCATCTCCTTATCCAGTCACATGGCCTCTCCCCTGATTGGAAGGGAAGCGAATGAGACCTCTCAAATCTTGTTCAGAGAATCAACCGTGCCTGGTGCTGAAGCAGAGTCTTGTTCCTACGGGGCCAGGAAGATAAACGATGGTGTGTGCCCTTGAGAAGACAGCCCGGGGTTGACAGATGACCAAGTGTGGATTGTTTCCTGTTTCTGCATCCTCAACAGACACGGAAAGAGGAAAGGCAGCCAGCTTTCGTGGTGAGCTGTTGGGAGGCAGGAAGGTAGACAGACCTATCCACCAGGTTACAAGTTCCAGTTCTAGCTGAAGTCATTATCCTAAACCAAGGGGTACTGTTTGGGGGCTTCCCCGCGGGTTCACAAAGGGTTACATGAGCGCTCACTGAGGACCCTTCAGGTCACAGGTACAAACAAGCACCAACAACATTCTGGCCCCAAGTAAGTACAGTTCATCTATGGTTGTTTAGCATTCGTGTCTGGGATGTCTTCTAAAAACAGATTTATTTTTATTTCATGTGTATGAGTGTTTTGCATGCTTGTGTGTGTGTGTGTGTGTGTGTGTGTGTGTGTGTGTGTGTGTGTGTGTGTGTGATATGCACACGGTACCTGTGGATGTCAGAGAGGGCATCGTATCCCCAGGAACTGGAGTCAACAGATGGCTGTGGTCCACCGTGTGGGTGCTGGGAACTGAACCCCGGGTCATCCAGAAGAGGCGCTGTCCCTCCTACATGCTGCGCCAAGTCTGAGTCCTCACTCGGGAGGCACGTGTCTTCCTAGGCAGTTTTGGCCTCCTCGGCTGTGATTCTTGACTTGGTCTGTAGGAAAAGCAAACTGCATCCAAGGTGAAGGCCTTTCTCCCCTTCCCATCTCCCCTTGATTTTTCTCTAGCTGTCTTGTCTCGGATGGATGCCTCCTCAGGGGACGGGTGCGTCAGTCGTCCTCCACAGCCTGCAGGAACATCCTTTGCCCATCTGATCTGCAGGTCTCGAAGAGCTGGCCCTGGACTGCAGTCCCCTCACCCGGGCTCTGCAAACACAAGACTGTGTAGGTTTGGACTCCACCTGAAACTGTGGAGTCGGGGAGCCTCCAGCTCCAAGGACACAGGCTAGATTATCAGAGACCCCCTTCTTAGACCAGGGGGTGACTAGCATGCGGGTATGCATCATCCAAAAGCCCTGGGGACTTTGTGACATGGTGACACCTCTCTTCGGTGATTCCCCAATAAAGAGATACTGTGTATGCCTCTTTAAGTTCTAAAAATAATGGCGCAAAATTCATTTCTCTCAAAGCCATTATGGTTTAATAGAAGTCCTGGGAATGGAAGATTCATACAGATGCGGGTGCTAACCAACAGGTCCATCTGAAGCACAGACACAAACGTTCACACATAAATGACAGGGGATACTTGTCACTGTCTCAAATCAAAGGACACCTGAACCCTTAGCACCTTCCCCCTTTATCAAAAATGCACTGGACCAGGGCTTGGGCTGTCTTTGATGATGTAAGCAGGAGAATGGAGAAGCATCACAGCATGCAACAGTTTTGGAGCTGAAAGCCCGTAGTGTCCAAGTTCATTTTATTTGGGCATTACTCCATGTAAAAGAGTGAATGTAAATTCTTTGCTGGTTAGACTCTACCAATATGACACAAGCTAGTGTCATCAGAGATTGGGAGGGGTGACCTCAATTGAGAAAACGCCTCTATAAGATTGGGTTGTAGGCAAACCTGTAGAGCAGTTTCTTAATTAGTGATTGATGGGAGAGGGCCCAGCCCATGGTGAGTGGTGTCATATCTGGGCCCTGTTAGAAAACAGACTGAGCAAGCCAGGAAAGCAAGCCAGTAAGCAGCAGTCTTCTCTGGCCTCTGCATCAGCTCCTGTTCCAGGACCTTTAGTTCCTGCCCTGACTGCCTTCCGTGACAAACTGCCATGTGGAAGTAAAAGCAAAATAAGCCTTTCCTCTCCAGGTTGCTTTTGGTCATTGTTTTTCATCACCACGGAAACCCTGGCCAAGGCAGAAATTGGTACCAGGAGTGGGGAGTTTTGCTGTGACAAACCTGACCATATTCCTGTTTGAAGGAGGACTGTGGAAAGGACTTTGGAAGTTTGGGCTGGAAAAGTCAAATCTTGGTGAGCGGCTGTGAGAATCTGGAGGATTGGAGGACAGTGCTGGGAGCTGTGGAGACGGTAGAACCCTGGCGTGTGAAGTTTCAGAGTGAAGCAAAGACCCCGTCAGAGCCATCTGATGCTTTGAAATGATACTCTGTGCTACTGTTGGTCAGCTGGAGCTGAAGGATCAGCCACGATTAACAAGAGACCAGAACCAGTGAAGTTGAACCTTCACTGGGGCAATTGATGCTGGAGCTGAGAAATCGGTGGTGATTAATAGGAGACCAGCATCAATGCGGTGAAATCTGGGAATCAGGGTCAACACACAGAAGCCATGCTCCATAGGCAGCCAAGGCTCTGTGTGGTGCTGGCAGCCAAACTTGGTCATGTGTCTAAGAATCACCCGGGTGGTCCTGGTTTTGAAGCTCACCGAGAAGGAAAGGGCCGTGGAGAGTAGCTGAGGCTTGCCACTGTGAGGGGCCAGGATAGGATGTGGGTGAAGGTACGGCTTCAGCAGCAACTGAATTTCCAGGGTTGAAGAGATCCCGGAGAGACATTGAGATGCGGTCCAAGGATTCAAGCCCAGGGGAGGCTGCTGGCGAAGGTGCAGCCCAGTCACAGCAGGAGACACCGGCATTTTGGAGTGGCCAGCACCATGGGACAAACGCTAAGGACAGCAGGCTCGACAGAGTGGAGCCGACCTGTGAGACAAGCTGTGTGTGATGTGCAAAGTCCTTTGGAGGAGCCCAGAAGACTGCGTGACTCCTGACACTGAACTTTACATGGCTGGACTTTGGTTTTGCTTTGACTTGATTGTGACTGTGCCCTGATTAATTCTCTCTTGGAATAAGAAAGTACTTAATTTTTTAAATTTTATTTTACAGGAGCCCACAGTTAAGAGACTTTGAACTTTTAAAGAGGCTTTGGCTATTTCGAGAGATTTTAAATATTTGAAAGAGACTTTGGACTTTTAGGTATTTGAATTTTTAAAGACTGTGGGACTTTTTAAAAGTTGGGACGCTTTATGCTGTGATATCGATATTAATGTGAGATCTTGGTGTTGAACATGAAAAGAAAGGTTACTGTGTTATTGTGTAACCGACAAGTTGCTTGTGGTGCCTCGAGTTGACAGGGTGTCAATTGTGCTGACTAGGTTTTTTTGTTTGTTTGCTTGCTTGCTTGTTTGTTTGTTTTATCAAAGTGACACAAGCTAGAGTCATGTGAGAAAACATAAACTGAAGACAGGTACCTAACCTACCAGGTTGTTCTACGGTTAAGCCAACGAGACATGTTCTTAATTAGCGACTGATGTGGTAGAGCACAGCCCACCTTGTGCTAGCTAGTTGTTTTTTTTTGTTGTTGTTTTTGTTGTTAACTTGACACAGTTGGGGTTCTCTGGAATGGAGAATTCTCTCCATTAAATTGGCTGTGGGATTGTTTGGGGAAAACCTTCTTGTTTAGCGATTGATGTGAGATGGTCCAACCCACTGTGGGTGGGGCTACCCACAGGCGGGTGGTCCTGGGTTCTGTAAGAAAGCAGGCTGAGCAAGCCAGCCATAAGAACAGGACAGTGAGTGGCGCCTCCTCCATGGCCCCTGCATCAGTCCCTGCCTCCAGGTTCCTCCCTGGAATTCCTTCATGGCCTGTGATGTGGAAATATAAGCAAAGTAAGCTCCCCCCTCCCAAGTTGCTTTTGGTTGTGGTGTTTCATCAAAGCCATAGAAAGCCTAATGCCTGCACTGCTAAGTTTAACACCTCCGCTGGGCCAGGCTTAATGGACTCATTGGAATGTATCATTAAGGATGCAACGCTGCCCCGTGCCCTCCCTGAGAGCCCTCCCCTGCACGCGTACACACACACACACACACACACACACACACACACACACACACACACACACACACACAATATAAAACCGTGGAGCAGCAGGCTCCTACAGGGAAAGTTATCCATGGCTGGTGTCTCGCAGCAAGTTCAGATGCCTAGGGCGCATGCCTATCCAGAATTGCCTGGAGACATGTAGGGATTTTTTTGCTCATTAAAGAGTCAACGATATGGCCCTTCAGATGATGGCCTCTCCTACATAGATGGGTTGAGAATTAATAAAATGATTGCATTATTTAACAGACTCAGAAACCAGTTCAGCCAAGATTAATGCAGTCACTGAGAGAGCTAGAGCTGACAAGACCGGGGAGGACCCTTCCCTTCCAGCTGTGAGACACATTCAGCTTTGCTAAAAACTGGAGCTAGGGAAAAAGCTGGGGCGGCCTCTGCACAACTCCCTGTGCTCTGTCCCCGCGGGGCCGGGAATGCACACCGACACCAGTTTAAAATGGTGCAAGGAAAGCACCAATAAAAGCCAGCAAAGGTTTTCAATTGTGAGGCAGGGCAGGGGAATGAGCGGGGCTGGAAGGGAGGGAAGGGAAGTAGGGAATGATGTCATCATATTTTAATTTTAAAAAAATTTATTTCAAAATGGAAAGAATTCAGTACAATAGGCCTGGGGAGGGGCTGAAGAGAAGCTAACAATGTGCACCGCTCTGGCAGAGGACCAGGGTTCAGCTCCCAGCTCTTTCACCAAGCAATCCATCTCACCGGTAACTCTGGCCCCTCTCCTGGCCACCGGAAATACTTACTCATGTGTGCCGTGAATTCTTACAAGCACACAACTAAAATTAAAATTAAAACCTTAAAAAGAATAGAGCCCAACAAGATGATTTAGCCGGTTATGACACTTGCCACCAAGTCTGGGGACCTCAGTTTGATGCTCAGGCCCCACACGGTGACAAGAAGAAACGGACACTCATAAGCTATCTTCATATGCAAAGCAGGGCACACACACACACACACACACCACACACACTTCACACGCACAGGAACTAAGTAAATGTAAAACCATCGGTAAAAGAAGTGCAAAACTGAAGAAATCCACGACAAACTTACCTCTTCACATCTTAGGAAAGTTTGCTTTAATGCATACAAGCATGGAATCCGCCCCTCCCCAAGGTGGAATGACTCAGAATCCCCAAGGGAAAAGAATTTGACAGAAAACATAAAGGAAAAGCGTGTCAAGTTTAGCCTGTGCAAAAGTTCAGTTCCTGTGTCAGGGGCCCCAGGGGCCCATGGAAGCCCATCACCAGCATGCTGACAGCAGACATCTGTTTGCCCTCACACCAGTGAGCTCGGTTCCACTCAGGGCAGGGAAGAGTACAGATTCCTGGGAGGTGACCAGCAGCCCCAGACCATAAAGCAGAAGCATGCGCTGCACAACACCCCTCTCTCCTGCATGGAACCACCCAAGTTGTCATTGCAATAAACCCAACACATCCTGAGCCTGTCCCCATCTCTCCTGTTCTCACTCTCATATCTCTGCCTCCAGGTACCCAATGCCTTCCGACCTCAGGGCCTTTGCCCTGGCTGCTGCCTCTCCTGAACGGCCCACTTCATCTCTGTTGGGCTGGCCCACTCTCAGCCACTGTCACCTGCTTTTTCTTTTTCTATAAGCAGAGTCAGCTGCCATATGAGACACAAAGGGGTAAGAGGTTCGAACCCTTCTCCAGTAAGATAAAACCACGTGGCAATACATAGATTAATAGAAGTGGGTTAATAATTAAGACAGAGCTAGCCAAATAAGAAGCCCTAGTCATCGGCCAACAGGTTCATAATTAATATAGGTCCCTGAGAGTTCATTTGGGGCAAGGCGGCTGTGAAAGCGGCAGGAAATCCCATAACAGGGGAGCCTACATCAAACCAGACAACAGGGCCTGAGCTTCAGGGAGCTTAGGCTGTCAGGAGTCGTTCCTAGCCACCGTAAACATCAAACCATCCATTTGGACTGTGAAAGTACTATTTCCCAGAATTCTCATCTTCTAGACCCACATATTTTCCTTCCTCATTGGTTAAACAGTGCTTTATTCGTCAACCAAATAAGAGGAACATATACAGAAGGATATCCTCCCCGCCCTGGCCTGCCCATCAGTTCCCAGAGCTTATGACTGTGCTGGGGCATTAAGTGAGGGAGGAAGGGAGGGACTTAAGTAGCCATGTGGTTACTACAATGTACAAATGAAAGGATTTGAAGAGAAAGGATTTTCTCCAGGGGCCAGCCGTGGAGAAACAGAGGTCCTTACCATCCAAGGAAATCCCATTTGTGTCACATCTTAAATGACAGCAAGAGTGGCCCCTGATCCTAAGTAGGGTTGTCCTAGAAGATGGAGTAACAAAGTCCCCCTGGGTGGCTCTCACAGCTTCTGCGTAAGAGGAGAGGAGAGCAAAGTCACCCACAGTGGACTCCACCTACCACGCAGCTCCCTGCCCTCCACGCCTTCCTCCCTCACAGCCTCGTGCTGAGCGAGGTACCAGCTCCACATCCAATGCCTGGTTCACTCTGGCCTCCCCCATCCCCATCCTGATGCTCCACCATGCTGCCTGCCTCCATGCACTCAAACTCCCCGAAGCTCCTGTCTCCATCACGATGATGACAAGGTGCTTTTACACACCTCCTGGTGTAACCCTGTAATCCTTACTCTGTATTAACCTTAGTGGAAGTGACTGGCTACTTTTCTTGTTGAAAAATTATCTTTCATTCCTGGGATGAATTGACTCTCCAGTGCCTGGCCACGTGTCAACTTTTGGTTAGATCTTTGTGTAGATGGTCATTCCAACCATTGGTCTACATTGTTTCCTTTTCTTGTCTAGCATCAGGGTAATACAAATCTCGTGGGATGGTGTGATGCTCCCTTCATTGTTGGCAGTATTTTCGAATTGCTGGTATCCGTTTTTTTTCCTAGTAAAACTGTCAGAAGAACCATTCAACCTTAAACTGTTTTTTTTTAAGTAGGAATTTTCAATCGCGTGATTCAAACCCTTTGTCTGTTATAGATAAATGCAGTTGTTCAGCCTCTCATTACTGCAATCGTGTTCATTGTTCTTACTGCGATATAATTCACTCAATATAATAAAATTCATTTAAAGTGAACAGAAAATTTTTAGTGTATTCACAGATATGTATAACCATAATCACAGTCAATTTTGGAATATTTTTAACTATCCAAAAAGAAACACCACAACCTTTGCTTTTACCCCCCAAAACCTCATCCCCCAGCCCCAAGAACCACTACTATGATCCAAGCCTCCGTAGACTTCAGAGTTCTATAGTATGAGGTCTCGTGTGATTGGCTTGCTCAGGTCTGCATGCTCTCAAGCTGCCCCCACATTTAAGAGTGAGTCACCACATTCAACTGTCTGGCTTCTGAAACCACGTGATGGTGTCGAGACGCCGTATGATATTTATTTGTTTGTCTAGTGACAGACACTTTGGTGGCGTCTACCCGTCTCCTCTCCTGAATGATGATGCTGTGCTATCTACCTATGGGTTTGGTGTGGGTGTGTTTTCACTTGTCTTGGAAGACACCTACAATGTAATTGCTGTATAACTCCCTGATTGCCTGAGAAACTTCCAGGCAGTTTCTAAGTGGCTGCATCCGTCTACCCCCGAATCATGATGGTTCCCATTTCTCCAGGCTGTTAGGAACACTTGTTAGACCCAGACTCCTGATTGTAGCCACATCAGAGGAGCTGAAGTAGGGTATCATTGTGTTTCAATTAGTGCTTCCTTGATTGCCAATGATGTCAAGGACCCTTATTGGATAGTTTTCTATCCTCTTTGCATTTAGATATGTTGCTTATTTTTAAATTGGGTTGTTTCTTAGGTATCCTTGTACACTCTGGATTTAAGTCCTTTATCTGATGTATTCTTTGCAAGTATTTTTTTCCCATTTTGCTTGCTGTTTTTTTTTCCTTTCTAGACATATTCTTTTGAAGTCGCAAAGCCTGAGTTTTGTTGAAACAATACCATTTAAAAAAATTGTTTGTGGTGCTGCTGTCAAGACCAGGTATCCTTTGTTGCATCCAAAGCAATGAAAATTTCCCTCTGCATATTATTTGACTTTTACAGTGTGGTTTGGGTCCAGTATGAGCTTTATTTGTGTGTGGTTAGAAGATACATCCAATTTTTTTTTTTGCTTTGGATTGTCCAGTTGTCTCAGCATCCCATCCCAGACCAACAAGACTCTCTTTCTAGGGTCTTAAGTGTTTTCATTGTTGCCCAAGCTCAGCTGATCATAGCCACAAGGTTCTTCTCTGCATACAGCCCTTCCCATGCAGCAACTATCCATCCTATGGCACAGGAAGCATGATTCTTGTTTCTTAGTGACATTTGAACTCAGGATGTGTGTGTGTACTCTTACTCAGTTTCTTCCTGGAGATTGTTCTAACTACTTGCAGGACCATATACATCCATGAGATAGCAGTCTTATTATGTTGTAATATATTGTTTTATGATTTATTACATCTCCACCACTGGAGATCAAAATCACAAAGCAGTCATACTAGTTAGCCATAGAACCAGGGAGCGGTGGCACACACCTTTAATACCAGGACTCAGGAGACAAAGGCAGATGGACCTCTCTGAGTTCAAGGCCACCCAGGGCTACATAAGATTGAATAAGTCTAAAAGAATAACAGATCTCATGCCTTTAATCCTAGCACTCATAGGGGGTGTTTAAGACAGGAACAGGGTCTCAGAGCTGACATTCATTCTCCAGACACACTGAGGATAGGAAGGCATTGATTCTCCAGCCACACTGAGGAGAAGCAGCAGTCTGAGGCTTGGTGAGAGTTCGTGGAGACAGGATCAGCCCTTTCAGCATGAGGTAGAGGTAGGAGCCACTGACCTGGCTATTTTGCGTCTCTGATCTTCAGCTTGAACCCCAATAGGCAGCCATCTCTGGGTCTTCTATTTGTCATGCTAAATTGTCGTATCACTTGCTCAGGGTGATTTCGTACTCCTTGGCCCTGTGGTCCCCTGACAGAGCTGGGCACCCAGCAGTCAAACATATGTGCCTATGGGATGCATTCTTATTCAGATCACCACACTTGGCTCCTAAGTAACGGCAATGTTTGGGAAGGATTAAGGGGTGTGGCCTGGTTGGAGGAGGTGTATCCCTGGGGGCTGGCTTTGTGGTCTCAGGAGACTATGTGAATTCTCAGTGGTGCCGTCTATGCCTCCTGCTTGTGGATCCAGAAGGGAGCTCTCCCTGTTTCTGCCACCAGTCCCTCACTCCAGCGCCATGGACTCTAACCCTATGGATTCACAACCGCAGCGAAACGCTTTCCTTTATACGTTTCCTTGATCACGGTGCTTTATCCCAGCAACAGAAACCCTAACTAAGACTGTGACTGGCCTATTTTTTTATTCCCATCGGAAATAAATGATAGATCCCGTGAACCCATGTCCTTGCTGACGCCTGGTATTGTCATTGTTTCGGATTTCAGCCAGTCTACTTGGTGTGTAGTGGGTCCTCGTGGCTATTTTCATCTTTAGTTTCTTTCTCTTTTTTTTTTCTTCTGGTTCTGGGCATGGGACCAACAGTCTCACTCATGTAGGCAAACACTAACTCTGAGTTACAGCCCACCTCTCTTGGGGCTTTTTAGTTTAGACGGGGAGAGGGGGGATCTCACTAAGTTGCCCAGGTTGGCCTTGAACTTGCTGTCCAGCCCTGTCCCTTGTGTCCCTGCCCCTCCTGCTGAGCTCATTTGCAGGCTTGTCTGCCATCTGCGTGGCACTTTTTTTTTTTTTTTTTTTTGGTTTTTCGAGACAGGGTTTCTCTGTATTGTTTTCGAGGCTGTCGGTCCAGCCTGGCCTCGAACTCACAGAGATCCGCCTGCCTCTGCCTCCCGAGTGCTGGGATTGGCATGCGCCACCATCGCCCGGCTGCGTGGCACTTTTGATGAAGTGTTTACTTAGACATCTTCCTTGTGGTTATGTACCACCTTAGGGGACTGTGTTGTTAAAAAATCCCCCCAGCAATTGTTTTAAACTAGCATTCCCCAGCGAGAACTCCATTCTCCCCACTGGTTGAGCTCCACGAGGCTTTGAGGGGTGCCAGCTCCACCCTTCTCCCTCTAGTAGCCACCAGCCTGCACTACACCTGTGGGTGCAGTTTCTCAGCCTGGGACAAAGTGAAACTCTTCCCAGTCTCTCTGGTCCTGCCATGGTTCTGTGATTATTCCAAAGACAGACCCTGCACGCCTGACTGAAAACAAAAGCTTCCTTTAAAAGACTTACATGGATATTTATAATCATATTTATATTTGCATGCTTTTTTTCTTTCAATTTGAAGATTCGGCACATGGGTACAACATGGCTACCACACACCACCCGCAAAGCCTCGTCTGTAACATGCCAAAGTGGGTGGAGGGAAATCTCACCAAGCCTCGTCCCTAACTGACAAGCTGCAGGCTGTCCATGGCTCCTAATGGAGGAAGAGCAAGTCTGCAGATGACTGGCGTTGTGAGTCTTGGTTTTCAGTGGGAGAGCAAGTTTCCTGAGGTTTGGTGTTCCTGTCTCTCTCTTCTCTTCGTGTGTGCTTTATCAGTCTCCTGTGGACTGTGAAACACCCCAGTCATTCCCCCATTTCCCCCTGATTTCCAGTCTAGTTCCTGGTCTTTTGAAATGTTAAAGGACCCAGTCCACTTACTTGACTTCGCTCTCCCTCTTCTGTTCCTCTGCTCTCCCCTCTCCATCTGGACGTTGTCAACTCTCCACACTTCCCTCCTGACTTGGGAGCGCCCTTCAGACCCTGGCAGGATCTCTCCAATCCCGCTCCCTCCAAAGACATCTCCTCTCTCTTGCCTCAGTTGCAGACTGTCTTGGGGTTTCTGTCCCTGTGATAAAAATGCAGGGAAGTCAGAGCAGAAACTCAAGGCGGAAACTGAAGCAGAGACCTTCCGCTTACTGGCTTGCTACCCATAACTCACTGGGTTTGCTCTCTCACACCACCTAGGGACAGCACTGCCCCCCTCTGGCTAGCTCCTTCCAAAGCAAACATTAGTCAAGGCAACGCCCCAAGGGCCGATCTTTGAAGACATGTCCTCAGTTGTAATTCCCTCCCCTCAGATGACTCTAGATTGTGTCAAGTTGAAAAATAATTCAGGTTACCCATTGTCTTAGCTGGGGTTTCTGTTGTTGTGAAGCAAGACACCATGACCACAGCAACTCTTATAAAGGAAAACGTTTAATTGGCACTGGCTTACAGTTTCAGAGACCCAGTCCATAATCGTCATGGTGGGAAATGGCAGCCTGCAGGCAGACGCGGTGCTGGAAAAGGAGCTGAGAGTCCTGTATCGTGATCTTCAGGCAGCAGAAAGAGACTGTGCATCATATTGGCCAGATTTGAGTGTAGAAGACCTCAAAGCCCACCCCCATAGTGACACAGTTCCTCCATCAAGGCTACACCTCCTAATAGCTCCACTCCCTATGGGGCAAGCATCCAAACACATGAGTCTATGGGGGCCACGCCTACTCAAACCACCACACCCATGCTCGCTACATCATCACTCTCCTAGGTGTCTTCTCAGGCTCCTCTGAAGGAACCCCTTCCAACCCAGGGTCAGTACACGTTTTTTAGAGAGAATTCAGGGTCGTTCACTTACAAGGTACTCACTGTCTCCACAGCACTCAAGTCGGGACTTCACCTGTGCCTTGTGGTCCTCTAAGGTCTGTCCATACCTACAACGCTCCTCTGCCCTCCACCTGGCTCCATGGCACCTTTCTCTTGGACACAACAGCAGACTTCAGACCTAATGGGTTTGCAAGAAAGAGCCTGCCTGGCTTCGAGCCTTGGGAAATGAGAATGGAGACATTTTTTTAAAGATTTATTTATTATGTACACAGTGTTCTGTCTACATGTGTTCCTGTATGCCAGAAGAGGGCACCAGATCTCATTACAGATGGTTGTGAGCCACCATGTGGTTGCTGGGAATTGAACTCAGGACCCTCTGGAAGAGCAGGGTGTGCTCTTAACCTCTGAGACAGAGACCTTTGAGCTTCAGATGGTCCTTGCCAGCTGGTCAGAGCCTAACTCATGCATCTTTCATCAAATCTGCATCCGGTGGTGGCTACAAGAAAGGCTGAAACACAAATCACTCCGCTCACCAGGAGCTTGGGTATTAGCATTTCCCAAATACTACCGCTTCCTAGTTCCCTTCAAATGTATTCACCTTCCTCGCTGGGGCTTTTCAGCGAGGCTTTCATGTCTAGCATGGCAAGCACTTCAGAAGACACTTAGAGAACTCCTTTCCCTTCTCTTGCAATAAAGGCACAATACCTCACAACAACAACAAATACAGCCATGAAATTCTCCCAATTGAGGTGTTTTTCTGTCCACTTGCTTAAGATGAGTCTTCATCCTGGCAGTTGAGTTCACACGGGGTGGATCCCCAGAAGTGCCGCATGCCGGGCCATTCTCCACACTCCCAGAAGGAGAAACTTCCAGAAAGGAGGGACGCAGTTACACAGAGACAGCACTGAGTGGGATGCGCCCAGGGAATGTCAACACATTTGCGAGATGGGAGCCCTTGCAGCCCAGGGACAGGGTGGGTGCTGGCTGGTTGCGGCTGTCCGCTGTCCCTAGCACCAGAACAAACAAGTTCTGTGGAGGTCAGGTGACTGCTTGCTGCTCCACTAAGTTGGCACAGGGAAGCTTTTCAGATAAATAAGGGAATGAGGGTGAGAACAGCGCCATATTGGAGGGTACCCCTGAAGACCTGTCTTCACTGTGACTTGTCACAGGTGAGAACACACACCTCCCAGCACCCCTGAGTCTCAGGGAGCCCTTGATGCTCATGCTCCATGGAAGCCTCCCTCTGTTTCACAGCTAACTAGGTCTTTAATGCCCGTCTGGGAAGGGTGTCCATGGCCCTGATGAGGGAGAAGGACACTGCTTTCATCATTCTCTTTCTTAAAGCTCACAAGCTACGGACTCAAGTGAGAAGGAGTGGACTTCTGCTGACACATTCCGTCGAGCACCTGTGGGTATCCCGGCTAGGATATCCCATCAAAGAGCCCCACTGGTTTCTCAGCTAGCAGATTCCATTAAGGGACCCCCTTTGCTTTCCCAGCTAACAGATTCCATCCAGGGTCCCCTTGAGTTTCGCAGCACTGACCTTCAGAGAACCTGCTAAATGTGACCAGCTCTATAGACAATGAACGGCCAAGCCTTCTGGAAGATTCACCATGAACCAAGTGCACAGGGGCTGGGTCTAATAGCATGGAGAATATTAGACTCTGGGCATCCAACTCCTGTGTGAAAGAGAGCTGTCATTTAGAAATCACTGTCACCATGCTTATCATTACAAGGGGCCAGGAATGACAGCTTCACTTAACTCTAGAGAAACGGCAACAGAAACCCAAAGTGCACATGAACTAGGAACACCCACCTTACTGGAGCCCACCTTACTGGTGATGCACGATTAAACTGCATGCCTGGTTAGGTTTTGTTAACTTGATCCAGGCTACAGTTATCCGAGAAGAGGAACCTCAACTGAGAGGCATCTCCATCGAGTTGTCTGTGGGCAACCCTCTCGGGCATACTCTTGATTAATGTCAGAGGACCCAGCTCTCTGTAGATGCCAGCTTTGGGAAGGCCGGCCTGAGCAAGCCATGGGGAGCAAGCCAACAAGCTGACAGGCTGTTCCTCCACAGGGGGTGCCCGTGCTGTGGCATGGAGCCCCAAGTGTAACTACAAGGAGTCGTTTACTGCAGTGTCCTCCGCGGCTTGAGAAGGAACCTGTCCCCGCTAACTACCGCCAATAATCTACTACCAGCTCCGGAAGTGTGGTAGCGCCTTGTACTCGCTGTCGCCTCTGACTCCGTGCCCGTGATGTCCGGGCTTGCTGAACAGGAGCAGGTCTGCATCTCTTAGGGCTGGCACTCTTAGAGACCGCAGTTCGTCTGAGAGCATACGGCATCCTTAGGCTGTGCCCACGCCTGTGCCTTACTATGGGGGCCTCTGTACACCAGGAAATTGTCTCCTAATCTAAAGGGATGTCACTGTGGCTCAGAGTCCCCTGAAGGTTTTCACACAGCGATGCTGTTGTACGAAGTGCTCTTCCCGGGCATAAATGCGGAGCCTTTGGTCCACAGCTACTTGGACTGTTTTGGAGGATTTTGGAGACTTTAAGATGTGAGTCCATACGAGGAAGTGGGTCGCTGGGAAAGGGTCCTCCGGGGTTATTCCTTGCCTTTGTAAGGGCTCCGCTATGTGCCCTGTGCACCGTGACGTGAACTGCTCTCTGCCCCTGTGGCAGTGAAGTGCACAGCCTCCCAACCCACAAAGTCCCTTCCACCACGATGTTTTGTCACACACTAGACCCAGACCCAACTGGGCTGAAGATCCTCAGCAGACATCCTCAAAACTGGGAGCTAAAATAAAAAGTACGTCCTCTTAGGATGTGATGTTTCTTTCATGCCCTTTGTTGCGGTGACGTCATCTGACTTTGCCACATTGCCCAGTGCTGGGGTTTCGCACCCTGAAAGTCACAGTGAGGGGCCCTCCCTAACTGCTCCTCTCCCTGCATACATTTCTAAATGCGAGCGCATGTGCGTGTGTGTGCGTGTGCGTGCGTGCGTGCGTGTGTGTTAGGATCCACGCCCTGACTCTAGGACAGTGCCAATATAATAAAAAACCACTTCCTTCATGACCATTATGTCCTTACCTTTTACATCAAGTACATTTTATGTCTCCTGCCCCAAACATGTACCAAGTGCTTCCAGAATACCCAGTCAGGTCCCCACATGTGTTTAGGCAAGGTGGCTGTTCACTCAACCCCAGGAGACAGCTCTTGGGGATGCCATTGATATATCATCACATGTGTACACCATAACCTGCTTTCCAAGAGCTTTATATAACTGATATTGACCTACAAGGAGACTGCCATTGGAGCCCAGCAAAGGACAGGGGGTTGAACCCATTGTCCAAATCCTACCTCTTGCTTACCACGGTGTAAGAGGTATCAAGCCCTTTAATAGCCCTGAGCATAGGATTTATCTTGAGAATAACTCCATCATCTCTATCCCACGTGGTTCTTGGGAAGATTAAATAAGTCAAAGGTGTGAAAAGCCCTGGGTTGGTGACACTGTCAGATTATTGGACCTCCATTCTGATGGAAGGGTGAGTTTCACGTCCCTCGGCCAATCATTCCTCCCACCCATTGCCCGCCTTCTTCCACTTACCCCCAACTATTTTTTCCTGCCTCCCGTAAAGGATATATAAGATCCCCCATGGATGAACTCTCAAGGATAGCCATAGAAACTAGTTTTGACCCCAGGCCTGACCCTAGCCACCTCAGTGACACTTGGTGTGTTACTTCACACTTTACTCAACTGCTGGGGGCTGTGTAACTATTAGCCAACTGCGCTCTGGAGCAGGCGTTTTAATTGGTCCTAATAATAAAAATCCCGAGTCAGATAGTCCAAGGAACAATCCACAGCCACGCCTTACCTCCTCAACTTCCCATCCAAAAAGAGACCGAGCTCCTATCTCCTCCTGCCTCATATTCCTCTCTCTGTCCAGCCATAACACTTCCTGTCTGTCTGTATAGACCTCCAGACCTCTATGGTTAACTCGTGGTTAGCTCCTCCCTCGGATTTTCAGGCAAGCTTTATTTGTTAGAGTAAAAACAAGATATCAGACGTTGGTGGTGCATGCCTTTAATCCCAGCATTCAGGAGGCAGAGGCAGGAGAATCTCTGTGAGTTGGAGGCCAGCCTGGTCTACAGAGCGAGTTCCAGGACAGCCTCCAAAAAACAATACAGAGAACCCTGTCTCAAACAAAACAAAACAAAACAAAAGCAAGATACCACTACAGTGTTTATTGCCTTACAGTTTCTGTAGGCTGACGTCCACACCTAACATTGTAGAAAGACCCTGTGATTAAAGGTTGCAGTCTTAGAGTGGACCAGAGCTGCAGCAGCATCTCCAGGTTCGTTTCCAAGTGCTCATGGCTGCAGGCAGCCTGTGCTTCATCGTGGCCATCAGACTGAATGAACTCTTTCTCGCTTTCACCGGTTCTCGGGCAGAGTCCACGTTTCTTGCCATGTAAGCCTCCCAAGCAATGCCATGTGCTTTATGAAAGCTCCAAGAAGAAAACAAGACGGGCAGATCATAGAATCGGAAACACGGTCACATGAGCACCAAACTCCGCTGCTTCAAGTCTGAGAGGATTCGCGGGTCCCACCTGCTTTCAAGTCAGAAGGGCGCTACGGTGAGACAGGAGGACCCAGCGTTCACGCTGCAGTCTGTCCACACCTCCAGGAGCCCCAGTCCCCAGCAGGGCTGAGGAGAGAGAAACCACACCTGCTCACCTGTCACATTGTGTGCAAGCTGAGTGGGATGACTCTTCCCATGCCCTGACCACAAAAAGCAAAAGTAGGGAGCAGGAACATGCATTTTCCAGATGTTTCCAATCCAGTGCAAGACAAGTTATTCACCAAGTGAAAAAGAAATCCCCAGTCCCTGTTAGCTCTCCACTCAGTGCCAAGTGACACAGTCACAACGCCCAGGAGCTCAGGGCATGTAGCCGAGGAGTACAATGTTTTGTCTTTTTCTCCCTCTTTAAGGAATTTTGTAAATTCAGTGTCCAGCACAAAAGCTAATAATTGCTTTATCACCCTGAATAAATGATCGTCGTGCCATAGAGGAGGCTCATTTTTCCCACCTGTCCTGTAAAGAACGTGTTTATAAATGTGTATTTAGATTCCCTGAGAACAGGACTTGCCATTCTTCATCCTGGGAGACAATTGATTAGTTGCACCTTGAAGTCATTTTTCAAGGAATAACCGTCAATATTAACAGCTGCCAACCTTCCCCATTCATAACCGGCTGCAAACATCTCTACCCCATGGCAATAAAACGTTTACATTTCCAACCTGGAATTACTCAGTGGTTCCCAGAGTGGAAGTCAGGCGTGCTGTTGTAGGTCCTCAGAGCCTCGGCTGTCCAAACACTGGTTGACAAGGGAGGTTCCACCCAGCCTTGGGAGAGGGCCAACACAAATTCACACCGGCTGGATGTGCGTGCCCCTTAGCCAGCCTGCTCTTCAACACCTGTGATCTGCACGATGGTGGGGGGTGTGGGCCATCTTGTCATAGAGTAGAAAGAACCTGGATTTGAGGGTCAGAAAATTCTAGACTTGAGTCCCAGCGTCATCATTACCTTTGTCACATCTGAGCTCAAGTTCGAGGGTTCCACTCTCCAAAAGAAGGCCTCATTAGTACGGAAAACATTCATGAAATTGTGTGTGTGTGTGTGTGTGTGTGTGTGTGTGTGTGTGTGTGTGCTCGTGCGTGCATTAAGCACCACTGCATATGAAATTAAGATTTGACAGAGGTGACTGTGGTTTGCGACATCATTTGGCACTGTGCACGTATGAGCACACATGCACACATATGCACATGTACCGTGGAGACCAGATGTCAACCTCAGGAGCCTTCCCCAATCATGGTCCACTTTGTTTGTGAGGTCCAGCATCTTGCTGAACCTGGAGCTCACCACGTGGCTGTGATAGCTGGCCAGAAAGCTCCAGGGATCCTCCCGTTTCTCCCCTCCAGTGTCAGAATTACAGATGTGCACCACTACCTGTGTTTCCTTGTGCGGGTTCACGCTTTCTAGAGACAAGCACGTTCCCAGCCTCTGTAGCATGCTTTTTAAAAAAACATACTATTATGAAAACCTCCAAACCATATTAAAAAGAGAACAATGAACCTCACACATGCACCAACTGGGGTAAACTCAGGTCAGTTTATTTCCATCTAAATTACAGACACCGCACACCCAGATTATTTTAAAGTAGAAGCTAAACTTTTTTTTTCACTGACAGACAGGTCAAAATATATTTCTATAAGGTGCCATCTCTTTTATACTAAACCACACCACTATATTTAAGTAAAAATAATAAACCCTTTGCACCATAAAAACCCTGAACTAGCCGGGCGGTGGTGGCGCACGCCTTTAATCCCAGCACTCAGGAGGCAGAGGCAGGCGGATCTCTGTGAGTTCTAGGCCGGGCTGGACCGACAGCCTCCAAAACAATACAAAGAAACCCTGTCTCATAAAAACCAAAAAAAAAAAAAAACAAAAAACCCTGAACTGGAGCTGGAGAGATGGCTCAATGTGGAAGAACGCTAGATGCTCTTGCAGAGAACCCAGGTGCAGCTCCCAGCACCCATGTCAGGTTGTTCACAACCACAGGTAACTCCAGGGGACCCAATGCCCTCTTCAGACAATGCACACACACATACACACACACACACTCACACACACACAGACACTTTATGCATACCATAAAGTAAATAAAGCATTGAAAAACATCCAGTGTTACTCATTTCCTGACTCATTCATGTATTTTTAAGCAAAGTCCGCATACTGCAGTTAACGTGAGCATGCACGTAAGCATGCATCCATGCACATGTGTTGCTGCAAACTACTGGCCTTTGTTTTCATCTATGACTGGCAGAATCACACATCCTAGAGCCTTTGGCATTCTGGATCTTGCAGTCTGCCTCTTCATGTCTCCTGTCTTGCATTTCCTGTTGTGAACCAAAATCGTCTGAAGAAGCAACACCTTCACTATAGACCATTCAGCCTGCTTGACTCTGGCTGGGTAGAAGACAATTCTGGAGAGAGACTGGATGTTGTACGTGAAGAGCCAAAATGATCCTGGATTGTCCCTTGCTAACCGCTGCTGTGACTTCTCCAGCATCTTTTGACCCTTAGCAAAACTCTTGGGATACCTCTCCCAGTCCAGCCCTGCTCCGTGCTTTTTGTTCTTTTGGGACAGCAAGAAGAAAAGTGACTAATGCAGACATGGGTTCTCTCATCTTTGGAGTCGCCGGCTGTCAGCTGGGAGTCAGCTATGACTTCCCATCTTTAGATCAGAGGGAAAATATTCTCATTCCCTTAAAGCAAGTTGGCATTTTTACATCAACATCATAAGCTGATGTTGTAGCTAGACCTTTCATCTCCCTGACAAACTCTTGAGAGAAAGAGTTTGACTCAGGAAAGTTTGAGTTTGGCTCTTGAGTCTGGGCCTTGGTTGTGGTGGTGTTTTGTTTATGAGCTAACAAATAAAACTTCCCTGAAGATCAGAGTGGAAAGCTAGTCATACTAGTTAGTCAAAGAGGCCAGGCAGTGGTGACACACACCTTTAATCCCAGCACTTGGGAGACAGAGTCATATGGCCATCCTGAGCTAAACAAAATTGATCCAATTTAAAAGAGAAACAGAGCTCACACAAAGGTGATCACAGCACTTGGAGTGGCATGCCTTTAGTCCCCGCACTAAGGAGGAAGAGACAGAAAGGGATTTGGCTGGGTGGAGAGAGGAATATAAAGTAGGAGGAGACAGGAGATCATGGCAGCCTGAGGCAGTCAGTCTGAGGAGCAGTGTAATCTGAGGATAGGGTCGTCCCTTTGGTCTGAGCATTGGTAGAGGTAAGAACTCTCTAGTGGCTGGCTGCTTTGTTTCTCTGATCATTCAACTTTCACCCCCCCGATAGCTGACTCTGAGTTTTAATTATTAATAACAATTAGAATTCATGCTACACTTGGTAGCATGACAAAGCAGACCTGCTGGCTTCATAGAAGTCAGGGGTGGCAAGAAGGAAAGGGAAATACAGACAGACAGACAGACCCCTGCCAACCCATGCCTGGTTCAACCTTCCATAGTACCCCACTTCTCAATCAAATCCATTCGAGGATTAATATATTGGTTAGGATAGAGTCCTTGTGACCTAGTATTCACTGGAGAATTCTTCACAGACACACACGGGGTTTGTCTCTCAGTCCAATCAAGGTGATGATCAAGACGAATCATTATAGCCAGAAATCAAACCCGCGTGCCTATGTGGTAATTGCCCACTGTTAAAATAGCACAAAGTAAAATTGACTGTGAGACAGGATTTGTTACTTTTAATTTCCCATGTATTGTTTTGAAACCTGGAGCCGGGTTCTTTAGCCTTTGAATGACCAGCATGCAGGAGGCAGGCGTTGTTTCTTCTCTGTGGAGGACCTTCTGCACACTGAGATACATCTAGAAGCATCCCTGGGCCTCACACTTTCCACTCAAGACAAGCAAAAGTTATCTTTGGATGTTGTCAAGTCTTCCGGACAGAGGGTTCCCTCCCAGCTGACAGCCGGTGACTCCAAAGATGAGAGAAACCATGTCTGCATTAGTCACTTTTCCCCTTGCTGTCACAAAAGAACAGGAGCAGGGCTGGACCAGGAGACCAGGGCAGGTACAACTTGCTGAGGTCTGACCCTATTTCTTCTGCCTTAGTCTACCTCTCAATGTCTCCAAATCTTCAAAATGGTACAACAAACTCGGGGCCAACTGCTCACAACACTAGTGGGGGTGCGGGTGTATTAGATTAAAACCGTAATAAGATCAGATGTGTAAGAGAGACTCACTGTCACACCATGAGCAAAGGCGGGGTCCACTCCTCTCCCAGCTTCCTGTCAACTGGCAGGCAATGAAACTGGAACTATCTGTTACTCTGCCACAAGAATCCCTCCCAGGCATCCCAGTCTTCAGCCAAGGAGAGCTGTGAATCTGGCCCAACAAAAAAAAATCACTAACTTTTTAAATCAATGACAGCTTGAATTGTGAGCTCTGCGTCATCCAAAATCACTTGGGAAGGGAGCCTCATGAAGAACTTGTCCCGTTTAGTGGGAAGACCCCGCTCTGTGGGCGGCACCGTTCCCTGTGAGAATGGAGAAGACAGCTGAGCTGTTGAATGCATTAATTCATGGCTCTCTGCTCTTGACTGTGGCCATGGGCAAGATAGCTTCTCGTTGCCTCACAACTTGAGTTTTTAGTTCTGACAGATGTGTATATATATAAACATAAAATTTGAGAACAACGCATATGTTTGTACATCTACACATACATATACACACATATGTACTATACATACACACACTATATATCTCCACACACACACACACACACACCATACCACACACACACACACACCACACATACACATCACACACCAAACACACACAAGCCACACACATATACCACACCACACCACACACACACACACACACACACACACACACACACATGAGGCCCAAATCAAAAGGCATTCACCACATATAACCCAAATGGGAAAGGCTAAAAGGCTAATAGCACGAGTCCAGAGTGGCAGTTTGTAATGGAAGGTTTTGAGTTGTCAGCTTATCATTATTTATTTTCTTCTGATTCTAAATTTTTGACATATTTTTAAAAAGAAAACTGTCAGCATATGATTTGCCTTGCTCAAACATGCAGTTCAATGTTTTTTTTATGTACGATTACAGATCATTCCCACTGTAGAACATCTTCACACACAATCCCGTGTGTAGCCGAGAGATGTCTCCCCGACCTCCCTGCTGCAATTTTTATCTAATTCATCTAATTCTGAGCACTTCATATAAATGGAATTATGCAAGGAGAGAGGGGGGTTGAAGGAGGAGGAGGAGAGAGAGGAACTGAGCTCAAATTAACCTTCTCTCTAATCTTGATCCATCGAAATGTAAGGTGTCCCAGTCACCAGGAACCCCTCCATGCTTCCCTCGTGTGATGATCTCTACCTTCTCAAATCATGAGCCAAAGTAAGCACTTGCTTTTGTAAGGAATATTATTTTAGTTTTTTGTGTATGGGTATTTTGTCTGCCTGCATGTCTGTGCATGACCCAATCGCCCGGTGCCAGCAGAGGCCAGAAGAAGCCATCAAATGGTGGCATTAGATTGTCGTGAGCTACCTCGTGGGTGCAGAGAATCAATCTGTCTGAGCAGCCAACGCTCTCAACCACAGAGCCATCTGTCAGGCCCTTCCGTCAAGGAATGTTGTAAGTAGTGCAAGCGCTGGGAAGAGGCCCTTGAGTTAAAGGCTCCAACAGTCACAGCTTTGCCTCCACTCCCCTTTGTGAGGCAACCCCAGGCAAGTCACCCCACCCCTGACCCGCCCTTGTTCTGCAGAAAAGGCCTGGACCCTGCCTGCCCTCTGTGTCCCCTGGGTCTCACCAGCAATAGTGCTGAGTTCCGCGTGTTAGTCCTCAGCGGAGAAGAGCAAACACTGGGTACGTCTGGTTTTAACAAAGTCAGCGAGGTTTAGAGTTAATACATAAGGGGCTCTGAAGGACAGAGACTGCGCTCAGTCCTCTCCACGCTCATCTCATTTGTAAAGTCATCTGTGACAATAGGCATCATGACGGTCATGTATAAAATGGTCCCCACAGTCTCGTGCATACCAGCATCTAGTTCTCAGCGGGGCCTCTGCTTCGGCAAACTGTGGACACTTTAGCAGGTGGGCCTGGCTGGAGGAAGTGATCAGCAGGGGCGGGGCTTAGGTTAATAGCCCTGCCTTGTTCCCTGTCCCATCTTGCTGTCCAGGTTTGCTGAGATGTGAGCCTCACATCCCTGAAAGCCATCCCATCACCACACCTGCCTGCCATGACAGACTGCACCCTCTACTCCTGAGCAAAATAAAATAAGTCCTTCCTGCCTTAAGTGGCTTCTTACCAGAGCAATGAGGAAGTCACTAACATGTGACCGTTCCCTCCTCACTGACCAATAAACCAAAGCTCAGGATTCTCCTGCTTTGATTTAATGTATTTTTGTTGTGTGGGTTTGGTGCATGCGTGTGTGTGATATGGTGAGTGTGTGTGTATATGGTGCATGCGTGGTAAGTGTGTGTGTGTGTTGTTATGTGGTGTGTCCGTGGTGAGCGTGTCCGTGGTGAGTGTGAGTGTGTGTGTGCATGGATGTATGTGTGGTGTGTGTATGTTTGTGTGTGTGTGGTTTGTGCGTTTGTGTGTAGCCACACCCAACCATGGGAATGGGCATGCATGTGCACCTGTGGAGGCTAGAGGAAAATCTCCAAGAATTGGTTCTCTCCTTCTGCCATGGGTTCTGTGGATCTAACCAGGCTCACACAGCAGGCTCGCGCAACAAGTGCTTTTACCTGTTTCAGTGGTCATGCCCTCCTCCAGCCCAAGACTGGGACTTCTGAGTAAAGGTCCTCTCTGAGCTACCATCCCCACTGCTCTAACTTGGGGAACACTCATTCACACCAACAGCAAGCAAGATGCATCATGGCAGATGGCACTCGTGAGATAAACACAGACTGTGTCGCAGAACAGCCTCTTCCCACACCCAGGAGACACAGCTTTTAGCTTTTAGCATTTTTTCCCCTCTTACCTGGGGACAGGGGAGTTGCTGGAATCTCACTTGAAAAAGCTACAAATGACTCTTGTGAGCCCAACAGCAGCGCTGATCAGAAAACTTGGGGACTAGACATGTGCTGTATAAAATTATTTTTCTCCCGAAGGGACCACACACTTAGCCATAAAGTGCCCATTAGCAGATCGTGCCCAGCAGTGAAAACCCAGCCCATTGCCACACGACTCCAGAGCGAGCGCATGGCGTTCTCAGCATGAATGCAGAATTATTTTATTATGGAAAGACACTCGAAGAGAAATTCTGCTGATAGAGCGGGAGTGTGGAGCCCTTCCCACTTCATTCCTTTATTGAAACACAATGAATGTAAAGCCTTACGCAGAACGCTGCATTTCGGGGGGTCGGGAGCAAGCTATGAAAATTGACTTCACACAGCCTGTGACTTCGTAATCACCCACTAAATGGACAGCTGGGGTCTTCCATCATTCCTAGCGGCCACTTAAAAATTAACACTCTCTGTAGTTCCAGATGTTCAAAAGAAATAGAAAATAGGACTCTCTCTCTCTCTCTCTCTCTCTCTCTCTCTCTCTCTCTCTCTCTCTCTCTCTCTCTCTCTCTCTCTCTCTTTCGCCTCTGTCTCCCTGTCTGTCTTTCAGATGCTCTTTGCCTCAGGAAACAGTGAGGCTCATGTGTGTCATGATCTCATTGTTCAAACCCATGAGCCTAAATTCCCTTCATAGCTTGGAACAGGGATCATCCCTGTGACCCACACACTTTGGGGGTGTCAAGGAGACAGCTTTGCTCACAACTCCAGGACTTTCTTCCCATTACTGGCTCTGGCATCAGGAGTAGCAGATGGATCACACAAGAATGCACCTCGTTTCAGAGTTAGAGGGGTGGAGAGAAAAATAAAACTAGACCATACAATTGGTAAGCTCTAGGCTTATTTGAGAGACTCTGCTTTCATATGTAAAGTAGGGAGCAACTAAGGAATATACCTAATGTCAACTTCAACCCCACACACACGTACGCATTCACATGCTCCTATACCTTCAAACACACATGCACTCACACACATGCAAACATACTTATAAACATATATGCATAGCACGCAGAGTGTACACATGCCAAAGAAAAATAGCAAGGCATATCTGTAGTCAAAGCCTGGCTGGGGGAGAATAGGAGGCACACTGTCCCTTGGGGACCACACCTTCATTCTTGCCAAGACGACACTAGTCTTCGTGGAGGAACAGTGTCACCAGGCTTAGAGGGCAGAACCTAGGAGATCCGTCTCCTCTGTGTCCTGCTCTCAGCCCGGCAGCAGCACCAGCAGACATGGTAGACATGTCAGTTATGACATCAGTCTCGGACCTGCTGAGTGAGAGAAACAGTTCTACATGGAGGCCTAAAGGGAAGTGGGGGACATCACACCAGAGTCCCTCCTCCTCACCAACAACCACCTGTCTCCGGATTCCCATGTGAGAAAAGTTGCTTCCCATAGACTAAGTCTCTCTTCCTTAAACACCTCGCATCCTAGTAAGGATTGAAAGGACAGTAGTGTGTGTGTGTGCGCATTTTATTGTTTGATTATTTCATACATACATATAATGTGTTTTGGTTTGTTTGCTTTGACGTGTGGCTACTGAAGAGAAAAGGATAAGAAATACATTAGCAATAAGGAAAGAAAAAAATTGACTCCCAGACAGGTAGTGGTGGCACACACCCTTTAATCCCAGCACTCGGGAGGCAGAGGCAGGCGGATCTCTGTGAGTTTGAGACCAGCCTGGTCTACAAAAGCTAATTCCAGGATAGCCTCCAAAAAAAATGACTCCCAAGCTATATCAAACAGCCTTCCATACTTTATCTTGACACGTTCGAATCTAAATGCTAAGCACATTCAGTTGTAGCCTCCATTCTCTGTGCTGTGGGCTATAGATTGTTATTCTTCTAGAAAGAAAGTAGGCTTAGCTGACCCTGTCCAGTCCCAGCTTCTGGAGACAGCCATGCCTATATCTGAATGGGAGACCTGGTGTTTGATCTGCTCCATGGCCACCTACCCCCTGCACCTGCATCTGAGAGAGTCCTTGGGGCCCACAGATCACAGCAGGCTTCCTTTGCATGAGAATACCCTTACTTTTCTAAACCCCCCCCCCCACTGTATTAGACTAGCTTGGTTAGCTGGGAAACTCGGAGCCTTTGGGAAACAAAACAAAGGATATCGATATATCTCATGAGTTCAGACCTGAGCCATCAGCAAACTCCCTGCGTGCTGTGAAAGCCCAAGGCAGGTCCATACCCCAGAGTCTTTGCCTCCAGAGGCCCGTGGTAGATCGAGAACCCACGCTCCCAGCCAACCGGATGACCAAATATGCCGCTAGCCAGGGACACACCTGGGGATCCAATAGACCATAGGGGGGTCTAAACCAGAGTCACAGGCAGTGTGGGCATAACTTACTGGCAGTAGGAAACCAGGTGAGGCCACGCAGGGCAAATTGTAAAGATAGGCAGAGTGCAGACTTCTCCTCTGCTCACCAACCACAGAACCTTGGGGCAGGCAGTGCTGATCCAGAAGGGCCAAGAACGAAGGGGCTGCACGAGGACTGTGAACCCTCTGCTGCAATCCTCCCTCCCTCCCTCCCTCCTCCCTCCCTCCTCCCTCCCTCCCTCCTCCCTCCCTTCCTCCCTTCCTCCCCCTCCCTCCCTCCCTCCCTCCCTCCTCCCTCCCTCCCTTCCTCCCTCCCTCCTCCCTCCCTCCTCCCTCCCTCCCTCCCTCCTTCCCTCTCTCCCTTCCTTCCTTTCTCCCTCCTTTCCTTCCTTTCTTCCTTCCTCCCTCCCTCCCTGCTTCCCTCCCTTCTTCTCCTTCCCTCCTTCCTCCCTCCCTCCCTCCTTCCCTCTCTCCCTCCCTTCCTCCCTCCCTCCTTCCCTCCCTCCCTCCCTTCCTTCCTTCCCTCCCTCCCTTCCTTCCCTCCTTCCCTTCCTTCCCTCCTTCCCTTCCTCCCTCCCTCCCTCCCTCCCTCCTTCCCTCTCTCCCTTCCTTCCTTTCTCCCTCCTTTCCTTCCTTTCTTCCTTCCTCCCTCCCTCCCTTCCTCTCCCTCCCTCCCTCCCTTCCTCCCTCCCTCCCTGCTTCCCTCCCTTCTTCTCCTTCCCTCCTTCCTCCCTCCCTCCCTCCCTCCCTTCCTTCCTTCCTTCCTTTCTTCCTCCCTCCCTCCCTTCCTTCCTTCCTTCCTTCCTTTCTTCCTTCCTCCCTCCTTTCCTTCCTTTCATTTTCCTTTCTTGTTTCCCTTCCTTTCTTTGATTTTTCCTTTCTTTTTTTTTTTTTTTTTTTTTGGTTTTTCAAGACAGGGTTTCTCTGTATTGTTTTGGAGGCTATCGGTCCAGCCCAGCCTCGAACTCACAGAGATCCGCCTGCCTCTGCCTCCCGAGTGCTGGGATTAAAGGCGTGCGCCACCACCGCCTGGCTTGATTTTTCCTTTCTTGTCTTCCTGTCTTTCTTTTCTGCCTTCTTTGTCTTTCTTTCTTCCCTTCTTCATTGTTTCTTGCTTTTCTCCCCCTGCTTTCTTCGCTGCTGCCTGTCTTAGTCCCAGGAATGCTCACACGTATGCATACATGAGAATTAGAAGATCCTCTCCAGTACAGACGGCTCTCTTTGCATCGTTTTAAAACTTCAGCTCTTGTTCAGGCTTGTTTGACCATAACACCCTGCTCAGGCATGGAGAAACTCTTGGGTAATTCTAAACAGCAAGCAGACCCTGTTAGGTGACTGCCTGTAAATGCTGGTAACAGTTTCTAGGCTGGTGTTACTGTTCTAATCCATTCATTAGACATTTATGAGCACCTAGTATTCAAATAGCCCCGGCGGATTTAGCACGGTTTGATGTGCCGCCTGTATCCCCACAGCTGGCTTTGAACACTCCCACTTAGCTCTAAGGATCAGTAGAAAGACTCTGCTCATAGATCAGTGGAAAGACTCTGCTCATAGATCAGTGGAAAGACTCTGCTCATAGCTCGGGACACTCATGGGTAGGGAGTGTCAATAATGAGCAGGCGAGGACCCATTCATTGTCCAAGCCTGAGAAAGAGAGAGGCTCTGGAGATTAGAAGATACTCAATAGGGCTGAGGGGTTCCAGAGGAGACACCACATCTGAGCCAGGAACCCCGCCTGAAACAAAACACAGGGACAACACACCCTGAAGCCTGTGGGGGATGACGTGTGAACAGGGATAATTGATGTAGGAGATCCTACTGTGTGCTGTGTGTGTGTGCTGCTCACCTGGTTGACAAATAAAGCTGCTTCAGCCAATGGCCAGGCAGACTATACCTAGGCAGGAATTACAAAGACAGAGAGGGAAGGAAGGTGGGGCCGAAGGGATGCCACGTAGCCGCCAGGAAGGCAAGATGCCGGGGCATCACTGGTAAGTTACAACCACATGGTGATGCACAGATTAGTAGCAATGGGTTGATTTATAAGAGCGAGTGAGCTAGTAAGAAGCCTAACCCATCGGCCAAACAATTGTAACTGGTATTTAGTCTCAGAGTTGGTTATTTCAAAAAGCTGTTGCAGGACCCTGATGGGCAGAGAGAAAACCAGTCCAGTGGGACCAGACTAGATGAAAAAGTCTCTCTCTACAGATCATGTCTGTCCATCACTCTCAGCGCTGCGAATCTGTGACACATAAAACCCACAGGCTACATGGCAACACATAGATGACTTGAAATGGGTTCATTGAAGTTATAAGGACCAGTTAAGAAACAAGCCTAAGCTTTAGGCCGAGCTGTCAGAATTAACAATAAATCTCCATGTCATTGTTTGTGAGCTGGTGGCTCCAAGAAAAGTTCGGCTACACCCGGGACCCTGGCTCCCTGTTCAGCTTCTTTTCTGTTCCCGGCCCCTGCGGTGATCACCAGATGCTCACCACATCTCCCCTTTGTGATGCGATGCACTTCTTCACCACTGGCTGGCGGTACCGGCGCCAACCCGCCTCCTTGCTAGAACCCCAGACTGCAAGCCAGAGTTACCATTCTTCATCTTAACCGATTGCTTCAGGCATTTGTTACAATGAGGGAGAGCTGACTGACAGGCAGGTTCACTGACAGATCAAGACACAGAAACTCAAGCAAGCTGTCAGCAGAAGAAGAACAAATTTGTCAGAAGGGGATTTGGTTCTGGAGGCCAGGTAGCTTCATTCAGTATTGTGCTTTCTGTGTATGCTCCGGGGCCTGAGTCTGATCCCCAAAACCCATGAGAATAAAGAGCTGAGCATGGTGCACATGCTTGCAATCCCATTGCTGGGGAGACGGGGAGAAGCAGGTCCCTTTCCCCCACCCCCAGCTAGCTAGCCTTGGCTACCTGGTGAGTGCCCAGCCAACGAAAGACACGGTTAGCTAAGGACAAAGCCTAAGAAATGAAAACAAAGGTCGTCCTCTGGTTTCCACACTTGTTGGCACACACCGGCACGTACATCCCCAGACGCATAAAAGGCAGGGTGCATCGGATGCAGGTGGGATGAGCCTCCCGGTCTGTGGAAATGAAGTGAACTACGTTAGTAGATCACAGAGAAAGTAGAACCTAACTCTGAAAACAAGCAACTAGAGGTGAATGGAGACTCTGCCCGTTAACCCAAAGGCAGGGGAGACGCAAGGACAGCCTGAAGACTGGAGCAACTTCCCCGTTCTCTGCTCCCAGTTCTGAGATAGATATGTCTATATCTGGCCACACACACACACGGCATACCCTTGAAAATAACAAATAAAGTATGGTACTTTGAATGTAATTGGCCCCCATAAGCTCATATGGAGTGATACTATTGACAGATGTGGTTTTGTTGGAGTAGGTATGGCCTTATTGGAGAAAGTGTGTCACTGTGGAGGTGTGCTTTGAGGTCTCACATATGCTCAAGCTACTCCCAGTATTTTAGTTGACTTCCTGTTGTCTTTGAGTCAAGATGTAGAATTCTCCACTCTTTGTTCAGCACTAAGTCTGCCCGCACACCTCCATGCCTTACCACAAAGATAATGGTCTGATGGGGGAAAGTCCTCTGTACATATGTTGCTCTTATTGGTTGATGAATAAAACACTGTTGCCAATAGGGAAGCAAGATAGGTGGGACTAGGAGACAAGGAGGATTCCGGGAAGTGTAGTAAGAGAAGTCGCCACGTGACCCTGGGAGGAGAGGACGCAGGAGTCTGGCGTTCTTGGTAAGATAAGACCTTGTAGAAATACACATATTAGTAGCTATATGGGTTAAAACTTAAGAGAGAACTAGTCAATAAGAAGCCCTAGATATTGGCCAACATCATTATAACTAATATAGTCTCTGTGTGTTATCTGAGGCTGATGCAGCACTGGGACCAGGTTGACAGGAAGAGTTATCATAACAATGGACTAAACATCTGAAAATGTAAGCCACCCCAATTAGACGTTTTCCTTTATAAAAGTAGCAAGGCCATGGTGTCCCTTAACTAAGGCAGGAAGATTGGTGGCTACCAAGAACTCTTGGGGAAAGAGAGGAAATATGCAAAAGCAAGGGGGCGTGGCCACTGCGTTGCTCCACACTACACATCACACCGTGGAGGTGGATCCAAGGCCAGCGCACATCATCTGGCAAGCCAGGCACAAGTTGTGGGCTTCACTTAGAAATGCTGCTTCTCTGAGCGTCACCAGCTATGACACAGGTACACAGCAGGTGGAGAGAATGATGGGAGACCAGCCAGCGAACAGTTAATAATTACTTATTTTTTGATAAGGCTAAAAAAAATTTGGTTTTGTTTTTCGAGACGGGGTTTCTCTATTGCTTTGGAGCCTGTCCTGGAACTCACTCTGTAGACCAGGCTGGCCTCGAACTCATAGAGATCCTCCTGCCTCTGCCTCCCAAGTGCTGGAATTAAAGGCGTGCGTCATCAACGCCTAGCTAAGACTAAAATTTTTAAAGAAACTGAATCGTTTATAAGTAAATGACCAGGTGGACCAGGCCGCACATGATTCCCTTTGATGGCACTGTCATACCTCAGCTTCCCCTGCTGTCTCCCCAGGGTTGACACACGCTAGGACGGCACAGTAGCTTGCACGTGGACGTTACTGCCTGGTCCACGTTTGAACTGAATTTTTCAAAGAAGAAATGACAAAGTAGCAAGTCCTCACACTTGGGGGTCTGCATTGGTTGTTTGTCAACTTGACACAACCTAGCCATCTGGGAAGAGGGAATCTTAATTGGGAAAATGCCTCCTTCAGATCAGTCTGTGGACAAGTCTATAGGGTGTTTATCTGTATTAGTGACAGATGTGGGAAGGTCTAGTCCACTGCGGGTAACACTAACCCTGGGCTGGTGGTTCTAGGTTATATAAGAAAATGGGCCGAGAAAACCACAGGTAACAAGCCAGTCAGCAGTGTTCTCCCATGGCCTCTGCCTCTGCTCCAGTCTCCAGGTTCCTGCCCCGACCTCCTCCAGTGAGAGACTGTAAGTTGTAGGATGAAATCAGCTACTTCCCCGCCAAGTGGCTTTTGGTGTTTTATCACAGCAATAGAAACCCAAACTGGTCTTTTCTTTCTTTTCCGTTAAATTAAGGAAGAAGAATACAATCTGCTTTTAACTTGGGCTACCAAGGCCTCTGTGCCCCGAGAGAGCTATGGAGGCTCTGAGCCCTCCCAAGAGGCAGAACTGTGCCCTGGCTTCATCCTGCTCAGCAACCTATAGAAGCTATGCTAGGGACTCTGCTGGTTCATAGAGGACAATGGGGTATTTAGGCCATGTCCACTGGGAGGACCTGGGATATTCCTGCTTCTTCTGTGCCATTCAATTTTACCCACCCATACTTCCAGCTGTTACAAATTCATCTTGAACTGTATACACGTCTCGTCACATCTTGCCACAGCACGCCACAGCCTCCACATAGTCCACATACCTCTGTATGCATGTGTGTGTATGTATGTGGTGTGTGTGCATGTATGAATGTGTGTATACATGGTGTGTGTACTAATATATAGGTGGAGTGTTCATCTGTGAATGTATGTGGGGTGTGTAAATATGTAAGTGTGATGTGTGTATACATACCTATGTGTATATGTATGTATAGATACATGGAATGTGCATATGAGTCTATATATGGAATATGTATGCAATTTGAGGTCGTGTGTGTGTGTGTGTGTGTGTGTGGTATGTAATGTGTATGTACATGCTGACTGTGTGCATAAATAGGAAGGGTGTGTATATGTGTGTATTTATATATGGTTGTGTATGTGGTGTTTGTGAAGGGATATGCATGCGTATGTTTTCTTCCTGGAACATCTTTCCTGACACTTTTCTCACACTCATTCAACACTCTCTAAGTGTGAGAACAGCTCCAGGACTGTGTGCGTGAACAAGACAGCACCACGCTTTGCCACTGAAGATGACACATCTGAGATTTAGTTGGACTCCAGACTCTCCTGACTCCTCCCTCTCCAGCCAGGCTCCCCAAGGTCACCTTCTCACCAATGTCTTCCTCATGAGTCCTCTCACTACAATTATTTTTCAACTGACCTTGAAGACTCTTCACTGCCAAGAAAGCTGTCCCAGGAAGTGACTCTGCAGCCAGAACTTCTCCAAACACTGGTCCCATTATTTTATTGCTGCATGTGGAGAAAGCATACCAAATGCTACCCAGGAATGTGGATTCAGGGATGCTCGGGGCAGATGATAAACATTGGCAATGACAACTTCAAATATTTGAAGTTGGCTCAATAAACATGAAGTTCATTGCCACCAGCTCTAAGAAGCAGATTTGGTCGTAGATTAAGGAGTCACAGAAAAAATATATGTGCTTATTTCAACATGAGTGTAGACAGGAAGACTTATCATTGAAATCCCTAGAGGACACACCTGTATGAATACATGTAGGAGCAATCCCTATGTGCTCCCACTTGGGGAGGGAGGCCATAGTCTATTGAGTACCACAACTTGTGTATGCCCGTCCCTAGAGATACTCTGTGGTGTTCTGAGTCACTTGGCTCCACTGTTACTCGAAGAGAGTCCAGAAACAGTGCTACCCACTCTCCTCAGACACTATGTGGGTTCAGAGCCCTGGCCCAGCATCAATGACAGTTCTTCACACCAAAACTGGGACACAAGGGGCAGATGTATCACAGAATTCATGTAAGAGACAGAGATATACAAACAGCCTCGTTAAGATAAAGCAGAGCTAGAGACAGCCCAGCCAGGAAAGTGCTTGCCTTGCAAACACAGGGACCTGAGTTTGATTCCAGAAAATCAAGCACAGAGATGCATCCTCTTATAAACCCCAGGTGTCTGAGAGGGTGCTTGCTGGCAAGCCAACTTAAACTACTGGGTAAGTTCTGGGCCAGAGAGACACTGTCTTAACAAACAGGACGGGGCCTTCTTGAAGAACCTCTGATCTCATATACATGTACACACACACACACACACACACACACACACACAACTGATTCCCGTGATCAGTGATTAAGACCAGGCCAGGCACAGGTGTTCACAGTATATGGACAGACTTGGTTGATTTTCACTGACTGAATTCCAAGGTAGTTTATCCACATAATGGCAAAGATTGTCACTGACCACTGCAGGGAACCTCTGGCCAGCTTACTGTTCCTGTAAAAATGTTCCCCATGCACAGGATTTGGAGGGTCACTTGAATGACCGATGCGTCATGACTACAGCCAAACTACGTAAGCTCAGAGATGGAGTAGGCTGGGTGTTGAGGCCAGTTTCTCCCGAGCTCTGCCCTGGCTGGGGAGTCAGCCTGGGGGTTAACAGTGATAGGAGGATGGTTCCCCAAGTGGATATTGGAATTCGGTATCTCAGTGCAGGGATACCACCATGCAGAGGCCCATCCTATCAGAGGTAATGGGCCATAGCTAAACTTTCCCTCCTCACTCTCAGCTCCTTAGAAATGCTTACGTTCCGGGGAACCCTCCTGCTCCTAATCGCTGGTACTCACTGGCATCACCGAATCAAACAGAGCCAGGGCAGAGTCCTGGACAGCCTCTGCCAGGTAGCCCCACTTCTGGAAACCTAAGAAAGTCCACCTGAGAGAGAGCACAAGGCTTGTCCGCCCCAGACTGTGAGCTTGGTTCTTCACTCCAGCATCTGCCAGGCTCTCACAGCATCTGGAGTAGACTCCTGGCTAGGGACTTAAGCAGGAGTGCAAAGGAGCCTGGTTCCCCCATGGGGAAGCAGCTGGGGCCTGGAGATTTGTTTCAACTCTTCACAAGAGCAAGGAAGCCCTAGGACCTACACATTGCCTAGAAGCAGAGTGGAATGGAGACAGCCTATGGGACTCTGAGAAAACAGAGGTGGAGCTTCCCACATCAGCTTAAGAGGAACACACATCTTTGTCTTCAGCAGGGATGGGACAAAGTGATATCTGAGGGGGTGGGGATAGGTGATACATACATACATACATACATACATACATGCATGCATGCATCATACATACATACACCATAATACATGCATACATATACATGCATCATACATATGTCATACATGCATCATACATGCATAATACATAGATACATCATACATACATAGATACATACATGCATAGATACATACATAATACATACATACATAATACATACATACATGCATATATACATAATTACACAGACAATGGCCTTATACACAAATGATACATAGATGGTAGACAGATGGTAATTGATAGATTGACAAGTGGACAGACAATAGATAAATAAATAGATGTTAGACAATAAATGATAGATCAATAGATGGGAGATGAAGATAAATATGAAGTGCTTTCTCTCTTACACACACACGTACACACACGCACACATGCATGCAAACATACGCACACACACATGCACACACACACATGCACACACACACATGCACACACACACACACATGCACACACACACACAGGCACACCACCCTAGGATGTTATAAAAATGTTCCTGAGACACCAGTAAACCAGTAAATGTCTGAGTACGGAGAGTTCGGGCGAGCTCTGCTGCTTCCTGTGTTGTGAGGGCTTTAACAGTTCCTAATCGTGACAGCGTCAAACAGCCGAGGCAGACTTCCCTTCTGAGCACCGGTGGAGTGAAAGTTCTGCCCCTGAGGCCCAAGGCTCTCACCCTGCAGAGCCTGGTACTGCCTGGCTTTCTGCTGCTCCAGGCAGCAAATGAAACAGCTTGCACAGGTGCACACCAATGAAACAATGCCAGACAAGGAAGCTGTGCATGGTGAGTCCCATCCTGGTTCATTCTCAGACCAGTCACGTGAGCCCAGAGTATTTACATTGTGTGCAGGGAGCTGGGTGGCTGGAAATAGCTGTCACTCCACAGTCATGCCTGTTACAAGCAGCATATCTCTGTGTGCTTGTGTGTGCCCTGTGTGCACACGTGTGTATGCAGTAAGGGTTATCTCACACAGATGCCTTAAAATAGTAAAAATTAGTGATTCCAAGGCATAAATGTTTTTTGCAGGTGACAGGGACACAGTCACCAAGAGAACGCTGAAACACTGTGTGTGTACCTGGCACCTTACTCCTCCCTGCCTGTCGCTCTCAGGCCTGATGTCATCACTAACAGACCTGGCTACAGAAGGTAACAGCTCCAAAGATTACACGTTGGAAGTCTCCCCTGAGAACCCGTTAATCTTGTGAGTATGCTCACTTCCTGAAGAAAGGGCTGGTGTGGGTGAATACTCCATCCGGAGCAGGTAGAGAGCCTTCCTATGTCCAGAACTCCAGGCACAATGGCCAACAGTATGGCACTGTCCTTGGTCCTGGAGGCAGAGTCTACTTCCTAGAAAAGTGGCCTCAGGTTTCCCTCTTACTGCTGACGTTTCTCCCATGAAAACAGCTGCCTGAAGAAAGGGTAACAGAATAGCAAGGCTATCAAAGAAGAGTGGGCAGAGGAGGAAGAAGGGAGGGCTTTGGGGTCACAGGGAAGAGGTCCTTGTTTATTATACCCCTGGGTGATCCCAGAATGAAATTCTTGTGGCATCTCTTTGTATCTGCACCTTTCCCTAGGAGTGGGCCCCCAAAACTGCCTCCGGATCTCCTAGGTCTGGAAAAAGGATAACCAGGCAGCTGTGGCCAAACCAGTTTACCACATAATAGCCCACACTTGGCTGTGACCTTCCCTGTATTACTCACTTCCCTCCCCTGGGCTCTGAGATGAGAGCCCAGCCACCTTCCCGGGGCTACCTTCCAGCCATCCCTTTGTTGAGCCCCTCGAAGACAGTGTCCCATCTTAGAGAAGTGTGAAGACAGTGTCCCATCTTAGAGAAGTGTGTCTGTTAAAGCCCTTGGCTCATGGTCCCTGAGTGGCTTCTGGCTTTTTTTTTTTTACCTTGTCAGCAGGAACTGGACAGTGACAAAGGATCCTCCCATCGTTAAAAGCAGTGATTTACCAGACCTCTTCAACTTCTCCCTCCCTTTGAATGAGTTACACAGGCCTGCTGTGAGATAATTAAATTCCTACGTTACTGTCAAGTCAATCGTTTTACCCATCCAATCTGTAACAGCACATTTTATTGTCGCTTCTTATTTTTTAATTAAGATAGAAATGGTTGTGTTCTGTGAGAGACAGAAGAAATGAAATGAATCAGACTCCTTCTCGAGTCAGTCACGGGGACTCTCCAGAGTCCAGAATCAGGGACCCTGAGGGGAGCATAGCTTTCGGTGACTCCAGTATTCACTCAACAGGTAGGTACTGAGTGCCTACTGCGTCCCGCAGCCTCTGAGGACTCAGTGGTTAGCACAGTAGAGCTTGTCACACGAGGGGGGATATGAAGACTCTGTTAGTAAAGGAATGACTTAGCATGCATGGGGACCTGATGTTGATCTCCAGAGACCTTGTGAAAAAATCCAGACATGGCAGTATGCTATTATAATTCCAGCCGTGGGGATGCAGGGGCAGACAGATCCCTGAAGGTCAGTGGCCAAGCAGCCTAGATAACTCGGTGAGCTTCGGGCCAATGAGAGAACCTATCTCAAAAGACCAGAGGGGTGGGCTGCATCTGAGGAGCAGCAGTCAAGGTTGGCCTCTGTCTTCCCAGCACGCTACCGCCCATCCTTGAGGTCATGCAATGGTGGAGCCTCACACTTGCCCCTGGTCACTCCCTGACCTCTAGGTCTTCTTACTCCTCAGTCTCCCCAAGACTTGGTGTCTCCCGCCTCCACCCATGTAGACCCCCCCAAGTCACTTAGGTCTGTCGGGCCTTCGCGTCTGTTATAGATGATTATGAAATGTATGCCATAGGCCCACGTGTTTAAATATGCGGTCCCCAGCTGGGGACAACAGGTTTCTTAGCCAGCTCTCCCTTCCCGCCCTGCAGTTGCTTCCTGCTGTAGAAGCAGTGTGACCAGCCGCCTCACGCTGCTGCTGCAGTGTCTCCTCCACCGCGGCAGACCGTACCTGTGAACAGAGCCAAGAGTGCACTGTTCCTCCATCACGCTGCTTCTGCTGGGATCACAGCATCAAGAACAGAATCAGTCCTTGCCAGGCCATGGGAACAGGTTCTCTCTTTATGAAGGAAGTTGTCTCACGTTGATGGCTGGCAGGCAGAGCAGGCATGGAGTGGGGTGAAGCCAGAGACACTGAAGTTCTGCCCATTCAAGCAAATGCCAGGCTGCAGCTACGATGGACCTGGGATACAGTGTCCAGAGACACTCACCAGGGGTCCATCCCCTACACACACACACACACACACACACACACACACACACACACCTCTGGTCACCCTGGATGGGAGTCAAAAGACATCAGAGACTGTAAACACCAAGAGCCTCCAGATGACAAGGACACAGCCACCAACAGAACACTGAAACACTGTGTACCTGGCACCTTAATCCTCCTGACTGTCACTCTCAGGCCTGATGTCATCACTAACGGACCTGGCTACGGAAGGTAACAGCTCCAAAGAAATAGAAATAGTCTTTGTGAAGAAGCCTGCCATTTCTATGTAGGCCTGTGTGTGTGTGTGAGAGAGAGAGAGTGACAGAGAGAGACAGAGAGAGAGAGACAGACAGACAGACAGATAGAGACACAGGGAGACAGAGAGAGAGAGACAGGAACTGTGGGGTCTCCTATGATGTAGGACTGACTTTTGGTGTTAATGTGGCTTAAGCATGTCACCTCATACATATGCACATCTGTGTGTATATGTCTACATGTGTGTTCCTGTGTGTGCTCATGGACATATGTGTGTACCTATGTGCATACAGGCAGGTGCGTGTAATGTACGTCTTTGTGTATGGCCAATATGCATGTACTTGTGTGTTCCTGTGTGTAAGTATACACTGGTGTGTGTGTATGAATGTGTGTGCACACAGTGGTGTATGCTTGTGTGTGTGTGTATGCACACCTGTATATACACCTGTATATATATATATATATGGACGTGTTTGTCCTGGTATGTTTGTGCATACCTGTGTGTCTTTATACATATTAGTGACATCCTGTAGTGTACTTTCCATGCTTTGGGACAGCCCACTGATGTCAACTAGATTAGGTAGCTCCTGGCTCCTTTCTTCTTGTGGGAGAGAGATGAGACCACACATGGTCCACAGTGTAACAGGACGGAAGATTTCCCCAAGTGTCTGCGGTGGAGCTGCCATAACTGCAAAGAATGGGTGCCTGGCAGAGCTCCTGGTCTTGTTCTTAACCAAAACTAAAGCACTAAGAGGTGTGCACAATTTTGTTTCGTGTTTTCGAAAACGCATTTGAAGCTCCGTCGGGGGCCCACGTCCTCCTGGGAGGCAGTGGGAGGGTTTCTGCAATTCTGTTCTCATCTCCTCCAGGACCACCTCTGTCCCCAGAGGCAAGCTTCTTAAAGGAGACCATAGTTATCTCTTCAAAGCAAAGCCACCCCTCTGCCTGCCGTTCTTCATTCTCATGCAGAGCTTCTCCAGACTCCAAGCTGTACTCACGCCCCGTGCCGTGGACCAGTGGTGGGCAGAGGTGGGAAGTCCTTGCTGCTTATGCTGGAAGTTGAAGCGAACAGAGACACCTTCTGTGGGGGGGGGGCAAGCTGAAGTCAACGCTGCTGCATGGCATGTCGCCGCTCCTGCTCACCCTCAGAAGGACGTTAGCACAAGGGTGAAAGCTGTGTGCTCTTGATGCCGGAGAAGAGGGACCAGAGGTGCAGCCAGTGGGGGTGTGAGCAGCAGCACTAATATGGAGTCAGGTATGGGGGTTCCTCGGGGAAGTGACAAATACGGGTGACTGAGCAACACCACTGCCTGTGGATCTCAAGGACTTGAAATTAAGTGTTGCAGAGTCTTCTAAGCCCTGTGTGTGCGCAGCAGAACTGCTCACACCAGTCAAGTTACAGGCTCCACCTGTAAGTGTCCACGGACGGAAGAGTGTACAAAGAGAAGGTTCTATGTATTCATGGTGGATTGCTACTCATGTGTTAAGGAAAAGACAGAAATGAAGTCGTTTATGACAACAGGTATTGTCACTAATGGAATTAGTCTGCATTGTGTTCCGTGGAGAAACCCAGGTCCTGAAAGGTGCACAGCACATGCTCTTACATACGGTATCTACTGCAATGGCCACAGCAAGGCAGAGAGCTGAGTGGTGGCTTGCAGAGGCTTAGGAGGCAAAGGGATGTGGGAAACTGACCGAGGTTAGGCCAGCTGGTCACAGAATGCGAGAGGAGGGATTGAGACAAGAAAGACCAGCTAAGGGGAAACACTTGTTTAGTGCTGAGGTCACAGGGAAAGCCCAACGTTTCTAAACTGGACAGAGACTTGAGCTCCATGGCTATTACATCATGCACTGCTTTTGATGGCTTTGGGGAAAGCTACTTGGGCGGGTTTCGTGTGATTATAGCTACAGAAACTCATCGTAAACAAGTCTTGTCTCACGCCCTCACTCCTCTCCATGCATCTTTGCAGGCTGCATCTCTGAAACCTGTCTCTCTGGATGATCCAAGCGTGTTTCTTCTCGGTGTTTCTATCCTCAAAGTCTTCAAAGGCCACTGTTCCTCCTTAGATTTTCTTTTCTTATGGTTGTACCCTTCGGCACGCTGAGCCTTTGATGTGAGACACCAATGCTTAACTTTTAATTTTGTCTCCAGAAAGTAGTGCAAAGCGAATTAGGTAGGTTAAAATAATACTTCTCATAAGCACACGGCAGCAAATTTCACGCCTAAGAATGGAAAATTATATGAAAAAAATTGACAGCACCTCACGCTCTTAACTCTTAACGTGGTGACCAGTCCTGGTTATCTGCATTCCACCAAGGTCCTCTAGGAAAAACGTTTCCCTGGGCCTGAGGAGGAACTCAGTCCACAGTGCCTGCATGTATAAGCACCTGAGTTCCATCCCCAGAGCCCTTGTTAAAAAAAGAAAAAGGAAAAGCCAGGTGTGGTAGTCTATGCCCTCAAGAACTGGGGAGGAAGAGATGGGACCCTTGGGCTGCTCACTAGACACGCAACCCAGCCTCCTTGGCAAGTGCCAGGGATCCCATCTCTTCTTTTTTAAAAAGAGAGAAAGTGTTAGGCTGGTGAAATAGCCCATCGGCTCCAGGCACTTGATGCCCAACCTAACACCCTGAGCATGGAAAGAAAGAACCTATTCCTAATGATCTCCATATGCATACTGTGGCAATATGTATGCAAATAAATAAAAAATGTTATAAAATTTAAAGTAGATGACACTTGAGGAATGACACTCAAGGTTATCTTTTGGCCTCTAAACACACAAATATACATGTGTATGTACGCACACATACCCACACAGAGGCTGAGAGAGAGAGAGAGAGAGAGAGAGAGAGAGAGAGGAGTCTCATTGTGTCTGCCTTGGCCTCAGTAACCAGAAAGAGATTTTCCAAGCTGGGATAGAGGACAGGAAGGAGAAAGCCCCCAATATGTCTGAGTGTATAATGTCACCTCCAGTTCACGAGTTTGAACACTTTGGTTGCCAACTCCTCTCTTGAGAGGCTGTGGAACCTTCCAGGTGGGGTCTAGCCGGAGGAAGGATGTGGCTGTCGTGGCAGGTGATAAAGCCAGGCCTTACTCCCGCGCAGTCTCTCCTAACTGTTTCCTGGTCCAGCGAGATATGAGGGACCCCAGCCACACACTCCCGCTGGCATGACCTTCTCCACGCTCCCATCACTATAAACTCCTCCATGTTTCCCCTCCCACTGTGGCCTCAGACCACGAGCAAAAAAAAAAAAACCCTTCCTCCCTTGAGTCACTTCTCGTTGGCTCTGTGAGCCAATTCCCTGCCCCCTGTGATCCCGCGTTTCCAGACGGTCCAGGGACATTTTGATTTCCATCTCCTTAAAGATTCAGATTATCTGTGTGGGCCCCAGTGCCAGGAAAGGGCGGACAGCAGGAGTAGACGGGGGACTCTCTGGGGCAAAGGTGCAGAGCCTTTGGTGAGAGAGAGGGTCAGCAGGGCCGCCTGCACCACCACCTCCCAGAGTGGAGCAGCCCATAAGAGCCGGCCTTAGACTCAAGGAAGGCGGGGGAGGAGCTGAGGACTGGGGGTCAGACTTCCTCAGAAAGTGGGGACACAAGGCTGAGCACCAGATAACTCAGTCTAAGGGCAGAGAGCCCGTAAGGGTGGTGACATGACTTTTCCAGTGTGGGACTCAGGTGGATAGAAGCTGGCTTTCCACACTTGTGAGAAGGGAATCCCCGGGGAGATGGGGGTCCACTGCTGCAGGGGGTGTGCGTTGGTCCAGGCATCCCACTCAGTCCTCAGGGCTTGGATGAAAGTGCTCCTCATACACCACTAGGGAGACAGATGGAAGAGTGGTCCGTGTGATGTGGGTACAGGAGGCTTTAACCCTGTGTGTCGGGCACATGCCGTGATGATAAGGAGACTTGAATTTGACAGTGACCATCCCTCATGGGGGAAACACAAATCTGTATCTCCATGTGACAGCTCACACAATTCTCCACCTGATAAGTGGGGACCTTGACACCTGGGGACCTTAATAGACATGCCCAAGTAGCACGGAGAGTGTCAGCCCAAGTGTTTCTCTGTATAGACCTGTCTGACTCCAGAATTCTCTCCCCCCGCCCTTTGGCCTGATACAGGCTGCAGGCTCAGCCCCAGGTACAAGGTGGGGACAAGCTTCTCCATCTCTGAGTAGGTCGGTCCCTTTGGGTGTGCCATTAATCTTGTCTAGTGGGCAGGCTCTCTCTGTTTCCAGACGTTGAATAAATAAGTACACACAGAATCCTGATAAAGATATCATCTACCAGCTTCTCAGTGGTCTTGAAATGATTCTCGAAGCACCAGGGGGCTGGTAGGAGATACCAAGAAAGTCAGCAGGAAGCTTCAGGCTTGAGCCTTTGATCTCCGAGGGACTCACATCACGCCCCAGCCCCCCATGCCTGGGTCTAAGCAGCACCCTAAGGATTAACAGAGAGCTCAGAGCTCATGCCTACACCATTCCCAGAAAATGCACTTGACACCCCTGCACCACACGGGGCAGCATGCTACACTGAGTCTCGTTATTTCTCCCCCTCACTATAGAGGGAATATTTAACTATCCTTTTTTTCAGCATGGGGTATTTTGCCTCCTGAATAATAATCTACCAGGAAAATAAGGGCAGAGAGAGAAAAGAAATCTGTTCAGTTTTCATGTTTTGCTTTTAAATAGATTTTTAAAAAGGAAAAGACAAAACAGCAGCAACAAATCCAAAAACTTGACCTCCAACAGTCAAGCCTTTTGGGTCAGAAAACCTAGGTTTGAGCCATTGGCTAGACACAACCCCAGCTTAATATCCCTAAGCGAGAATTACTGTCTCAGGATTTGCAGCCCTGGGTTCCCGTTGCTAGGATGCACTGCACAGGTCTTTGAATGGATATGGGGCAGGCGCACGGCAACCAGGGCACAGTGCCCAGGAGGCTAACCAACCACCTTCTTCCAGCAGAGGAACAGGGCGTAGTGCCCACCAGACTAACCAACCACCTTCCTCCAGCAGAGCACAGCAGGGTGGGAAGGAGACAAGTCCCCAAGGGCTGCAGAGGATGCTGGAAGGAGGAGACCTCAGCAAGCTTTGCTGCTCCATGCCCCGCCCATCACCACGCCCCTCCCCATGCCCCGCCCCTCCCCATGCCCCGCCCCTCTCCATGCCCCGCCCCTCTGCAAACCTAAGCTTTGTTCATCTCCACTGTGTTTTCACCATCCCCTGTAACAAGCACACAGCAAGGACGCTGGGTACCAGCCACCAATCCAGACACACTGCCTGCATCATCTGCCTCTAAACATCAGGGGGCTGCTGATGGCCCGTGTGTCAAAGTACCGGAGCCTCAAGGACAGCCAGGTCCCCTGCTCCAGCTTAGCCCCTGCAAGGATTTACTTGTCCTACGGATACCGGCACCCCTAACCTGGGCTTCCAGAGAGCTGCCTCATCACTTGCTCCTAACCACGTGACCTCTCTCTGTCACCGGCCATCATCCCTACCTGGTCACCGGTGCCAGGTAGTTTCCCCACCTACCCTAGTAGCTCGCTTTCCAATGCAGCTAAAAGGAGTTTCAGATCTCAGTGGGGCTAGGCCTCGTGGTGCAGGCCTGTCATTCTAGCTCCGCAAGGGGCTTGAAGCAGGAGGATTTTTAGTTTGAGTATTATCTGAGCTAGAGTCCAAGACCAGCCTGGATAACTTAGTAGACCTTGATTCAAAAAAAAATTTAAAAAGTGAAAAAAGAGCTGGTGGTAACTACACATTGTATCCAAGGTCCTGGGTTCCACTTCCAGTACTTAAAAATTAAACAAACAAATATACAAATACATAATTAAATAAATAAAACTCAGTGGGGCCATCTTGGTTACACCTATCTGCGTTTAGCTTCCTATCGAACTCAGGAGAAAAATGAGAGCTCCCCCTATCCAGTGTTACTGCATTCCTAAGCTCACTGCCACTGTTCCCCCTGGTCTCTCTGCTTGCCTACATAGACCTCTGTTCTTCCTGTGCAGCATGGTGAAGATGGAGGTTTCGATCCCACCTGGTCCTGCAGCCCATTTTTCCCAAATAAACACACAAAGACATATATTAATTTATAAACTGTTTGGCCGATGGCTTGGGCTTCTTATTGCCTAGCTCTGTCTTAATAATTAACTCATTTTCTATTAATCTATGTATTGCCACGTGGCTGTGGCTTACCTATAATCTGGCATGGCGTCTCCTTGTGGCCCCTCTCTGCCACCCTCTCCCCAGCCTTCTCCTGGTCTGGTAGCCCCACCTATGCTTCCTGCCTGGCTACTGGCCAATCATTGTTTTATTTACCAACCAGCAAGAGAAACACATGTACAGAAGGACATTCCCCCATCAGCTTGGTCACACCCCCTTCTCCTTGGGAACTTTGCCCTTGTCCCCCTGGTCTGCTGAGACATTATCACCTGTGGGAAACCCTCCTTGCCAGGCTCTCTGAGTAAATAGATATGCAGGCAGAGTCACATGCGAGCTCACACATTTCAGCCACGGAAGCCTGGGTTTTACCCTTGCACGTTTTGTCACTCTCCAGTGGTTCATTCATTTGCTGCGGGTGTGGTGTGCCCTGATGAACTGCAAACCCCCAAAGCATAGTACTGAGCCTCACGCCTGCCATCACCAGGCCTCATGCCTGTGAACCTAGAGCTGAGGATGTAGAGACAGGAGGATGATCAGCTAGCTTGGCTAAATAGCTCAGCTCCATATTCAGTGAGAGACTATGCCTCACAAAAAAAAATGGAGCACAATTGAGGCAGATACACAATATTAACCTCTGGCTCCCACGAGTATGTGCAGGCACACACATACACACATATGGAGAGAGATGGGGGAGGGAGAGGGGGAGGGAGGGGTGGAGAGAGAGAGAGAGAGAGAGAGAGAGAGAGAGAGAGAGAGAGAGAGAGAGAGGGGACTTCCTTTGGGGGTGCAGTGTCCATAAGTCATCACCATGCTGGTGAGGTGGGATTCTTGGTGATGAAGCTGCCCAAGTTGCCCGTGTTCCCATGAGTAGCCCCAATAAACCCATTGTTCAGCAACCTCCGCTTTGGTGGGATTTTCTTTGGTCTGCTGTCAGTGCCCCCACTGGGGTCAATAGACAATGTCTCTCCAGGGAAATCCACACTGCAGATGCCAAGGCCTATGCCCCTGCTCAAATCACATTAAGAACTCTGGGAACCAGGGTCCGCCTGGCATTCCTCGGCCCATGGTTGCTCTGCGTGGTTACCTGTGTAGACCGAATCTCTTCTCTCACATGGTGTGTCTGCCTGCTGTTTTCGCAGCCCTCTGGGTGATGAGCAGTGAGTCCCCTGGACTAGGTATGCCCCTGCTTCCTGGCTGGTGCCCTGTCGGGAAACCAACTAGAGCAGTGTGTCCTGGGAAACAGTTCCAGGCCTAGAGATCAAATGTCCCAGGGATCTTACAATCCAAGGGACAACAGCTGTCCAGGGGAGCCAGTCTGCCAGATCCATATCTGATGCCTGTGTTCGTCTCCACTGGTTGCGGAAATGACAGCCAGCAGTCCAAGCAATTGTAAACACTGTTTGATGAAGGAGACAATGGGGCTGAGCAAAGGCAAGCCAGAAATACACAAAGAAAGAAAGCAAAGAAAGTTCTCGGAAACCACGACATGTTTATAACAATAGCAGATAATGGCTCAGCAGTATCTTCAGCTTGCAAAGCTACCAATTAAACCTCTGTTGGGCCAAACGCCCCCTACAGCTAGGGACGCCTGTGGAGCTCAGAACAGAGTCCCCTCTGCTGTGCTGATCTCCCACCTCTGTGATTAACTGAAGCCTCTGCAAAGACTGGCTGGGGGTGGCAGAGACCTCGCAAGCTATTAAAAACCGCTTTTGATTTATTTATTTTTCTTAAATGAGAAAAGGAGAGAACAGGACCCAGGAGGAACTGATTACAATGTAAGCCGCCGGTGTGGGTGAAGAAGAAGAGAGAGAAAGTGCATTTTTGTCAAACCGACACACCCCCCCACCCCTGTGTCAGGTGCCATCCCCCTGGGCTGGGATAAGCCTTCTGGGACCCCCATGACATGTGATAGACTGATGCTTCCCAGCAGGGGCAGATGTCACAAGGATGCATTTTGATTTTCCATTTCCCTCTGTGTTGTTCGGACACAAAATAATCTGGGCTCTCTCTCCCTATTTTGAATACACGATGGGTGGGTGTGGAGCTATGTTCCCTTTTGAAGACTCAGCATTCCTCCCTGGAAAAAGACCTGCTTGTATTCCCAGGAAACAAAACAACCTATATATGTGCCTTTCCATTTTGCAAAGCGAGGAGCCCACACACTGCCTGGGAGTGTCAGGTCCCTAACCTAGGAGAGGTGTCTCCACCTGGCTTGACACATGGTTGCTGGGGGCTTGGACGCGGTTCCTCACGTTTGTGATAAGTGCTTCGCCGTGCCATTTCCCCCAGCCCAGAAGTCTGTATCTTCTGTTCTGTGTTGCTGTGAACTTAAAACTGCTTATTAAAAAATAATCTACTTTTTAAATGAGAGAGAAAGAGAGATGGGGAAAGATGACGACAGAGATGGCCAGACAGCCCCAAGGAAGGGCCAGCCACACTTAAGAAGAAGAACACGTCACAGACATCAGCAGGCACGATGCTCGTAAGCCATCCTCCGGCCTTCCATTCTCCCAGTCCCCTTTCGCACACCAGGCTCAGCCAATCAGAATGCTTTATCCTTCTGGTTGCCTCCATGACTGGATTCTGGCCAATGAGAACCCTCTCTGAGACTTTTTGGTTGGTTAAATGACTCTGATGGAAAGGGCATCCCCTTAAAGTGACCAGTGGCCAGCTTTGCCCCCCCCCAGGAAACTGCAACACCAACCAAGGATAAAGGAGGACTGGGCTCCATCTCCTGCTAGGCCTCTCTTCAGTAGTTGGAAGCCGGGTTTTTTTTCTTCCTGTGAGCCCCATTTTTCTTGGGTGCCCCCTTCCCACAGAGAGAGCCCCACAGAGCTGTCTCTTTTCCAATGGTGACAGCAACCCTGGGTTCTCAGCATGACCACTCTACTCAATTCTTCTTTGTCATTCATCGTCAAGTTCCCGCTGAACTCTGGCCAGAGAAGGACAGATGTGTGAGGACAAACAGGTAAGGCCGTCCATTACTGGGACCACAGGTCAGAGACGTTGGTAGATGTTTGTGTTGAACTTGCAGGAAGCATGAGGTTGCAAACTTGGCTGGCAACGACTGAATGCTGGGGAGAAGCTACTCATAGGCCTGCTAACCGAACACTCGAAACCAGGGGACAAATGAGTCCTTTCATCTTTTTAGATAGTTTCTTTCCCTAAGACCTTCTGTCCAGAGACTAAACATGGACCAAAAACCCTTCCCAAGATGAAAATGTCCACAGTCAGTATCTGTGTTACAAGCTTGAGGAATGGCAAGAGCGCAACCCTTGTCACGGCTCCTTAGTTTGCTCTGTGACGTGGGTTTTTTTTCTCACTTCCCTGCACTTCCTCTTCATGTGCTGGGTGAGGAGGGTACAAGGGTCTCCCTTGGAAGTGCTGAGCACAGAGCTTGCACAGGGCAAGCCTGGCTCCCTGGTTCTAGGATCCGCCTTTTTTTACCGCTATAATGTCATTTGACCTCTATAGCGACATTTGACCTCTATAGCAACATTTGACCTCTACAGCATCATTTGACCTCTACAGCATCATTTGACCTTACAAACCACCTGACAACTCCCCCTGAACACAGCAAGGAGGTTGCAGGGTTAAGTCGTAATAACCCAGGCTGGTTGGACTGGCTGGCAGGGACTGCGACCTGCTCTGCCCGTCTATACCTAGGGCTGCAAGGAGAAAGAAAATAGCACTCGAGAGATCCAGGCACCTGTGAGCCCCAGCCACGTCTGTTCCTGGGATGGCATGAGCCCATGCCAGTAGCATTCCTGGACTGTCTGCTCATCAACCAACCCCCCAGCCACGTTAGTTCCCTGCTGAGCGCTTTCTGCTGAGCTTAAACTGACAGAACTCTCTCACCCACCCCTGAGTGTCAGACACAGTGGGTGGGTGCAATGGTTTATCTCTGATTCTGCCTTGTTTCTCTAAGCCTATGGAGCTTATGTAGGAAGGCTGGCCTTGTAGAAACTCTGCTGCCCTTCCAAGGTGGGGAGGGATGGACGGACAGCCCTTGCTCCTTTCGCTCCACGTCTGTCTCAACAATCGCTCTCCTCCTGTATCACACTCTGACTGGGATCTCCACACATCCACCCGCACCTCCATTGGAATCTCTCCTGCATCTTGAGGTCTGTGTGGGGCCATGTGTGTTAGTTTACTGTGACAAAACGCTTGACACATAAAGCATGAAGGGTTTGTGTTGTTCAGTGGTGTTAGCCCGCCGCCGTGTCTGGAGGGTGTGGGGGACCACGGCACTGCCCATCGTGGAGGCCAGGAAGCAGGAAGAACTGTCTATGTTAATGGATTCCTTCCTCCTCCCTTTCCTTGGCCCCCAGCCTTCAGGTTCGGGCTGTTCACATCGGGGTGAGAATCCTCCCTTCTAGTGCCCTCACAGTCACAACCTGAGGTGTGTGCTTGCTCCCCTAGAGCTGTCTCCATCTAACCAAGGTGGTGACTGGAGATTAACCATTGCACCCAGCCACTGTGTCTGACACTCAGGGATGGGTGAGAGAGTTCTGTCAGTTTAAGCTCAGCAGAAAACGCCCAGCAGGGAACTAACGTGGCTGGGGGGTTGGTTGATGTGCAGCAATGCTTATTTCCATTTGAGGGAAGGTGAGGGCCTGAGGTAATGTTTGAGAATGTTCCCTAAGAGATGAGCCAACCGGCCAAATCCAGTTCTGTTCCTGCTCTTCCCTCAGGATGTGTGCACGTAGGAATTCAGCGGCTGTGGTGCTTTTTAAGTTTCCTGAAGCCTAAGGCTCTGGGTGTGATTTAAGCATGCAGGCCTCTTCACAGCCAGGCTCTCCTCTCCCATCCAACACATCCCCTCTGCGGGGTCTCAGGAGTCACCGCGCTGGCCAGCTCCCTCTTGAAGTTGATTTAAAGACGTTAATGGTAGGAGTTATAAGAAACCATAATTCTGATCATTTGACTAAGAAAAACAGGGACTCCCTCTGAGGCTTCGTCTCCCTCAGAAGACGCTAGGAGGACATGATGGCTGACATGATTTGTCTTCCCTTGGTGCCAGTGGGCAGATCCAGATCCAGGCAGGAAGGAATCACAAATAGCAATCTATCTCCACCACACACACACACACACACACACACACACACACATACACACAGAGAGAGAGAGAGAGAGAGAGAGAGAGAGAGAGAGAGAGAGAGAGAGAGAGAGAGAGAGAGAAGACCCAGAGCCATGCGGCTCTTATGAGATAAGAGACTCACAGTGTCGTTTTAAACAAAATCTCAATCATTAGATTTGCATCAAGAAATACACAGGAGCCAGATTCTGAGGTGAAAGCCTGCCAGCTCAGAGGGGCAGAGGAAGCACCCAGCTGCCCTTCCTCCTCTGCCGATGTCCTAGAAGCCTTCTCTCCTATGCTGTCTCAAGCAAGACCCCTCAAGCTGAATGTCCCTCCCTCTCCTTCCTATGTGTCTTTCTCCATTCTCCTGACTCCCCTTTCACCTGTTTCTTTCATAATAATCCTATGTTCCCTCCCTGTCAACTGGTCCTTGCTCTGTCTCTTGACCTATAGTTGATTTCATTTAGTCCTTTTTTTTATAATAGTAAAGCAGAAAGCTCTCAGATTAAAGGTGTGTGCTGGGGCTGAGCCATACCACAACTAGAAACAGGTTTTTCCAGTAAATAACACTATCTTGGGTTTCACACAATGTGATCAAATGTCCTGTGGCATACATAGTGGCTTTGCTGGGAGGGGTCACAGATGTGGAGTGGGATGGCTCATAGTATAACTCCAATCCAGGGGCTTACATCATGACACAGCATGGTCCATCATGACACAGCATGGTCCATCATGACACAGCATGGTCCATCATGACACAGCATGGTCTATCATGACACAGCATGACCCATCATGACACAGCATGGTCCATCATGACACAGCATGGTCCATCATGACACAGCATGGTCCATCATGACACAGCATGACCCATCATGACACAGCATGGTCTATCATGACACAGCATGACCCATCATGACACAGCATGGTCTATCATGACACAGCATGGTCTATCATGACACAGCATGACCCATCATGACACAGCATGGTCCATCATGACACAGCATGGTCTATCATGACACAGCATGGTCCAGGGGGGTGTTCACATCAGTAGAAGCACTGTTACTGGTGTAGTCAGGGTTCTCTGGAGAAACAGAGCTGAGGGGAAGAATATAAAATACTTTTGTGTATTTATTTGGCGATTTTTAAAATAATAGCAATAGCCAAGTTATATCTGCGAAGCATGGAACCAACAGTAGGAGTTATCTCAGATTATCTGTCTCTCAGTAGGGAACAACCAGTAGTCACTCAGTCTACAAGGTGAGGGGTCTCAGTAGTCACTCAGTCTACAAGGTGAGGGGTCTCAGTAGTCACTCAGTCTACAAGAAGGGATGTATTGGTAGTCATGATCTTAAGGCCCAGGAAGTTCCTGGAGAGCCTCTGCTCCCTATTCTACAACACAAGCTTAGAAAGGCTTGTTCCTCTGTTAGTGAAGGGATCAGCAGCTGCAGCAACAGAGGCATCAACTCAATGGTAAGAGGGAGGCCAAGTGAACAATGGTGAAATAAGCTACCTTCAGAAACACCCTTTTCATCTGAGCTGCCACCAGAAGGTGCTACTGTTGTGCCCAAATTCTGAACCCCCCAAATCACCAAGAGGCCCAAGAACCCGTGAAGCAGGGATCTTAAAGGGCAGCATAAGGAGAATGTCTAGGGGTATGAAACAATCTCAGGATTGGTGTGCTTCCAGGTTTGGACAACCTGCCCTGTGTTGATTGGCCAACTGGTTGTTATGACCCATAGGCCCTCCCAGGGTGGTTGCTATGCTCTGCACGTCACTGTTGTGTACTTGTCTGTAAAGCACTCCCGGAGCCGTAAAGCACAGCCCCACCAGCTAACTTCTGATTGGTTCCTTGCCACGAGGAGGGCATCTGACCTTAGTGACCAGGACAGGAGCGGCAAGGTCATGCAAGCACATGGCAGCCTGTCATGGCTGCTAAAACGGGAGGCTGGTCACTACATTACTCACAATGGGGGCAGGTCTTCCCATGCCAATCAAGGCAATCGATCAGAGCGATGCTTCAGCTGAGGCATCCTACTCAGGCTGAGTCTTATCTTGTGGTTGACGCTAAACCAAGTCACATCGTTCTGGGCCAGAATCCGAAGCCCAGGTCTGTGCCTCCTGGGAGCTCCAAGGAGAATCCATGCCAGGTTCTGTCCCATGAGATGGTGGCTATGGTGGCCTTGGTGCTCACTGGCTTGTCACAGTGACACCTCAGGCTCTTCCCACACTCTTCCTGTGGCCCCTTCTTCTGAGTCTCCTACCGGCTCCTTCCTTCCTTTAAACCATGGTGGTCACTGGCTTTCGAATACTTCTGCAATAGTTACTTTCCCCATGGCTGTGACAAAATACAAAGAAGCAATTAAAGGAGGGAGAGAAGGAAGGAAGGATGGAAGGAAGGAAGGAAGGAAGAATGGATGGAAGGAAGGAAGGATGGAAGGAAGGAAGGATGGAAGGAAGGAAGGATGGAAGAAAGGAAGGATGGAAGAAAGGAAGGATGGAAGGAAGGAAGGATGGAAGAAAGGATGGATGGAAGGAAGGACAGAAGGAAGGATGGAAGGAAGGAAGAATGGATGGAAGAAAGGAAGGATGGAAGGAAGGAAGGATGGAAGGAAGGAAGGATGGAAGAAAGGATGGATGGAAGAAAGGAAGGATGGAAGGAAGGATGGATGGAAGGAAGGATAGAAGGAAGGATGGAAGGAAGGATGGATGGAAGGAAGGAAGGATGAATGGAAGGATGGATGGAAGGAAAGAAGGAATGAATGAATGAAGGAATGAAGGAGGGAAGGGCTCACTCTGCCTTATGATCTGAGGGGCTCCAGTTCATTATGGTGGGATAGCTTGGTAGCAGAACCAGGGGGCTGGGCTGCTTGCGTTACACCCACATCCAGGAAGCAGATTGTAAACAAGAAGTAGACCCAGGCTGCAAATGCTGAAGCCCTGCCCATCCTCACCGCCCCCACCCCTGCCCCCGCCCCTCCAGTGACCCACTTTCTCCAGCAAGGCTCAACCTCCTAAAGGGTCCACAGCTCCCACAATGCACCGCCATTTAAAACTCAACACCTTCCAAGTCGGTGGTGAGTGACCGCATCCTCAGAGTCTCCATTTTCCAAAGGCCCACCCGTGGCAGTTCCCAAGTTCTGGGGCACAGATGCAGTCCACAGTCGGGGTGGGGGGGGAGGGTGTAGGGAGGGGAACATAGCTAGCAACAAGAGGGATCCACGAGCCTGGGGTTAATGTTGCAAGCGTCAAAGTCCAAGCTCTCTGGTGTCCTCAGAGGGGAAGGAGTATGAATGGCATGGAAGGACAGGCCACCAGGCTGGATCGAAGGCCCAGGCAAATCTTTGTGCGCCCTCTGCTTTCCAGGGATGGCACTGTGCCTGGTCGCTAGTCTCTCAGGTGGCGTTGCTTAAAGACTCAGAGAAGGGAGAGAGAGCCTCACTGTTAGACCCAGGTCAGTGCCCAAGAGGGAACAGGCTCAGTGCCTGCTCGGGCCTCCTCTCCTTGGTCGTGAGGAAGGCAGAGGAGGAGGTCATCTCTCCAGCTGTTCTGTTTATGAGCCCGTGAGGGCTTTGATTTTGTTTCTGATCTGGGTTAATCATTTATTCATGAGCCTTTGAAAATTAGACACCAGCTAATTGAAAGCTCATCAGAAGAATGGGTTCCACGCTCCTCATTAACTTCCACAAGAGCGATTATAGTTAGGGGGGACAGATTACATCAGGCCCCAAGTAGGAGGCTGAGCCACCTTGGACCAGAGTCCTCTCGCTCAGCATACCCCTCCTCCTTGATGAGTTTCCTCCTAAGAACAGAGTCGTTTGCAGGGTCCCCTTTCTACTGATGACAGGCAGTGACGGAGCACCTGGCAACAGGCCCTCGGGGAATGGACTGCATCACCAGACACACGCGCGGCCCACGGTGGAGGCTGAAGTTCAGAGGGAGAGCACACGTGCTGTCACGCACACATATATCCCGCAGGTTGCATGGATATAATTATACTTTACACTACGGTTGTTGACGCAAAGCTCATACTGGCTTTAAATCTAGTGTTTTCCTGTGACAGTTCCAGAATAGAGGTCAAGGAGACCCCATCAGGTGCTCCTGCTGGGGCTGGCTGCATCCGGATTCTGGAAGAATGAAGCCAAGTACTTTCCCTCCTAAGCTGAGGTTAAATGACCCCAGGCACCAGGCCATGCTCAACATCTCTCCTTTATTAAAAAAAAAAAGTCAGATGTTCTTCCTGGGAGAGGAGGGATCGGGCCTGTGCCTCGCTTGTAACCAGCAGAGTATGATAGAAATGCCATGGCCTCACCTGTGAGAAAATGCAGCTTCCTCAGTGGGACACCTGCCTTGAAGCTGGTAGTCACCATGTAGGTCCTGGCAGTCACTGTGGTACAAGTAAACTCAAGTCACCAGCCGTAGCCATTTCAGCTCAGGGCCAGAGCCTCCATCAGGGATCCAGCTAGCAGCTACCAACCCAGTGCGTAAAGATGCCATAGGTTACCCCCGCCCCTACCAAATGCTACCAGCGGCAGCCCAGATGTTTGAATCCGCCCAGATGAGGCTGCAGACATGCCGTCTCTGCCTTGCTCTGCCTGAAACCCTTCCTCAGATTTATGCACAAAATAAATCACTTTATTCCTCTAATCTGGGGACAGGGCATTGCACAGCAGAACCCCTGGTCCTCCTACCCTGACCGTAGCGTGTCCTGTTTGGTGTAACATGGAAAAGAGGACAGAGCCACAGTGTAAGGTAAGCTGCACGAGATGGTGCTTGGAAAAGTCTTTCCCACAAGGGCATGGGAGCTGGAGGCTTGGCTTTCTTTGACGGAACTGGGATGGCAGGAACGATACGGGGCTGACAAAGGGATTAATGCTTGCCTTGTGGCTGAGTTATGAAAGGATATCCAGATCTGGTTTTAATGGCTCACATCTACAATCTCAGCACTCAGGTAGCTGAGGCAGGAGGATGATGAGTTTGAAGCCAGCCTGGACCGCATTATCAGGTACAGTCTCCAAAAGTAAATAAATTAGATAAAAATGAAGCAGAAGGAAAAAATCCATGTCAGTGAACCTTCCTGGCTTTCAATCTTGTCCGGAGATCACCATGCTGTGTGATCTCTGTGCTAATGTCACCACGCAACTGTCACCAAGACCACACAGAAACCATTCTCATCATGGGTTTAGGCCCCAAAACTGTGAGCTGAATAAGTCTCCTTTCTTTTCCAGTCTTCCCCAGCCTCAGAATCCACCTAGGGAAGCACTAATTGCTGAGTGGGCAGGTCCATGCAAACCACTGAGACAGAGAAGGATCGAGGTCAGGGAGGCGGTGGCCCGAGGCTCCTTTAGGGCTGCTATCTGGGAAGATGCCTCCTGAGCCAAGGGCTGCAGGCAGCAGCCTCCCAAGGCTGAACAGTGGAGAGAAGTCCCTTCTTCTTAAGCAGGAAAGAGGATCGCAGCACTGAGAGCTCCTTGATTGGGGCTGGGTAAGCCACATTCTAAACTGTAAGTCACTACCTTGTGCTTTGAAGCCAGCACCAAGCTGAGGGTGACCTGCTTCGATGGTCAAAGGACAGTCATATTGGCCCACAACCCAAAAGGCCTCCACTTACACACTCAGCTACTAGACCACTCAGACCCAGCCTATCCCAGACCAGATATCAGGGCCTGTCCCTGCTCATCCCCCAAGCTCTGCACCCCTACACTCAAACTCCAGCACCTAGTAAGCAAGGCACAGAGACTTGTCCGTGCGACCATTTCTGCCGGGTGGTCACAGCCTCCCCAGCTGAGCTGCCGGCTGTCTGGCCCTGCTCCTCGTGCCTGCTCTGAGCATCTCACCATGACAAGAGACATCCTTACAAGGTTCCTGTTCCACTGCTTCCAAGTCCAACCGATAAGTCAAGCACAAAATAGCGGGAGGAAACGGCTTGAATCGGTGGCACCTGGCGTAGGGATACAGGAGAAAGTGGCTCTGCTGCAAGCTCGAATCTAGCGGAGAAGCAAAGGTCAAAGCTGGGGAGCCGGCACAGTCTGGGACCCACAAAGCACAGAAGACGCGAGCGGATCCCCAGAGCCCACGCAGAACAGCAGGATGTAGCGGTGCACGTGTGTGAGAGCAGTGGTGAGGAGGCAGAGGTGGATGGGTCCTTCTTTCCAGCCGGCTGGCTGGCCTGTGCACCCGTATCAGCATGCACACACATGCACGCACGCATGCACTCACACACACACACACACACACACACACACACACATGAGGTGGGGGAGAATACCTTGTCAGCCTATGCACCCCTATCAGCACACACACAGACACATACACACAGAGACATACACACATAGACACACATGCCACACATGCACACACACATGCATGCACGCTTGCATGCACTCACACAGACACACACAGACAGGCACACACACTTACACAGATATGCACACACTCAGGCATGCATGCACATGTGCACACACAGACACACACACTTAAACACAGCTATGCACACACTCAGGCACGCGTGCACACACACACACACAAGGTGGAGGAGAACACCTTGGCCAGCCTGTGTACCCATTATCAGCTCACATACATACACATACACAGACACACACTTGTGCACATGCACACACACCACACGCACATACACACTCACACACAGACACACATGTGCATGTGCACACATACCACACAGACACACACATGCTTGCACACACACCACACACGCAGACACACACACATACACTCACACACACCACACACATGTGTGCATGCACACACCACACACACACACACACACACACGAGAGGTGGGGGAGAACACCTTGGCCAGCCTGTGCACACACACACACACACACACACACACACAAAGTCACCCATACACACCACACGGGAGGTGGGGGAGAACACCTTGGGGGATAGCAGAGCCCCAAGTCCTGTTGCGCTGACCCACCAGTGAGGCAATTGGGAATGCAATTTGTCTCTAGATCAGCAGGTTGGACACGTTTTTGTCTTTTACTTTCTGATTTCAGGTTTAAACGGAGAGAAAGAGCCATTTCCGGGACATCATTGACTGTATGTGTCTCTTAATTCAGTCTGTAGAAGTGGAACCCTGGGAAATAGTTTACAAGTCTGGCCGCAGTCATTTTCTAGAATGCAGTGGGCCAGAGCTCAGTGACTGGCTTCCAGTCACCCCCCCCCTCCCATCGCCTTTAGAAAACAGACATTAAAGGTCAGTTTAAAAACTGTCCTTGTAAACATTTCACAAGGCTGAGTCTTGCCCGCGACGCCTGTAAGAACTTGTCTGTATTATTCTACATTTTAAGCACAGTAGCCGGGGTTAATTAGATCCCCGGCCCTGAAAATGTTTAAGTGCCTCTGATGACTTACTCCAACTGATAATTTTGTGTTAGGAACAGAAAAAGAATAACAAATAGAGAGTGAGTAAATACATCCTTCATATTCCTCCTGGTGAGGATGGAGAATATAGTTCTGAAATTTAATTAAATATCAAGATGTCCACGAGATCTATAATAAGCCACTTTGCGAGACCTCTAAATGTCAAGGAAAAGCACGTTTTTCCGTGCAACGCCCCCCTCACCCCCTCTCCAGTCAATCTGTGAAGATTCGGGACTTTTTAAACCTCCAGAACCTACAAGCACATATTTTATCTTGAAAGTATTTTTTCAAAGACTTGGGAGTAGTCACTCCTCAGTGGAGTGGCCGAGCCAGTACATTTTAATTTATCACAGCCATGCCTTGTATCAGGATTCTCTCAACTATGCCAGAAGGGTTTAAATCCTTCCAGAGATGGGCAGTGAAAGCTTGAAGCAAGGAACTTAGTAAGAGAATAAACCATCTCTTGGGGCTGGTTCAGCGGGTAAGAGCAACCGCTGTGTGGAAGTGGGGACCTGAGTTCAAACCCCCAGCGCCCACAGGAAACAGCCAGAGATTGCTGTGCCTGCCTGCACCCCTACCCACCGAGAGGCACAGATGCCGACCCTGGAAGGTCAATGGCGATCTAGTCTAGCCAAAAACGGTGAGCTCAGACTCAGTGAGAGACTCTGCCGTGGGTAACAAGGCAGAGAGCAATCAGAGGGGAACCCTGACGGCCCTCCTGCCTCTTTGTGCTCGAACATGAGTGTGTGCTCATGCACGCATGTGTGGAAACACACACACACACACACACACACTCATCACAGTTGCTCTAGGTCAGGCCTCCTGGAAAGGCGACAGTGCTTTGGGCAGCCCAGTGTACCGAAGACAGAGCCACATGGCCCAGCTCTGTTTTCTCTCCTGGTACACCAGTGTGCTAGGGCCGTCCCGTGTGTCCCTGTGAGGACCCTGTGTGTCCCTGTAAGGCCCATGTTAGTGTCCCCGTAAGAACCCTGTGTGTGTTCCCGTGTGTGTCCCCGGGTGTGGTGTCCCTATAAGGTCGCTGTGTGTGTCCCCGTGTGTGGTGTCCCTGTAAGGTCGCTGTGTGTGATCCAGGGAGGACCCGCCCTTCTGGTGGTAGCAAGACCGTGGCAATCACAGCACACAGTGCTGAGTACCCTGAATCCCAGGCTTGGCTGGGAGCTTCAGTTCCTTCCTGTCGGCATTTTCCTCCCGGTTTTCTGCATGTGTCGTCTTTTGTTTACCCAGTGCTTTTAGCTGATATACAAAACTCCGTTATGGCATTTTTTTATCACATTATTTATTATTTATTTATTTATTCTGCCTGTGCATGTGGGAGTCAGAGGACAGCTTGTGAGGAGGCCATTGTCCCCTTCCACCGTGCGGCCAGGGTCTGGTGGGATCTCAGGTGTTGAGCATACACAACAAGTCTTGCCTGCGGCCCCATAGTGACGCTCTGGACTACCTCGTTTACCCTGCTTGCACTCAGCCCTGCTGCCTACTCACCCACACTCCTCCTCGTCTACTCTCGCTGGTCTATTCTTCGCACGCCCAGACCCTCACCCAGCCCCGTTATTCAGTGAGACGATTTTTTAAAGATCTTTTTTTAACCCTCTACTTACTCTAAGGACAAGGCTGTGCCTGCCACTAACACGGCCTCCCTGCTTCTTGGCCACCCCCTCCTGTGTCTTTGGAAAACAGGGCACAGGGCCCCCAGCTCCCAGCTGGCCACAGCCTGGCCAGCATTTTGCAGTGCTGTTGTGTCTGCCTGCCTCTCTTCCTCAAGATGCCTCCTGGTGAGGACTGGGGGAGTCTGTCCACCCTAGCTACTTGTTAGGGCTGTAAGTTGAGAGAAAAGCTAGCAGCCTGTGAGATGTGGCTTCAGGAGACGCCAAAACCGCGCACCCAGGTACGGTACAGACAGGAAATCACGGCCCTCTAGGAGCCTGTGCCCTGCTTTGGGAGTGCTGTGCTCAAACTCTTATGCTGATGAACTCCAAGTCAGCTGCACATGGATTCCACAAAAAAATGTCTTTTCTGCAGCCAGGTTGAGAGCCCTGCTTCACCTGAGGGGAGGTATCTGAGGAGAGAGCCCCAGGCTGCTGCAGGTGGTAGTGTGTAACCTTGTGTAACCATGTACAGCCAGCCCTGTACAGCTGCGTCTCCAGGCCTGCCCGATGGCTGCTGATATCGACCCACTAACAAGAGCAGGCAGAAGTCTCCACGGGCCCCCAAAGGCTGTCTCTTCAGGATCTTGACGGGGGCTTTAGGCTTCAGAGGAGCAAGAATTGGGGAAGGGGACAAAAAGTATGTGTGATTAAGCCAATCCTTGTCCGGATGTGGATCTGCCCACCCCTGTCTCCCTGTGGTTGGGCAGAGAGGTTGGAAGACTTCCTTGCTTGAGCACATGGCAGTGTTCCGCAGATGCTCGCACAGCCCCAGAGTGCAGACTCACCCTCCCAGAAAGCGCCATCATGCCATCATGAAGTGTGGGATCTCGTCTTCCTGGAAGCCATGGTGACCACAGGTTGCAGACTTCAACTGATGTCTTGCTTTCAGCCCCAAAAGAGGGTGAGGCAGGTCAGGCAGACACTCGTTGTGATTGCCATGACGATGGAGAGCCTAGAAGGAGTTGGGTCTAACGGGAAGGAGACAGACACAGACTGAAGGCAGAGGTGCCAGGCTTCTAGCCCGCCCTTGGTTACCCTGGGGGCCAAGTGAAGAGTCGATGTTTTCTAGCAAAAGTGTCTTCTGGATGCTCTTGCAGTTGGAGCTGCACCAGGCAGCATATGCTTGTTGTCTTCCACGGTTTGTCTTACAAAAAAGAAAAGAAAAGAAAAGAAAGAAAATCCTTCCCAATATTTTTTTAAAGTATAACAGAAAAAGTCTTATTTCACCAACCTCCCTAACCCCCCACAGCCCCCACACACCATGCTCTGGATCTCGGCTTCAGTCCAGGAGGCTGTGGCTGTTTTCACAGTTTAGAATGCAAGGCGAAGGTTAATTAGTTTCTGTGACCCTGGAACTCTCAGGGAAGATGTCAACAGATTCACTAATTGCCCCTCAAAGCTTGCTGCTACGGATGGAGGGCCAAGGTCTGGGGAGAAAGTTGCTAAGCCAGTTGTTAGAGTGGCTGTGAGCTCATCCAGCAAGCTAGGAGGGAGCTGTGCAGGGCTGTGTCCTGCTTGGGTCTTCGTCAGCCTGACACGGGCTAGAGTTATCCGGGAAGAAGGACCTCAGTTGGGAAAATGCTTCCCTCTGATTGCACCGTAGGCAAGCCTGTGGGGGTCATTTTCTTGATTAGTGACGGAGGTGGGAGGATCCAGGCCACAGTTGGTACTGACGCTACCCCTGGGCACGTAGGGGATCTTCCTGAGCTGCATCAGAAAGCAAGCTTAGCAAGTCACAGAGGGCAAGCTGTTAGTAAGGAGCTCCCCCACACCCCCCACACCCTCTACACCCCAGCCTCTGCTTCCGTCCCTGCCTGTAGTTCACATCCTGTCTTGCTTTCATGATTGGCTGGGATTGGCACAATCACATCAAATAAGCCCTTTCCTCTCCGAGTTGCTTTTGGCCAATGGTGTTCATCACAGCGACAGAAAGCAAAATAGAGCAGGGTTTTAATCCCTGACCCAGCCTGCTGTGACAGCCGTTCTTGTCAGCCTGACCAGATATGGGATCACCACGGACACATGTGCCGGGGTGGGGGCTTGAGGACGTATCTAAATTAGCTTACAGGAGGAGGAAAGACATCCTGTGCTATGGGCTGCAGTTCCAGACTAAATAAAGAGGAGGAAGTGAGCTGAGCACTGCCACCTCCCCCTTCTCTCTGCTTCCTGTCTGAGCATGCAGTATGAGCAGCTGCCATCACCTCCTTGTCAGGATGAACTGCATTCAAGGGCTGCTTAGACCGTGTCCGATGGCAGACACAACAGAGGTGTGCACGCACCTGTCGTGCAATCTCACTGGCCATAAGTATACTCCCACCCTGGTAGGCACGTGATCCTGCCATGTGTTGCTCCCTGTGCAGTTTTTCTCCAGGATGCAGTTCTGGGGAGCCCAGGACCTCACAGTGCCTGGCCAGTGTTATTCTACAGCACTAGATCCTCTGCCATGTTATTTTTCATTTTGAGATAAGAGAATCACTCAGCTTCCCAGGCTAGCCTTGGGCACATTCCTTGAGCCCAGGCTGCTCTTGAACTCGTGACACTCCTGCTTCAACCTCCCAAGTAGCTGAGATGACCGACGGGCCTGTGTTGTCAGGTCTGGCTGCACAGCTATGTCTTACAGTGTTCCGGGTCTCGAGAGTACAACAGACTACTCTTCTAAGTTACTCTGGGTGTGGAAGCTTTTATGTCCCTGAATCCGGAACTCTGTATACCCTGGCCCCACACAACTGGTTCCCCGTGTCTTGTTCAGCAAACCTGAAAGAATCTACCATGCCCGCCCTAGATGCTGGCCTCAGCGTTGCCAGGAAGAAGCCTGGCGGTGGTAGACATAGCCATGTGGGGCTGGGATGTGCTGGGGACTGCAATGACCCCACGGGTGGACACGGATGGGACCTGCTCTCTTCTGAATGGGACCCATGATGCTAAGACTCATCAAACTGGCAGGGAGGGGCTCTCACACACTGTGGCTGCCTCTTCCTCTTCCATGTAATGACATATCAACTGGCCTTTCAGATGCCCACCTCTAGAACTGTCAGTTAATCTAACCTTCAGACATGAAGGCTCCCAAGGGGAGGATGGAACTTACAATTCAACATTTTACCACAGGAAATGGAGACAATGTGGATCCCAGCAGTGGCATTTCCTGGAAAACCAGGCAAAACTCCTGCTAGCTAGAATCCTTGCTTCAAAGCCAGAGTCACGTGAGCCTTCCTCAAATTCTCAGCGTCACCTGTCCATGAGCATCTCTCCTTCTTCGTGAGATCCCAGCATTTTGGAGGCTGGGGCAAGAGGACTGCTATAAGTCCAAAGCCTGCCTAGGCTATACAGCAAGGCCCACTTGTCTCCAAAACACCACCACCACCACCACCACCACCACCACCACCACTACCACCCCGCCCCTGCCAAATGCATGCACAAAAGGAGCCTGAGAGAAGCTAGGTGACCATCATGTCCCCTCTCTCTCTTGGACCAGGGAACAATCTGTGATCACTCTTGGGTCCAGACAAGGCATGCTACTGGGTCTTATTTTGGCCACTGCAACAGAACCAGCTAATTTCAGAGCCTTAGTGACCCCCATTGACCAAGTCACAGCCTGGCTTCTTGTTGCTCAGACCTATTCACAACAAAGGACCAGGCAGTAGTGTCTCAAGACAGGAGGGCTGTCTTAGTGGAGGGCCGGACCCTGGCACAATCCAGCACTCGGCCTGTTATGTGGGAGACACCTGTTCCTCGGGGACACTAGCTTTTCCAAGACTGTTGCCACATCAGATAGTGCCTAAGAAGGACGGAAGAGATGCCCCCGCTGTGCTGGTAGCTATCTGCCCAACACACCTACCAGTGGCTGCCTCTCGTTCCTTGACTAATAAAAGTCCATGAATCCATGTTTCTGAGCCGTAGTCACTCATATTCCGCTATGAATCATTGTTTTCCTCTCTCGTAGCAGGAGCTACGTTAGCTTTGATGCCTGCAGCACTGAAGGCTCCCAGAGCCCCCTGTGGCATAGAGGTTGGCCCTAGTCAAGGACACCAAGAACCATGGAAAGCCAGGGTTGGAGTCACAGGCATGAAGGAGGCCGAGGCAGGCATCTCTAGAGAGGCGGCATCAGGGTTGAGGTCTAGAGAGGGGGTTTCTAGAAGGATCCCGTGGAGGCCATCGTGAGAGCCTGCCGAGTCAGGAAGGCATGTGCCGAGCCTGTGGTAGAAGGACAGAGGATAGCCACCAAAGGTCCCGAAAGGTGACTGGTGTGCTAAGAGGACCAGGGTCATCGTGACCCAGACTTCAAAGACAGCATCCCCAGGGACACCATACAGATGGTGCTGGCTTTGGATGGGGGTAACTAGGAAATAAAGTGGACCAAGGCATGAGACATTTGTGAGAGCCACATCTTCAAAGGCCCCAGTGTGGAGATCCGGTCAGAAGTGTGCAGTCCGGGTGAGCAGCCTGGCACTGCCGGCTGCTGACTGTTTCCTAAGGCTTCACACCCTGGCACCGGCCACAGGATTCCCCTTCATGCATCATTTACAGGTCCCGCCTTAGCACCAGAGCGTCCTTGATCTTAGGCCTCTACAGGAGCCAGAGTGGAGGGTTCCTAGGACCTCAAGGTGGGCCTGAGGAATGCCCACCCCCTGCTCTCCCAGGCAGCCACCAGTCTGTTGTGGGGAAGCTGCCCATGGAGGGGAATGTTTTCCCCCTTCCGGGATTTTTACCTTAGAAATTCATCACCCCCTTTTTCCTTTAGGTGACAGTGATTTCATGTACTACTGAGAAGATAATTCAGAATTCTGTTTATTCTAATGTGGTTCAAAATCTCTGTGACTCACATGGGAAAACAGTTCATGGTGCTAAATGCTGGCAGGCAGATAGCTTGGCAGACTGTGTCACCAGCCCTGCCCTGACAGCCATCCGTCTTTCTGTCTATCTCTGCATGAAAAGGGGCTGCTTACTCTGTTTGCCTGGAGCTCTGGGGGATGGGAGCAAGGTCTGGGAAGGAGCCCAGGGTTACCCTGCGTGGGTAGCTGCAGTTCTTGAAGGACTGAGCTTCCTTCGGGAAGTGGACAAGCCGGGGAGAACCTCAGGCTGGGCTCTGGGCTCTGGCAGCTTTTGGCCTGGGTGCCTGCAGGTAGACCCCAGGGAAATGTGCAGTTGCCATGGTGAATTGCTTCCATCAGAAGTGGTCCTTGATGCATTTCCCTGGAGCGGGGGCTCTAGAGGCTTTCGTGGTGGTGAGAGAGCAGGACCCAGAGAGATAAGAGGAAGAGGATGGGGAGGGGACCAGATCTGTCAGAGCTCATCTCCAGAAGCATTTGTGAGTGAGGCAGGGATGAGAGCCAGCTCCTGCAGACAGGAAGAAGGCCCAGGTCTGGTTAGACAGAACCAGGAACAAGAGAGGCCTGAGACCATGCTGGGAAACAGTGTCTGAGCCACAAGGGCAGGTGGACAGAGTGCCTCACTTGTGGCTATTTCCTCTTGCTTTGTGGGAATACAGCTTCAGGATTTTCTTACAGGGCCTCAGATTCCACACTCCATCATGCCACAGGGCCTTTGTTCCTGCAAAGCCATGAGCACCCTCTTCTTTGCTTTCTGAGCAAGCGCCATCCCCTTCAGGAAGACCTTCCCTGCTTCACCTTTCCCCCAAGAGTAGTTCAGTTAGTCTTGCTTTCTGCTCCTATAGCTCCAGCGTGTCTCCCCAATACTAATTCCTGTGGAAATCATACATTTGTATTTTACAAGATTACTCATCTTTCCTATTAGTTTTAAATCCTCGGAGACCTGCAGGGGCCACACAGGGTCTTGTTCAACATGGAGTCTATATAGCAAGAAAGAAGCCAGCGTCTGTGACAGATGGCATGTAAACAGGGAGAGCAGGACCCAGTCTGTGGACCAGAAGGGCCCAAGTGACCCTGAAGTGGGGCTTAGGACCTAGAGAAGAGACAGCCTTGGTGCCTGTGGGGGCATCCACACGGTCCAGATATGGAAGCCTCTACTAACCTTGTCTCTCTGGGACCAGAACACTACTCCGAATGGGAAAATATAAGTAGAATAGTTAGGCTTTTTATCCACAAACCACTAGCTAATGAAATGTCTGGGCTGAACTCCTCACCTAGGTGTAAAAGTTACCAGAATGAAGAGACCATGGCTCTGCAGCTCCAAGCTCATCACCTGCTGGGCAAGCCTCTTTTGGTTGTCATGTGTTGGGGACAACTGAACCAAACTTTTGGGCACCCCTGCCACCTCAGCTGTCCCCTGCCCCACACAGACCTCAGAGGCGTGTCCCAGATTGGGTCACACATGGGAATCCTAGGCAAGAGCTTCTCAGTCAGTACTGGCCCAATTCTCTCTTAGGGCCCCTGACACCAAACTCCGTGGCTCTGGTATCTGGGCCAGGCACACTGAATGCAGTCTCCTGTACAGTGCATCTCAGAGCTGCAGAGCTCAGCTGCAGTGTCAACATTCACTATGCCCTGTAACCTTGTACCAGAGCTGTCGGTAACCGAGCGAGCCTTGGAATCTCCCACAAGGGAAGGGTGTCTGGCTAGTTATTCCCAAGATGCTCCTGAAACCCAATTACCGCTAGAGCAAAAAAAATGAGTCCTGCTAGGTACACACGTCACAGCCGCATGGACGGTTCCAGTCTATATAGATCCCCAAGCCGGCTTCTCCACTGATATCTCTGGCCGTTGGCATGGGGTAAAGTCCCCGCAAGTGTCCCGTGGCTCTGGATCCCCATCCCTTTATTGTCCTCCATTGTTGGACATGTTTGGCGTGGGCGAGGCATGTGACCAAAGCCTTTTATTCCCAGCTTTCCCAATGCACAAGTGTCTTGAATGTTCCGAGGGCCAGCCAAGGAAAAGAATTGTGAGCAGGGAAGGGAGGGGAGGTACCAGGGCAGCGGGAGAAGAAGCAATGGAACCATCTTCCTCATTAACCAACCCAGCACCTACCTTCCCTCAGCTGCCTTGCCCTCCTAGGACTGCAAAGGGCAGAGCTGAAACCCTGTGTGCACAAAGTAACAATGCGTGGACAGGAGAACAACAGTTGAACCAAGAGCGATGGATGGATAGGTGAGGCAGAGGCATGCCTGGATGGATGGATAGGTGGGTGGGTGGGCGGACGTGTGGGTGGAGGGTCAGAGAGACGACGGGTAGACCAGTTAAGTGTATGGGTCATGGGGGAGGTAGAGAGATGCACGCATGATGTATGGATGAGTAAACGGATGCGAGGGAGGGCGACTGTGATGGGCGTGTGAATGGGGTGGGGCAGGGCGTGAACAGCTGGATGGGTGACTGTGATGGGCGTGTGATGGGGAAGGGAGGGGTGGGTGGGAGGATGACTAGAAAGAAGAAGAGGCGATGGATGGGAGCAGAGGACAGGGTGGCTCTTTTAGTTCGTCTGGGAGCAAACCGGGAACCAGCCTCTGTCTTTAGCTCGCCCAACCTCTCCAGCAGTGATTCCTGACGAACACCATGTAAATGGCAGGTTCCTGCCCTGCAGATCTATGAGCTTCTGGTGTGTTTCTACTTCCTGTCCACTCCCTACCCCCCCACCCCCACCCAGGTCTCTGATACATTTTGATAAGCGCCACTCTTACTCTGAAAACTGCATTCTGTGTGTTTTTCTCCTCAGTTCGTGGGTTCTTGGCCTTGTCCCGAGTCCCCCTATGCCATGCTCGCCCTGTGTCCCCTGCTGCCAGGCTGGGACTGTTCCCCCCTTTATTCCTGCTGTGTCTACCGACACTGTCTGTGCCTGGGAGACAGTGATAGCGGTACAGGTGTGTTTATCAAATGCAGGTGTGAATTCCTCCGTGAAGAAAGATTGTAACTGGTGCTATGTCATGGCCTAAAGCCCAGGGTAAAGTCTCCCAGTCACCAGAGTGACTTGGAACAGGTAGTTCCCATGCATTCCTGAACAGTGTGCTCAAGATAGGGCCAGTTATGGATCCTACCCACCCTGCTCTCACAGCGACCACAAGGTGACCGCACAAACACTGGTGATGTCATTTGTGGATAGGAATGCTGCTTTGAGTTTCTCCTTGGGCTGGGAGGATCTAACAGAGCAAAACTGTGGCTACATTGTAACATGGCAGTCTTGCTGCCTCGGGAGGGCGGGCCTTGGAGACGGCTGCTGGGTCAGTGCATGTTTGGAAGGCAGAGGACAGTCTCAGGTGTTAGTCCTCGCCTACCACCCCGTCTAAGATGGGATCTCTTGTTCACTGCTGTGTCTACCAGGCGGCAAATGCCAGGTTAGCTGTCTAGCCATCTTTCTGGAATTGTCCTGACTCTGTTCCCCATCTCATTTAGGGACACTGGGATTACAGAGACATATGCCAGTTCCTCTGGTCTAAGTCGGGTTTGGGTCATCCGAACTCAAGTCCTTATGTTTGCATGGCTGGAGTTTGACCCCACATCCTGGAGCAACGGAATCTTCTAACAACCTCCGCTTCCAAGCTCTAAACTGGACAGACAACTCTGAGATTTCGCTCTCTTGAAAACACCACTTAGCTCAAGAGAGAAGGTGGGCATGTGGCTAGCAGCTCACCTGGCTCGAGCCTGGGGGACACTTGGCAAGTCAAGACAACCATCATCAACAAAGGGAGACTGACTTTCAAAAGGAGGTGTGTGTGTGTGTGTGCGCGTGTGTGCGTGTGCATGTGTGTGCGCGTGTGTGCGTGTGTTAGTGTGTGCGCGTGTGTGTGTGTTAGTGTGTGTGTTAGTGTGTGCGTGCGTGTGTGTGCGTGCGTGTATGTGTGTGCGCGTGTGTGTGCGCGTGTGTGCGTGTGTGTTAGTGTGTGCGTGTGTGCGCGCGTGTGTGCGTGTGTGTTAGTGTGTGCGTGTGTGCGTGTGTGTGCGTGTGTGCGTGTGTGCGTGTGTGTGCGTGTGTGGGTGTGGGGTGTGTGCGTGTGTGCGCGCGTGTGTGCGTGTGTGCGTGTGTGTGCGTGTGTGTTAGTGTGTATGTGTGTGCGTGTGTGCGTGTGTGCGTGTGTGTGTGCGCGTGTGTGCGTGTGTGTGTTAGTGTGTGTGCGTGTGTGCGTGTGTGTGTGCGTGTGTGCGTGTGTGCGTGCATGTGTGCGTCTGTGTGTTAGTGTGTGTGTGTGCGTGTGTGTGTGAGTGTGTGTGTGTGCGAGTGTGTGTGTGCGTCTGTGCGTGCGTCTGTGCGTGTGCGCGTGTGCGTGTGCGCGTGTGTGTTAGTGTGTGCGCGTGTGTGTTTGTGTGTGTGTTAGTGTGCGTGTGCATACGCGGTTGTGTGTGTGCGTGTCTGTGTGTGTGCGTGTCTGTGTGTGCCTGTGTGTGTGTGTGCGCGTGTCTGTGTGTGTGTGTGTGCGCGCGCGCGCGTGCGCGCGTGCGAGCACATGCTTGCAGGGAAGTCCATTGTCTAAAGAAGACATGATGTACAGCAGGAAGTTAGGAGATGATGCTTCAGTGATGAATTCATGCCAAGCTGAATCTGCCTTTCAGAATATTCTTATAAGGTCATAATACATTACGTGTTATCAAATAAGACAGAATCAACAAGTTTATGTATCTGTTCAGATTTTCGACATTTCAAATTTAATTAAAACTGCAAGTGTTGGGAGGGAGGGATATCAAAACCAACCTAGGAAACGTGAACCCAACACCTGGGGACACAGCCCCATTCATCAACCCTGGAAACTGGGGGGCCATGCAAAGGGGCTGGGACCTAATGCACACAAACACGGAGAGCTCTCAATGGCAAAGTCCTTGAACAATGAGCAAGCAGGGGGTTTGTTATTTAAAGTAATAGAAAATAGATACCAGGGTAACGCTGTGGACACCAATCTCTTTTGCAAACAAGAAAGACAAAAATACAACCTAGATGAAAAAGTATAGGAGGACTCAGGTCAGGATATTCTGAAGCAGACCCCCAAATGGACAACAGTCTATATGAGGGGGAAAAAAACCCCTCTCAAACTCTAGAAATCATGTCAGATTTAAACCCTTGACATAAGTGTGATGCAGTGGATGGAAAATGTCCCCCATGGGTCCATGCATTGAACACTTGAACAAATATTTGTCCCCAGTCTTTGGAAAGGTTGGTGGTACTCTTTGGAGAAATGCACCTTTAGGAAATCAACCTTGATAGAAGTATATTGACCAGTGTGCTTTTGGCTCACAGTTTAAGGTATAGCCCATCGTGATGGAGCAGTTACAGTGGGAAGAGCCCGAGGCAGCTGGTCACATCATATCTACAGCTCACCAGCACAGGAATGGACGCTGGTGTGCAGCTCATGTTCTCCCTGTGTGCAGTCTAGAACTCCTGACCATGGAATGGTGCCCCTTCTTCTCACCTCGATCAACCCAACTCCCTTGCTGGAATACCCAGAGGCTGTTCTTCCGGGTGATTCTAGACCATGATAAGTTGATAATTAATAATAACACCTCCGTTAAGTTGATAATTAATAATAACACCAGAGGGGACTGACAGCTCCTCTGTCCTCCCTCTCCACGACACCTCCACTAACCCAGGTTGACATCCCCTTCAGTCCCCAGACCCCGACCCTGCCTTCATTCACAGCTGCATTTAATCTACTCTTCTTCTGTTCAAAGCCCACACTCAGCCTCCCTTTGTCCTCAAGAGTCTTGCTGTGTGGGCATCTTTTTCCTTCATGTCTTTGCCTGTCCCTTAAACTTGTTCTGATTGTTCCCCCAAAGTTAACTCCCTGAGGGCTCCCTCCACCTTCAGAGAATTTGGTCCCACAGGAGGGCTCCCATCTCTCCCCGTACGGAACTCACTGATGACTGAGTAAGGGTAGGTTGATTGAATGACTTACCAGAGAAACAAGTACACAGCTGTATGGAAATAAAGAGAATTCCCCAGTAAAATCCTGGCTAAATGCCCTCTATCTAGTGTAGATATGATGGGAGTATTTGGAAATCTATTTTCTCTTAACTGACATTCGAAAATGAATTTATATTTCTGGTCACACTTCTTGGGAAAAAAAACAGGAAAATGAAACTTCTAGGTTGGCGTTACAGAAGTTAATTCTGACCTTGTTACAAAGCAGCGCATATTTTTACAATTAATCACCCTGGGTGACATTTGCTTTGAGAAAATGTGCAATAGAGGAACCCAGAGGACAGACTAGAGAAGGAGCCACTGTGTGGATTCGCCGGAGGCCCAGGTCTCCTGTGTCTATGGTTCTGAGTTGCATCTGCAACCTGACAATGCCCCCATGTCATCTCTTCCTCATCCCCCACCACAGGCCCATCCACTGAAGAAGGGCCGACCAAGGGCTCCTGTGTCCCAGACATTGTCAACTCCATGGGAGCCCTGCCTGGATCCTACCAGATAAAGTCAGAAGCAGAGCAGAATTAATCATAATAAGCATGGAGGAAGCCAAGAGCCACTTGGGGGTGGGGAAGACGTCAGTAAGAGATGATGGGCTTGAGGTGTATAGCCATTGATGGGGTGTCCTGAAAAGCTCTCCCCGAGACTCTGATCTTGGACCTAAAGGAGGCATAGGCACATGGAGGCCCCATTCTGGCAGGTGGTAGGGCTCAGCTTGTCTTTTCCTTTGGGATCCAGAAGGCAGAACCTGGCATCTTTGTGGCTCCTGCTAAACACACTCTGTCTGCCTCCTGCCATGTTAATGTGCTGTGATGCCTGGGCATCTCTGTATAGCTCTGTAATTTCTACTAAGACTAGATTTTATGGTGGTCAGCTACACATATGAACTCTCCCTCCCGCCAGGTCCTTTCCAAGGCTTTCCTTTGGGTAATGTATCTGCACCCACCATGTTCTGTCACTGGCTGAATAACTGAGATGAACAGATGCTGAGGGCTTTGGTCTCCTCTGAATTGTCTCTAGAACCTTCTCAAATAGAGCAGCCAGCTTCCTTGGCCCATATCTGTTGGGGAAGGCCTGTTATTTGCCTGTTATTTGTCAATAAAGTACTGTTGAGCCTATAGGAATCTAGATAGGTGGGGCTAGGAGTCCAGGAGGATTCTGGGAAGAAGAAACACAAGAGAGTCAACATGTAATGCCATGGGGGTAGGAAGCCTGGAACTATTCTCCGGTAAGAGACATACTTAGATTAACAATTATGGGGTAATTACGTAAGTCAGAGCTAGCTAGTAAGAAACAAGCAAGGCCAACAGCTTCATAATTAATATAGCCTCCTGTGTGTTTATTTGGGACTGATGCGGATCTGGAACCAGGCGGGCAGGAAAGCTTCTCTCAAAGAAAAAGCTTCTCTTAACACATATCCACTTAGATACATTGCCCTCCACCATCCATGTCCCAACATGGACTGAGGAAGTGTATAGGACACATTTTCATCTTTTCTCTTCCATGGGAACCCCAAAAGAAAAGAAGCCAAAATCCCCCAAAGTCAAGCCCCCCTCTCTCCCGGGAATTGTGCATTGTCTCCTCAGATGTCTGCCACATACAATCGTCACCAACAGAGCTTGGAACATGGCCATCAGTCACCGCTGCTTCCTCTTAAGAAAGATGTAATAGATGGGGGAAACTTGCCCAGGTTTGCCCAGGCTAGGAGATACAGAGGCAGAGATGGGAGTTGGGAGATATGGGCTCCAAGTCTATCTTCACCACCAGGGCACACAGTCTGTGGGAGCAGAAGCCAGGCACCTTGTTGGGTCATAACCTCCCTGGTGATGGCGTGTAATAACTGCACTTCCAGTGATGATCAAGAAGGGAAAATGCAAGGACGAGTCAACGTCTGTGGAGAGACAGAACACCCCTCTTCAGGATGGAGACACAGCTCCTTCCACACCCATAAAAAGAAACCTGGCAGGTATCCTCGATCTATGGCACGTTAGTTAGGTACACGAACTCGCACATAACTCATCCACAGTCATAAAGTTTGGGGGCATCTCCTTCCTTGCTTGAATTTCATGCATAAAATTTGCATGCCTAATAGCCCTGGCAGACGCTTACAGGTGACAGACTTACTGCCCTTCTCCTTCTGAAGAGACCTGCAGGTCCCTCAGCAGGTGCGTGTTAAGCACCTACTCCCTCTCCCTTCACCAACGACCCAATGTACGAACTTCAAGACTGCCAGAACTCTGCTGGAGAAACTGACTTCCTGCTTGGGTCCACCCCTGTTGGGGCATTGAGGGAGGATGGAGTCGGGGCATCCATCAGGCTGTGTGAGGCATTTTGATTCCCTGTCCTTTTCACAGGAGAAAGGAAAATTCTCATGACTGATGAAGGATATCAGTGAGAGTCCAGCAGCCCCATGGTTAGAACCAGGAGATTAGGAAGTCTAGAGGGTCTAGGGAGCCCATTTAGGTGAGGGAAGGGTGTGTCAGCCAGGTGCTTTCCACGTAACGAAGTATCTGAGAGAAGCCATTAAAAAAAGAAAAGACATATTTTGACTTACGGTTCCAGGGTTAGACCCATGGTTTGCAGGTTCGGTTGCAACCAGAACATGTGGGCTGGAGAATGCGCAGAGGAAAAACTGCTCATCTCAAGGAGGACAGGAAGCGAGAAGAGAGGAGAGGCAGTACAAAGACAGGATATGGCCTTCTAAGACACCCCAGTGACCCACCTCCTCCATCCAGATGCTACCTCCAAGAGCCATCAACCATGGCATCAGGAACCTATCAACTCGGCTAGCACTCCCATCCAACCCCACAATCCACATCCAACATCCAGAAATTTCCCCAGAAGCTTAGGCATTTGAATACTCTGTCCCCAGTTGGTGGCATTTAGGGGCAGGGTGGGGTGTTAGGTGATGCAGACTTGCAGAGAAAGTCAGTCACTGGGGAGCTGGCATCGGGAGTACACAGCAGCGCCCTACTTTTGGTTTACTCTGTCTGCTTCCTGTTTGTGGCCCAAACCGTTGACCACTGCCGTGCTTCCCGGCCAGAAGCCCAAATAAATTCCCCCTTTGTAAGTGTCTCATTCCAGCAACAGAGAAGTAACCAACGCAGAAGCTATGGAGTGGGCACTGGGTTACAGAGAAGAAATAGCTGTTTCCTTTAAACTGGAACTCTCCCTCTCAGGGGAGGAAGACCTTCAGAAGGTTTAAGAAACTCTCGGAACTTACCGGGCTTGCGAACCCCTTCCCCAAGGTTGCATAAACAGTGAAAAGCCAGTGGTGGGAGGGAGAGGTTCCTCACTGCCTGGATGCTGCCAGGGGAGGGAGAGGGGGGCTGGATGCTGCCGGGGGCAGGGGGAGAGCTAGATGCTGTGGGGTGGGGGGGGCTGGATGCTGTAGGGGAGGCAGGGGGGCTAGTTGCTCAGGGGAGGGGCTCCAGCCATTCTGGTTTTGTGAGTCCCCATCCATCGTTCCATGCTAGGGTAGGCTTTTTGGTTGCCTCTGAGGTACCCACGCTCCCATAAAGTGACCCTGGTGAACTCACTGGTCTGCTAAGTTCACCCTAGCCCTGAACCATTCATCTCAGGGTCTGTAGCATGTTAAGGAACCCACTGGTACCCCAGCTCTGTGCCCGACACACAACACAGCAAAAGGCCAGGACTGCCACACAAATCGACACTCTCGGGTCCTGAGCTATTCATTCTGGGCAAGGAGTGTGCAATGATGGGGATACCTGAGGCCCAAAGGATCCTGGCGGAGAGTCTGAAAGAGTAAGGCGGAGATCCATAGAGGAAGATGCTTCAAGCCAATCTCTGGTCTCCCCAGGCAACCAGCACACATTAAAAAAGAGGGGAGGGAGGATGGGAGGGAAGGATGGAGGGAGGGAGGTGAGAGGCCAATGGGGATTCACTTTCTCAACACTATCAGGATATCAACCCTGGTTCTCCCCTGATTCTGCTTGGCTTTGATATACTTTCCCAAGACATCTTATGAAAATAACCTGCTCTGGGCCTCCACGGTGTGCTCATTTTTCCAGAGATTGTGGTACTGGTTCCACTTTGTCTGATCCCTAACTGGGACTCCTTGGAGGGAGGGAGCCTCCGCCGCTGCAGCTTCGGGGGGCAGGCAGCTTCCATCAAGGATCACCCTGAGATTTGCTTCTTCCCTTCCCGTTTGCTCCTCGCAGAAATCTCTGCCTAGAAGAAAGTGCCGGGCTGTTCATTTCAGAGAAGCAACTCGGTACCAAGTTAATTACGGAAGAGAAAGAAACAGAGGACGAAGCCTGGCCACTCTCCAGGCTATTTATCCCGAGACATTTCCAGGCGGCTGGAACCAAGCAAGGGAGGCTGGGGCACAGATGCCTTCCAACAAGAGAGGGAGGAGCGAGGAGGGCCAGGAGAACTGCCAGCTCCCTCCATTCTTGTTAGACAGACGGAGGAAGATGGGTGGAGGGAAGGCGGACTGCCACGTCCCACCGTCATCATTACGATGCTGTTCAGTCTTCTCCATCCCTTTGTTCCCTCTCTCTTCACACTCCAGGAACTGCGGGGACAGAGGAATCCGGCTGCCGGTTCTCAATATAATTGGGCTTGGTTACTGGTTTGTACAATCTTTTCCCCAGCTGCCGGAGGTTTATCTCAAGGCAACTGTGCTCTGGTGACAAAATCAAGGGCTTTGTAAATATGTTTTCCACTAGGGGAATCAGTGTACTTTTGAGGGACTTAACAGCTGGACAATCTAGGGGCACGTAGAGTGGCCTGCGTGTGTTTCCTTCCATTTCTTCTTGATAACGTGGCCATTTTAAACAGCACAGGGACATGAACACTGCTAAAGTTGTCATCCTAGGCTGAGTTCTTCATCAGCTCGCAAGCAATTATTCCAGTAGATGGATTTTAATTGTTCATATTTGTAGCATGAAGACGGGGTGGTAAAAGTATCAGTGAGCAAAAGCTGTCAGTGCTTGCACAGAGCACCAGATGCAGACCCTGGCGGCATCTAGTGTCTGTCTCCCCTCTGCCCGCTGTCATGTAGCCAGCACCAAACATCATTGTGAAGAAAGACTGCAGACCTGGGGTGTGTGAAGGACCATCCCGCAGACATGGTCTAGGAAGCTTGGCATGTTGGATCCATAAAACTTAAGGAGCCTAAAAAGGCTACCAAACGCCATGCTAGCCCAGGACCTGCCCATAACATCTGACAGATCAATGCATGTTGATTGGATGGAATCATCACTCTTTTATTACATGCCCTAACCTCTAATGCTAGATGCAGAGGAAGACATAAGTGGTCCTTCAAAGGCAGACCAAGTCTGCTTTACTAGGCACAAGGAGACCTGAATCTTGTCTTTGGTGCATGACTCAGCAGCGTGTATGAGTCTTTATATCCATCTAGACGTAGAGGTATACTGGACCCAGCCTTTATTGCAAGGTGGATTCCTGATAGTGTAAAACCATCTTGAAGATTTTTGGCAAATTGTACGTGTTATAAGTTATATAAGAGCAGGATGGTTTGAAGCCAATTGTCCCTCTGCACAGCCCCATTCCAGAGTATGGGGCACAACACAGCAATGACAAGTAGGCCCACCCAACCTTTGACTATTCCAGATACTCTTTGTATGATTGGCACGTTTGTGTTTCCTGAGATAGAATGGGTCTGTAGAGATCCTCTCCTGGGTCATACTCATCTTTCCTATAGCCATCCCTTGTACATACCTTTAACTGTGACTAGACACTAAGAAGCAGTGACATCAGCTGATGACATGCACACTCTTAGGGGTCAGAAAGACTGGACTAGACTACAAAGTACCTGTTCTTAGCTGTGTGATCTGGTCCTTGGTCAACTGTTCCCATTCTCTAGTATCTTCTCCTGCTCTGAAGTTCTCTAGCCTAAAACCCCACAGTTCTACATTACTTAAAACTCTCTTCTGTGTTTCCATGTGTCAGCTAAGTAAGAAAAGAAATGCTGGGGGGGCAAGGGGAGGGTAATTACCCTACCTGTTTCCCATAGCTCACTCTAGCAACTGTATAGACAAAGCACCTAGTGTCCAAGGCAAGGGTAGATGCAGCCAGGCTAAGCTGGGAGCTTTTCTATCTCCATTTCTGTTGTTATGACAGACACAATAACAGAAGCAACATAGTGAAATAAAGGGTTTTATGTGGCTTAAAATCCCAAGTTAGAGTCCTAAATTTTGGAAAAAGTCAAGGCAGTCATTCTAGCCTAGGTTTCTTCTCTCCTGCATTTTTCAGGAACTCCTGCCTAAGGAATGGTATCGCCCACAGTGGGCTGACTTTTTGTGCAGCTACCAACAATCCAGACCATCCACACAGACAGGCTCACGGGTCAACCTGGTATACGTGATTCCTCATTAAGACTCTAGTTCTAGGGTGACGTTTAAATTGACAGTTAAAACTAACCAGTGCCGGGCAGTGCTGTCACACACCTTTGTTCCCAGTACCCAAGAGTCAGAGACTGATGGGTCTCTGAATTCGAGATCAGCCTGATCTACAGAGCTAGTTCCAGGACAGCAAGGGCTACACAAAGAAACCCTGTCTCATAAAAAAAAAACAACCTTGCCCCCCCCCAAAAAACAAAACTGACCACAGAGGCCAATTCAGTTTTGCAAGGTAGAAGTCAATGTTGTTTGACTAGAATATCAAGTGTCCCCAAGGACTGATGATGTGTTGCTCTACCCCCAGCTGGTAGCAGCATTTTAGAAAGCAATACAAACTTTAGGAGGCGACCCTCACCACGGGAACTAGGTCTTTGGAGGCATGCTTTTCCGGGGCACACCTATCTCCCCACTTCCTCTATTATGCCTTCTTTCCTTCATCCCTCATTCTTGGCAAGCGTGAGATGAGAAAGTTTACTCTATTGTGTCCTTCTGCCATGAAGTTCTCCCCACACCATGGACCAGAGAACAGTAGAGCCAATCAACCACGAAACCTCCGATTGTGAGCCAATTTTCCCCTTAAGTTGTTCTGTCAGGTATTTCTCCACAGGGGGGAGAGAGAGAGAGAGAGAGAGAGAGAGAGAGAGAGAGAGAGAGAGAGAGAGAGAGAGAGAGAGAGAGAGAGAGAGAGAGAGAGAGAGAGAGAGAGAGAGAGAGAGAGAGAGAGAGAGAGAAAAACAATAACAGAGAAAATACGATAAGCCATTCACAGAATCCTAGAAGAACTGAGACAGATGGATGCAATGGGTGTAAGTGTATTCTTAGATCTCAGGACTCTACAGTGACAACCAGAAAGAAATGCTGAGGAGAGAAACGGCTGAAGCTGCTGAAGAGATCACTCGTGGTCTTAAATCATCACAAACACTCCTGATAAAATGACCATGTTACCAAAAATGACCTACAGAGTCAGTGCGATCACCATCAAATTCAATGAAATTCTTCACAAAACTACTAAGAAATCTGCACGTTCATCTGGGATCACGTGCACCAACACACACTAAGCCAAAGCCACCCTGAGAGAAGGAGGCAATTCTAAAGGGATGACAACCCAACTTCAATATGTTGCATTTGAGAACTGTAGACAGAGTAGTGTAAGATACAGAAGTAAGCCCACATAGACACAGCAATTAGAATCTTGACATGGAGCAAAAACGCATTGGAGAAAAGGGCAGCCTCTCCCTCGAGTGCCTGGGAAACAGGATGTCTACAATAGAAGACAGAGAGTAGATTCCTACTTCTCCCAGCACACAAATCAGCTCAAAATGAGTCAAAGACCTTCATGTAAAAAACTGAAAACTTGGAAGCCTCCGGATGAGAACATGAGAGAAACTTTTCAAGATACAGGTTCAGGCAACGGATTTCTGACTAGCTGAGGAGGCAGCAGTGAGAACTGTCAGAGAGGGTGAGATGCAGGTCAGTTGTAGAGAGCCTGCCTAGTACATGTGGGCGGGGCCCCTGGATTTCATCCCCAGCACAGAAGAAAAGAAACCTTAGTAAAGGAACTACTGAGCAGGTTTGTGTCAAATTAAAAGTCCTCTGAAGAGTAAAAGAAACAGTCAGCACAGTGGGAGGAAGCCCTGCAGCATGGAGGAGAATCTTTGCTCATCGTCGTTCATCCAGAATAGATAAGAAACTCGAAACCTTAAAGACTGTGAGAACAGAAGATCCAGTCACTAAGTGGACAAGGGAATTGAGCAGAACACCCAGCGCCCACTGGTGTGGGGAAAGGCCATAGTAGGCATGGTATTTGCTGAACACAGCATCAATGATATCTAGTGAGGTAGGGGATGAGGGCTTGGGGGGAAGCACTCTGTGCCCAGCCCAGTGTGAAATGTCGAGTTTACACACCACTAACACGGACCTAGTGTCCAACATTTGGGGACACAGTAGCTCCTTCCCTGAGCTCTGCTGCTTTCACAGAGGGAAGGCAAAGCCACCTGAAAAGCGGGAAATAAGCAACTTGGAGATGCAACCGTTTGCCTGGCCTCACCCTAAATTAAATTTCAGTGACTCGCTAGGAAAATGTGTTTCCTTACATGCCTCCATAAATCGCTCATTTCTATGCTATATGTTTCTTTTTTATTACAGAAGGAGCTAAAAATGTTAAATAATCTTCATGAGCTATATTTTACCTTTAAGAGATATTTCCTTCCAGCCAGACACCAAGGAGAACAGACTTGCAAGCAAAGTGAACCCACACTTCAGTGTGTGGCTGTCCAGGTGTTGATGAGCTGGGGTACCCTAGCCCCAAGAAGCCTATTGGAGGTTGACCTTGGACATCTGTCAGGCAGACTGGGTGACGGCCACTCCTTTCTCACCTGCTTGCGTCTGTCCCCCTTCTCAATATGTATCCATTTTCTCAGGGTTCTTTTTAAAACTTGGCCATATTTGGAGACATCTGAGAAACAGAGGGGGTATATACTCTCTAAGAAATAAGAAAATGGATGGATAAATGCACGATTAAGATGATAGATAGATAGATGATAGATAGATAATGGATGAATAGAGAGATAAATACATGATAGATGGATAGAAAGATAGACAGACAGACAGATAATGGATGAATAGAGAGATAAATAGATGATAGATAGATGGATAGAAAGATAGATAGGATAGATAGATAGACAGATAGATAGACAGACAGACAGACAGACAGACAGACAGACAGATAGACAGACAGATAGATAGATAGATGTATGGATGGATATTAATTCTTTGGAGATGGATGATCCTCTCTCTTCTCTCTACATCAGAGTTGCAGTATGTGTCAAGGATTGCTAAGTCATCCACCTCTCCTGTCATTTCACTCTTGAATGCTCCAATGATGCATACGCTATTGCTGGCTGTCACGACTTAGATCTGAAATGTTCTCCACGGGGCGAGGGGTTATCTTGTCCCTGGATGGTGGCACTGCTTTGGGAGATTGTAGGGACTTCATTGGCAGAGGTGTGTCTGTGGAGCCAGCATTTGAGGATTTTAGCCCAGTACCTCTCCTAAATCAAGGACTTTCTGCACCTTCATCAGCAGAGGCATGAAGTAACCATGCCAAAGCTCCTGCCACGCAAGCCACTGTTTCCTCCTGCCACGATGAACTATACCCTCTTCAGCATGATCCAAAACAAACCTCTCCTGCTTGAGATGTTTCTGCCAGGAATTTGGTTACAGTGGCATGAAAGTGACCAGCACACTGGTGCCTCCAAGCTGCAGGGAGGCGCTGACCACGTCTCCACAAACTCAGCAGACACTGCAGGCTCGTCCCTAAACTGCAGGCTCATCCCTAAAGGTGATGTGTGCCCCAACACCAGACACTGCAAGCTCATCCCTGAAGGTGACACGTGTCCTAAACATTTTACCATTAAACACAGGTTCAGCGGTCCATCTGCCAGCATTTACCCTGTGCCTGGAGCTCTTCCTACCCATGCCTATGAAGTGAGAGCATTTAACTCAGCCAAACAACACGCAGGTGAGTCGACACAGCAGTGGGTTCTGCTACCAAGCAGATGTCAACCTCCCCCCAGAAGAGCCTTGCTTTCTGTCTCTCGCAGACGACGCTCACAAGCAAACTTTTAGTGCCTTGCCTCTTCAGCATTTTTACCCCAGATCCCAGTTTTTTCCAGAAACAGCAACCTCTCTCTATTTCACTCAGATGCTGTTGTTTTCGGTAATGTTTAGCTACAGGATGCAATTACATTAGCAAGTACTGCTGGCACAGGCAGGTTTAGGAACAAGCATAGCAGTCTTGGTACAAAAACAACTCCAGGCAGTGGGGTGTGCAAGTCCTTGCCGCTGTGTGTGATCTTGATCTCGTGAGCACTCGAGAGGGATGCGAGAGACTTCATTCCAGAGATCTGGTTACTGTGGATGGATGGGAAATGACAAACTTTGGCTGGGTCCGGATTCTCTCTCAAGCCAATGAGAACCTTCACACAGGTGGACCCACAGGGAGGGGCTTCCCGCAGGGAACTAGTGGGGTCTGACTGTAAATGGGGCAGGATGTGGAGGAAGCGTGAGAAGGGGAGCCAGATCCAGGACCATTTTCCAGCCTGACAGAGAACAGAGCCGGGTCAGGGTCATGGGCAAGTCTGTTATTTGCTGTCACCCAGGAGTGTGTGCTGCAGAGGGGCCTGCGGATGTTCTTGAGGAGCAACTGTGGACAGCATAGAGGAGACTATGGGCGAGGCGGAGCTCAACATAGGGAGTCTTGGTGCAATGCGTCACTGATGGGGAGTTGCACAGTGCAGGGACTGAATGGTGGAAAGGGATGTATGTTGTAGGCATTATACACATCAGGAGAGTGAGTGACTGACCACAGGCATGAGATCCTAATGTACAGGCCAATGAGCCACCATGAGCTCAGACTAGCCCTGCTTCAGATGCTGAGAGCCGAGGACTGCAGCCAGCCCAGAGGAATAGGAGGCAGTTTGGGGGGGCCTGTTGCTGTACCAAAGACATTGCCAGATTCTGGGGCAATTTCTCCAAAAGTCAATGTGCAAGGCTCCCAAAGACCAGTGGAAGGGGCAGGACACTGGGTCACATATGGGGAACTTTGGGGTGTTACAGCTGAGGAGTGTAGTTAGCCTAGCATGGGCAGAGGGCTGGGGACCCTAGAGGAACCATCACAGAACACACTGGTCCATGACTGTCCCCCATTAACAAGGAATGGTGGGGCTCAGAATGTCCCCAGTGCTGGGGCTAAGATGCCCTTCTGCATCTCAGATAGGGGGAATAAAGCGCACCCCTGAGGAGGAAACTTCAAGAACATCTAGTGCCGTAGGCACCCTGTTCTGGCTGGAGCTAGGCTGTGCAGTTAGCACAGGAGATGTTCCTAGTCCACTGTAGATGGGAGCCTGTTAAGTGAAGCCTTTTCCTTGCCAGCCGCTTTGGTTTTTCCCCACCAGCTGCCTGGGCTCTGCCGCGTTGTAGTCCCCAAATAACACACAAGACGCTGTATTAATTATGAAGCTATTGAACTACACGTTACAGGAGCCCACTGCAGTAAGGGTGGCTCTCCCTGGATGACCTCTTTCACTACAGGCTAGCATGGTGGGCAGAACCTACAGACTCTGCCATGCTCTTTTCCTGAGTGCAGGGCCATCAGACCCATCTTTAGTAGTCACCACTAACGCTGGCAAAACTAGGAACCTGTACTTCCCAGCAGGAAATTGCATTGTCCCCAAAAATCTCTGCTCCAAGGCCTGGATGGAGCTCGGTTGCAGACTGTGTGCTTAGCTTGTGTGATGGTTTGAATAAAAATAGGCCCCATAGGCTCCTAGGAAGTGGCACTGTTAGGAGGCGTGGCCTTGTTGGAGGAAGTGTGTCACTGGGAACCGGGTTTTGAGTTTTCAGAAGCTTGAGCCAGGCCCACTGGCCCCCTGTCTCTTCCTGCTGCCCGCTGACCCAGATGTAGAATTCCCAGCCGCCTGCCTCTCCAGCACCATGTCTGCCTGCACGCCACCATGCATCCTGCCATGACGACAACAGACTAAAACTTCTGAACTATCAGTCACCCCAAGTTAAACATTTTCCTTCATGAGAGTTGCCGGGGTCATAGTGTCTCTTCACGGTCATAAAATCCCAACTAGCACAGACTGCAAGAGGCTTCAAAAGGGGCTCCCAAGCCTGGGCTGTTTGTCCCACCCAGAGATGAGGCTTCTCACCGTGTCTGAAGGGTCAGAGCCCCCAAGCCCCTCTCTTGGTCTTTTATCTCCCTTCTCATAGCTAAGGCCGGAAAACCTGAGTGTAACAACTGAAGGCAGAAAGGATTTCACTTTGACCCATGGTTTCAGATGGTTCAGCCCATCATGATGGGGAAGGCATAGCGGAACAATTCAAGCCGTGGTGGTAGGATCCTGAGTCACAGGGGACCTAGTCCCCCCGCCCCTGCCTCCCCCATGGCCGAGCAGGGGAAGCAGAGAAGTAACCAAGTATAGTGACCTCCACACCCTTCCACAGTGACCTGCATCCCACAGCTTGCCACTGCCTCCCAAGTCTCCAGGACCTTCCAAGACAGCTCCACCAACTGGGATCAAGCATTCGGATCATAAGCGCACAGGGGACCCTGCATCATCCATCCAAGGCTGGCTTGCTGGACAGGAGCATCACTAGCTCTGCTCCCTCCCCCGCTAGCCATGCCTTTCAGAGCAGTTTTCAAACCTAGGGGCTTTCACCAAGACTTCTAACCTCCCACTAGGAAATAAGGAGGGAATGTTTGTGATACTGGCTTTATCAGAACATCTAGGTGTGGGGATTGCCTAGATCCAGTTGGCCTGTGGGTGTGAGTTGGGGGTTGTCTCCATTGCCCGACTCGATACTGGAAGACTACTGGTTGGGTTTGGGTCCTGGACTGTATAAGAAGGTGGCCTACAAACAGGCGGTGGTGGCGCACGTCTTTAATCCCAGCCCTCAGGAGGCAGAGGCAGGCGGATCTCTGTGAGTTCGAGACTAGCCTGGTCTACAAGAGCGAGTACTAGGACAGGCTCCAAAGGGACAGAGAAACCATATGTTGAAAAACAAACAAACAAACCCCACAAAAAACAGCAAACACACACAAAAAAAATGGTGAGCTGAATAGGGGGCATGTATGCATTGCTACATGGGGTCATGCATGTATTCTCTCTCTGCTCTTGACTGAGGGTATAAATAGGAGTTCCTATTCCCTGCCTCAGCTTCTCCACAATAGTGGACTATGACCTGACAGGCCGGGGCAGAGCAGCCATGCTGACTTGTATGAATGTGAGTGAGACCCATAGTCTATCCATGAGGTGGTATGTTACTTGATGCCAGCTCCAGGCTCCTCTCTGCTGACAGAACCGTCTTCTCTCAGGAGCTGTTGACCCATCCCCAGCCGCAGACTGACCATCCTCTGCACCCACACAGCACTAGGCTAGTGCTGAGTGTCTCATTCCTGACTCTACCTCCCTCTAACACCCCCCACCCCCGCGTGCATAATGTACAGAGAGAAAGGGCCACAGAGACCCTTAGGCTCAAAGATTAATTTTACAGGGATCTGGTCACCAGCCTAATGTTAGGTAAAGTCGTAAGTGCAGTACCTCAGGGCAAATAAGAAGTCATTTAAGTTTGTCGTCTGTGCCCTCATTAACTCCTGGCCTTATGCATCGTAATTAAATGACTCATTATGGCTTATATATGAGTGTGCGAATAAGTTTAAGATACTGACAGTGCCACGTATGCCCTTGAAGGGTTGGCCTGGGGCACGTGGTATCCTGCCCCATGCAGGAAGCCTTTGAGCTCTGACTTTCCTCTAGGGAAGCACCAGCCCCTGAGAGGCAGGGAGGTTCCAGCCTCTTTCTGTGGACCGCGTGTGTGCTGTGGACTCTGGCCCTGCGGTCCTGTCCCTCAGTTCCCCATCCAGCTTAGGGAGATTAAGCTCCTTTCACGCCGACTGTCAGAAGAGGGCTGATAGAAAGGTCTGCACAGCGCCTTTCATCTCTGATGTGCTGATGGCGGTGGCGGGCGAGTGGCTGGCTGGGAAGATGGCTGGTGCAGACCAGAGCTCTTCACAGTTCAAAGAAATTGCCAACATCAAAGCAGACCTGCTACAGAATGCATCCACCACTTAGGGTAGACATTGCTTGACTTGAGGTAAGCGTACTTTCAATCGAACGTTCTCGAGAGTCCCAAGTTCAGGACCAAACTCCGTCCTTCTCTTCCACTCTCGCTGGAGGTGGCTCCTGCCTGTCAGAGGGCAAGTCAGCCTGGCCGGGTGATTTCCAAGTGAAAAGGCCCCAAGCATGAGGGACCATTACCAGTGCTGTCCTCGGCACACCCAGGTGAGGAGACTACTGGGTACCCTCAGCTGGAGGGTGACCTGAAGCGGGCTGCAGGCCAGCAGCACGTTCCAGAATGTTCCTTTAGCCAGGGCTAATGCCGTCCTTTCAGGGCTCAGCACGCCTGACCTTCCCCACTCGGTGACCACCAGCTAAGTTCTCCCTCCCTCTACAGATGCCATTTCCATACAAGGGGAAATGAGGTCACTTCCCCCAATACAGTCACCTCAGCCCCTCCTGGGCCTCACATCCTTCAGCAACTTCTTGCTGCTCTCAGAGTAAAAGCCAAGATCTTGGTCGTGTCCAACAAGCTCTTAGACATCTGCTTTGGGAAAGTTTATTCAGCTCTCTGCGTAAGTTGCCTCCCTTTCATCTCCATGAAGACCCACTCCGCCCCAGGACTTCTGAACAGGAGGCATCCCACTCCTGGAACGTTCCTTCCCACTCCCTCACCCGGTTTGTTCTTGCTCAGCTGTGTCATTTCCTATAACTACCAAGCCTTCAGGGAAATGTTCCCTGAGCAGTCTGTCACCTCCGTCCGAATGAGGTAGGGGTGTCTACGCTGCACCATGGGATGACACCGTGCCCCTCTGCTTCATGTCACATGCTGTCCCATCTGACGTCTTCTCTTGCTTCCGTGTCACCTGCTGCTTTGTGTCTGGTTTTATTGTTTGTGGTTATCATAACCTGACAGTCGGGCAAAGTGGGTGTGTGAGGGGCCTCCGTCACTCCCCGAGATCGGCAGACACGCCTAGAAATCACCGGCTTCAGGGTGTTCTCACTGTTTTGGGGACCATTCTTTCCTTCACATGATTATCACTCTAAACCAGGTAGTGTTTGCCCAGCAATGAGGCATAAAGCACTAGGGCCAATCGCCAGGCGGTGGTGGCACACACCTTTGATCCCAGCACTCGGGAGGCAGAGGCAGGCAGATCTCTGTTCTCTGCGAGTTCAAGGTCAGCCTGATCTACAGAGTTCTGGTACACCCAGGAAGTGTCACACAGAGACACCCTGTCTTGGAAAACCAAATGAAAACAACAGCAAAAGCACTAGGACCAAAACACTCAGCTGAAGCAATACTAGAGGCAATGTGGATCTTAGCTCAGGGTTTCAGGGTTTCGGAGGGTTTTAGTCTAGCACAGCAGGGAAAGGTGACAGCAGGGTCATGTGACCAATATTCACACCGCAGCAGAGCAGGCCGTAGAAGAGGAGCATCAGAGGAACTGGTGTAATCTTCAAAGACACACCTTCAGTTTCCCATTTCCTCCATCTCCCCCACCTTTTAAAAGCCTCCCCCAAATCATGCCATCCCCTGGGGTGCTAATATTAAACCCATGAGCCCATGGGAGATGTTTCAGATCAAACCATGACACAAGGTCTCCATCTGGGTTTACACCAACACTGGGTGTTGGCATACTGTAGCTTGTGGAGACCTTGGCACACAGTTCCAGCGATAAACTTCAGATAGAAGAGCACTGTACAGACAGTTCAGGCGAACTGAACCAGGTGACAACAGGGTACCAGGTCCTCAGCACCGAACTCTGCAGGGCACTGGGTCATCAGCACCAAACTCTGCAGAGACTGTCAGCCCACCGGAGGTAAACTAAGCAGGTGAGAGTGCCCAAAGAGTAAGACATTACAGAAGCAGCTGCTGCAGGGACAAGGGGACCCAAAGAGCCCTGCACTCTGGGGTCAGACACCAGACAAGCGTTTTCTGAGCAGGACCCAGCAGGAAGCTGGAAGGTGGGTTGAGGTTTGAAAAGGCTGACTCAGGCCCATGAGAAGAGGAAGTGAACATCCTAGAGATCAGAACAAATTAATCCCGTGAGCCTCCTGTTCTACATCTGCAAAACAGGTGACGCTTGCTCTGTCCCATGGGACACCATGAGGTCTTACTGTCCCAGGTTACTAAAACCTGGTGCCCTTGCAGCTGCGACCTACCTCTTGCTGTAGGGAGAGCCTTACCAGGGTTTGACTCAAGGACCCCCCGAGCTTCTGAGCCCCAGACCTGGCCCCTTCCTGCTTGCTCAAGATCAGAGGCACCAGAAGGATTTGTGAAGGACACTCGGTGTCTGGGCCTCAGTGGATGGTTGGAAAAGCCAAAGACATGTCATTACAGTCAGGGTGCAGTGAAACTCCACAAGCAAAACAGCAAGTTGGGGAGGAAAGGGTTTATGTGGCTCACACACTGCTGTCACTGAACGAAGTCAGGACAGGAAGTCAAGCAAGGCAGGAACCTGGAGGGAGGAGCTGATGCAGAGACCATGGAGGGTGCTGCTCACTGACTTGCTTCCCGTGGCTTGCTCAGCCTGCTTTCTGATAGAACCCGGGACCACCAGCCCAGGGATCGCACCGCCTGCGATGGGTTGGGCCCACCCCCATTGATCACTAAATGAGAAAATGGTCACAGCTGGATCTCAAGAAAACATTTCCTCACCTGAGGCTCCTTCCTCGCTGATGACTCGAGCTTGTGTCAAGCTGACACACAAAACCAGCCAGTACAACAATGTGGCGGTTTGAAAGAAACGGCCCCCAATGGGAGTGGCACTGTTAGGATGTGTGGCCTTGTTGGAGTGGGCGTGGTCTTGTTGGAGGACCCATGTCACTGTGGAGGTGAGCTTTGAGGTCTCCTATATATTCAAGCCACGCCCCGTGAGAAAGTGCCTTTCTCATTGCCCGTGCAAGACCGTAGGACTCTCAGCTCCTTCTCCAGAACCGTGTTGGCCAGCACACCTCCGTGTCCCACCGTGATGGTAATGGACTAAACCTCTGAAAATGTAAGTCACCCCACTTAAACGTTTTTCCTTTATAAGAGTTGCTGGGGTCATGGTGTCTCTTCACAGCCATAGAAACCCTAACTAAGACACTTGCCAATCCAATCATCACCAAAGTCGGGTTGCTTTCTTACTTAGGGGGAGGACTGTGTTTCCACTTACAAAACTCGGTCTGAACTCAGCCAGGGTTTAGGCCACAGGAGGCACTGGGTCTGTGTTATCCTCTGCACAGATCGCAGGGTCCCATCTCCCAGCTGTCTTTGATATTTCCTCTGTCGGTAGCTTCCGGGAGCAAACGCATATGAGTGTGGAGCCCCCTCATGCAATGCCCTTTGCTCCCAGCCTTGACGCAAAGGTTTCTGTTTGCAGCTCCCTGTTGTTGAAACATGAGCATTCAAGGTCACCCTTCTCCAGATGTGTCCTTGGTGAACGTATGCGCGTTCAGACACCCGAATGTCTGCCTCCATCTGTGGAGATAAACCTGACTGCTGAGGGCAAAGATACATTTTTGTTTTCTTTCTTTTTCATTTTTTTAACAGTATCTATTAGAAAAAAACAATTACTGCATGTAAATGTGTTTGACATTTGTCAGGGTATCAGCGGCAAAGCACGTGGTAGCGATCAATTAAAACCCACGTCTCTCATTTCAGAGCCCCAAAAGAAAATAAGGTAATTTTGAGAGGAACAAAGGGTATTTATTGATCCTAAGTCCTGCAGTAATGGCTGTAGTCCCTTCTGTTTTCTGGGCACCCACTTTGGGCCAATCATCCTGCCGGCCGCAGCTCAACTCAGCTCCTGCTGCAGGATGGAGACCTGCCTGGTTCCCAGCTCAGCTTCGTGCATGGCTCAGCTCCTGGTGGCCCATGGCTGTTCCCTACTGTGCCTACCACATAACCTGGTGTCTTCAGTGTCAGCGGTGAACAGAGCACCCCAAGTAATTAAATACATGGTCAGACATGGGGCCTTAGGTTAAATTCCCTTTGGTACTCTCTCCCTGCCCTTCATATTCAGCTTTTAGCCTTTAAACAACACTGTATCTCATTGAGAAACAGAATGTGTGGTTCCTTTTGCAGACATCTGGCATGTTGTTTCTAGGGACTGGGGCGAGTGGGCCAGGCTCCCTAACTGTCCCCCACGATTTTCAAAGCCTCATTCAAGAATCTGGTTGGGGGTGAGACCTTGGGGGAATGTTCTTTTGGTAGTCAGAGTACCAGCCCCTCCAACAAGCTGTGGTCCCTGGTCCTTCTGTCTAGGTGGCACAGGAAAGGGCCTGTGTGGTCACAAGTGCATTGCCAACCATTGTCCTCCTTGAGGCTCTGGTGGAACAAACCAACCACAGACTATAAGATCTTTACCAGAAGACCCTGCACAGAGAGAGGGAGGAAACTGTCGTGGTGAGGTATGAACAGAGGGCACATGCCGATGGCCTGTGGTGTGGCCCCTATCCTGCTCCCCAACTGAAGAACAGCCTTTCCTGAGCTAGCAAGAGAGCTCAGCAGCCACGCCTGACAGCCTGAGTTCAGTACCCAGAATCCACATGGAGGAAGGAGAAAACCAACTCCCATCTACAAGTTGTCCTTTGACCTACACACACACACACACACACACACACACACACACACACACACACACACACCTTGGCACATGCCCAGCCCCCACCCCACATAAATCTACAAATGAAAGTTTAAAAAAAATACGCATTAAAAAAAAAAAAAACTACCCCCGAGCCTCCTCTGAGCTGCATTTATTTTAGCCACTCCACAGCCAAAGAGGAAGGCATCCTGGAAGGAGTGTGGCTGCCCGCACCAAGCCCAGGGTCCAGTTCTTAAGGGGCAAAGGCATCCACACCCAGACCCTATGCACGCAGGAGCTCATAGGAGGGACAGCGTATAATCCAGACACGAAACCGGATGTGGTGTGAGCCAGTCACAGTACGGAGAGACACAAAGCGGCCAGCTCAAACAGGATCACAGCGACAGCTGCAGATGGAAACTGCATGGCTTACTTCCTCACTGCTGTGACAAAACCCTACAGAACAACGTAAAGAGAAAGGGATTAAGGAGTTACTCTCAGTTCCTGAAGGGGGAGCACAGTCTACAGAGGTAGGAAGATAAGGTCAGTCCCTAAATGTCAGACTCTTGTGACCTGAGCCTTGCTTCTCTTTCAGAAACACAGGCATCCCTGGCCCCGAATGTCTTGGGCTGGACTCTGTCTCGCCATCAAATATTTCAGAAGGGCAAAGAGGGCACAACAGGGACATTCCGTGGTCAGGGAAGTCTGACGTCGCCCGTTAATGTTGGGGTGCAGGAGAGCAGACCCATGACTGCAGCAATGACTCCTGGGAAATCCACTGTGAACGGAGAGCGAGGTCTCTCCCTCACACGGTCCCTCAGCGCATGCCATGCCATGCCACGAGAGGGGCTACGTGTAGGTTTTCAAAGACCCCTGATCACCAGAGCAAACCAGAAAGCAAGCTCTCACTGCAAACTGGGTCTCAGTGGCTCCCAGATCTGGTGTCTGCTGTGTCCCCGCCCTGTCATGGTTGACTCTCCTGGCCTGTGATTTAGGAGTTCAGCCCTATGAATTTCCAAGACAGATGCAGCCTTCTGCTCGCCAAGAGCCAGATGGGTTTTTTTTTTAATCGACTCATCCTGCACAGAGCATAATTAGAGGCAGAAACAGCAGTCGCCAGGGGCGTTTAGCTAGGCTTGGAGGAGAAAAGAACCTCGGACCCCCCCAACCCCACCCCCACCCCGAAAGTGGGGCGCCATGGAGGTGGCTGTCTCCTCCTCAACATCAGCAGTGCCTGCTCTGGGTCATGGACAGTGGGCAGGGAGGTAAGGCTGAAGTCCAGTGAGGGACTCTGGGTGGGCTGTGCCCTGAGTCAAAGGCCAAGCTCAGCCACCCGCTTTGCCAACCATGCCCGAAACTTCCCAATCCCTGCCCACGAGGAACGAGTGAAGACCACTCTGACCCTTCCTCTACAGGGAACCTTTTGTCACTGTTAGTATTCAGGCATCTGTGCTGGCCTGCCCTTGGGGTTCTGACAGGATACGCCCTCAGCTGCAGCCACTAAGAGAGCATCACCTCTGCTTCAACCCTGTCACATGGGGTCTTTCTCTCCTGTGCCACTTTTCTTAAATTACATCAGACACCACCTTGGATGATGGTTCTTTTTTGTTGTTGTTTTTTGGGGTTTTTTTGTTTTTTGTTTTCAAGGCAGGATTTCTCTGTATTGTTTTGCAGGCTGTCTTGGAACTCGCTCTGTAGATCAGAATGGTCTTGAACTCACAGAGATCCGCCTGCCTCTGCCTCCCGAGTGCTAGGATTAAAGGCATGTGCCACCAGTGCCCATCTTGGATGATGGTTCTAAGACGCTCTCCACAGAACCACTCTGCCTAGGCAGTGGAGGGTCACCATGAAAGGCTCCCCAGTCTCCCTGCTTTTTAAAAGGAAAAAAATCTGATCTTTTTCCCTCCCTTTACACTCTGAACTGCAATGAGGTAGTTTAGGGCTGATCGGGAGCTTCATTAGCAATCAGGTGACACAGGCCCATAATCCCACTGTTCAGAAGGTTGGGGCAGGAGGAGCTCAAGTTCCAGGCCATCCCCGGGCTACAGAGTGAGCTCAAGGCCAGCCGCCCTAGCTCCTAAGTAAGCCCAGCCTGGGCAACTTAGCAAGACCACGACTCAACATTGGAAAGTAAAATAGAGGATAAGGGTACTGTCCTGGTTTGCTCTCTGCTGCTGTGATATAACTCTGAACAAAAATCAAGATGAGAGGAAAGGGTTTGTTTCGCTCCACACTGCCAGGTAACCGTCTGTCCACAGCTTTCTCCGTGGGGAAACTGTGACAGAGTGAAAACCAAGGGAATAGACCCTGGAGTGACAGGTGTGTCTGACGGAAACTGTGTGACAAGGTTGCCCCCCACCCCTGATCCACCAGCTACAGTGACTTTCATCATCTGCCTCTCCACAGTCACCTTAACTCCAGGCTGGAAGGCTGTGTAGACGTCTCCCAGCTGCTTTTAAAGCTGCCTTATCGTTCTAAGAAGGCATCATACGTAATTACATTTAATAGACACAGAATTGATTGAAACACTTAGCTGGAACAAAAAAGCCCAGACCTAATTTTGTAAACATGTTATTGTACAGTAACCCCCAATGAGTTTGTGCTTAAATCTCCTAATTAATTTTTAATTAAAAAGCTCAAGGATGCTATTACACTTGTTGTAAATGGCAGCCCCATGCAAGCAGAAACCACGGAGCAATGCAGACGAATATCTCCCATTAAAATCTGCGGTAATGAGAACGGCTGTGCTCTGTATTTCGGAGACAGAAATGGAGGAGAAAACGCCATTTAAGAGAAGGTTGGAGAAGCTTCCTCAGCTTTTCTCCCTCTTTCCTAACTTGCAGAGGTATGTGTACATCGGGCGGCTCGTGATGGGCTCATATGCGACAAGCTGTCCAAACCTTTATTCCAACAGATCTCTCTTCAACCCTTTCCAATATCCAGCTAAATGTATCTGGTGCCTTTAGTAGAAAATTATATTTAATACGGTCACAAGCCAAAGAAGGCATCCACTTCGTCCAGTGATAAATTCCATTGTCATACTCAAACACTACCCAGTGTTGAATTAAATAAAGTTCCCCCCTTACACACACACACACACACACACACACACACACACACACACACCTGCCTAGCGCCTTATTCTGTCCTCGCTGATCTATTATCTCTGTCTATCTGTCCAGGCTTGCAAGAATTCTTTTGAATTGCAGTAATTGAAACTTTGTGTGTCTCTGGGGATGTGGGTGATGTCACCAGTGGAGAACTATTAATAGCACCAGACACAGCAAGAGTCTCTGTCTCGATGAAATATCTCAATAATAGGAGGGAGAGCATCGTGGAGAAGGACCATATCACTCTCTTCAACCATAACTCAGCCAGGGTGAGAACATGGATAGACGAGGTGTCCTTGGCCTGCATGGCTGCTGGGTAGATAAGCCCTTCCAAGGACTGTGATTCAGAGGTCACTGGCTGTTTACCGCTGTGCTTTCTAATTAAAAGGGGGTGCCCACTGCCTCTGACAGTAGGAGGGGTGTGGTCTGTGATTAGGTACCTGCTTCTCCTTCTCCAGTGTTCTGAAGTAAGGCTCTGACTCTGTCCACACATCCTGCACTGAGGTTTTCCCTGAAAACTCATCTCTGTTCATTCAGCCTTCATGGCCTTCCCCTCTGTGGCAGAGTCTCAGCCTTGACCTTGAATCACTGCCCATCCTATGGCCTCCTAAGATCCATGGAAAATGGAGAAGTGTGCTTGGCTGCTCCTCCCTCAGCGCCAGCAGCGGCCCCTTCCCAGCTGTGATAGCCAAAAATGTCTCCTAACACTGCCATATCCTCCCCTGGGAAGAGAGAGAGAGAAAAAAAACTGCAGTTTCAAACCGTGGCTGCAGGTTAAACAAAGATGGATGCTCAAGGAGAAACACCCAGAGAGCCAGGATGTGGCAACAAATCTGTTGCCCCTCCACGCCACGTCCTTCATGAAGGTTTCAGGTTTACTCGGGCAGTCAGGGAGACAGTGTGGTGAGTGTGTGTGCACATGCGTGTGCACTAGGACACCAGGACACCAGGATACCAGCGGGTGTTTGTGTAAGGGGCAGGAAGGGAATGCACGACTGTGAGATAGTCAGACACACTCAAGGTTCATCCAGGGCCCTAGCTTATGCCCAGACTCTCAGGAAGACCTTCATCTGACTGCTCTTCAGAGATGACGTGTTTGGGGTTGCTAGCACTGCTTTTGCGACAGGCAGGGTAGGTTACACATGTGCCTGGAATGGGGGCACCGGAAGGAAGAAGCCTGGTCCTGAGCACCCCTGGTCCATGCAGACTGAGGTATAGAGAGACAGTCACTGAGGGGTGGAACCCACGTCCTCAGACCCCTTTTGTACTAGCGGGATATAGGACACAGCCAGCACACGCTTGTTTTATAGAAACACAGGGCAAATTCATTTGAGGAGGGAGAAGATTTTTTTTTCCTTCTGATAAATGGAGCATTTATTTTCATTTCTGCTTTTCCTGATATTGGACGCTTGGAGTTTCCCTAGCAAGAACAGAGTGGAACCAGGCACGGGCGTATCTGGGCAAAGGATTGCCTGGCCAGAGATAAGCTGGGGAACTGAACTATGCGCAGGCTGGACCACACCAGGTCTGGCTATCACCTGAGCCTCAGCTTTCCCAGGGAAGTAGATAACCTCCAGGGCAAGCCAGGTCCACACTTCAGGTCAACTGTGTTTTAGTAAGAGAACCAACAGCAGTTTAATGGGGCTACGGTAGGATCCCCGGCTGCCTCACTCTGCTGCTGGAAAAGCAAGCCTGCTCTCCCAGCTCCACGGCTCCCCACAGCTCTCATCCTTCCCCATACAGTTCTCGCCAAAGAGTCCCTATTTTTAGCAACTTCTACAGGGCCACCCAGAGGCAAATATTGCATGGGACCCACAGCATTCCTGCTGTGATAATCCACACCTGAGCCGCCGAGGAAAGCTAACCTTTGTGTGAAGGAGCTGGTAAGTAGACTGCTGTGGGTGCAATTTGGAAGAGGCAGCATCAGCCCCACTTGGCTGCTTTTCAAGCATCTTGAAGCCTTTTAGAAGCATCCGACAATTGCCATGGTAATTGCAACTCACCTCCTCCACTCTGGAAAGGGCCCTAAGGTCTTCCTCCAGGGGAGACAGCAGCTTGATGAAGGCCCTTGTGTACCAGCTCTCCTGTAAAGTCCTTCAATCTGGTTCCTGTTTCCAAACAGACAAACCCAACCTTGGTCAGTCACGATCACTGCCAAATTTCATCTCTTCTGAAAAGAAAATGAAAATCAACAGGAAATAAGGAGACCACTGTCCTGAATTCCTACCTCCTTCTCAAACGTGCCTCTCATTGTCTGGGGTTAACTTCCTCCTCCGGCCAGGGCAGGTGTTCGCTGTGTGTCCTGGTACCCAGTTCCCCTGGCTCCCTTGCTCTCTGTCTCTTGGGACTGCCTTGAAGTCACCAGGGCCTGAGTTATCTAGGTCACTGCAAAGCTGCTTTCCTGGGATTCGAGCCTTAGCTCTGAGCGTGCATCGAGCACAGCAGCAACTCCGAAGGGGCTGAGTTTCTCCAGACCATGTGTAGCCGCCCCGTCTGCTTAAACGCTCACTATTTTGCTCTCCGGTACCCTTGATGCTGTGACTGTTTGCCTGTGGTTGTCTGTCTGGATTTTGTTTTTTGAAACGGGGTCTTGAATCGAAGATTCCCCCGCCTTCTGTCTCCCCGTGTGCTGGTTTTAAGGACATGGGCCACACTGTGCTGGGGTTCTCGAGAGTAAAATTCACTGTTGTTACCCTCTCCCTTCTGACTGCATGTCGTTACCTGTCAGTGCTCTGGGGGCATCTCATCCTTGTCTCCAAGGAATCTCTTTTCCCTGGGGAGGTTGTCATCAAACCCAGTGTCCTGGTTTCTGGTACCACAGCAATTCTAATAAACCTCTAACTTTCTCCATTAGATTCAAATCTCAATACCACGTGGCTATAAAATGACATCGAGATTCTTAACTCTTTGCTCTCCAGGCCTTCTGTGAGAAATGGTGGGCCAAGTTTCTAATGAATTCCAATGAATCTCTCTCTCTCTCTCTCTCTCTCTCTCTCTCTCTCTCTCTCTCTCTCTCTCTCTCTCTCTGTGTGTGTGTGTCTATGTGTGTGTCTGTCTCTCTGTGTCTCTGTCTCTGTCTCTCAGGTCACTTACAGAGATCTTGTTTGAACGGTCACTGATGACACAATCAGATTGTGCTAAATTCAGACTCATCAAGTGCTCCTTGTCACTCGTGTGCCACACGGCTGGGGTATCCGGGTGACGACAGGGCCCAGCTACTAACGCTCTTGCTCTCCGCCCAGATCTCAGTCTGACTCATCAGCCCAGTGACCTGGGAAAGGAAGGCCCACACACGTGTCAGGTGCCTGCTGCACCCTGTGCTGAGCCTCCGACATGGGATGTCCATGATCCTCCCTGCAGCCCAGCCACAGATGAAGGACTGGGACCCAGAGGCTCTCGGGACCTGACCCAGGAGACCAGAGCTGGGAACCTGACCAGCCTTGGGTGCTCCTGTCCCCCTCCCAGCTCCCCCTGAGGCTCGTTTTGCACATCTTGAAGAAGCATAGACAATCTTCACCACTCTTCCTAAAAACACACACACGGGTAGGTACTGAATTCACCTTTCTGGCAAACCCATGGAAGGTGTGTCTGTCCGCAACTCCCCTTCATACACAAGCCCCTGGAACTAAGGAGGGGATGCCGTGGCACAGCCCACACCCCAGAGGTATGGGGCTGGAACCCTTCCTGCAGTGAAGCTCCACAGGGTCCCACCTCCACAGTGTCCTCTCTAAATGACTCCATAATGACCTAGAGGATGTGTCCTTAGCCAGCTGGCTCCTGCCTCTTTTCAACTGTCCTTGGACCTCAGGGAAATCAGAAATAGCCGTTCCTCGGAAAAGGCTGCAGCCCCTGCAGCAAGGGTGCGGTGAAGGGTGCGGACACTCAGAGCTAATGAACCGGAGGCAGACAAATCGGGTCTCCTTTTCTGTCTGTCCATGGTGACCTCCAGGAGTTTTCATGGCTGGGGATAATTGATTTGTGAGCCCTGGGATTAGATGCGGGCTATTCTGTACAGTGAGGGCGAGCCTGCAGAGGGGGGGAAAGGAGGAGTTTTCTGTGTTTTCTGCTGAGCGGCCTTAGAATAAATAAGATGCAGCAGAGTAATGAAGTCCGGACAGCTTTCGTCTTGGACGGCCAGAGTCATTACGCAGGAATAATTCATGGCCTGGTGCTGTCGGCCCTGCCTATGTTCTGCTTGGCTGTCAGATGCTATGAAACCAGGCTCCTTGTGAGCCCTCATGCGTGCCCAGGCACTGGGTTTGCTTAGACCCTTGGAATTCTAAGACTTTACCAATCGTCACTATCCACCTTAACCGGCTTATGGTCTGTAGGTACCACCAGAAAGGCAGCTACCGGGACTCAGCCCCTCCAACCCTAAGACATGTCAACTAAGCTTATGTCAACAGAACCTCCCCTCAACTCCACACCCTGCACACTCTTCCCAGGAAGCTTGCCCTCTCTGTGATTCGTGGGTGCAGGAAGGAGCTCTCAGCTCCAGGAAGCTTGCCCTCTCTGTGATTCGTGGGTGCAGGAAGGAGCTCTCAGCTCGTGTTGAGCAGGAATGGTCTGCAGGCTGGGTTAACTAAGGTCGCCTCATCAGCCTCTAGCAGCTGCTGGCAAGCCTCAGAGTGGGAAGACATCTCCAGGAGACATCTACCCTGTTCCTGGTTAGAGGGTCAGCACTCTGTGTCCCCCGAAAGTAGGAGCAGAGGTGCAGCGAGTCCAGAGGCACCTTCCCTGTCCCCTATGCACTCTGGGAGGCGGCGGCCTTTAAGAATGACTGTGAGAGCCAGGCGTTGGTGGCGCACGCCTTTAATCCCAGCACTCGGGAGGCAGAGGCAGGCAGATCTCTGTGAGTTCGAGGCTGGCCTGGTCTACAAGAGCTAGTTCCAGGACAGCCTCCAAAGCCACAGAGAAACCCTGTCTCGAAAAAACAAAACAAAACAAAAAGTTAAATAAAGAATGACTGTGAATGGTCGTCCAGCCAACTGCCACCTGTGCCTGGGTCGTGAATCTGTGAAAGGGCTTTTCTCTTCCCAGGGATCAGGTTCCAAGTGCGGTCCTCACGGAAGCCCTTTGATGTCCTGGTGCCTGGAACCCTCCATAGGGAGCGACCTCAGAGACTCTGGACCAAACGCCACAGGGAGTGAGGAGCCCTGTTCTGCATGTGCAGCTTCCGTGCATGTGGGCAGGTGCTGGTTTGTATATGCTTTTTGTGGTGCTTTTGTTTTATTTCCATTTGGGAGTGTGTGTGTAAGCGTGTAGGTATACATGTGCCAAGGCACACATAGAGGTCAGAGGACAGCTTAAGAGAATTGGTTCTCTCCTTCTATCCATGCTGGTTCAGGGATCAAACTCACACTGTGTGGGGCTTGGTGGCAAACATCTTTACCCTCTCAGGTACCTCTCCAACTCTGGCCACGGCCAGGTCTGATGTGATCAGATTTGATGGCCACTCAGACAGAATTCCAGGGATCCATGATAACCTGCCCATGAGGGCCTCCCAGAGCTGATTGACCCAACCTAGTCATTGGTGTCACTCTGGGTTCACAGGACCACCTAGCCATTTGCTGGCCAAGCTAAAAACGCCCGTGCCTCGACAAACTCACTCAGTCCTCAGAGAAAACAGAAGCCCTGCTCCCCTGAGTGGAGAAGAAAGGAAGGATTTCTGAACAGCCAAAAAAACATCCTCCCGGTAAGCACCCAGCAGCTACTTGCCTTCTTTGTATTTGTAGGTGGGAACTGTAGGCGCAGAGAGACAGATGATGTTGCCTAAGGCCACAGAGGTGGCAAACGGGAGGTCTGTGTGATCATTAGTCTGGAACTTCTTGTAGTTTATCACACCAGTGACCTTTCTCTGCACGATTTTAAATCCTACTAATGCAGCCGACAAAGACTGGCATGGAGATGCTAGACCCTTTCAGAGTCTCCCATGGATAAGTGGCCTTCTGAAATTACCCTGTCCCGCAGAGGGATGCGGTCTTTGGAAAGTGTGGGAGCTCCAGGGCGGGAGCCCCTAAGAGGTGCCTGCTCTTTGGGAGACAATGGCTTGTACCAAGGTTGGTCAAAGAGCGAAGGGTACAGAGGTCCTGGGACAGGTACTCAGGACATGCTTGATGTCCCGGGGCAGCTTGCTGGGACATGGCTGGCCACAGAAACGGCAAGTGTCCTTTGTCACAAAGCACGGGGAAACCAGGGCCTATGCAGCCTTTGTGCCCACAGCCTGTGTCTCTTGCCAGTTTCCAGACTATGACATGAGGCTCCCATACATTTCTTTGTCATCCTGAGAGTGGGACAGTGGGACACTGCTTCTTGGGAGTCCCCCCCAAGGCCCTTTGCACACACCCAAAACCCAGATTGATAGCCACACTGCTGAGTTAAGAATGTCCCCCAAAGCTGACTCATTTGTCATTCACAGTCTCTCAGAGATGTCTTGGTGTGACTTCAAAAATAAATGACACCTGTGCCGTGCCAGAATTCTAAAGGGAACCCCTGATGTTGTGGCTGTCACAATGTCACACCGTGAGAGCCTATGCCAGGACCAAGACAGCCTTCTAAAGAGACTGTGGTGCTCACAGCCTACTCTTCCCTTACTGGACCTCACCACCCACCACGCTCCCCTCTCCACGGGGCCAGATAAGAGCCTCTGCTCCACTCCATCTCCCCTGAAGGCAGAGTGGGTGTCTATTGAGCACCTACTGCATGCCAGGCCACTGGCTATGCCCTGAGATGCATAGATGAACAAATAGGAGGGGACATGTCCGCCCATGCCAGAGCCCTCAGAAGACAGAATGCGGGTCACACCGGACCAGGGACAGTCTCGCAGAGGAGCCTGGCCAGGTGAAATACCAAAGTGACAGGGAAAGGCACCCTCCTGCTTAGGCAAGGCCAGTAGATGTGGGAGACCTGGTAGAATTAACAGTGGGGGGGGAGTAAAGGGATGCAGCCGCCCCCGCAGGAGCTGGAGCCCACCCCAGTGAACTCAGATCCACCATTCATACTCAGCGGGAGGATGCAGGGAACCCAGACTGCGCACGGGTCAAGGCCTCTGGGGGTGCACAGCCCTCTCCGTCCTGGGGTGTGTGCACACGTGTGAGCACCGGAGGCCAGAGGATGACATAGTAGGTCTAGGTCACCTTGTTTGAAACATGATTTCCTTGTTGTCTTTCTGCTGTGGACGCCAGGCTAGCTCGGCTGGCCTGTGAGCTGCAGAGCCCCTCTGGTCCCCACCATTGGCGTGCTGGGGTCACAGAAGCGTGTGCCATGGGTGGGTTCAGGGCGTGGTGGGCTCTGAGGGTCTGAACTCGGGTCCCCACTCTTGCGCAGCAAGGGCCCGTACCATGCCCCCCCCCCCACATCCTGGAGTCCTTACTTAAATTCTGAGTGTCAGTTTACAGCAGCCATTTCCTGGACTCCCCAACTTCATTCCGAATGTGCCACTGTATCAATCTCCCAGGGATCCCGATAAACAGGGACTCGTAATAAGTTGGAACCTATCAGTCAGAGCCAGGTGGAGGCAGAGCCAGGCAGGTCTCTGTGAGTTCAAGGCCAGTGTAGTTTACTGAGCATGCTCCTGGACAAGCTTCAAAGCTACACAGAGAAACCCTGCCTCAAAAAACAAAACAAGCAAGCAAACAACAACAACAATAAAACCCTGTCAGTCAGTGTCAGTCAGAGGACTTGGGAGAAACTGGGGGTGGGGTCCTTGGGGTCCCTTACTCTATCTTATCCTTTTCCCAGGACACAGATTCAAGGAAAGATGAGCCCTTCCTACATGCAAGAGTCAGATCTCTCAGAGATTGGAAAGATAAGCAGGCAGCTATCTAGAGTCTCCGTCTACCTATGCCAGACAGCCCTGCACCAGCCTGGGATGAGGGAGGTCAGACAGCCCTGCACCAGCCTGGGATGAGGGAGGTCAGACAGCCCTGCACCAGCCTGGGATGAGGGAGGTCAGACAGCCCTGCACCAGCCTGGGATGAGGGAGGTCAGACAGCCCTGCACCAGCCTGGGATGAGGGAGGCCAGACAGCCCTGCACCAGCCTGGGATGAGGGAGGTCAGACAGCCCTGCACCAGCCTGGGATGAGGGAGGTCAGAGAGACCTGCACCAGCCTGGGATGAGGGAGGTCAGACAGCCCTGCACCAGCCTGGGAAGATGGACGCTCACAGGTAAAAGAAGCTGGCCACTTTCTTGGCTTAGAGGGCAGCTAAGAGCTAAGAAGAGAAGACGACAGACTCAGTCACTTCAGACACTGGCAGCCAGAACCAGGTCAGCCGCCTGCTGCTGGATGGGCACCTTCCAAGACAGACAGAGAGAAGCAAGATGGAGTCAGCAGGAAGGCCTGTGAGCAGACGAGGACATGAAACCCTGGAGGAGGGTGAGACTGTAGCACGCTCAGCCACACACAGCAGTGACAGCAGCCAGGAGTGGCCACCTGCTCCAAGACCACCAGTGGGCCAGGAAGCACGGGGCAGGCTTCAAATCCTCGATCCTCACCAAGACACAGGAAAGATCAGCAGACATCTGCAGTCGGATGAGCTAAGGGGCCCCTTAGCTCCCAGACATCGCGTCTCTCATAGAAGGCGGGCAGCTCTCAATCCTGCCACAGCCTGTGCCCATGGCTCTGCTCTCAGCGGGGAGCTTCTCTACCTCGGAGTGAGTGGCATGGGGCTGGAGGGTCCTAGATAGGGACACTTTGCTGTTGGTGTAGAATAATCAATAGCACTCCCAGCCTCCCCATGGATGCCAGTAGCTCCCACCGGGTGTCACAACCCAAAAGTGTCCCCATGTTTGCTGGGATCCTGTCAGAAGCGGGGCAAGGGGGCAGCTGAGAGCCCCAGGGAGTGCTAGAGGCCAGGAAGGCACAGCAGTGTGGAGCAGTGTCACGCCGTGGGACAGAAAAGAGTGTGCGTAAATGGCAGGCAGAACATGGCCAAAGCCGGAGAATAAACACAGAGAACAGAGAGAGACAGACCGGCTACCACAGCAGCTTAGCCACGGCGGGTGCTTACTTAATAGGCACACGTGCTTATAAATATCTGTGGCCCTGTTGTCTTGGGCTATGCTCTCTGGAGGAGAGGTGGTAAGTAGTGTCTACGTGGATTTGTTACAGCCGAGGCTAAGAGCAAGCAGCAGCTCAATAAATAACCCTGGTAGCAGTAGAGACCGACACAGTTGGAACAGACTGTGGGACACGGTGCTCCAAGGCCATCTTCCGCAATCCCACCGCGGGCTCTCCCTCTCACTCCTCACAGGCAGGCCCTGGCACACCCTCAGGTAGAGAACCCATCTCCAGAGTCCCTGGCTTCCTTACCAGATGGAGCCTGGGTATGTGAACACGAAAAAGGTCCCTAACAAGCTCACAGCCTGAGCCGTCGATGAAGCTTGGCCAGTATGCAGTTCCTTGGCCAGTATGCAGTTCCTTTAGGGCAGAGGTCCATACCCACCTTCCCGAAGCCCAAAGCACAGGAACCACAGAACCAATGCTTTCAGGGAGATTCCCGATGCTTGGCAAACCACCCAAGGAAATGAACTTGTAAGGAGGAACGGTTTGCTCTGGCTTCTAGTCTCAGGGCTTCTGATCTGCAGGTACCTTGCTGTGTTGGCTTTGAGCTGGTGGCGAGGCAGCTTGTTTTTTGTTTTTGTTTTGTTTTTTTGTTTTGTTTTGTTTTACGAGACAAGGTTTCTCTGTATTGTTTTCAAGGCTGTCGGTCCGGCCTGGCCTCGAACTCACAGAGATCCGCCTGCCACTGCCTCCCGAGTGTTGGGATTAAAGGCGTGCGCCACCACCGCCCGGCCGGCAGCTTGTCATAGTACACAGGGGAAACCCCTTCTCCAGGTAGACAAGAAGCTGAGAGAGGGAAGCAGTTGAGGGGTTGAGCGCCCCTCAAGGGCAGGTTCCCAAGGACCCGGTGTTCTCTGCAGACTCCTGGGCCCAAAACTCATTCCCCTCCAGGCAATGCTATTTGTGCAGGACTGGAGACTTAAGGGATGATCTAACCAGTTTGCGCTGTATTTCTTCAACAATGGTGCAGCTTTTGTTTCTGGGAACACCCACTGGGACTCAGAGCTCTTTATTCCTGCCACTGAGTCTGGTGACCAGAATTTCCTCCTGGTGCTGAGACCACACATGCACAAGCTGCTGCTTAAACTAGAGAATTCTGAGTCGGTGGAGTCACTGCGAGAAGTGTTTAGAACCTTCTCCTACCGCATGAAAGACAACGAAGCCGGCAGAGTTTCCATGTGTGTACATCAACCGGTTCTCCAGTGAAGAAGACATAACCAATAACATCGAGAGTCAGTGTCTCAAGCAGGATGACGGATTGTCGGGGGCTGTTAGGAAATATGCATGGGGAGGAGGTCTGCTGGGGGGAGGGGTATGAACTGGGCATCTCTGGGTGGACTACCGTGGTGCAGAGATCGGGGGATGCTTGCACTGCTACTGCTGTTAAGTCAGGGCAAGTGAGCCCAGATGACTACTCTGCCGTCCTACCCCTATTATTTTTCTGTGTTACCAGTTTAGTTGGGGAGCAGGAGTGTGAGTTAATAACTGCCTCTTCACAGGGCGGGAGGGTGAGCACCAGGACGGATTACTAAGAACGTATTGAATTACCTGTGGGTGGGAGCTAAGCCCGTGAATAATGATTCAGGCTCCCACCCCAGGTCCAGGCCCCTTCCAGGCCTGCATGCTGTGTCAGCTATGGGTGAGGAGGGTCCGTGGGAGGCAGCGTACACCCTAAGTCTCCCCATTTTCCAGGAGGTGAGTGCTTCCTGGAACTCTCCCCGTCCTGAATCGGCCTTGCCGTCTTTCTGCTTCCCGGTGGAACACAGTGAATTGCCCTGGACAGTAATCAGTAATGAAGCCGTTAAATGCAAGAGGGGTGGAGAGAGCTGTCTGCCAGCCTCCTCCATTACATTCAGGGACATTGGCACATTCTCTAATTAAGATCCGGAGGCTTGGGTTCCAACTGCCGAAGCCTTCCATTCCCACGACTCAGTCGAGAGTGCTCGAGGGCAGCGTTAACGCAGCGAGCAGGGTAATGGCTTGTGTAATTCCAATAAGGATTTCTGGTCACACTCAGTGCTGGAGGTTAACCAGTGCCACCCAGAGAAGGAGCCAGGGTCTGGATGTGCTGCTGAGCTGTCATTGCTCCGCCAATGAAAAGACAGTTCTGGAAGCTAAGGAACCTGCCTGCAGTCTTCCGGGCCACCCTAGGAAGCCAGGACTTGGACCTCCTCTTGTTAAACTAATGTAACAACATTTCCCTCTAAGCTCCGGGACCTGAAACAACACACGGTCCCGAATGGATTCACTCTGGGGAAAAACAAATAGGCTGATCATGTTTAGGGAAAAAAAAATGGACGGCCAAGTAATTCCCCGGGGAAATCACATTGTTTTATTTTTCATTCATTTAGAACTTTGGAGAAAACATTTTGACATTGGCTGATTGTTGCAGTGTTCCCTGAGGGCCGAAGCCTGCGTGCATTAATTTTATATCCTTATCTGAGAAAACCACATCTGATATGATTTGGGGGGTGGGTGAGGAGGGCGGCCTGTGTTGCTTGGGTTCCTGCATCTTCAAGGATCTCTTTGATTTAGAAGACAAGGAATCCAGAATTTCATAGAGCAGAAAGTGGGAAGGCGGGAGAGGGGCTGGGCTGGGAGCCCTCCGTGAGGTCCAAGATTGCACGGAGCCCACAGGCACCCACTAATCAGCTCACAGACTTACCTGCCCATCTGTAACTTTAGGCCCCTGACCACTGGACATCCAGGTTTTCTGTGAACCCTCCTCTGTCCGCTCTGTTCCAGAAGGGCACTTGCCGTCTATGGAACCAAAAAGCCTCATGGTGTTCATAAATTGTCCTTCCGTGTGGCTTCTGGTGATGGCTAAGTGGGAAGTCATTTGCTGGCATTAAGTGACAGTCTACAGTGTTGATACCGGAGCTGGCAGCTTGACCTGGGCATCAGTGGATAATCTAGTAAAACTCTCACCTGACCTGGAGACACAGTTAGGCCAGGCAGCCTTGAAAATCTCTGCTACACCGTATTCTAGACTTCCGGGTTTAATACTCGTTGGCTGAGTTGGAGGGCATTGCTGTGAGCCATTGTACCTTAACACATATCTCTTAAAGTTTAGCTGGTAAAAACTAAATTTTACTATATCCCTGTGCCCTGAAAAGCATTGCTTGTTTGGAAATAAACACCACACACACACACACACACACACACACACACACACACACACACGTATTTTAAGTTATATATAGTCATATATTTTAAACTATATAATTATGCATATTTGGAATTAAATATAAATTTTGAATTGCATATTTATGTACATTTGGAATTATTATATATTAGTTCTAAATTATATATTTATATATAATTCTGAATATATACATATATATATATAAAGATTATGAGAAAAGATAGCATTGAGAACTGGAAATCTCCTCCTACGGGCTAAAGGGACTGACTCTGGTAGCTTACAGTGGCTGTAAATAATTGAAGCTATAAAAAAGCATTCGAGGGCCACAGCCACTGCCACTCCGCCTTCGCGCCCCTGGAGTCCCCTAGGAAGACTCTCCAAGGCTTTGTGGTTGAAGTTATAAAAGCCATACTTTTGTCACACGGAAAAAAAAAAGAAGTGACTTTAATAAGTAATTTTAAATTTTAATAAAGTAACCGAGGAAGCAAGCCATAAGCACCGGGGAGAGAAATCTTTATAAAATTATCCCAGTGAACATGGCCGCCGCAAAGCTGGCTCTGAAACCCTTCAATCTCTGTCAGCAAGAGCTCGTGCCAGCTCCATAGTGACCGACCATGGGCCCGGCTCCCACGTGGAGCATGGCTGTGGATGCAGGAAGTGAGAGGGGACTCTGGCCTCGTGAGTGTATAAAAAAAAATAGATACTGGAGAAATGCATGGAGAAAGGGAGTCAAACTGAATGGGTGAGGTGGGCGTGTCTGAAGAGGACGGGTCTAAGGGTGGGGCCGCCGTTAGAGTCACTTCCTACAGCATGGCTGTCTGGGGATTGGATTGGGGTGGGGCACATGCCGGGCACATCCCTCCCCAAGAGGGCAAGTGGGCGAGTCTCTCTTAGGAAGCAGATGATGCCCTGGGACCCTTCCTGCCTGGGGTTGGTGTGGCCTGAGAAGATCGAGGGAGGAGCTCAGAGCTACAGTCTAGGGAGCCTGTCCCAGCTTTGCAACCCAGCGGGCAGGCACCCATGAATAATTCTGCCTGCCCTCTGCCAGGGTGGCCCAGGTCCCATTCCCACATCATGCACAGCGTCCCGCTGGCGGCTGTCGCTAGGGGGCAGCAGAGCAGAGGTCCCGTCCGGAACCTACAGACTCCCACCCCAGGTGCCAGCTCTCCAGGCAGTTACTAGGAAGCCTTTCAGGGCTTCACCGTCTCTCTTCGGGGAAATAGCTCTGGGCTGAAGTGGTTGATGCTGTGAACCAAGGGTCTGAAGACAGGAGAGGGAAAGAGGGTGTTCAGAGAGTCGCCGGGAGGCTGAAGAAACAGAGAGGCTGAGACCCAGAGAGGACAGATTGAAGGGCAGAGGGAGGCCAGGCTCCACAGATGACAGGGGAGAGGTATTTAGGGAGACACTGAAGATGAGGAAAGAGACTGAGAGAGAGGGAGGAGAGAGGGAGAGAGAGAGAGAGACAGAGAGACAGAGAGACAGAGACAGACACAGAGAGACACAGAGAGACACAGAGAGAGAGAGACAGACAGAGAGGGAGAGAGAGGGAGAGAGACAGACAGAGAGACAGAGAGGGAGAGAGAGAGGAGTGGGTGTTATGGGACAGATCTCTGAGGGATCTAATGATCTGATTTTCTGCCAGGAGACTTTGACCAGCTGCCCCAGGTAACCACCGCTAGTCACTCACTTGGGCTCTGCACCATCCCCCTCCCCTCCCAGCCCACAAGCTCCACACCCCACTCAGGGGCAGGACAGGAACAAATGACGCCCACAGAGCCACGAGGAGGCAGGATCTGCGTGGACGCCACACGGAAGGGTCGTGGGGATTCACACTGTAGGGGCGGGAAAGCACACACACGCTGGGCTCCCCTGGCAGCCGCAGGAAGTCCTCACACGCTTTCGTCCAGAATCCCCGTGGCTTTCGGGAGGATACTGAGGGTGAGGTATGTTCCTGGATGCCTCACCTATAACCGGAAGAATGACAATATCTCTAAGGGTTAGAGCACACAGTGTGGCCTTGATTTCCACGGTGTGACTTTTGGGCAGGACTCTCCTGGTCGGGAAATCGGCTCCTCCCATGTTGCCAGCTCAGCTGGAGACTGCCACAGACCCCTGAGGGATCCCCGCAGCGTGTCTCTCCTCAGGTAACGGTGCTCCACAGAGAGCAAGCGCTTTGGATGCTTCACGTTGCTGCTGAGGGGACTCCAGGGATCAGCTAACGATAGCCACACCCAAAGGCCCTGTCTGTCGGATGCTCCCACATACCCTGGGGCATGGCTGGAGAGTCGGGAGAGTATTGCAAAAAGCGCCTTGGCATAGTTGAGCAAACAGCGATGCTCACCCTGAGCGCCCCACAGTCTAGCAGGTGGAACTCCTGTAAGGAAACCCACACTGGGCACATGGCGATCGGCTGTATGCAGAAGCAGCCAGGGTCACCTGGAATCACCTGGTTACTTGCTGGCTTCTCCTATGCGAGAGGTGCGTCCAAGGCTGTGGACGCTCCTGGGAGCAGTCCTGGCAGACTTCCTGGAGGAGGCAGTTTGGGTACGTCCCCTTTTCTGCAGCATCCGTGGGGCCCTCCCTCAGCCTGGCCAGGCTACGCGGGGCAGCTTCCTGGAAGCAGACGATGATGTGGTCCACTTTGGCTGGCTTGCGCCTGAGGGTGTTTCTGAGAAGGCGCAGAACAGCGGTGTCCCAGTCTGTGTGTCCTGGGAGACCAAGCACTCCTAGGGACTTCCCAGGCCACTCCTGCCTCAGGAGCCCTCAACTCTCCCCGCCCTGTGCTGTGTGGACACAGCTTTCTGAGAAGCATTTTCCACACCTGAGCCAGCCCCCTGCAGCACTGGACCATTTACACTGTGAGCTTGTATCACCCCACGTGACGAGGGTCACCCCTCCCTGCTGGGATGAGAAGCCCCCACAAGGACAGTGCTTAGGCCACTTGCTCACATGCGCAGCCCCAGTGCATGGTGGGTAAGAGGCATTCAAAAGTACCAATCAGAGAGATGATAGACTAGGAGAGACCAGATTGCTGTGGGACAGGAAGAGGAATGTGGCCCGCCCAGATGGGCCCATAGTGTGACTGGACTCTGCAGGGGGCTCCAGCTCCCCGACACGGTGGCACTTACAGACAGACCTGGTTGGTCCTCAAAGCACGGCCCTTCCCCGCGTGGAGAAAGGAAAATATTGGCTTTACACATTAAGAGGCGTGTTATTAAAGTGTTAAGGGCTAATATATAACGGCGAGTCACTTACGCCCGGTCAGCGTTCTGGGAGATGGCTTGTGCTAATCCTCTCAAGCGCACCTCTCCAGGTCACTGAGAGCGCCCTGCTACAGATCAGCTCTCCCCTGGCTGTGACAGTCCTGGTCCACCCTCTGTATCTGATGTAGCCTCATGCCGCCGAAGGCCCCGTGGTGCTCTGATTTACACCCGCAGGGCGTCCCATACCTCTGCAGGTAAGTGCCACCCGCCACAAACGCCATCTCAGTCTCCTTAACTTCAAGGCATGGAGACCAGAACACTCCCAAGCACCTGATTTGGTGGCAGCGGTGAAGCCCTGTGCCCCTCCCCTAGGATGGTTCTATTTCCTGTCACTTTCTAATATAAAAGCTTCCTTGGGAACAATGTCGCAGGGTCTGTGGGTCAGGCCCTGCCATGCCTGCCCACCTCTCTAATGAAAGTGGCCCCCGGGTCTTCCCCTCCTGCCCCTCGGATATTGCCTTCCCTAAGGGAGGGTCTCTGGGCAGCAATGCTCTTCCTACAGCCTGCCCTGTCCAGCTCACAAAAGGAGGACCCACGGTGGCCTCGTGTAGAAAGGACTGGGCAGATTACAGAAGACGTGAGCAGGGGTCTGCCTTACAATACCGCACACCCAGGACTCATTGGGGAGAAAGTCGCCAAGTGTCAGCTCCAGAGACATCAACATCAGACAGCGGTGTGTGGGTTAGGACGGTGTGAGCCCAGGCAGGGGTGTGTGGGTTAGGGTGGTGTGAGCCCGGGCAGGGGTGTGTGGGTTAGGACGGTGTGAACCAGGCAGGGGTGCGTGGGTTAGGACGGTGTGAACCCGAGCAGGGGTGTGTGGGTTAGGACGGTGTGAGCCCGGGCAGGGGTGTGTGGGTTAGGACGGTGTGAACTGAAGCCAAGAATGGCTTATTTTAAGAATGAGTCCAAGCCTGAGTTCTGGAGTCAACACTCCAGACTGAGGAGCCTTCACAGAGCACAGGGGTGACCTTGAACCTGCCAGAGCAGGAGGGTCAGGCTGGGGGCTGCTGTAGGCCTGCGGTTTACTGGTTTTCTGAGTGCATGCCTATGAGTGTACCTTTGCGCGTGTCCTGTTCCAGACCCCACCAAGACATGATCCGTGTGTGATTCGAACCTCATTCTTTAAAAATGATTGACTTTGGAATCATTTTCAATATTATAAAAGAGCTTGCCAGAATAATACAAAGATCTCTAATCTACCTTTTGCCAAGATTTGCTGATACTCAATATTTTGCCAGGTTTTCTGTTTGTGTATGCACGTGTGAGCGTGCATGTGTCTGTGTGGTGCATTTCTCTGCATTTCTAAGTTGTTTCCAAGCAGTCAGCGGGCCCAGCGTCTGTCAGCAACACGTTTGCATCAAGTCCTCGGAGCAGGCTAGTCCCTACGTCCCACAAAGCCGTATAAACCCCAGGAAATTCAAAATAAATTGTGGTAACCCCCACTTCATAGAGGTGTTACCAGTACCCTTATTCCTTCACCAAACATTCTTCTAAAATAATACTTTAAATTTATTCTTTGAGCATTTTGTAGTTATGACAATCAATTTTGATCATGTTCATGCCCCTTCAATCTCCCCCAGAACTATTTCACAGCGTGTTCCCCTCCGAACTTTATGTCTTACTTTTTTTTTTCATAGCTCACTTAGTCCAGTAAATGTCACCCATGTGTACATGCGTGTGGAGCCATGCACTAGAACATGGGCAACCTAGCACTGACCGTACCTCCAAAGAAAAATGGCCCCTCCCCACCAGCCATAATCTACCAATAGCTTCTCAGGGGTGGGACCTCCCAAGCCCCACCCACCCACACTGGAATTCTAAGCCGCCTGATCCTGGGCTGCTGTTAGTGCATGAGAGCAACAGCCACGGGGTGTTCAAAGTCAACACCGCACAGCTGTCCTTCCTACCGCGTTACATTCTCTCCATCTCCACATCCTTAGTGTTCTCTGACTCTCGGGGGAGCTGAAGATGTTGACAAAGATGTCCCATTTACGGCCGAATGCTCAGTGGTCAGTTATTCTCAGCTCTTTGACTGGCTTTGAGTCTCTGCTAGACTTCTGCCCACTGCAAAAAAAGAAGTGTCTGTCACCAAACTTGACAGCAGTGAACCTACAGGTACAGACACGTTTACTTAGAAAAAGCCAGTTAAGCAACACACCCATTTAACAAGACGATAGTAGAGCTAAGCTCTCCCCATCCACAGGCTTTCAACGAAGGTTACAACACCAGATGTGAATTCCCTCCTGTGGATCAGACCCCAAATCCAGTCAGGGAGTAGTTGGCTACCCCCACCCCAGTCTTGCCTCTGTTGCACCAAAGGTGCATCTTGCCTGGTGGGGCGGCACTGCAGCATGTGAGGGGGGGCGGTGAGACCACGGACGACTTGTCTCCCCAGCAAGCATCATAGCACCATCTGACACTATGCAAGCTTGATGGAAGATGTCCCTGTGTACACACGTTTCTCTTATTGGATGATAATAAAATGCTGATTGGCTGATGCCAGGCAGGAAGTCTAGGCAGGGCTAGCAGACGAAGAGAATTCTGGGAAACATAGGTAACCGGAGTCATCACGCAGAGCCTGGGAAGAGGGGATGTACCAGGTGTTCTCCGGTAATCCAAGACCACGTGGAAATTCATAGATAAATAAAAATGGGCTAATAGTTAAGACAGAGCTAGCCAATAAGAAGCCCTAGCCACAGGTCAACAGTTTTATAACTAATACAGCATCCGTGTGTTCATTTCGGGCTGAAGGGCGGGGGGGACCATCTGGGACAAAGAACCTCATGTTACACAAGCTAGGCAGCAAGGAGGGGTTTCCGGTCAATTCCAGGTTGGTTTCTCTACGTCCTGCAGCCAAAGTGATCTTCACGAAACAATCCCACTGTATGCCCTGGGTTCATTCACACTAAGTGGCCAGGCCTCCTTAGCTTCCCTTCAGCCTAGAACAATCTTGTCTTCCAGGCTTGCTCTTTGGTATCTATTACTAAATTTGGGTACCAAAATTTTCCAGTGATCCGGTTTCTTAATGGACACCTCAGGAGAGTAGATAGCCCCACCCACACCAGGGGTCTCTACCTACAACAAATTCGACACAATGCATCTCCACCCTGGGGACTCCTGAGAACCACCCCATGCGTTTCAGCTGCCTCTTCACCATCTACCCCGTCCTCCGGTCTTGCCCTCTTGTTGACCCAGAAATCCACTTGGAGCCGCCCTGGTAGACTGGCAGCATCAAGCAGGGCCCGTGGGGCTGCTCCAGTGTCTTTCCCAGGACTGACATTCAGACAGGGTCTCAGCCAGGCCTCCTAGGGAGGGTCGCCTCAGCTTCTCCTCTCTCCTCTTTGCCGTCTGTGGACGGGAAATAGTTAACAATTACAAGTGAAAGTCGTGTCCACAGACTCTCTTAGATTCTCCATGTCTTCATAAGTGGGAGTTCTCACTACTAAATCCTGCCCCAACTCCCAGGAGTGCTAGAGACCAAGCAGGAGGAAGGAGGTCCCTGGACAAGGGGTGAGGGGATCTCAGTCCCTGAAGCAACCGCCTCACGCACATCCATCACCCTCCCCCTGATCCTTCAAGAATCTTCCTGGAGGCCCTGGAGTGAGACCAGTGAGGGACACAGTCTGGACTGACGATGCAGAGGGATGCAGAGGCTTCATGGAAGGCATCGCTCTCTCGAGACTTTACAAGAACTCTGCACAGCCCTTCCACCTTCTCCAGAAGATGCGAGAGCCGCCTGCCGAAGTGACCTGAGGATCCTGCTGTACCTGTCTCCCCTGCCTGTTCTCTGTTGCTTACCACAATCATAAAAATCCTTGTAGAGGGCAGGATCCCAAATTCACAGGCCCCGCCACCACCCCCATGGAGCAGGTGCTCACAAGTAGTCAGCAGCTATGGGGTGTGTGGCCAAGGATGCAGCAGGAGACAAAGGCCATTCAGCTAGCCTGGGTACCACAAAGGGATGCAGGGATGCAACTCCCCACCAGGCTGGCCTCAGCAGAGACACCGAGTCTCAACAACTCTCTTACAGGACAGAGGTGTCCCACATTTGAGAGTTTCTCAGAAGCTCCTGGACCGAGGGGGTGACGGTTCCAGCACGAGTCAGAAGCTGGCGAGGATGTCATAGAAGGCGCAGACCCCAGAGAGAGGCTCAGAAGACGGGGGTTCCAAAGCCCCTTAGGACATGCATTCCCGAGACTGCTCAAAGCTACAGGGTAGATGATGAATATACCCCCGTGCGTTACTAACGACGCTGGTAATGCAAGGTAAAAATAATAATTACAACTCAGGGAGCAGCCTTGGATTGCAGTTGTCATTGTTTATTGTAATAGTGAGCTGGAAAACAAGTAAGGAGTGACTCCATTGCCGTGTGTGAATGGTTTGAGAGCCAAGCATTCAAGCCTGGATATTCAGACCACTGATGGGGTCAGAGGACGATAATAAACTTCTTCCGCCCTGCTAGCAGCCAGCAGCAATCCTTGGACTGAGCAGACACAGCTGAGGGGGTAACTGCACAAGGGAAAGGCCAGGTGCTGTGGTTTATCTGTGGAATTCCTCACCCCCACCCCCCACCACCCGCCAGGTTCATGTGCTTCAAGCCTCCACCCCAGCTGGTGGCGCTGAGCCTGGAAAGAGGAAGTGGCTCACGGGAGGCGGGCCTTGGAGTATCATAGATGGGTCCACTTCCCTTCTAGCCTCTGCTCCCTGACTGTGGGTGCAATCTGGAAAGCTGTCTCACACCTGGACAGCTGACTTCTCCACCTCGATGGACTGAGCCAAAATAGGCCCTCCCTCCCTCGAATTGCTTCTGGGATGGACAATGGAAAACAGTGCCTGCCCGTGTCGGAAGCCAGGGCACTCAGACCGCTAAGAGGAGCAAGTGTTGGCGAGAACTCACACTGCCTGCAGACGTGGGTTCCCTTCTGCCCGCATCCCGGAGCTCTCCTTACCAGTCAGCCCAGATCCCTGCTGCTCTGCCTTTCCTTAGATGTGAATAAACATGTTTGTTGTTGTTGTTTCAAGACGGGGTTTCTCTATGTAGCTTTAGAGCCTGCCCTGGAACTTGCTTTTGTAGACCAGGCTAGCCTTGAACTCACAAAGATCGGCCTGCTTGTGCCTCCCAAGTGCTGGGGTTACAGGTGTGCACCACCACCACCCAGCTGACTAAACATCTCTTTACCTCGGAGCTGATACAAAGGTAGACCAGAGTAAGGAGTCCACCGAAGTTCTCTCCGGGGAACCAAAGGAAACCAAAGGATCTACTGGACTTCCTTACAGAGCATGGGTGAGCCCCCACACTCACAGGCATTGGGGGGACCCCAAGTTGTATCCCAGTAAAGTCCCACCCTACCATGAGCAACCTGATAAAAGCTGCACCGCAGAGGCCCCTTTCATCAGTTAACCTCCGCCCTGTGCACCCTGGCTTACCACGAGACCACCCGAGCTGGAGAGAGGAAAGGAGAAACAGCACGGGCGCTCAGGCATCTCCCACGTTCCTCTCCTCCCCTCCTCTGGGGGACTGTTGATAAACAGCTTCATTGCTGTCGCATTACCACAGACCTCGCTGCCTCACCGCTGCTCTGTTTAATTAGTTGCCATGGCTACAGGAACAAGGTAATCTCTGTTTCCAGGATGGCAACGATGAGAATACGTCGTTTTTCCTGAGTTTGTTGGAGGGACATGTTATGAAAGTCACCATCCCACTTCCCACAAGTGGAGATACCAAGGCACACGGGAGTTGCCTCTGGGGGGGGGGTCGAGTCAGAGTCCTCCAGAGTCTAAGCTTCCGCATCTGCCCCAAAAACCACAGCCCAGGTGGGCGAGAGTTTGCATGTGAATTGGAATACCCCTGCAGAAGAGAACTCACATGCCCATCCACTGAAGAAAGGAGGACGTACACACACACATTCAGGGGACATGCCCATGCTGAACCTCCAAGGCTAACCCAATGCTGCAGAAAGACTCCCGTCAGCACGCTTGGCTCTTGCTGGCTGTAGCTGCTGTGAGCTGATGACTCCTTTCTTAAATGTCACATGCTAGGTGCATTTGGAAGTGGGATTTCAAAGCAATACATTTCTGAGCTTCTTGTCCTTCACAGCCCCTCCCTTTCGAGAAAAGTGGGGTGTGGCTTTGCACCTTACCGTCTAATGAAACTGCAGCGTGTTTGGGGATGTATTTTCAGCACACTGAAGCTTTATAGCAATGAACATGTAAAGTATCTCAAAAGACTTCAAAAACTGAATTGGCTTGTGATATACATTCAAGCTATATTTCTTCTTGACCCAGTTTATCTCCTTAAAAAGTCAAAGAAAAATCAAAGGAATTCCCCCTCTCTTTGTTCTCTGTTCTTTTTTTTTTTATAATCCAATGAATTTTGACGCCTCGTGTGCTGTCCTGTAGCCTTGGAGCTAAACATGGTCGATGAGTAAGGCAGCCTGAGCCATCACTCATTATTATTACATTTATCTTCTTCTTGTTTTATTTATTTTTGATTGACATATAATTGTACATATTTATGGGGAAATGTGATGTTTTGATATACATGTGCATTGTGCAATGATAAAATTGCAGTAATCGGTGATTTGTCACTTCTTTGTGATGAAAACATTGCCAACTATTGCCTAAGTGATATCATGAAAACATAACCATAGGGACATCAGAGCTGAAACATGCACGGCTTCAGCAGATGGCCTGGGCTGAGTTCCTAGCACACGGTGGCTTAAAACCATCCAGAATTCCATTCTGGGGGATCCAGTACCCTATTTTAGCCTCCAAGGGTACCAGGCATGTACACATACACATGAAATAAAATAAATACATATTTTAATTAAAAAGGATAACCCCCAGACATGGTGACGATACTGCTAAGCCTAGAGGACACAATATATGACATCATCAAGGAGTAGGAAGATGAAAAGCCCGACACCCCACATCTCACTCATCAGTGACTCTACAAGTGTCGTCCTCTCAGAGGCTAAGAGAGAGATAACATGGGAGGGAAACAGAAGGGAGGAAGGAGAGAGACAGAGACAGTTGGAGATAGAGAAACAGACAGACAGAGAGACAGAGAGTGTATGTGTATGTGAGTGAGAGTGAGAGAGAGAGAGAGAGAGAGAGAGAGAGAGAGAGAGAGAGAGAGAGAGAGAGCAGCCTATATTCCCTCCTGATCATGGCTGATTACAGGGTAATGACATTCAGGTTTCAGCTGAGAAGATCCAAGGCTTTGCAAACCTTTACACAAGAAGAGAGAGAAACATTCCACCGCTCATCACCTGTAGAGTGCAGCCTTCCCGCCAGCCTGACTCCAGAGCCGCATCAGTCCCAAATGAGCACACAGGACGCTATATTAATTATGAAGCTGTTGGCCATTTGCTTAGCTCTTACTGGCCATCTCTGACTTAAGTATTTACCCCATAATTGTTAATCTAAGTATTTCTCTTACCGGAGAAAGGGGTCCAGACCTTTTACTCCTCTGGAGGCTACATTGTGACTCCCTGTGTTTCTCTTTCCCAGAATCCTCCTCGACTCTTAGTCCCACCTATCTTGCTTCCCTATTGGCCAACAGTGCTTTATTGACATATACACAGGACTTCCCCATCAATCACCCATGATGTGGAAGTCCTATGTCAATAAAGCACTGTTGGGCCAATAGGAATCTAGATACAAGGGACTAGTTGTCCAGGAGGACTCTGGGAAGGAGAAACACGGAGAGTCAAGATGTAACGCCATGGGGTAGGAAGCCCGGAACTATTCTCCAGTAAGAGAAATACATAGATTAACAATTATGGGGTAATTACTTAAGTCAGAGCTAGCCAGTAAGAAACAAGCAAGGCCAACAGCTTCATAATTAATATAGCGTCCTGTGTGTTTATTTGGGACTGATGCGGCTCTAGAACCAGGCTGGCGGGAAGGCTTCTCTCAAGGAAAAAGCCAGGCGACTGGCGGGTGATAAACCAAAGCGGCTAACAAGGAAAAGGTTTCCCTTTACACACCCACTCTTCCAGAGTGTAAATATCTTTCTAAGAACAGACTGACCTGCTGAAGGTCAGACCCCCTGCCATTACCAAGCCCTAGCCCAGCCCAAGATTCAAGCCACAGCCAAATCCATAGCAAAACGCCAGGAGACATGTACAGAGTTTTCCATGGAGAGAAAGGGTGAGTAATGGAGGGAGAGGACTCTCTTCTAAATATGTTCCAATTGGTAAAACAAATGCATACTCAAAAGATTTGGGTGGAAACACAGAGAAGATGGGATTTCTTAGTAAAGAAAGTCCAATAACCAAATCCCCAAGGGAACAAAGGTTGTGGTTGGGATCACACCCGGTGGGCTGCATAGATGGCTCTGCAGAGGAGAGCCATCACTGTGGAAGCAAAAGGAACTGAATTAGTTCCCAGCAGTCTTGTAAAAATCAGGCACAGCCATGTGTGCTTGTAGCTTCATCAGAATCACGGAGGTGGACACAGGCAGACGCCAGCTGGCCTAGCTCATGTGACAAGCTTCAGGGTGTGAGAGACCCTGTCTCATAAAGCAAGGAGATATCCCATATCCTCCTCTGACCCCTGCATTTGTGTGTACAGGTGGGCCCACCTACACACATGTGTGCATTCACCACACACATACACACACACATACACACAGGTGCACACACGCACACAAGATTATGACAGTTTCATTTTTAGAATTTTTTTAATGAATAAATAATGTCAGTAGCAAAGAACTCAGCCAATGAAGAGAGGAATTCCTTCCCTTTCTGCACATCCTTCTGGAAGATTCAGGGTATGCATATACAAATGAGTGTGTGTATTTGCACATGTGTGTACATGTGTATATGTGCATGTGTGTATATATGAGTGTGCCTGTGTGTATATGTGCATGTAAGTGTGCACATGTGTGTGTATGTCTGTGAGTGCCTGTATATCTGTGTATGTGTGTATGTGTGTGTGCATATGTGTGTGCATATGTGTGTGCTCACACAAACATTCTTATTCAATAGCACAAGACAAGGCCCTTCATCGTGAATGTCATTTTTAACCCCTCTGGATTAGCATTCATTGGCCTAGGCCCTGTAACAAAAGCATTCAAGCACTTCAATGTGTGTAAACTGAGATTATCACTTTTCTAGAAATATCAGTAATAAAAAGCAATATTTCATGGTTCAATTGTCTCCTCAAAGGGGGCAAAGTTCCACTCCGGGTTTTATTGCATTCAGGTTGAGGTTAAAAATGAAGTTACCCAAAACATACCTCACTTCAATATTAACTTTTAAGATGGCTTTAAGTTTTTGGAAAGCCGAATGCTTTCTTTGGCTAAGGAACGTGCTGGCATTTGCCTGTCACGAGTGGGTCCCCTGGAGCCGCATGACCAAGTTTGTCCATGTGTAACACTGAGCTCAAGACCAGGTCTGGGAGGTGAGACTCGCCACCCAGGGCTCTTGTTCCCACCCGAGAGCTTTTCTGAGGAAATCATTTCTTTGAAATATTTCCATTCTTCCTGAACAGCTGCTAACAGTCACCATGGCTTGGTCTTGGGAGGGCTTCTGTGGTCATCAGACGTGGTGTCGCGTGTGTCCTTGATGCCTCCCTTCACAGAGAAAACTCGACTAAAGAAGGCCCTGTCTACTTATCTAGTACCCTGACCCCACAGCCCAGGCCAGCTCCAACAACGCACCAAGATCACAAGCCAGTGAGTAGGAGTGGAGTCGGCCAGTCTGGCTCCTTCAGACACACACCCCTCATCACTCTGTGCCAGCCGGGGATGGGGGGGCTTCTAGGCAGGGGAATGAAGGGTGTTCATCAGTTCTAATCCAATGTGACAGCGTCTTCTCTCCACAGTGTCAGGGGTGGCTCCTGGGGTTGCTCCCTCTACCTCCAAGAAGAGGCCAACCTGTAACCTGTCCACTCTGGCTTTCGGCCTCCCTCACTATGCAGCCAACTCACAGGACACAGCAGGTCCTCACTATGACCGGGTGGTGTGTCGTGTGTTCCATGAGGGAGCATGTTTCCTCCCTGAGCTCCAGGGCGCTAATAAACATAAATTGTGAGAGCGGCAGCCTTCGAATGGGGCCGAGCTAATGGGCGTCTCTTTGTGCTGTCCCTCGCGTGACAGGCTCTCCCATGGAGTACCTCGGGAGCACAGGGAGAAAGGAAGCCAGTTTTCCATGCTCTCTCCACACCACCAAAGTGCTCACTGCAGCGTCCCCTGGCTCTGCGCAGTCCTCTCTTCCGTCCTACTGTGGAAGCCTTGCAGAGACATTGCCTCACCCAGATGGCCCGCCAGCGCCCTGGGCACCCACAGACGCTCACTGCTTCCTCCACATGTTCCTCTCACTGACACAGCCACTCCCCCACATGCAGGTGGACCTCAGCCAGCCTTTCCCTGCACGTGCCGTGACTCCACACTTGGCTTCACATCAGAGCCCAGCTCTGAGCTTCAGGTCTCGCTCCAATCCTCAAGGCCCCGCTGCACCCTACCGCTAACTTCACACGCCTTGAGCTTACACGTCACCCAAAGTGAGCCCCTCGTGCCCCCCCAACACACACACCAGCATGCTGTCTCTTTCCTGCTTTCCCGCCACTCACTGTAGGCCATGTAGTGCACTGGACTGAACGAGGAAGGCTTCAAGTCCAAGGCAGCAGAAATGGAAGGCTCAGTCCTTCTGTAGACATCTTATACAACACAGGCCTGCAGGTAAACGGCCCCTGCCGACGTTGATGGCCAGTACCCTGAAGTCACACGGCCTTCGCATAATGCTGAGAGAGCTGTGTGTCATCTCGTGTCACAGGGCTGCTTCGAGTACTAAGTAATGTGGTCCTTTGGAGGGAGTCTGCCACATGGTGAGTACCGCCGCCACCGCCTTCGCTCTTCATCAAAGTCACCGTCACCATAATCGCCATCGGTGTCACCATTATCACCATCACCATCATCATTATTGCCATCATCACCATCATCATCATCACCATCACCATAACTATTGTCACCACCATCACAATCGTCACCATCATCATTATTATAACCGTCACCACCACCATTGTCACCACCATCACAATCGTTACCGTCACAACCACCATCATCACCATCACCGCCACTGCCATTGGTACTGTCACCATCGCCATTGTTATTGCAATCACCATCGTTTCCACCATCATCACGCTATCACAATCATCGCCATCATCTCCACCAGTGTCATCATCATCATCATCACCACCATCATTTTCATAATCACCGTCACTGCCATCATCTCCATTATCCCTTCCATCATCAGCATCACCACCATCAACAACACAATCACCGTCACCGTCACCATTCTCGTCACTGCCATCAAGCTCAACCCCTTCATCACCATTATCATCACCCACGGACCTCTGAGTCAACCGTCCCCTCCCTGCAGAATGAATACTCTAGTTCAGGGCTCTTGGATCTGGGCTCCCTCACGGGGACCTTGGACACATATGTAGCGTGTAACGAGTAACTGCAGTTTACAGGGCTTTTCCCCTTAGCACACATCAGCCACTGTTCTGTGAGCCTGACATACCCAGGCTCGGGTGGTGGTTCCACACAACCTCAGAGGTCTACAGACGCCCGCGTTCCAGTTCCACGGACGGCTTACATGACCCAGCCAGCTTCTCAAAGCGGGTAGGATTCTGGTGAGGAGTTCTCTGTGGGATGGGGTTGGAATAGGGTCTGGGACAGAGTCCTGACCACCAAATGGCACGCTTCTGTAGCGTTGCCAGTGAGCCACACCCTGAATGGAAGGAGGCAGTTCACCAAAGAGCCACAGGTATAGGCTACCATTACAGTTGCACAATAGGTAGCACTCACTTGAAAGTGCAGCAAGCATTTGCCGTTGCGCATGGGTAAGGTCAGAAATTTGAGAACACCCCCAAAGTAAACTCACTGGGTTCTCTCATGATACCTTATACGGTATTGTGCCTGGTGTCTCACTGATGGCCCCTTCCTCGGGTGTCGTATAGCTACAAGGGGGCCTGTGAAGCTAGGAATCCGAGGAACCTCTGACTCCATGGGTTTCTTCTCTCACCTCTCACGGCTCCAGCATTGAGAGCTCAGGTGGGCAGGCGCTAGGGTGGCCACTCCAGAATGACATTTTCAAGGAGAGACAGCGTCAGTCTGACCAGGGTGGGGAGCCTCTTGTCACAGCCTCTCTTCCAACCCATCCTACCCGCCAAGACCATCGCAGACGACTCTTTGGAGTCCAGGGGAGAGACAGCTGACTTGGTGGTATTTGCTGTGTTAAAGACCCATGTGGCAGAATGGCTGTCAACAGAGCATGCAGTGTGAACACGGGCCCTTCCGTGCATCACAGTCCTGCACCTGCTGAAGCTGACCCTTCATCCCTATCTCCTTGGGATATTTTGCTCTATGATCTCCTCTATCCCAACCCAACAGTTTTCTCGCAGGGCTTTGAACTCACTCACACTACTGAACCTTCCCCACTTAGACATTCTCTTAGGCTAGCAAACAGTTCATGTGTGAAACTATTTGCTGTCTCAAGCCTCCCAGGTAGTACAAGGGGTGGAAAGGGAGGCCTCTGGGCTTAATAAAGACAAAAGATGCAGGGCTGTGTGCCCTCCAAACCACCCAAGACATGCCTCTCAGCCTTGTTGTAAACATGTTCCATTTCCAGATGTACACGGGCAAAAACGTCTCACTTGGCAGCACAGAATTGAGAGATGGAGTGATTGAGCTGGTCGGATGCCCATGCTGAGTGACACCTAAGCACAGCCTCTGAATTGAGCATCTTGCACTTGAACGGACCGGTGAAGACGGACTCCCGGGCCCATCCCGCAAGGCTGGGAAGGATTTACATCTGCGCTCTCCTAGCCCGATCCCCAGAGCTGAACTTTGAACACCATCTCTACCAGGACTCTGGCATGGCCTCCAACCTCATGGGATTCATCTAAAAGTCAGTAAGGTGTGGGAACACCAGACCTTGAGCAGAGACCCACTTCCCCTTCTGCCTGGGAGTTGGCAGCTGTAAGACAATCCAAAGACATGTTTGCTAAAAACAATACAATGCCTGGGGGCATTAAGTTCCTGGAAAAGGCCTGCCCGCAGAAACCACCCTGAGCTCGACCTTGTCCAGAGACTGACCGCCTCTTCTGCCACTCCCAGATCAGTTTCTGGGGTCAGAGCAGAACCAGCCAGGGTAGAGGAGAGAGCAGAAGCTTCTCTGGTGGGAGCCTTTCTTAGGAAGTTTTCTTGAACCTTTTTGGAGCCTGCTTAAAGTTTTCTTTACATCGTTGAACGAGTCTCTGTGTTGTCAATCCCCGACACCCTCCGCACGTTCTCGGACACAGGCCGAGCAGCAGACGTGACAATTGGAGGTCCTACCGAGATCGTGAAAGCGAGGTAAGTGGACTGGGTTGTCCCTTTTGCCAGCCAAGGACAGATGGAGGAAAATAGGAAAAGAAACAATGGGAAATAGTCCCTGGAAGTTTAAATTACAGTATCACGTAAAAAAGTTGCTTGAAGAACACGGGACTACAACCATGGCAGGCTTTTTAAAATGGATTGAACGAGGGAGCCCATGGTTCATTACTGGGGAAGGCTTAAATGTCGCAGATTGGGAGGATGTTTGCTATGATATTCAGAGAGCCGGGTGTTGGTGGCATACGCCTTTAATCCCAACACTCGGAGGCAGAGATAGGAAGGAATGAGGCCATCCTGGTCTATAGAGCAAGTTCCAGGACAGCCTCCAAAAGGATAGAGAGAAACCCAGTCTCAAAAAAAAAAAGAAAAAAAAAAAGAAAAAGAAAAAAAGAAAAAAAAAGAAATGAAAAAAAAAGGGTAAAATAAGAAATAAAATAAAAAATCTCCAGTCTTTCGCCTGATCCACTGAGGTCAGGAAAGTAAAGGGGAACTGAGAGATCTAAAAGGCTAGCCAGTAAGGCTATGTGGATGTGTTAAAAAGGGGTACCAAGCTAGGGGTACCAGATTAAATCTCCAGGCCTTCGCCTGACAAAGGTCAGGAAAGTAAGGGGACCCTGAGAGATGGCCCTCAATTGGAGGGTGGATTGTGTAAATCTTAAGGCTTTTTGCAGGAGGGAATATCCTGGGTTGAAAGTTGGATTGAAAATGGGTGAATAGCCGGGCGTTGGCAGCACACGCCTTTAATCCCAGTACTCGGGAGACACAGGCAGACAGATCTCTTGAGTTCAAGGCCAGCCTGGTTTACAGAGCAAGTTCCAAGACAGCCTCCAAATAATACAGAAAAAAAAATGGTAACAAGCTGGGCGGTGGTGGCACACACCTTTAATCCCAGCACTTGGGGAGGCAGAGGCAGGCGTATCTCTGTGAGTTCGAGGCCAGGCTGGACTGACAGCCTCAAACAATACAGAGAAACCCTGACTTTAAAAAAAAAAAATGGGTGAAAAAAAATTTGTAACAGTAAAGAGGTACTGGTATTAAGTAAAGAAAAAGAAAAGACAAAGGTATATACAATGGAAAAATTTTGTTTACATATAAGTTCTATTTTGTGAGTCATCTCTAAAAACTTTTGGCCAAAAGCTTGGCCTCTCTACCTTGCATCTACAGTTACAAGGAGTAGGTACAGCTGTACCCCATGACTGTAGCTCAAATGGAGGAATGATAAAGAACATACAGGACTTTTTAACCTTTTAGTTCAAGGATTGGCTGGAGTTGTTCTTTTACATAGATTTCAATTAAGGTAGCTTCATTGCAACAGACTAATCATGACCTAGGGAAAAAGGATGACTGAAAGATGCATGTATGTTCTGAATGTATGGTGTGGCCACACCGGTATGTATGAAATGTGATTGTGAATGCATGAGTGTGAACTGCTTATATGATTAAAAGGATACTTAAATCCCTTCAAAAATAGTTAAGAAGCTACCTAGATTGCTTGAAATATAGACAAAAGGAACATCCAGCCAGTCTGTTAATGTTTTAACAGAAACATTTAAGATACAAATGAGGCCTTGTCAGCTAGTGAGAGCTCTACAGGTTAGATTGGGAAAGACTGCTCACAGACTTCAAATAATTTTCAAAAGTTATTTGGACACAGTATAGTTTACAATCTTTGAGTGATTTTCAGAAGTTTTTGGGAAATATTTAATGGATATGTCCTTTTTAATGGGCATCTACAAATAATCTAAGTAGTAATCCCAATTTACCTAGATAGTTAACCAAGGAGGGTAGACAAATCCTTCTACTGTTATGGTTCAGCTTCAACAGTTCAAAAAAGAAAATTTTTTTTAGAAAATAAAAAAGGGGGAATAATGTCCCCAGTCCCCATATGACTCATCAAATAATACACTCCTCATTTAAAAATTTTATAATGTGAATGCCAGTGAGCTTCAGACAGATTCTGGCATGATGGAACTTGAGCAACCATTGCTCAGGTCAAATGGAGACATCCATGCACTAAACAGTGGAGAAGACCCTAATTTGGGGTCGAGGGCATGTTTGTGTTTTCTTGTAGGAAAAGAATAAAAGCTTCGGCATGGAGCAGAGAAAAACTGGACCTGAGACCATGGGAGCCTACCTAAGCCAGTTTGAGTGAGATCTCCTAAATCAGTGTTCCTGACCCTTGCTGTCCTCGTATCTAGAGCCCAAGAAAGAAAGAAAACAGTCGGTTCGAGATTTCCAGTTTCTCAACAGACCTGCTGCATCAACCTTCCGGACCCATGAGTTTTTCATAGTGAAGCCAATAGAGAAAAAAAGACCCATTTAAAACATTTGGACATTCGTATGGACTGTGATGAGGGGCAAAAGCCTCTTTTCAGTAATTGAACAGGACATGGTCACTTGAAATATCAGACTTGATGGTTCCTGTTTCTGGAATCACGACTAGGCCAGTGTATTTTTCTAGAGAGGTGCAACTTGTCCTAATGCGACAAAAAGGAGACTTTGACTCAAGTCGCATAATCAGCTGACGTTAAATCAACAAACTGCATCACCACAGGAACAAATTGGTGCTCTGTGGATAGTGCAACAAGCCTATTGTTCATATTTTTCATAATGCTACATGTGTAACATCAATGATTGTACCTAATGTATCTGTGCAAGTGCACTTTCTAAATGCTTTCCTGAGCAGATCTTGGAACAATTGTAAACTTCATCAAATTGTAAATGTAAATCACATGCAGGTTACCCTTGTAACAGAATGTAAATCACGTACATGTTACCCTTGTAACAGATGAAGGCTGGTAGAATGTTATGGCCCAGATCTGGTGATGGGTACGGTGATGGAGAGGCGCTATGTCAATGGGGGTCCTGGAAATGGTGGCAGTGGCGGTAGGCATTCTGGCTTTATGCCGAGCTCAAACGTGCCTTGTTCCAGAGGCAAGAGATCCGTAAACAAGTATTGCTTAGCCTAGCCCATGGCAATCCCGTTAGCCATGAAGGTTGGTTACAGATGATTTAAAGTTGGGGTGCTCTGATGACGGGCCACCTGTGGGGAAGACCCCTCCCGCCTAAGACAGGGGTTCAAGGTCCCCCAAGGACGGGAAAGGGAGGGTGACCCTACTTGACCTAAGCCAGGAGTGCCTCATTTAAAAATAAAAAGGGGTGAATTGTGGGAACACCAGACCTTGAGCAGAGACCCACTTCCCCTTCTGCCTGGGAGTTGGCAGCTGTAAGACAATCTAAAGACATGTTTGCTAAAAACAATACAATGCCTGGGGGCATTAAGTTCCTGGAAAAGGCCTGCCTACAGAAACCACCCTGACCTCGACCTTGTCCAAAGACTAACCGCCCCTTCTGCCACGCCCAGATCAGTTTCTGGGGTCAGAGCAGAACCAGCCAGGGTAGAGGAGAGAGCAGAAGCTTCTCTGGTGGGAGCCTTTCTTGGGAAGTTTTCTTGAACCTTTTTGGGGCCTGCTTAAAGTTTTCTTTACATCATTGAACAAGTCTCTGTGTTGTCAATCCCCGACACCCTCCGCACGTGTTCTCGGACACAGGCCGCGCAGCAGACGTGACAGTAAGGGGCCACAGGAATCTTAGCTGTCATCTGGACATGCTTGGGAAGAGGGGGAACCTCGACTGAGGGATTGCTTCCATGTGGTTGACCTGTGGCCATGTCTGTGAGGCGTTTTGCTAGTTGACAATCAATGTAATAGGGTCCAGCTCAGTTAGGTGGTGCCACCTAGGACAAACAACTCCCCCTCCTCCTCACCCCCCCCCCCCGTTGCTTCTGGTCACAGTGTTCATTGCAGAGACAGAAAGCCAGCTATGACAGACACTTGTGTTCTTTCTTCTTTGGATACGGTAACAAACACTTGCACAAAAGACGAACGCAGGAAATACAGATATTTATAGAACTTTAAGATGTGTGTCCTTGTGTATTCGTGTATTTTGAATATTTGTTCTGTGTTACAGATGAGTAAACTTTCCTTTAAGAAAAATGTACACAATTTGAAGGAGATCAAATAAAATTGGTGCAGAACAGTGGTTTTCAACTTTCCCTAAAGCTGCGACCCTTTGACACAGGTCCTCATATTGTGGTGACCCCCAACCACAAAATTATCTTGTGGCTACTTCATAACTGTACTTTTGCTATTGTCATGAATCATAGTGGCGATATCTGATGTGCAGGGTATCAGCTATGTGGCCCCAGGGGAGTTGTGGCCCATAGGTTGAGAACCACTGGTGTAGGATAAGATTATGAGAGTTAGAGAGCTAAAAAATTATTTGTGTTGTTTAGTGGTTTGTGTGGGAGAGAGGAGAGGAGAAAGAAGAGTGGTGAGTGCCTGGGGATCAAGCCCACAGCCTTACGCTTGCCGTGGAGGCCTCCTCAGCCCTTGGCTGCTGGAGACAGGTGGTCTCTAAACAGGGCTAGACTGGAGCTCACTGTGCAAGCCCTGGCTTTGAACTCACAATCCCCCTGCTAAGCCTTCTGAGCACTGAAGTTATGCGTGTGTGTGTGTTTCTGTTTATAAAGAATTTTACGTAGGATAGCCAAAAAAAAAAATCACTCTGGGCTTCACGACAAGTGACAAAAGACTTGTCCTTATCTCGGCTGAGTTATCTTCTATTCCATACACATTCTCTTCCGTCGTCAACCTTTCAAAACACACGTGAGTGTGTCCCATATCTTAGTGCCAGGGCACACGGCACACAGCTCCCGGCACATGGCTAGCTCCATGCGTATGTGTGTGGTGTGTGTGTGACGTGTGTGTATCTGTGTATGGTATTTATGTGTGTATGTACGTTGTGTGTTTGTATATGTATATGTGTGTGGTGTATTGTGTCTGCTGTGTACATTGTGTGTTTGTATATGTATATGTGTGTGGTGTATGTATGTTGTGTATATATGTGTGTGTTGTGTGTATGTGTCTGTTATGTGTATTGTGTGTTTGTATATGTGTATGTGTGTATATATATGTGTGGTGTGTATGTATGTGGTGTGTGTGTGTGGTGTGTGTTTGTATGCATGCATGTGTGTATATATTTGTGTGGTGTGTGTATACATGTGTGTGGTGTGTATGTGTGTGTATGGCATGTGTGGGGGGGGTATGTGTGTATGGTGTGTGTGTGTGTGTGTGATATGGTGTGTGGCATGTGTGTGTGATGTGATGTTTGGTGTGTGTGTGATGTGGTGTGTGGTGTGTGTTTGTATGTATGCATGTGTGTGGTGTGTGTATACATGTGTGCGGTGTGTATGAGTGTGTGTATGGCATGTGTGTGTGGGGGTATGTGTGTATGGTGTGTGTGTGATGTGGTGTGTGGTGTGTGTGTCTTTGGTGCGTGCCCACAGAGGTCAGAAAGGCTGTGGGCCGCTGTGAGTGCTAAGAATGGAACCCAGGGAGAACCGAGTGCTCTTGACCACAGAGCCATCTCTCCAGCCCCTGCTTTTTTGTTTGGTTTTGTTTTTGTTTTTGAGGAGCCTCCTCCTTGGTCTCCACAGCTGTACTAATTTACAATCCCACCCGCAGTGGACGCAGCTTCCTTTCTCTGTGCGTCTTCATTGGTGCTGAGATTACTTCCACCCTCTGACAGCGATCTTTCTAACGGGGCTGGCACCATACCTTGCTGTCTTTTGATGTTCCCTTCCCTGGTGACTGCTGACACTGAGCATTGTCTGGTACAGCCATCAGCTAGTTGTTGGATAAATCATTTTCAAACATTGTCTACCATTCTTTAGTTCCGAGTTCTTTGTCGATTGCTTTCTTTGCTATGCAGAAGCCTTTAAGTTTAAAATAACTTCATTTATCTGTTTTTGTTGTTGTTGTTGCTTCTGTTATTCTGAGGGGCATATCCAGAATGCCATTACCCATACTGGAGTCTCAAAGTCTGCTTATAGTTTCAGAGTCCCGGCTCTGATATTTTGTCTTTGACTCACTTCGAGGTGAGTTTTACACAGTGATGGTTAGGGATCAGTTATGAGTCTTCTTCATGCGGGTATCCAATTTCCTAGCACCATGGATTAAGCTGTCTGAGCTTTCCCCAGTGAGTGCTTTGGGCACCTTTGTGGGGAAGCTCCTGGCTGTGTGCATGTGGATTTGCTTCTGGGCTCTGCATTCCACTCTGCTTGTTCCCTTGATTGTTTTTCTGCCAATGGTGGGTTGTTTGGGTCGCTGTGGCTCTGCGGTGTGTCTTGAAATCAGGTGCTGTGCTGCTCCTGATCGCTCCTTCTGTCGGGCATTGCTCTGGCTACCCAGGACCTTTTATGTTTTGCTATGAATTTTAAGATTGTTCCCGTTCTGTGAAAAATACTGTTGGTGTTTCCATGGTGATTATATTGAGCCCACAAATCACATCGGGTCCTACGGACATTTTAATAGCATTGGGTCTTCCGTGTGTGTGTGTGTGTGTGTGTGTGTGTGTGTGTGTGTGTGTGTCTTCTTCAACTTCTTCCCTCAGGTTTCAGGGTTTTTTGTTGTTGTTGTTGTTGTTGTTGGAGTGGTCTTTTATTATTTCTTTATTGAAATTTATTCATAAGATTTTTATTATCTCTGAAGCTGAAGCAAACAGGGTTTACTTCCTGAGTTCTTTCTAAGAAAGTTGCTTATCAATGCCCAACATGCTGCTGTCACCTCCATGTTGATTTTGAATCCTGAAACTTTATTACGCTGCCAGTTGTGGAGGCTGTTAGAAGAAGTTTCTCTATACAGAGAAACATGTTTGTACGCAGGCACACATCGGCACCCTCCTTTTCTGTTTGCAGATGCTCTCTTTCCTTCTCTTATGTAACTGCTCTGACTAGATCTCAAGGAGCTGTTAGATAAGAGGTGAGGGGGCAGGCTGGAGAGGCGGCTCAGCAGTTATGAATGCTGACTTCCCTTATACAGGACCCGTGTTCAGCTCCCAGCACTAACACTGCAGCTCGCAACCATTCATAACTCTGGTTCCAAGGGACCCAATGCCCTCTTCTGCCCTCCACAGGCACTGAACCAACATGGTACAGACACGCACACTCAGGCAAACACTCATATACATAAAAATAAATTAATTTAAAGGACAAAAAGAATGAAGGAACAGCCTGGATATACTCCAAATCTTAGAGGGGATACATCCATATTTTCTCCATCTTGTATAGTATTGTCTGTAGGTGTGAACTTTTCAACTTGAAGATGTTTGGATTTTATCAATGGTCTCTCTGCATCTATGGGCAGGGTCTTGTGATTTTGATCTGTGACACAATACTGCTGCTTATTGTTTTATGTATTTTGTTCTGGGTTTCTCTTGGAATCTAACTTAGGCAGGCACTCCACCATGCATCCTGGCTTGCAAATTCTGAGCCTGATGGGGGAAGTCCTTCTGTGCGTATGTGTGTCTTATTGGTTGATAAATAAAGCACCGTTGGCCAATAGGGAAGCAAGAGTGGTGGGACTAGGAGTCGAGGAGGATTCTGGGAAACAGAGGCACAGTCAGGCACCATGTAGGACACCAGAGGAGCAAGAGGTCCAGACACTTTCTCCGGTAAGACAAGACCACATGGAAATACTCAGATTAGCAGATATAGGTTAATAATTAAGTAGAAACTAGCCAACAAGAAACCATAGAAAATGGCCAACAGCTTCATAATTAATATAGCGACCTGCGTGTTCGTTTGGGACTGATGCTGCTCTGGGACCAGGCTGATGGAAGAACACTCATTACATGAACCAAATTTGTGTCCTTGAGATAAATCCGAGATGAGGTTGATGAGTGGTTGGATTCAGTTTGTTGGTGTGTTGCTGGCGGCATTACCTTCATCTGTATGCGTGGCTCATTCTGGTTCTGTAATAGTGTAACCGTATTTTTTGGAAAATGAGACTGGACACATCCCTTTCCTTTTGGTTGCTTGGAGCTATCTGAGAAACGCTGCCACCGAGGCTCTTCTCTGCAGGTTGATGCAATGCAGCAGTGAAGAGATGCAGCACCAGAGCTTGTTTTTGTGAGAGGCTGTTCCGGGTTCCAGTGCATTCCTCGTTGTGAGACTGCTTGCAGTTTGATGTTCCCAGTAGTTCAGCACAGGCAGGTCATGAGTGTTGGGAAATCTGTTTCTCCCGTGTTTCCGTCTGAAGCCTGTCTTCCACAACATAAGGACCTCTGTGTTGCTGCGATGGTGATTGGAATGTCTCCTCTTTCTGGTCTCTGCTTTATCTGAGTCCTTCTTTATTTTGCTCTAAATAATGACTGGTCAAACTTGTCTATCTTAAAAAAAAAAACAAACCAGGTCCTCCTTTCATTGATGACTTCTATTTGCCTTTAGTTCTTTTTTGTTTACTTGTACTTGGTCTTTGTTATTTCCTCCACTAGTGATCTCAGGTTTGATCGGGTTTTGCTTTGCAGGCCTGCTCACTGGAAACCCCTTCTTCAAGGTAGGTGGTTGCTTATTGGTGTGCGTTCAGCCTTCGTTGTACCCCGCATACTCTGGCCAGCTGTGCTTGTTTCCATCTGTTTTGGTTTCTCCTATGACTTCTTTTATAGTCCAGACTCGGGTGTGCAGTTTCCCTTCCTTCGTTTTCCTCTAACTTTTCAAGTTTCTTTTGTCATTCTCTCTTCTCCTGCTTCACTCCATTGTGACCAGAAAACAAAACAAAACAAAAAAGTACAGCACGCTATTTCATTTTTTAAAGTTTGTTATGAGCAGTTTCATGCCTCATTCAACCCTGTTCTAAAGAAAACTCCATGTGCTGATGTGTGTTCTGCTTACTGGATGAAAGCGCCCTGTAAATGATATTGCTCATGACATACACTGATGAAAGTGTATGGTGAGGGATGAAATCCACAATTTATCATCACGTTAGCCTTTATCTGCCACTTTTAAACTGATAGCATTTTTCAGAAAATAAAATCAGATGGTTCAGTACTAGGTGAATGTGTATTTGCAACTGTCGATCATTGTATAATGAACTTCTTAGACTCTTTGTCTGATTCTCTTCTTAAAATACCTTTGCCGGGGGGCAAGTGCAGCTCCCTTTTCACGCAGATTTTATTTTGTAGGAAACGTGTCTTTCTCCACCCTCCCAGTTTCAGTTTCTCTGTATATGTGTGTTTGCTGGTGAAGAGAGTTTCTTGTAGGCAGTGTGTGGTTGGGTCTTAACTGTTGGTTTAGTTAGCTTTCTTGTAAAAACGTAATCAACCTGGGTTTCTCACATAAGAAGGGAAGGATACTTCCAAGTTATTTGGAGATATCTCCCTCTCCCAGTCTCAAAAGCCCCCCTTTCCATCTCTCTGTCCCTCTCTGACTTTCCTGTCTCTTTCCCGCCCTATCTCTGTATCTTTCCCTATTTCCACCTCTACATGTTTTTCACTCTCTCCCTTCTCATTCTGTCTGTCTGCCTGTCTCTCTCCTCTATCTCTTTTACTCCATCCTTTCCCATTCGAAAGCAAAATTACTGTTCTAGGATCTGCCCTCCCCCAAGACCAGGTTCTCAGCACAAGGACTTTTATTTTCCCCAGAGGGACAGAAGTCAGGGATTGAGAGACAAAAGGAGGTAGAAGACAATGGAGAAGGAGAAGGGAACAAGGGAGGGGGTGAGGATACTTGTCTCTGAGGGACACAGGACTGACTACCTCTGGATGGAGGGGAGACAGACTTGGCACATAGACAAGTGGCGGGTGAGGTGTTTAACTTTAATTGCGCGTGTTAATTCGGTGAGCCAAAGCCGGCTCTCCCTTTTGCCATTCCCTACTTCTACTCCGCCTCTCCTGCCCCACTTCTCCTCCCCTGGCTTCTCTCTAGTTAGGTTCTTGTCACTCCTACTCCTCTCTTTGTTGGCCCCCCTCTCCTCCACTGCTCTCCCTTTCCTCGGAATGGTTTTCCCTGTGAATCACAAGCAGAAAGGCTGTGGGGCTTTCCTTAGTGTCCTTAGGGAGCTCTATCCATGCACCACAGGCGGTGATGGTACCATAAGGCGGGTACCTCTTGGACCTTCCTTGAAGTCTCCCTGGGCCCTGCTAACTACGTTTGTAGGTTGTTAAATAGAATATTTCTTCCTCTTCCATGCACCCTGCTCTCATTTCCATGAGCCAGATTCTCCTTGGCTCCTGGTCCACTGGGAGGCTTTAAAATGATTGCCGTGCACAGCAGTCAGTAGCACACTTCTGGCCTTCCTAGAGGGAGAGCAGTAGCTTCCTTCCACCCACAGCTCTCGCTCTTGACCCAGGGTCTTTGGCCTTCTCTCCTCCACCTTGCTCCTAAGGCCGGGTTGCTTACCAGGTGGACTTAAATGTAAACAATGTTATGAAACATTGTTTGACAAGCCCCTCTGATTTGTTAAGGTCAGAGGGAACATACTCATTGCCCGGCACACACATTTGTCTGTGTTCCTCCAGATAATGTCTTGTCTGTCTGTCTGTCTTCTTTGCATTTGTACTGGATTGAACAGTGCAAAGATTCATGACTGTTCTAGTATCTGAAGACATGATCTTGTTTGGAAGCAGGGCCACTTCGTGTATAAGAAGCTAAAGGAAAGCAAGGTCGTTTATTCCAACATCATTGGTGTGGTCATAGAGGAGGAGCCAGAGACACACAGTAGGGAGAGCTCCAGGTGCCCAGATACACACAGTAGGGATAGCTCCAGGTGCCCAGAGACACACAGTAGGGAGAGCTCCAGGTGCCCAGAGACACACAGGAAAGAATGCCTACTGTCCAGAGATACACAGGAGAGCAGCATGTGCCCAAAGATATATGGGGGAGACAGAGTGCCATGTGTCCAGAGACACGCGTGAGAGAGAGTTCCATATGCTCTGAAGCACACAGGAGGACACATGCCATGTGCCCAAAGATATATGGGGGAGACAGAGTGCCATGTGTCCAGAGACACGCGTGAGAGAGAGTTCCATATGCTCTGAAGCACACAGGAGGACACATGCCATGTGCCCAAAGGCAGTGAGTGAACTGTGGAGCTGCCAGACTCAGGAAGCCATGGTTGCTCTTGTCTGCTGGAAGCTGGAAGAGACCAGGGTGGCCCTGCCCAGAGCTCCTTGCAAGAAAGTGGATCTGAAATCACTCGACTTTGAACCTTAGCATGCCTTTTCAGGTGTCTGGTGTCACTTGGTTTGGGCACTTTGCCGTGACAGCACAAGGAAGGAACATACATCCCCGAGTCTAACACGACAACGTGTTTCTGCTAATGATTATCCAGGGAACTCTGCCCATTATTCCCTATTTCACTCTCAGCTGTGCTCTGTGGCCCCAAGATGGTGAACTCTAAAAGCCACAAGCATCTCTCTATTTTAGCACCCCTGGGGCCAGGCTAGAGAGGAAAGGGCTAGGAAATGAGTGGGTCTGGGTAGCCAGGTGATGCTTCTCGAAGTGTATGCGAGTGAGGGATGATGAGTCTGGGGAAGTGAGGCAGGGGTGTTTCCAGGATTGACTGTTACATGTGTGTGCATAGGTGCTTATATATGTACATTCATGTGTGTATGTGTGTTATGTGCACACAAGCATGGGCTGTATATTTGCATGTCCCTGTATGTGTGTCTCTGTCTGTGTGTGTGTGTGTCTCTGTCTCTCTGTGTGTGTGTGTGTGTGTGTGTGTGTGTGTGTGTGTGTGTGTGTGTGTGTCCCTTTGGCTCCCTGGGAGAACTTCAGCCACTTGCCCCTGCAGAGTGCTGACTGAGAAGGGGACAGAAGATGGCTGCCCTCTGCTCTGACCCTGCAGCGTTGACAAGAGATTGTCACCTTTTATGCCATCAAGTGGAGATGATAAATGCAGGTTGCCTCCACTACTGCTTCCTAGAAGGAATTTTTTAAGAGTGAAAGTGCTACAGGAGAGCATTTTGAGAATGCAAGAGGCTTCCTTGTTTTGAGTGTTTGCCAGGGTCTCTCTCTGCCCCTGTTTTCTTATGCCTGTTGGGTTTTCCTTTGGGGATGGAGCTATAGAGGTAAATTCGGTATTCTGGAGACGCTTTACAAGGCAGAAAAGCCGCAAAAAGAGCAAAGAGGCTTCTCATACACGCTTTGTCCCAGCATCTCACATAATCAAAACCGCAATCAAGACTACAAGACTGAGGAGAGGAGTCTGACTCTGAAGCAGAGTTCTTGCTGAGCATGCACCGGGGCCCAAGGTTCCATGCCCCAGTGGCTCCACGATGACATAAACCCTTAGGAAGTAGCCTTGGAATGAACAAAGCTGCTCCCTATCTGGCGGCTCCAATTCAGCACCCGGGGTCGGCAGCCTTTGCTACACCTGCGACAGGTAGGGTACCATAGGCGGCCTGGTTTGGATCACTGCCCATGTTCTCTCGGCCACTGGCAAATTAAGACCACTTCTATTTCTAGGTACGACTTACAGATTCGCAGGTTTCTAGGTGTATGGAGCTATCAACCTCAGATTCCACAGCCTAGGTAGATAAACCATGCATTACATATGGCGTACATGACATGTGGGCATGGATGACCCCGGCATGGATGATATAACACAGCCAATTATGCATGCATGATTGTGTGCATTACACACGGAAAAGCAGGACCATATATATATAGTGCATGGGATAGCACACATCACAAAAGACACTGAATAACAGAAATTAACGACCGGTTAAATTAACAGCTTTATTAAATCTAATGTATGCACGTAGAGCTCATCTGTGTAGACCGGCAGCTCAGGTCAGAGCTGCTCAGCCATTGGGCTGGCTCCGTTTTTTTAGACATTTTCATCATCCCCAAAGGAATTGTCATAGCCTTCCGCAGCCATGAGACATCCACTCTCCCACAGTCCTTGCTGCTAATTAGCTTCTCTGTTGCTATGACAAAGCGTGTGACCAAAAGCAAGTTGGGCTGGGGGGGCGAAGGGTGTCTTTGGCTCACAGGTATCAGTCCAGTCCGTCAAGGAAGGAAATGAGGAGAAGAACTCGAGGCAGGGACCTGAAGCAGAGAACATGGCAGAATTCTGCTGACTGGCTTGCTTTCAGGCTCGCCCAGATGCTCACGATTGCTCACACAGCCTAGGGACAACCTGCCTAGGAGTGGGACATCCCACACGGGAAGCCCTGCTGCACCAAGGAGCAGTCAAGAAAATGCCCCAAGGTGGGCGGGAGTGGTGGCACACAGTGTCTGACGTAGTACTCTGCCCGGGTCCCGCCTGTATCGGTCCTACACTGCAGGGGCCATCTATTCTGGACTGATGTCTTTGGGGCTGTGTGTGGAACCAGCCGAACAGCCCCGGGGTTCGACCCCTAGTGGCTGGAGTGTGGATCAGGGAAGTCCTAGCTACCCGAGGGTGTTAAGAATGGCACAGAGGCATCTCGTCATTTCAGGAGGGCTCTCAGTCCATACTGGAGACATTCGTTTATTCCAGCATCCTCTTAAATAGCTTTCTGGAAGAAGGGGTACTGGCAGAAGACATCTTTTATCATATGTATAAGGCTGACTAGGAAACACTTCCTTTAACCCTAGAGATGGTCCTAGAATACACATACACAAGCCCTCGGACCTGTAGTAACAGGTCTCACTAGTCCTCAGATATGCCTCACTGGCCCCCTGGCATGTCCCTGTGATAGGTGTGGGCCCTAGGTCTATTGTTATGCAAACTAGAAGTCATTCTCCACTGTGGCCAGGCCACCCTCAGGTAACCGCCTACATCTGAAAGAAAATAGATTAGAGCTCCAGGAATTGAGCTGAGGCCTATATTGAAATATCATATTCAGGGCCCCCGACAGAACTCCAAAGGCAGAAGCAAGGATCTCTGTTGAGTGGCCAAGTTATAAAACTTTTGTCTGGCCACACAGTTGGGATCCTGAGGCGCTGGTGTTCTGGGGAAAGGAGGAGGGGCTTCCTCCATGGTCTCCACCACAGTACCTGCTCAGCTCGGGCTCAACTGCTGAGTCTCCAGCCTGAGTCTGGATCCCAGCTTCAAAGACGTGTTTTAATTCTGAAGCTCATCTTCCTGAGCTGAATCTCATTAATAAAAGACGAGAAATAAATTTTCAAAAAGAACTCACCGAGACTCCTCTGCAGCCACATACGCTGTCAGAAACTTTTCCCCCTCTTGAACAAGAAGGCTTTTCCTCAGCAGGGTGAAATAATCCCCCCACTCCTTTGCAGCAAGTCCAAGATCGCTGGCGTGGAAAGAAGCCCCAAGTTGGGATTAACACTTACGAGTGTGCCGTCATTTTTGTTCTCCCTTGGAGGGAAAAATGAAAATCTCCCCGGCATATTTAATATACGCCACTAATGGCTGAACATTGTCTAGGTGTGGAATGGAGAAAATGATCACAGGTAATTGGAGACTCCCTTGTCCTCCCCAGGTGTTTCAGGAGACACGGGAGGAAGTCATGGAAGTGTGATAGTTGTCACCGCTGAGCTGGCTGGGGACAGCAGATGTGAGCACCCACAGCAGCAAGCATCGGGCTTGGGAGGCATCTCACTCAGCAGAGGCCTGGCCGTGGCTTGGGGCGGCTCCCTGGGTGGCACAGATAATGTCGCTTTGTTTTATGTGCAGGGTCTGAAAATTCTGCACTAGGTTTGTGAAGCCACATTATACCGCCTGGGATGAAGGCGTCTAGCAAGCCCTGCAGGAGACTGCTCTGCACTGGCAGGAGTCATGCCAAAGCACATCTTGGTGAGTCAAATAGCTCCAAGGGTGACAGACACCCTCCTCCCAGAGAGCCCCAGGGCATGTGCTCCGTGCACATCAGTGCTCCAAACTCCTGCAGTTTCCACTGAAGACGATTTAAGTGCGACGCCTACTTTATCCTCTCATCAGAGCAAGAGGGCTCACCTTGCCCTGTCCACCTCTGGTGGACAGCCAGAACAGAGCGCCATGTCTCCTCACTGCCAAGTTCACACAGCAGCTGCTGCCATGACCCCAGCCCTCCCGGCATGGAGCACTCCAGGGAGACACCCCCACCATGCCTTGTCTCTGGCTGTCACGGAGTTTTCTCTGTCTTCTAGATCATGTTGGGAGCCTGTCATGTGTGCACTGTTCTGCCAAGCTCGGGACTTGAAGACATCCCTGCAGAGTTCCTGGGAGAGACAGGAATGGAGGAATCACAGAGCCACCAGTGTCCTGAACAATTCTTTGTCAGAATGCAGCATCGGCTGCAAGGGGCTTGCTGGAGAGGTTCTTCCTTCTTGGAGACAGCCACCCTACCACTGCCTCCTCCCCAGTCTGTGGAGGGAATAATGGAGACTCTGGGAACCAGGATTCAGATGGCTGCCAACCAAAGCCTGGAACCTGCCCATATCCATTGTAAAGGCTCCTGGAGCTGATTCTCACAGCATCGTGATTGAATTGAGGATATGAGGGGGTTGTCGTTAGGAGGATCGGTAACTCCTAGTTTGGCCAGGGTGTGTCTGAATCCTGTAGACCCCTGAGTCCAAGACCGCCAGGGCAACCTGTCACCATTTGTGTTTTCGGTCCTGTCTTTAAGAACTGCTCAGGAGGCATGCAGTGACTAACTACTGTGTGCCAGGCTTCTATTCGGCCACTGCAGACGCAGCAGTGGACAGAACAAAGGCCTTGCTCAAGCACTGACCAACACCGTGCACTGAGTCAACCCCACCCACGGGAAATGGGCACAAGCCCTGGGAAAGACCATCACGGGGGGGCGCCAGGGCGATGGGGGCATCGGGGCGATGGGGGCATCGGGGCAATGGGGGCATCAGGGCGATGGGGGGCATCAGGACAATGGGGGCATCAGGACAATGGGGGCATCAGGACAATGGGGGCATCAGGACAATGGGGGCATCAGGGCAATGGGGGGCATTAGGGCAACGGGGGACATTGGGACAATGGAGGCATCAGGGCGATGGGGGCATCAGGGTGATGGGGGCATCAGGACAATGGAGGCATCAGGGCGATGGGGGCATCAGGTAGATGGGGGCATCAGGATGATGGGGGCATCGGGGCAATGGGGGCATCAGGACAATGGAGGCATCAGGGCGATGGGGGCATCAGGGTGATAGGGCCATCAGGGTGATGGGGGCATCAGGACGATGGGGGCATCAGGACAATGGGGGGCATCAGGGCGATGGGGGGCATCGGGGCGATGGGGGCATCAGGTAGATGGGAGGCATCAGGGCGATGGGGGCATCAGGTAGATGGGGGCATCAGGATGATGGGGGCATCGGGGCAATGGGGGCATCAGGACAATGGAGGCATCAGGGCGATGGGGGCATCAGGGTGATAGGGCCATCAGGGTGATGGGGGCATCGGGGCGATGGGGGCATCGGGGCGATGGGGGCATCGGGACGATGGAGGCATCAGGGTGATGGGGGCATCAGGGCAATGGGGGCATCAGGGCGATGGGGGCATCGGGACGATGGAGGCATCAGGGTGATGGGGGCATCAGGGTGATGGGGGCATCAGGGCGATGGGGGCATCGGGACGATGGGGGCATCGGGGCGATGGGGGCATCAGGGTGATGGGGGCATCAGGGTGATGGGGGGCATCAGGGTGATGGGGGCATCGGGACGATGGAGGCATCAGGGTGATGGGGGCATCAGGGCGATAGAGGCATCGGGGCGATGGGGGCATCAGGGTGATGGGGGGCAGTAGTGCATTCAGTCCACCCTCACAAAGCACCACACCCAGTGCGTTCTAAAGACAAAGGAAGCTGATTCCCCACAGCTCTGCAGGAGACAAAACTCTGGACGACGAGGTGGCTGGGGAAGACCCCTCTTTCTGGCTCATGGACAGCGCCGCTGCGGCTTGCGTGTGACGTGTCCCCCACAGGGTCACGTGTCTAAAACGCGGTCCCCATCTGGTTGGTGAATCCTCTGACAAGGTGCGTGGGTGGTAGAAGGAGGTTACTAACAAGGGATTTCAGGGTTCTAGACCAACCCTGGTTCTGCTTAGGGATTTCAGGGTTCTAGACCAACCCTGGTTCTGCTTAGGGATTTCAGGGTTCCAGACCAACCCTAGTTCTGCTTAGGGATTTCAGGGTTCTAGGCCAACCCTGGTTCTGCTACTCTCTGATCCCCGACCCTCCAGAATCTGAATAGACTTGATCTGCTCGGGCTGCCACGCCTTCTAGGCCATACAGAGCGGTCTCCTCTAAAACTGTGAGGGAAATTAAACCCTTCCTCCCAAGGGTGTCAGGAATTCAGTCACAACCTATAGAAAAGAACTAATGCAAACATCCCGTCACAGGGACTCCACCTAGAGCTCCCTAGCTGTCCAGGGCTTCATCTACGAGGATATTAATCCCTGAATACCTCCCAAAGGCTCCATTTCAGCTCTGTCGCACTGGACCAGACTTCAACGTGTGCCCTAGGGCAGGAGCAAGGGGCAAGGGGCAGTGGGGCAAGCCAGATGTGCTTTTACTAAGTCAGTTTCATGTGCTCAACAGCTGTCTATCTAGCAAAACTTGCCACCCAAGCGATGGCATTCTTTTTCTTAAGGAGAGGCAACGGATCGACTCAGAAGAGCAAAAGCCATTGGAAAGCCAGGTGGTGAGTGAGACCCTGAACTTCGTGACCTATAATCAGAGAGTGAGAGGGGTCATTGATTGTTCAGAGTTAGAATGAATAGAAATGAGGGCCTAGGAAGACAGGGAGGAGAGTGGGGAGGAGAGAGAATGGAGAAGAGGGACAGTGGGGAAGAGGGAGAGTAGGGAGGAGGGAGAGTAGGGAAGAAGGAGAGTGGGGAGGAGGGAGAGTGGGATGGGGCAGAGATCAAGGCTGGGCCCCTGAGAATGCTGAGAGAGATGAGGGTGGGCAGGAGAGAGGAGGGGCAGACAGCAAGGATGGATGTCTGTGGACAGTGGTAAGGGTAGGGGTGAGGAAGAGGGTGGGAGGAAGGCATGGGGGTGAGAGCCTGGAGACGCTGAAGACGCTAAGCATCTTGCTGTTGGTGACAATGAGGTATAAAATCTCTCTCCAGTGTCCTCAGTGTGATAAGCCAGACGGGGCTTTGAGCCAAGAGATGGCACCCATGACCCTCTGACTGACAGCACAGAGCGTGGTCTGACTCCCAGCCCAGCTGATCCCCGGTGAAATCCCAGAGCCAGCCCCAGATTCCTAGCAATGGAGACTGGTGAACCCAACGGGTCACTGTTCACGACTGGGGCCACCAAGTTTCCCGTGGTCTGTGAACCAAGCTGTAAAGACGAGGATCCAATGAAGACACTGTTCCACACCCAGGACTAAGTGACACCAGCAAGGCCAGCCTGGAGGAATGTGCAGGGTCCAAAGGCCATGCTCACTGGACGAAAGTCACCCGTGAACATGAAGGCTGGAAGCCTTCTGGAGGCAGCAGAAACATCGGGGCATCGGATTCTTGTCTTTGCTTGATGATTTCACCAAGATCCCCCAAACAGGGTGCTCTCTGGTATTTAGGTTTCTTGATTCTTGCTGGGCAGAGCCGGGCAGCGCCTCCACACACCTGGGTTTGAGTTTACTGTCCTTTTTGGATGTGCACACCTGCCTCACACCCATGCACACACAGGCGGGCCTTCTCTGAGCTGGTCATGATGGTGCCATGCCCATCCTACTGGGTACAAACATCCCCAGAGAAATAACGATTAGAACAAAAAGAAATCACCTCCCTCATAGAGCTTGCACAAGCAGAAAGTTTAGCGAGATGGGCTTTCTCCAAGTTAAGTTTCCATGTTAATTATTAAACCAAAGTGGAGTTGAAGATTTGCAGAGACAGAAGACATGCAAGGTTGAAAGGGGGATTTTCATTTAGCATTCTGAACCCTTTCACGGGATCGCTAATCCTCCCAATAATCCGCTAATATATCAACCTGATTTTATAAATGAATTTATAAAAATTTATAAGGTTCACGAACTGAAGCTTAACATGAATGACTAAGGAGCCCCAGCCACATTCCAAGAGGCAGACGACCAGGACCGGCCCAGGGCTCAACTTCTTGTATTCAGAGACATCACGGAAATGTGCCCCTCACTCACACTCTGTAAAACAATTCCTCTCCACACTTCTTTCCCAGGGAGTACTGTGTACCAGAGAGCCGGCTGTACGGTGTATAATTATACAAACTTCGCAGCATAAATAAAAGCCATCCTCATAGAAATATCCACCCTGGCGCAAGGCGCACTCCATTATACAGCAGTCACGACGTTAAGTGGCCTGGGAACAATGCAGGACCAGCTCAGGCTGCACCCCTCCGCTGAAGCGCTCCCAAAGCCTCATTGTGCAGGCACAACCGCCACACAGCCACACGCGGCTTAAACAAAGAGCCCTGGACTCCAGACACAGAGCAGGGCCACACGGAGAGCAAGAACCAGCCAAGATAATTATCTGTTTACTCCTGACGCTTGCCACAGTCTTTGTTATGCGTGGTTTTTATTGAAGGAGCTTTTCGCACAGATAACTTGATACAAATTATCTGAAAGAAAATGTGTTTTGTTATTACTTGGAATATGAAAAGGTAATCATGTCGGAATGAAAGGTAGATAAAAAATGAGATCATAGAATAAAGGATATGGAATTTGGCAATTTAAGCAGAGGCGTTCGTGTGGGTGTTCTCGGCCCACCTACTACGCACTGGGGATATTCAAACTCACCTTGCCTTTCAAGTGACTGCCTATAAGTGATCTTATAATTTTACGATGAAATATTTACTTCCCAGAAACACCCCTGCAGAGGGCATTGCAGCAAGAGAAGCAGCATAATGGTGTCTCAGAGGCTGGGCCCGAGTCCCCTCCTGCCCACACTCCTTTGCCATTTCATTGCCACGAGGAAAGGTTTGCAGAGACGGTGGTTCTTCACCATGAGCCTACTGACCCAAAGCCAAACATTGTCTTCAGCTTTCTTGTAATTCTGGAGAATGACTCGTTAGCCATTGAAGCTACACTTAGCACAGTTTCCGCATTTTGTTAGGACGCAACTCAAAACGCCTCTAACTGATCCATTTATGCTGTACGAAGGGAACCCGTGGACGTTGGTCCTTCTTGACAGCAATGGCTGCGGGACATGCGCAGGCGTGAGGACAACTGGAGATTCATGTGCTTGTGTGTGATGCTTAAAAGTGACCACTGTTGGCAAGGAAAGATAGGATCACTAGGAAAAACATCAATAACCAAACGACCCGTAGTGGGAAAGAGAAAAGAAGGCGAGAAAAGATAAAATACAAGATGCAGAAAACGGGGCGGGAAGCCTGCGCACGCCCGCTCCATCAGGAAAAAAAAACAGTCCAAACTTACCACTGAAGGCCGAAGTGCTGCGTTTCAGCACACACCCATAGGTAGACGTCTATGAAGACACACAAGAAGATGAGGATGAGGTGTGCTAACAGGGGCACATCCGACCCTGGAACAGCACATCTCCTGGGAGGTGACATGAGGAAAGACCCCCACCTGCCACCTCCTGCGTGGATGGAGACTCAGAGGAGCCCCGGGAGAAGCCACAGGTCCTAGTGCAATTGGGTTCCAAAGGGAGCTCGCTATGGTGGGAAAGTGGATCCCTTCACAAGGGATCATTTGATAAAACGGTGAAGGGAAGCTATATACACATGACAATTAAAGACAAGGAGGCCGTGAATTTGAAAGAGAGCGGATAGGGATATATGGCAGAGTTCAAGTGGAGAAAACTGAGAGGGAAGATGACATAGTTATAATCTCAAAAGCAAGTTTAAAAATGGTGAATGAGCCGGGCATTGGTGGCACACGCCTTTAATCCCAGCATTCGGGAGGCAGAGGCAGGCGGATCTCTGTAAGTTCGAGGCCAGCCTGGTCCACCAAGTGAGTTCCAGGACAGCCTCCAAAACAATACAGAGAAAACCTGTCTCAAAAAAAAAAAATGTGACTGATGGCTATCCTAGCAAAGCAACTATCTACAGAGAAGTGCAAAGAAAAAGACTAACAGAGACGACTGTTTTTACACCAAAATAAGAAATAAAAAACTCCTTGGAAGAAAGAGAGATTGGCTAAAAGTTCCTGAGACACTAAAAATAATTTACTAAATGATCTGTCTATAAACAACCACTAGTGAGTTTTTCACTCACCGTGAAAAGCTAGGAAATGTGTCAATAGCTCCAGTTCCAGTTCCAGAGGATCCAACTCTCACTTCTAGACTCTGCGGACACCTTCACTCATGAACACATACCCATAGAGACACACACACATATACATGTGATCTAAAATAAAATAAAGATCAAACATACACACACACACACACACACACACACACACAATCTGCCTCAGATTAATCCCAGCAAGGCCTATATTATAGAACTCCATGTGAACAGTGTAAACTTTACAGGGAGATATAAAAGACAACAAAGAGCTAGAAAAATACATTGTATTCTTAAATGAGAAGGTGGCGAGCTGTAAAACGCCAAACCCTTCCAAAGGATGCTATAAATCTAATGGGATTCAAGCGGGAACCCTGGCACGAGGTTTTCCTGAAGTCTGATGATATAATTTTAAAGTTTAAAGTTGAGAAGAATACATATATACAGTGACTGAAGAGGACATACATGTGTGTGTGGGTGTGTATATGCGTGTATGCATGTATACATGTGGGGAGACAGAGGAAAGAAGGGGAAAGGAGACGGGGAGGGTGCTGAGAACAAGGGGCGGGGGACAAATGGGAAGAGAGAAGGCCACGGGAGGGCAAGGGAGAGGAAGGCGCAGGTGACTTGCCTCCACACAGCTGGGACACTGGGGTGAAGTAAAATCGTCTTGTTACCTCAAAGTAACCAGAGTGCCAAAACAGAACCAAAACCTAGAGGCAAACTTAGGTGAAATATGTGATGAGTGGCTTTTAAATTTATGCTGTGCTGAAATGGATCTTAGCTTTATCTAATTACTCCACATCCTATGGTGAAACACACCATATTACACACCTAAAACACATATAGCTGTGATTTCTCAACTAAGAATGAGTTATTACCTCCATGGTTATTAGTATTAATAATGAAATCATTTTTTAAAAGCATTGCTATGGAAGCGGGTCAGGAGGTGTGTGTGCACTTCTAGAATGGAATGAAATAGGGTGTGGGACATTGTATCTCACACCAAAACACACTTCACACGTCTTAATGGTCACAGAGCAGGAAGCGGACAGAAAAACCAGCATCGTATATGAACATGGCTGTGGCCTTGGATGAGAAACGCTGCCAGTAGGCTTGTGTGCGTGTCACAGAGTGAACTGGCCAGGATAAATCAAGGCGTGCTAGACATCTCAAGACGGGGCCACCAGACGAAAGGGGGGGGGCAGCAGGAACAAGAGTTTTCACCCGTTTTGGGCATAGTTAGATAAGATGGACACAGGCTTCACTGTGCTATAGATGTGGGATTCCGGCACGGGCACAAAGAGGAGAGTGACAGACCAGTGGAGTCTGTCCTTTCCTCTCTGGCGGGAAATGGGCCTGCCTGGAACCCCAGGATGGTGAGCTCGAAGCATAGCTGGGGCTTGTAGTGTAGGAACTCAGACCTGAAGCAAGGCCTTTCTACTTCCCTTCCAGATGAGCCCATTCCCCCACCTCATGCCAAAAATGGAGGCCAAGCCACAGACCAATGCCTCGGCTCCAAGGCAGTTGGCTTCATCACGGCTGTGGCTTGTTGAGTTTATATGCAGCAGTGATTCGGACCTCACTAATTTACATAATGTCTCCCGGGACGGTCTTGGAGGGCTGCAGGCCTCTCTAACTGGAGCAATTTGTCCTCCATGGGGTCCACAGAGGTTGATCTCGGGATGGAAACCTTGCTTACAGCCGGGGAACTGGGAGCCCGGTGCTGCTGGGATACGGTATGAGCTGAAAGCAATTGGAATTTGGAGGGAATGTTTTCACACAGGCAGAGACCACCTATGTAAACTATATGTTGGACTTTTGCCTAGGATATCCACATTAACTTGGTATAGGTGCAGATCTGAGTCCAAGTGCACCCACAGAATTTTCTAGGTTCTTTAGTTTGTTTGGTTTTTCTGTTTGGGTTTTGTTTGTTTGTTAGAGACAGGGTATCTCTGTGTAACCACCTTGGCTGACCTGGAACTTTCTTTTTAGGCCAGGCTGGCCTGGAACTCAGAGAGATCAACCTGCCTCTGCCTCTCAAGTTCCAGGATTAAAGCCGTACACCACCACCATTCATCCAATTTTCTAGGTCTTATGTCCCAGGACAAAGAGTTGTTTCAGGGACACATGGTCGTAAATAGAAATGGAGACAGTAGCCAGGCATTGGTGACACACGCCTTTAATCCCAGTACTCAAGAGGCAGAGGCAAGCGGATCTCTGTGAGTTCGAGGCCAGCCTGGTCTACAGAGCGAGTTCCAGGACAGGCTCCAAGACAACACAGAGAAACCCTGACTTGAAAAACCAAAAAGAAAGAAAGAGAGAGAGAGGGAGAAGAAGAGAGAAAGAGAGAGAGAGAGAGAGAGAGAGAGAGAGAGAGAGAGAGAGAGAGAGAGAGAGAGAGAGAGAAAGAAAGAAAGAAAGAAATGGAGACAGCTTACTAAGAGAGAAGGTAGTTAGCTGAGAAAGGGCTTGTGCTACAAACACTGGGTCAAGCTCCTCATGACCCTCTATACGTTATTAACACAGTGCCCACCCCTCCCTTAGTTGGATATGATGAGCTTTTCTAGAGCATGCTCAGTTTGAATTCCAGGTAGGGAAGGTTTCTAGTCATTCTCTGCCAACCCACTTCCTTCATATGTAACATAATATAAATTTTTATGTGTTTGTGTTTCTATGTGTGCAGGTGTCTGAAGAGTCCAGAAAGAGGTGGCAGGGACCCTGGAGTTGGAGGGACAGGCAGTTGTGAGCTGCCTGACATGGGTACTGAGAACTGAACTCAGGGCCTCTGGAAGAGCAGCCAGCCCTCTTAGCTACTGAACAGGCACTTGAGTTTCTCCTACTAAAATGATTTCCATTCTTAAATTTTATTTTATACTCGTGGATGTTTCATTTGCCTGTATATCTATGTATCATGTATGCAGTGCCCACAGCATCCTGAAAAAGACATTGGGTCCCATAAGATTGAAGCAAATGTCGGCTGTTCACCATAGTGTGGGTGTTGAGAATTCTACTTGGGTTCTCTGAAAGAGCCAACAGCACTCCTAACCACTAAGCCATCTCTCCAGCCCTCTCTCTCTCTCTCTCTCTCTCTCTCTCTCTCTCTCTCTCTCTCTCTCTCGTATGTTAATCTTGATGACAGTTTCTCCAGTTGCTACTCTCCTGCCAAGATCTCACCCCCATGTATAGACACAAGAAAAAACACTCATAGAGATCACCACATTCTTGGGAATTGGGTGCCTCCCCAGTTTCAATGCCCCCTGAATTGATCTCATGAACTACACAGGAAAGGCTTCAAAGACAAACCAAGAAAACCTAGACTTGATCCCATTTTCAAGCACCCCACAGGCTACCTGAGGAAAACAAATGCATAATCAAACAGCAGGGCCTGTGCAGTGCTGTGGAGAGGCCCTAGGGACCTGGGGGTAGGGTGGGGACATCCCACTTGCCCCAAGGAGATCAGTGACAGAAGACGATGGCGATCAGCCATCAGTGCGAGTGTGTTCAAAAGTGCACGTATAAAATCCTCAAAGAATATATTAAGGAGTTTTTTTTAAGCACCACTAGATAGCTGCCCCCCCCCGGAAGGCCCGGTGTGTGTGGGATCCAGAGCAATGAGCTCAGAAGGGGGTCTGCGGGCACACCTGCCACTTGGGTGATTTTACTCCACTTCCCCGCTGCTCCCAGTACAGCCGTGAAAATTCAGCTCAGCATCAACTGGAGCTGGTGGTACTCAAGAGTTACGGGATCCTGAGCGTCCCCAACAGACCCTGGGGTCCCATGCCCTGCGATCAGGGATGTGTTCGGTGAGCTGGTCCTCATCCAGCTCCTATGGGAGCCTCACCCCCAGGGTTTACTGGAGTCTGGGATGTGTCTCATGGGTGATCTTGGAAAACAAGGCCTGAGGAAGGGAGGCAGGCGGGAGCAGCTACCAGCAGGCAAGACACAAGAACCCTCGGGAGTCTTTGGCTTCTATGAGTTCATGCAGCTCAGAGGCTCATCTGCTGTCAGGGAGGATGGAGTTGCACCCATGTCTTTGTTTGCATGGTCTCCTGCTAGGTAGTTTATCCATGAGCATGTTCTCAACCCGTCCAACTAATCTTTCTAATCCCACACACAGACGTTTGGAAGGGAATTAAAATGTTCGTTTAAACAAAGGAAAAGAAGAATTGTTCCACAAAAGACAAATTCAGATGACCAAAAAAACATCTTTAAAAAAAAATTGAATCAGGCATGATGGTGCAAGTCTGTAATCCCAGTTACTCGAGAGGCCAAGGAAGAGCTTAGAAAACAACTCAGAAGGTCAAGCATTTGTGTGCGAGCGTGAGGCTTGGATTTGGATCCTCAGAACCTACATGGACACCAAACTCAGCAGCACAAGTGTCTATAGTCCCAGTGTACCTCTTCAGGGGGAGTGGAGACCTCATGGACCAGCTGGTCTGGCCACACAGCAGTAAAGAGACCGGGCTGCAATGGCGTGGAGAGGGGAGGCACAGGAACAGAATCCTGAGGGTTAGAGCTGGTTGGTTTGGGACGGGCCATGGCACTGGAGCCACGTGGATTGAGGAAGGTGCATACCTGTTCTACTGTTTCCTGTGGTTGCCGACCCTGGTCTCTTGGGCTATTTATTCACTTTGTGAGCAGAGCTCAAGGCTGTGAGCTCCTGACATTTGCACTTTTACACATGTGAGTCACACATTAATAATGATCATCAGACTGTAAAGCTGAGGAAGGGTGTGTTTGTCCTGAGCCTTACTTACAAAGCAAAACGCACATGGGCTCAAGAACGAAGTCCGTGTGTGGCCGCATATGCAGGATCATGGGGTAAGAAAGTGTGAGTGGTGGATCCCTATGCTATCCTCTCCGTGTGTCACTGATGCGGCCACGGCCCTGTAACCAGGCAGGTATGAGCTGGCTCTCTCCCCCTAGTGATATCTGGTGGTGGTGAGGACACTTTTTTAATTCATACACACAGGGGTGCTGGTAGCTCTCACTGGATGTAGACCCAATACGGCTCAACATAATGATTAGTAAGGGCAGGCCACAGCAAGAATCCCATGATCCCATGTCATCGCTGGTGAGCACCTGTGGGAATGGGCCATGTCCTCACTGTCAAGCACCTGTGTGAACGGCCCATGTCCTCACTGGTGAGCACCTGCACAAATGGTTCATGTTGTCACTGAAATGCAGAGCAGATGGGTACTCAGGATCTCAGAGATGAGGAGCAGTTCCCTCTGAGAGCTGAGATTCCCGACTTCTGGTCTGTGACTTGCAGGCTGCACCGGCTTGTCATGTGACCTGACCCCAATTTTCAGGTTCAGTTGTTCAAACAGTAAGCCTCAAAATGCTACATTCCATTCTCTCCCTAGGAGGTTCCATTAACTAGTAAGGTCCCTCCCACTTAAGAAATCAGGGCTGGGCACGAGGCTGTGTTGGTAGGGTCCCTGTCTGACACACACAAAGCTCTGTGTTCAAACTCCTTTGCCACATAAACCAGACATGTTGGTGTACCCTTGTAATCCTAGCACTCCTGAGTAGAGGATAGAAGAAACTCTGTCTCAAATAATAAATACTAAAATTAAAACAGGAGCACTCCCACTGGAATCCAGTCCCTGTTTCCTGTCTGTGGCTCCCTTTAAGACCTATGACACACAGAACCTTCCTGAAGGTCAGTGTATGCATCTCTCCCCTAGTCTTTCAAGGCTCTATCACTTACTGTGTGTCTTGGAATGTATCCCACATCCAGCTGTAGACACCTTTTCTTTGTCTCAAGCCTGAGTCTTGTGAAATTTCCCCAGAAATCATGAGGTCAGCCTGGTGTGGGATGATGGACAGGCCAGCTCTGCCCCACAGTTCAGCAGACCTCGGCACAGCACAGCAATGATGAGGTCCAGCCGTCAGGACATAGGGCTTTCCCAGACTCAGTCGTCAGCCCTGCTTACCCAGAGCTAAGCTACTGGTTTGAGCATTGAAACAAAGTAACTGGCGACCAGGATGAGAATGAGCAAGGCGAGAGCCAGCACACAGCCAGCCATCATGCTTTCTCTCATGTGATCTCTCCACTACCTCCTTATTGGCAGGCTCTCAGCAGCCTCTGGGAGTGCACAGCCGTGGTGTTGACAGGCTGGGTGCAGAGTCACGGCATCATCAGGCATCACCACATCCTGGCGAGCAGGCCTGGGCCCAGAGCATGTCAACATCTTAGAACAAAAAAAGCCTGCAGGCATCACTCACCTCCCCTTCCAGGGCCAGAGGCGACAGGTCCCTCAGCTCTCTGTCTGCCCTTGAGACCAGCATGCTGTAGGTGCCTACCGGATGCGTGTGAAGTTGATTGGACTCTGGGAGAATCCAGGACTCCAAGGACATGCCTCCAAGTCCAGGCCACAAGGACAGAGTTAAAACTTGCATGCGACTGCTCATGGCACCGCATTTGGTAGTTGGCAGAGCCCCCACGGCAGGCACGGGGACAGACGGAAAGCATATGGGCCTTGTTTCCACAGCGCTCGCACCCCTGTGTAGACAGATGTGCACCACATTAAATATCTGAGAAGACAGACTCTGGTACAAACACCACAGCACACGCACAGTGTGAGGGCGGGGCAGTGGCTGCCTCCTGGTGCAGAATCCCAGGAGTGTGTGCCTCCTTTGGTCCTGTGGACCCCAAGGCACAGAAGCGCCCCACAGATACACACACACACACACACACACACACACACACACACACGCACGCACGCACGCACGCACACACACATACACACCTGGCCCCAGCAGAGGAAATCTGGCCGGTGTCCACTGGCCAAGAGAAGAAAGAACAGAGATCACTTCCCAAGGCCACATTCCACATGGGGCATCTCCCTGACTTCTCAGACTTCCCTTTGCAGAGCAGGGCAGCTCCGCTTGTATGCTGGCCTCCATCAGGTGTGTACAAAGTGGTAACAAGGACACCTGCCTGCCAGAGTTGTCAGGATTAACTGCGCCTAACCTGGGAAGCACCTAACGGCTAAGATGGCTGACATCTCTTCCACTCCTCCCCTGAGCCATCCTGTGGGTGCTTGAGTGCAGCAGAACCGAGCCTCTCCCCTCCTCTTGGCTTTCCCAAACCCTGTCATGCACTCCTGCTCCCTAACTTCGGTGTCCCCACCATACTGGAGGGATGTGACAGTGACAAGAGTGTAGCATCTAATCACCAAGTGAAGACAACTCAAGAAAACCCATCACCCATCCCTACAGCTGTGTGTGGATGGAACCATCAGAAATGGCTGTGTATGTGCACATAAGTGTGAGTGCCTGCAGAGGCCAGAAGAGGGCGTCAGATCCCCCGGAGCTGGAGTTACCAGCAGTTGTGAGCCACCAACTGGGACCAGTGGACTTTGTACTCTCTTGTGAAAGCTGAGTTAGACGAAACAATCCATTTGTACAGTTAAGGGGACACTGTGTCGAATTGGGCAGTCTTGTGCTGATTTTACAGGCAGATACGAAGGAAGGACAGTAGCAAACTGAATACTCTATTGACTGAGCACCAGACCCTAAGAATGCATCACCTCCTTTGTTTGTTTGTTTTCTTGTTGTTTGTGTTTGTTGTTTGTTTTTTGAGACAGGGTTTCTCTGTGACCTTGGAGCCTATCCTGGCACTCACTCTGTAGATCAGGCTGGCCACAAACTCACAGAGATCTGCCTGCCTCTGCTTCCCCTAGTACCAGGATTAAAGGCATGCGCCACCAATGCCTGGCCAAGAGTACCCCTCTTCTAAAGGCTTTTCTACTCTCAAGGGCACCTGAAAATAAAGAGAAAGAGAGAAAATGACTGAGGTGATTACAGAGAAATGACAAGAGGGCAGAGACAGGTGTGCTACTTAGCTGGGCCAGCTCAGTTCCCTGAGATATGAATTCACAAGGATAGAATTTCAGACGATAGTCCTAAAGGGAGCAACACTTCACAAAGTGAAAGTAATGTTTACAAAACTCAGACTCCCGAGGTGGCACAGCTTACTCCACCCACCATAGGCACCCAAAGAGAAATGCAATAGGCAGACCTTTACTTTCTATGCCTGTGTCCCTGGATGGCATTAATAATCAATCATTGCTTTCAGACCCAGAGAGCTCAAAGCATACCCCTGTTTGTTATGTCTGTGCTCTGGCAGACATCACTAATCAAGCCCGACCCTGGAGGCCAAAGATTTCAACCTAACCTTGGGGTTCCAAGAATCTGCCATCCCAAAACCTGGACCAGGTAAGAGAAGACTAAGAGATTAACTGTGGGTACAGGGTAAGGGGACTAGTACAGGGTAAGGGGACTAGCACAGCTGCTCTCCAGGAACAGGGGTGTTTGGTTCACAAACTGCTGTGGAAATCCTCTCTGAGATTGGCAGAGAGAATCGACGGCTGGAAGTTGAGGATAACGATGGATTGTGTGGCAACAGGGACAGGCAGAGAGGATGTGCCAGGTCCTCCGATGGCACTGAGAGGAAGGGCCATGAAGAGAAAAGCTGCCCTAGAGATGTGTCATTGGCAGGAGCAGGGGTGTGTACGTTGACAGAAGATGACAGGCTTAACAGGGGGAGAGCCCCAAGGCTCTGTCTCCTAAAGCTGACACCAGTCAGAGAAGAAAAGCAGCCTGGCCAGGGGGATGGGCATGTGTGGGAGCAGTGGTGGCCAGGTGGGGTGTGGACTTTACTTCCTGTAGAGCAGTGGTGGCCCAGGTGGGGTGTGGACTTTACTTCCTGTAGAGCAGTGGTGGCCCAGGTGGGGTGTGGTCGTCACTTCCTGTAGAGCAGTGGTGGTCAGGTAGGGTGTGGACCTCACTTCCTGTAGAGAAGTGATGTCAGGTGGGGTGTGGTCCTCACTTCCTGTAGAGAAGTGGTGGTCAGGTGGGGTGTGGTCCTCACTTCCTATAGAGCAGTGGTGGCCCAGGTGGGGTGTGGACCTCACTTCCTGTAGAGCAGTGATGTCAGGTGGGGTATGGACCTCACTTCCTGTAGAGCAGTGATGTCAGGTGGGGTGTGGACCTCACTTCCTGTAGAGCAGTGATGTCAGGTGGGGTGTGGACCTCACTTCCTGTAGAGCAGTGATGTCAGGTGGGGTGTGGTCCCAAGTCCAGCAAACTTGCCCCTGAAGTCTCACTGGATACAGGAGACAGAGGTGACCCTACAGGTCCTGAGGTGTGGGCACCTGGGCTTCAACACCTAGGTCATGTGAGCTCCCGTCCAGCATCCAGAGGGCGAATGAGAAAGATCATCTTCAGGATAGAGGACACGCTCCTGGCCCGCTGTGTCAGAGCAGCAAACCAGGAGCTTTGTCCCACCCTCGCTACTTCCTTGCTGGTCTCAGGAGCCCTCCACGTCCTGATACCTCAGTGTCGTGTCCCCCCCCCCCGACTCTGCTCTGTTGGCTTCTTGCTGCCTGGGGACTCTGACTCTAACTGAACCCGCAGCCCTTGGTTGTGACCTCCCGGCTCAGACTGCTACTTTGTTCTTGGTCTCTGGATGTCTGGAACCCCAAGACTCCTCCTGTGACTTCTCCCCAGGGTTCCCCAGCTGGGCAAAGCACTTACACTCACCCGAGACCCCTGTGTCAGCTCTGCCTGACACACAGGAGCTCCCTGCCTTTTGTAACCCCCAGATGGTCCTGGAGGAGCCTGAGGCAGGCCTCCCTCACACAGGGGCCCTGCTCAGCACCCACTGGCCCTGCCAGCTCCACAAGCACAGCCCCGCGCCCTTGAAAACCCGCCCGGCTTTCTTGTGGATTCCTCTGCTGATGCATGAAGGCACCTGTGCTGCGGTCTGAAGATTCTCTGAGAGCTCGCTCTGCTTGCCTGTGTAAAAGCTGCAGTGACGGCAGCCTAGTGAAACGGAGAAACCTCTTAACATCCAGGAATGCTGATAAGCAGTGCTCCATCCCAATGCTCACGGCAACCTTCGAGACCTGGAGCTGGGAACAGGAGCCTGGCAGGCAGGAAAGGCCACTATCAGAGACAGCTGAAACCCGAGCTGCTCGGAACGTGTGGGGCAGCTGAGTTCTGTTCTCCTAAATTATTTACTGTCTTGACTGGGATCCAAGGTCGCTCCTGCATCCCTGCATCCTTCATTCCTAGAACAGTGCGATCCATGTCTAACAGGAAGCGAGGAGTACAAACTCTCAGGAGCCAGGACCAAACGCGGCAGCCAGTGTCTGCCGCATCCAGGCTCAGCGGCACTGTGGATCCTGGGCCTACAGCACAGCTGCAAGTTCCTTCCTGCAGAAGACAGGAAGGCCCTGGGCATGACTTGCTGATTTTTTACACTTGGGCCCAGCCCCAGACCTGCCTGAATAACTTCCACAGACACAGTCCAGGAACCCGATGGTCAGCCGTGCTCACTCCCGCCTGCCCACAGCGTCCACATGCGGGAGAGGCTCTCTGCTCCTTTCCAACCTGGACCCATCTCGGTGCATGCTCACAGGGTGCATGCTCACAGGGTGCACGTTCACGAGGTGCACATTCACAGGGTGCACACTCCTGTCGGTAAACAAACCCATGTCTTCTCCCCAGGATGCGTCATTGCCTGCCTAACACAGACTTGGATCCAAAGCCTGGGTGGACACAGGCAAAGAGCCACCAGCAGCCCTGGCTCTGTAAACCTGTGGTCAGACTCAGCTCTCCGCCCCTCCCCCTTGGGACAGGGCATTTGCATGTGTGCTTGCTTGGAAGAAGAAGAAGAGAATGAAGAACTTGCAAACTAAAGCCTAAATGGCTGGTATTCTTTGAACCGTGCTGGCTGCATGCACACCTTCGGAAGTTCTCAAAGACTTAATTTTCAAAGGGCTTATTTCCGAAGATTTCAAAAAAGATGGTCAAATATAATCTCTTCTTTTTTCTTTCTGAAGAACAGCACATCTCAAAGTTATCTGAGTTTTACAGCCAGGAAGTTTCGAAGCATAGATCCTGGCCCACTCGGCCCGAACAACAAAAGCAGGCAGCCCACCTGTGCACAGTGTAATTTCTTTTTGTTTTGTAATTACAGCCTTCCCCGGGCCTGAGTGATAGGACAGCAAGGCAACAGCGCCATCTGTAGGAGAAGAGCAGAAGTCCTGACAGGATACTGCCATCCTTGGTTTAGGCCAAACTCAGTGGATCCAATGCTCACACCCTTTGCACACATGCACTCAAAACACACCCTATACTACCTGTGCACACACACAAATGCACAAACACTGACACACTCACACATACACATGCACAAAATGACACACTACCCACCAAATACACACATCTCGATGTACACACAGGCTCACATGCCAACACACACACACACACACACACACGTCTATGCACAACACATACTCACCACATACATATGCATAAATACACTTGACACATATGTATAAGAATGCACACAAACTCACATAGCCCAGGCACCACACATGCATATTCACAAACACACACGATGATACCATACATACACACACATATGTAAACACTACACACCACATGCACATTCCACACACAAAACACATACAGTACCACATACAAAAACAACATACATGGCTAACACTCATACGCCATACTTAAGAACACAAAAAACCACTACTCACACATCAAGTACAGACCCCCCCCACCATATACATGTGTACACACACACACACACCACCATATACATGTGTACACACACACACCCCACCATATACATGTGTACACACACACACCCCACCATATACATGTGTACACACACACCCCACCGTATACATGTGTACACACACACACCCCACCGTATACATGTGTACACACACACACACCCCACCATATATATGTGTACACACACACACACCACCGTATACATGTGTACACACACACCCCACCGTATACATGTGCACACACACACACGCACACACACACTTCTGAAGGAGCTGCTATCTGAAGAGTAAGCAGGTGGCCTGTGATTACACTGGAGGGGGTTGGCTACTTCTGTGAGGTCTTAATCTTCCATTCCCTTTCATCTACACTCATTCCTGTACTAGAGCCTCCGCCTGTATAAATATCACTCATATGCAGACATAAGAGACGCGGGGACACTCACTGCAGTGTCCATTTCGCAGTGAAGGGTGTAAGCTGTCTTTATGCTTATACATGGAGGCTGCTGAGATGGGTGGGGACCTCTGAGCCGGGAGGAGGCTCATGCAGTCACCGATAGAAGGAGGGCAGAGAAGGAAGCAGCTTGGCCTATGTGGGGTGTGGACTTAGCCTTCTGTGTGGTGTATACCCACAGAAACCACAGCGCTCACCCCTGAGCTCCTGCTACAGGTCTGCAGGCACATCTGGTGGGGTGTACTGCAAACTGTGACGTTCCAGTGACCGTTCCGAGATGGGGGAAGAGGGAAATGCCTTTCCTGGAGGAAAAAGTCAAGCTCTTCTCCCGGGTATCTGCATGACGGATTGGTTTTGCACTGATGAGTGGTGTTATTTGGGAATGAGTGCAAGATTTGTTATGCCAACAGCCTCCCGTGGAACTGTGAAGCCCGTCTCCACTGTCTCCCAGCGTCTGCCGTTGGCAACAACAAGTGGACACTGCTGGAATTCCGCCTCTAAGCCACAAACCTCATCTTTCTTTCTAGATTTTGGATAATCTGCTCATTTTTGTCCTTCTGAAATTTCCACGTGAGGTATCCAGGGTGGATCTTTCTTCCTCTCGGTATCGTGACTCTGTCGTCAATTCCTTTGTTAACCACATCTCCTCCCTCCTTCCCGGATTCCTTAGCGAGGTGTCGATCCTGTGGGCTCATCCTCCACAGAGCTTTCCTGTCTACACACCCCCATTGTATTCCGAAAGTGCTTTGAAGGCTTTGCCTGTTTCTGCCCTGCCCTCTGCCCACAGATCAGCTCTGGATTTTGGCAATCCCATTTCTAACTCCCTGGCTTCCTTGTCTTCCTGGTTTTAGACGTGCCTATGCTCTTGTTATGTTCTTCACTAGGAACTCCCAGCTCCTTCCATCTGTTGTGCTCGGAGTCATACGTGGTAATTTTCCTCCAGGGTCTGCTGCCCTGTGACTCTTAGCTCCCAGCGCTAAGCCCACACCGCTTCTCTGCCAGAAAACAGTGAGACCCAGTTGCCCATGAGTTGACAGACGTTTTCTGGGTGCAGAGCCCCACCCTCCCCCACCCTGCTTTTCTGAGGTTACAACACTCCATCTTGTCACCCCAGAGCTTGCAGTAACTGCTTTGGCCTCAGGCAAAGGCATTGCTGTGTGACGTGGAAATAAAAGGCAGAGCTACCTCTTGTAGTTTCAAGTCCCTGAGCTCAGCCCCTAGAAGCCCACCCCCCCTCTCCCAGCTCTGTCCTTTCCTCTGGGCTTCTGTCTCCCTCCTGTCATTGTCTTTGTCTGCCCTGTGTACCCTCAGTTTGCTGCAAGGCTGATCCCCTCCCCTGCCTGTCTTCAAGGCTGTCTGGTCCCCCGCAGGGGACATGACTGGCTGGGATTTTAAGTTGTATTATTTTTAATACGATGCATTAGGGATTTGACATATAAGAAGGAACCCTGCCCCGTGGCTATTTCTCTTCCCTGACTTGAGATGAGTTACTGTTACCTGAACCATCACGCGGCCTGGGAGGCAGCCTCCCCAGTCGGTGGTTGACTGCCACAGGAAAAAAACGTGCTCTAGGGTGTTGCCCAACTTAACTGTGCCTGCTAATGTTTCTGCTGACTCCAAATAAACGGAAATGTTAAGTATTTGGTCACCGCTGCCCTGTAACAGATTTGGCAACAACTCATTTGTTAAAACGGACCGGTTTTTGTGTTCTCTCTTCCTCCACTCCTACTCCGCCAATAAATTTCAGAGAACATCTGGCTGCTGCGTTTACAAAATCTTACGGGATAAACCAACCATTTCCCTCTCCTGTTGCCATAACCCCAGACACCCTTCCTGTTACAGCAAAGAGCAGGTTCCTTGGCACCCAGGGGCTTGGGCCTGGAGAACCCTCCAGACCCCTTACTCCTTTCCACCTTCTTACCTTTCTCTTGGTGGCATAAGGGACACTCCTGGAAAGAGGGAACTAGCCTCCTCTTATAGGATGATCTCCTTGGGTGTTAGGAGGAGGAACACCCAGACCCAGCCTTCTGGGAGAAGAATCTTTCTGATGAGGTCTAGGAATGCTGGCACCACTCACTCTTTATTGGGTCATGGTGCAAAATCACCCTGGCAGCATGGCAAGCCATCGGAAGCCCCAGGGTGACTTGTCCCCAAAGCCCTTCTGGTGCAGACAGACAGGCGGACGCTAGCAGGGCAGTCCCATCAAGATGTTGCTGCCTCAGCCAAGAGAAAAGAAACAGCAGACCACTTCCCAAACAGACTGCACCAGCCCCCCCCTCCACCAACCACCTCTCCTTCTATACAGTCAGCAGCAGAGACCCCTCACCCACCACTGCTGGTGTTATCCTTAAACGGAAACCCAAAGCCTGCAGGAGCATGCCCCCCATCTCCTCATCATACAGGCCTGCAGTTGCCCCAACCTGACTGCACTTGAACGTCCCCCAAAGGTACCCTCTGTAAGCATTTCCTGTACCGACAGGAAGGCACCGTGCCATTCTGCCCCCCAACTTCACGAGACGAGCCTTCTGTGTTCCGCAGGTGTCTTCTCTCCAACAGCCACCTTGGCCGTGGCGGGGGCCTTGAGGTGGCTACATTTTGCTCTCTTTCCAGGCCCTCCCTTGCTTGTGACATCCCAACCATGAGCTTTTTTTTTCTGTCCCCAAATCAGAACAAGGTCTGCAAACCTGTTTTTTTTTTTTTTAATGCAACAAATAACGGCACCGCCAAACCGCACAGGTGAATTGAACTTCAAGATAATGGAATCTCCCTCTCCACAGCACAGGCAAATTAAACTTCAAAATGAATCATTTGACATAAAAATACGGCAAAAAGAAAGTACTGCTTCAAAGAGTTGAACACGGAAAAAAGTCACATGATACAGTAATTTCACTCTTCGTTGTACAGCAAAAAGTTGGAAGCGATGACTCCTACAGATGCCGGTGCCTGTAGCCACCCTACTCGGAGTGGTCACAGCAAAACAACCCGTGTGTTTATTCATGTATGAAGGGGATCGACAAGCATGACACATGCATGAGATGGAACAGAACTCAGATAAACACTACAGCGTGGACAAACCTCAAAGACAGGCCAACAAAATATGTCAGACATGAAAAATGTTAGCGTAGTATACAGGACTGCTCTCAGATATGGGGCTTGGACAAGCAAATTCAGAGAGAGCGGGTAGGATGGGAGCTGTGAGGGACTTGGGGAAGCAGTAAGTAGGGATGCTGTTGAATGGATGCAGGACTTCTTTGAGCATGATTGATTGACAGAAGATGGATGGATGATACATAACGGGTAAATAGATAGGCAGGTAGATGATAGGCAGTTAGATAATACATGATAAATAGGTAATAGGTATATAGATGGATGATAGGTGTTACGTACATACATAATGGATAGGTATGTAGACAGAAGAAAGATAGATGATAGGTAGATATATAGATGATAGATATATATGTAGATGATAAGATGATAAATACATAGTTAGACAGACAGACAGACAGACAGACAGACAGATACATGGTAGATAGATAGGATGATGGGTAACACGTGTGTTGTGTGTTTTAGCAGCTACTCTACTTGTCTTGGTTTTAGGAAATTAGATTAACTTATACTGAGTTTTATTAGATGAATCAGCACCAGTGAGAATTTTCTCCCATCTGTTTAGCTTTAATATTGTAACGAAACTCCCGACTTAGCATTCCTTATTGGTTTTATTAAAATGAGCTCTGATAATTATGCATGCAAGCCAGCACTAGGCAAGGCAGAGGAGACACTTCCAGTGCTGAATTCTTATTTATCCTGATGTCATTTGTGAACAGTACTCCATGTTTTTACCCATATATTATTTCTGTTCCCTCAAGATTAAAAAAAATCACTTCTACAAATGTTTGTCAAAATTGGTAGCACTTTAACAAATAGCTCTCAAATATAGTACCTGCTAACGTGTCATTAAATATTCTCTTTTGAATATAATTTAGACCTTTTCAGTTACATCGGGAAATTCACTAATATATTTCCATAAATTACAATAAATAATATCCTGTTAAGCTAATCTGTGATGTAATTGGACTTCAGCTCTCTTTTCCTCCCTGGGTGTCCCTAGTCCTTCAAACCAGCCACACTCATTAGGGAACATGGCTTGTTCCACCGGGGACATTGCAGAGTCCTCCAAACCTGTGTGGTGTGGAGTCCCTGTGGGTGAAGATGAGGGGGGAGGTACCCACTTGAAAGCTGAGTGACTGCTACTCTAGCCCAGGTCCTCAGAGAAATTACAATAGCCTAGGTAGGTAGGTAGGTAGATAGATAGATAGATAGATAGATAGATAGATAGATAGATAGACAGACAGACAGACAGACAGATGCCCATCTCACTAAAACTTGCTTCTGTGCAGACCCCAAATCGGCACACCCTTTCAATCCAGCTGGTGGTGACAGAATTCTAGACAGTACATGGACAGGAACTGACTTCGTTGTACAGCCATCTTCGAAGTGACATCAAAACTTTCTTCAATAACAATATGAATATGAACACAAAATGCCCTTTCAAGACAATACATTGAAGGTGCAGGTAGGGGTGGCGTGCACCTTTAATCCCAGCACCCGGGAGGCAGAGGCAGGTGGATCTCTTGTGAGTTCGAGGCCAGCCTGGTCTACTGAGTGGATTCCAGGATTTCCAAGGCTACACAGGGAGATCCTGCCCAGAAAAAAAAAAACAAATGAACAAAAAGAATATGTAATATATTATCATTTTTAAATATTTGTATTCAAAGAGTCAGACTTGCCCTGCACCGTGGGGTTGAAACGACCCCCAGGATATTACAAGAGTGGCTGCGTGGTATAACACGAACTTAGCCAGTGACTCTGGCTGGCCAGAAGCACCGAGATGCTGGGAGCAGGGGAGGTGAGTGAGGGCTGGTGGTCTCTGGAGCCCCTACAGAGCCTCAGAGGGTGGGTCCTGGCCTGGGCAGACAGAGCTGGGACTCAGTGGTCTTCACCTGAGAGGAAGCAACAGCCTAGAGGCAGAGAGGACAAGCCATATCTTTTTTGCCCCGGGCATGGAAAGGTACCAGGGAAGGGAGGAAATGTCACCTGTGCAGTCCCAACATGGCAAAGCCACTGGGCTTGAGCAAAAGGCAGAGGCTCGCTACAGCTGTCCGTGGTCACCTGCAGTTTGCTCTTCAAATGAACTGGCTGCCAGCTGTGCTCAACTAATCCCCTGTCACCTGTATGCTCTCCTAGAGTCCCAAGTTTTCACTTACCAACTCTGGACCAGTTTCCCTAATTAGTACCTGGTCTCCCCACATACCAGTCCTCTGAGTCTCACTCTGGATCTCCCAGGTCCTTAGCCTTTGGGGACTTTCTCTCTCTTGGGTTGCCAAGACACTTAACTTACGATGGAGGAAAACACGTTCCACAAACAGTGGAGAGTGAGAGATTCTAGACCCACTCTCCAGAAGAGAGGTTTCATGCCCACTGGGAGAATGTGACAGTCTTTATCTGCCTCTCTCACAGCTCTGATGAGCCACGGGAGCTACACATGCCCAAGCTATGAGCCTCATTCTTGTCACTGCGGTTTGCTTTTCTGAGCATAGAGCTATCTAGGGATGGAGCTGACATCTGAAGATGGAGACATTTGGGTTGGAGCTGTCAGTCATCTGAGGATGGAGACATCTTGGGAGGAGTCATCCTAGGATGGAGCTGTCATCTTAGGATGGAGGTGTCATCTGGAGGTGGAGCTACCATCATCAGAGGACAGAGTTATCTTGCATAGAGCCATTTGGATGGAGCCATCTTGAATGGAGCCATCTTGGATAGAACCATCTTGGATAGAGCCATCTTGGATGGTGCTGTCATCTTAGGATGGAGCTGTCATCTGGAGGAGGAGCCATCATCTTGGATAGAGCTGTCATCATCTGGGTGGGGAGCCATCATCTAATGCTGGAGCTATCTTGAGATAGAGCTACCTGGGGATTAAACTGTTTTAGGACGGTGCTGTCTGGAGTTGGAACTTTAGGGGTGAGGCTCTCTGAGAATATCTGAGGATAGAGATATCTGGGGAGAGTAATATCTAAGAATGGAGCTTTCAAGAAATGAAAATAGCTGAGGGTGGAGAGCTATCTAGGGATGAAGCTCTCTAAGGACAGAACTTTCTACCCAGAATAGCTTTGAGTGTTGGCTGGCAGCATGTGCAAGCATGTTCTCCCATGTCAGGGCCATTCTGTGCTCAAGGAGATACCTCTGGTATGAAAGTCCTGGCTCTGCCAGAAGAGTCCTATGTGGGGCAGGCTGGGGCCGGCTGGGGCCGGCTGGGGCAGGCTGTAGTCTTCAGTGTTGGGTTGCCACAAGTCTTGTGGGAACTTGACTTAGTTCTATTGAGACTCTGGCCTCTCTCTCTCCCTCCCTCCCTCTCTCTCCCTCCCTCCCTCCCTCCCTCCCTCCCTCCCTCCCTCCCTCCCTCCCTCCCTCCCTCCCTCTCTCTCTCTCTCTCTCTCTCTCTCTCTCTCTCTCTCTCTCTCTCTCTCTGAGGACCTCAAGTGTCACGTCACTTGATTTTTACACTAGTGATGTGGAAAACGGCCAGCACCTCCATCTGTTTCCGGAGTGTGCTATCTTGACACGTAGGCTGTTCTCTTAAATCACTCTTTCATTCAATGTATTTAATCGAGTTCTACTGAACATCAACCTCAGGGGACTCCGACTGGATAGGAATCCAATTACTCGGCCACCTCTGGAACTTCCTAGACTGTTATTTTGTTCCCCTCTGCTTCCCATCCTTATGGAGTGAGCCTCTCTCTTCCCTGCCGGACCCCTTCAGGGAGTGCCCACTTATCTGCTTTGTGGGGTTTGGACAGAGCCGACTCAGGCATGGTTCTAAAATGGGTTCCCTGTCTTGGCTGCAAACACAGGAGTCAATGCAGAGAAGCACGCAGGAGTCTAAGCAGATAACGAAGCTTCAGGCATTCACTAGACAGGGCTGTTTCTCTGGAAAGAAGCTTCGCTGATACAGAGCAGGCAATGCTGCTTCAGGCTGGCCTCTGCCACTGCTTGGCAAGGACTCCTGAGAGCACACAGTTAATAGTCTGGGAGAAGCCAGGGAGAGGTTTGACGTTGTGGCATCAGAGCTCAGGATCTACCTGTTTGAAGCTAATGTGATTTCCTTTCTCTTTTCAAATTCAATGTAATCCAGATTTCATCTAAACCCGGAGACTCGGCAAGTGTGATGTCTGACGGCATTGTTGAAACGTAGGCAGGATAGAGCTAGGTGGCCTTGCTGGACCAGGCTACATCACCTGCTTGAAGCCAGGGCTCTCACTGACCTCTTGGTCCTCGGAGGTGCCTGGCACCTGACAGGCCGGAGCTGTGGTGTCCTCTCTGCCGGGTGCTGATGTCTCTCCATAGAGTGGCAACCTCAGGGTAGAAGCTGTGCTTCTGTGGTTGTCCACCTTAGACGCCTATGGCATCTGGGTCCTCTCCTTTTGACGGGACCCCACCTGGTAACCTAGAAACACAGGAAATGAGCATCTTCAAAGAACAGGTTCTGTGGGACAAAGAACACACCGTCCATTCATTTGGAAAAACACCGAATCTCCTAAATTGTCATTTTCTTTCTTGCTAGGTCTCTGGGAAGCCTGAACTGCTGGCATATGCAACTGTCCAGGGGTCCAGAAGGTATCCATCCTGAGACCACAGTCCCTCTTTTGGAAAGACAAGTAGGTCCGATTTTTTTTTCACCCACGGACAGAGAGGTGGAAACCCTTTGCCGCAGCATGTTCCCTCCATGTATTTCCCTCACAGCTCTAACCCATCATCCCGTCCTCTGCCCCATGAAGCCTGCGGATATGCCGGGGTGTGCATCCATCTGCTCTGGGGCTGTCACATTAAGAACACTTAAAATGCTGTTGTCTCCTGATGAAGAAAACAATAATTTCAAAGGCTTGCCTAAACTCTACGCAGCTGTTCCTGAAAAGATATCTGGGCCACCATCTTTGGCCGACCTAAATACGTACACCGCCATTATGGCCCCTGCGTCACTCACCTCCATTCAGGGATGTCAGGGGACAGGCACCTCCAGCTGGCTGTTGAAGACAAATATCCTGTCCCTGGGACAAAAGAAACCATTTGCAAACTTCTCGTTTGAAGTCCTTCCTTTTGAAATATCTTTGAACATGTTTCATCTTCTTCTGCTTTTCTTTTTGACAGACTAGCGCCTTCTTAAAGTTTTGGAGACATCCCAGTTCGTAGTTCTGATTCTTGGGGGGAATTTCTAGGGCAGACTCTGCAGGCTCTGCAAAAGCCAATTAAAACCCACTCATTCCCATTGGTTTTGTGGTAAATTTTTATGTTTCCCGAAAGGAGAAAGAAAAGAAAAAACGAGTGGCGTGGACATTTAAAACAATGGGAGGAAAACAGATGGTCCTAGGTCTTGTCACGGCTGCTGCCATCATTTGCTTCAAGACAGTCAAATTTAAAGTACACCAGCTGACTCAGCCCTTACTCCTGGCCTGCGGCGGGAGGGTGGCAAGTTCAAAGGCCTGAGTTCAAGGCCAGCCAGGGGACTCAGCGAGACTCTGCCCCAAAATAAAATGGATCAAAAGGACAGGGTGCTAGAGATGCACCAGAAGGGGCATGGCTAGAGGAAGATCACCGTGGCGGCCATGCAGGGCTCTGTCTGCGTCCTGTCAGCTCCTGACAAAAGGACGGCTGTAGCTCAACCACCGGACAGGAGGGAAGTCTGACCACCATGCTTCTCCCAGCATGATATTAGCATAACCGTCTCTCCCTCAGTTTGCTTCATGTCAGATATCTGGTCTCAGGGACAAAAAAAATGTCACTAATACTGTAGTGCAATGCCCTTCCTTAAGCAAGGCAACGGAGGGGACCTCCTTGTTCAGAGACGTTGGCTGACTGGGTACTGCTGGCTGGTTTCTGTCAGTCTTCTGGATTTTGGAGATGGACTCGCTCTCATGTTCGCTGGGAGTGTCCCTACAAAGAGTGAACCTGTTGTACTGCTCTGGTCTGTAAAGCCTTAGCCTAAATTCCCGCACTCCTATAAAGTCAGCAAATATGGCCCTGGGTCCTACAACCCTTCAGCCCAAGGTGGTCACCAACCAGGTTTCCAGATGACATGCTGCCCATCTCTCAGTGAAGAATGCACCGGAGCCAAGTATCTCAGGGTAGCAGACACAATGCAAGCGCATCTGGATTTAAACCTGGGTGACTCCGCTCTGTAGTTCTGTGTTTAGGACTTGGACTGTGAGGCTGAGCAGCCCTGAGTTCATGTCTCTGCTTCACTACTTCATAGCTTAGGTTAGCATGAATGACAGACATCTCTACGGGGTCTCCAAGCCCCGGGGTCATGGGTGAACCTACCCCCACAGGGCCGGGTGGACATTATGTTTGATGGCCCATGAGGAAGGCTCCACGGATGGCCTGCCACAGAACAGGAGTTGAATAAATGGCAGCATGTCCCGCAAGTGTACTGGTGACTGGAAGCCCTACCCCTGCACATCTGAGTCCTTCTGTCATCGTGGATGTAAGGAGGGGCCAAATCATCTTTGGGGGACCATTGTGTTGGTTTTAGAGTGATGGATGAACTCCCACTGAGGAAGGGATGCAGAGACCCTCAGCGAACACTGAACTATCTCCCGCAGACAGACCTTGGATAATCACACACAGCCCACAGAGTCAGGCCAGTCTGGAAGACTTAGGGGAGTCAGGGGATTGAGGACTTACTGTCATCGGCCTGAGACGCTGAGCCTGGGATGACAGGATTTGCCAAGCTTGGCCAGGGTGCAATAATTGCAGTTCCCTCTACCCCTCTGGATGAACCCCAACACTTATCCAGCTGGGTTCCTGTAGCCAAGCTTCCCTGATGGGACAAACCCCGCCTGACAGGCTCAGCAGAGTTAGGTTAGTAGGCCCAGGAAGGCCATGTTATTTCTACCTTCTCCGGGCACCTCACCCGTCGGCAAAGCTCCCTCTGCGCCTCCTCATCACCGTCAGCTTGACTGGATGCCGTCCCCTAGGAGACACACTTGAGGCGTATCGCCAAGGCTTCTTCTGGGAACTTTTAACTGGGGTGAGGCGACCCACCCTAAAGGTGGCAGCTCCATCCTATACAGGCTGAGGACCTGGGCTGAACTGTGACTGCCAGTGTTCATCTCTCTCTCTGATTCCTGACTGTGGGTGTCATGTGACCAACTGCTGCCTCAAGCTGCTGCCTGCTGTGCCTTCTGCAGGACAGTCTGTACCCTCAAACTGTGAACCAAAACAAGCCCTCTTTCCTTAATTTGCTTTCGTCACAAACTAGGAAACAGATGTGACCTAACGCACCTTCCTTTTTGGGTAAGGGCAGCTGAGCTCAGCTCCGTGCATCGCCCTCTAAAACCTTGAAACAGGCAGCCTCAAGTTCCATGGCTGCGCAGTTACACATCACTTTGAGAACCGTCTCCCACTCCAACATGCAGCAGCACTGTCCCGGTTACTGGGTGTCCTCCATGCTTCTTCCTCCGCACAAACCTGGTGCACAGGGCATTTCCTGTATCTCCAGAAAACACACATGTAGACCACCCCTCAGCAACACGGAATCATTAACTCCTAGCACGCGTGCAACCGCGCATGTGCACGCGCTCAGATTTCCAGGGCACCATGGTACATGAAAGAAGGCAACATCAAGAACGCCCATTTAGAAAGCAAAACCGTGTATGACAAAGTTCCCCCGAGGGCCAGGACAACAGAGTCTTTTTGTGGCTTGCGATAGAAACACAGGAAGGTGACTGGGCAGGGGTGTGGTGTGAGAACACTCAGGCAGGCCTTCTTGCGAAGAGCCCTCGTTCCCGTAGGACACCGGTACAACTCCAGGATGGGCAGGACAGCTCTCAGCAAATCCCCGAGGCCGGGGCAAGGCGGGAAGTGGACACTTCTGGGGGCTGTGACGTCTTGTGAGGACTGAGGCGGGAGGACGGCAGATATGAGAGGTCCCTTGTTTCTAATGACGCCCCTCAGCTCAGAAATCCTCCATGCCAATGTGCCCTCTGTGAGGTGTCGTGTTCTTAGCTCCACACGTGTCATGTGAGTGTACACACACACACACACACACACACACACACACACACACACACACACGCGCGCGCACACACACGTTACACTCTTCCCCCATGGGGGTCTGTTGACTGCTTGTTACTAGGAGCTTTTAGCAAAACACTTCTCACCCCCTCCACCCAGTAAGGCCTGCATGGAAGTTCCTGTTTATTGTCTAAATGCTAATTTCTGTTTTTGGCTCACCCCTTTGCTGGAGGGCCCTGGGAATGTAGGCTTCTGACCTTGGTGTTTTTCCACCATGCCTGACTTTGGTATATAAGGCGGCTCTACCCTTGTAATACTAAATGCCATTCCCCTTGTGAGAATGAGCCGCTGTCTTTGTCTTTATTTTCATCCTTAGCCCTTTGCCTCGGATCGTTGTGGAATATGGTAGCACTGTAGCTGTGAACACACCAACAGCTCGCTACACACACACACACACACACACACATATCACACACAACAAACAACAAAAAAACCCGATGCATGCACAGGTTATGATTTTGTAGTAGGAAGCCAGGTGACTAAGATGATAGGGTGCATCTAGCTGTCTTCTGGCTAGGGGTACAAGGACTGGCATGCAGAAGGAAAAAAAAAACATTTACTTTCTAACACAGAAAAACTGATAAAATGTTTCTGCACAAAGCAGGGTCCTGAGTGGGAGTGACTTCTCAAGATTAAAGAGGGGACTAGCAGGCAGTGAGGACTGTCAGGGAGGATGGGGACTGACTGTCTAGGTGACTCACTGAGCACCACTCTTGTCTGGAGACTGTGAGCAATGCTAACGGCCTGAGGGAAAGGGGAGGGCGGGGCAGAAAGGCAAGGGAAGGCTCCAGAAGCCTCAGCAGGGTCTAGGAGGTCTACGTCACATTCAAGGACACCAAGACCACTGGGACCTGACAAGGGAGGCCCAGAGAGGTGGCATAGGCAAGGACTCCCCGTCTGCTCTAGGTTTGTCTTTGATATCTGTCAGTTTGTAAGCAGGGAACAGACAGAGGTTGAGCAGGTGACACTCTTTAGATGTCAGAGGCGCTGTTTAGTTCTGCTGTCTTCAACCACCAGGATGGATCTTGAACTACAGACTTTGGGTTCTGGTTCCCTTTCGAGAGGCCACAGCAAGGACAAGGACAGGCAGGAAGGAGGCTTGCATTGCTTATATATAGCCTTCTCCTCTGACATCAGTAGGTAGGACCCACTAGCTATACAAAAAAAAAATATTTATGTACACATGCGTGAATGTCATAATGAAAATATGTCTCTAAAAAGAAATGGTGTTCTTATATATTCGGTCATAAATTATGCAAATGTGCCGCTGGCAGCAAGATCCCAGCATGCTCCTTATTAGATTTCTAACTCTCTTTTTTTTTCCCCCTGGAGTCTCTTTTTGTTGAAAAGGGTAAATGGGACTTGGGAGTGTGTCCTCTCCCTGAGCTGACTGCCAGCAGTCTGGGGAAGAGTTGAATGTGTTCATGCCTGGAAACCCAAACTTGTGAATCTGGTTGCTGGTGGCCATTTCACCTCAGTAGTCATCTCAAAAATGACTGAAGGGCTCCTGGCTGCCAGGCACAGGCTCTGTGGCTACAGTAGTGGTTGTGAAAGGCCCAGATGGCTCCAGGGAGCCCACGAGGCTCACCTGGGACCTCTCAGGCATCTGCTCCCTCAGGGTGAGGGGCACTGTGGGAGGGCGTCTTTCTAAACATGTGAAGTGACCTCCTCTTCTGAGGTAATAGCTGGTGGTTGGATGAGAAGACAGAGGAGTCCCCAGACCGTCAGACAGACAACAGGTGAATGCTGGAGACTGAGACCCGAGTATCCCGGATGTCCCTGGAACAACCAGGGATTTTCTGTCCCCAAAGGAAGTCACTGGGACTCCCAAGTGTTTGCGACTGAACTGGCCATAAATCAGCCTCGTCACCTCAGTCGTATTTGCTTTAGTAGGTCGAAAGATAAATCTGTCATCTCCCTTATCCCTGTGAGTACAGATCCAAATCCTCTCTTCTATGAGGGGCATCAAGCAAACTGGAGAGGGAAGCCAGGCACGTCCAGGGGGGATGTTCCCCGGGAGGACAGATGTCATGAATAAACATGAACACACCGTGTGTGCCCTACAAGCAGGAGCTGACCACACCCAGGGCCGACGCCCAATCTTTTCAGTCCTTGGAAAGCAGTGCTACCGCTAGGTGCAGCCTTGTGTTCCCAAGTTCTGAGCATACTCTCCCGTTGGTCAGCCAGCCACCTTTGGCCTCATCTACGAGACTTGTCTCTACCTACCCAGGCTGCTCCGATGCAAACTGTGCTTAGCCTGGCCCAGCTTGCCCTGCACAGATTGAGACACTTTCAAAAGGATGAGCAATGATGCCCTCCAGACGACCTATTGCTACACTACACACACACACACACACACCACCACACACACACACATGCGCAGGCACCCATGCATACATGTGCATGCACACATACACAAACATGCACACACGCATGCATGCACGTGCACATGTACAACACGCATACTCTCTCACACACACACATACATGCATGCATACATACATGTTCATGCACACATACACATAAACATGCACACATACATGCAGGCAGGCACTCACAAGCACACACATATACAGCACACACGCATGTATGCGCATGCACATGTACAACACACACATACTCTCTTTCTCTCTCACACACACACAAACCACAGACACACACCACACACAAATGTTCATTTTGTTACAGAATAAGGCCTCTGCATGCATCCCTACCTGCAGCAGCCAAGCTCGTGGCCCAGGCCCACATGTTCTCACTCCCAGCTTACAAGGAAAAGACAAACTTACTAAAGAAGAGAAAATAGAACCAATTTCCACTCCCCCTTAATGAGATGAAATCAATAGATAAAACAAAGAAAGGATAACCCACCCGGGCTATTAATTAGAAAGTGCAAAGTAGATGCTCTGCCCCAATTCCCTTGCAGTTGAAAAGTCAAAACGTATATTCATTAAAATGAGGCTCTTAGCATGTGTCCCCCGCTGTGGAATGTCAGGGGTTTTATCTAGACGTCCTGATGCTTGACTGTAATCATTCTAACCACAGGCTTTGCATATCTCTCTTAAAGCAGGCCTTCATGCCCCTGCGGTTCAGATCATACCCTGCCTTCCTTAATTTCAGTGACAACCACCCCCTTGCCACAGATATGCACCACTAATCAAAGACCTCAGCAAGGAGCAAGAGATGGGGGAACCGGCCTCAGAAGTGTCAGGGTCAGGGACTGGCTACAAGAGACACACTTCAAAACAGACGCAAGGGGTTCTTATTAGCTGAGGCTGTGGACTTGGCTACAGCTCCAAGGTTTACTCAGGAGCAAAGAGCTGAGGCAACATGAAAGTGTCCCCTGTAAGTGACCATTGGAAATTATCACCTGTCAAACTGCCCACCTATTTATCTTCTGCATCCGCCTGGGAGGTGGCACCTGTGTCTAGGAGCCAGGTCCTACCTAGAGAGGCCAGGAGCCTCTGAATCACAGCAGGTTTCAAATGAAGCCCAAAATCCTGGAAAACCGTGTGAGGTGGGGCGGCGGGGGTGACCAGTCCTGGAAAACAGCGTCGCCAAGCAGGCCCTGGGAGAGGCTTCTTCAGTGTTGTGAAACGGATGGGAATTGAGGTTGGAGACAGTGTACATATTCAAACTCACCTGCATGAAGAGAGACCCCTGGCAGAGTGGCTGTAACCGCCTTTCGAAACGCCAATGATTTCTAAATGTTCTTTGAAAATATCACACATGCACCTTTACTTATCGTGAGCATGGTGGGGGTGTGCGTGTCATGTGTACATTGGGAGAATTTACAAAAGCCTTTACTATGGGGGTTCCAGGGGAAATACAGACTCATGAATTCAGGACAAGAGGAGGCCACCGTGGATCCAGCTGCCCTGTCCCGCCATTCTGCCCAGGGGAGATGTGAGCAGCCACAAGCAAGGCTTGCATCAGCTCTGACCTCCCAAGAGAGAGAGTGACCACCCCCCTCCTTACAAGAGGTCACATCCCGCAGACATGAGGCCACTTCCCCACAGCTCACAGGGCTGAGTGTAGAGCCTACTCCCAGAGAGCTGGGATCCAGTAAAGACCTGCCTCATCATTTTGGAAGTGAGAATTTAGCTGGGATCTTCTCATCATCCCCCTCCCTGGTGGTCCTATGAAAGGGAAACAGACGGTGAATATTATATAAGGTGGCCTGGTTAGAGATCACAAAAATCTGATACAACCTTACCGGACACAGCAGGGTGGGGGTGACAGTGACTCCCACTCACATGAGGCACCTACCTTGATCCAATTCAGAGACAAAGTGGCCTGAGGTGGCCACAGACTGGGGAAGGAGACGTCAGTGATTTCAGGAATCGGAGTTCAGTGTGGGACAGCAGACGGGTTCCGTGGGCAGTCAGTGGCAGAAAAATGCACCCAGTAGAACGGGCTGGATTCTGGGCTTGGGAGGGATGGTCAAAATGGTAAATTTTATGTTAGATAGACTTAACAACACAGTAAGAGTGGGAGAACATAGTTGGCCTAATAGTTTTCATCTTAAAATTAGCTCGTTATCATGACAAAATGTTGAATATGAGGCGAAGTCACCCTCAAAACCTGCATTTCATTATTATTTTAAGGGCCGGCATTCATCCAGTTTATGTTCCCTCACTGCTGTCCCTACACTTGTACTGTGTTAGTTGTTATTGTCACCGAACGACAAAAAACAACTATGCAGCATAAATCAATTCACTTATGAGGCCTTTCTTTGGGGCCCAAGCACCCAAGTTACCAGGTTTCAGTTACATCGTTAATGTGAACCCTGCCTGCGGAGCTGAAGTTCAAGATTCCTGCATGGTTTAATTTAAGCTTTTCCTAAGGATGTGTCCAGGGATCACCCTGAGTTTGTGCCGACGTTGGGGGTGAATTTCCACACAGCTGCACACACGGCTTAATCTCCTTGCGTGCATGTGTGCGTGTGCGTGCGTGCGTGCGTGCGTGTGCGTGTGTGTGTGTGCGTGTGCGTGTGTGTGCGTGCGTGCGTGCGTGTGTGCGTGTGTGTGTGTGTGTGTGTGTATCACTGCTGAAGAAGCTGCAATTTTTGCAGCGTGTTCTACACGCTGGCCAGTTAGAGAAGCTGGTGCCCTGCGGTCATAGCTCCCAGACTTGTGCCAGGCAGCGGGGAGCTATGCATGGGATCCATGCCTAGTATCGCATGGATGTCCACAGACGGGTCACGGGTCGGCACTCACAAACCTTGGAGTGCGCACACACAGAGGGGGGGGGGAACGACAGGACACTTAGGAAATAACTCCCCGGGGGTTTGGGCATCACAGTCCGGATGGCAGGAAACACCACAGAACCAGTAACCTACAAGATAAGACTTATAGACAGACAGATGGTGAGTGGCTGCGAAGCATGACCCTTACTTGAACTCTAATTTGAATAAATTACATGTTCAAGAAAAAACTTATGTAAGCCATGGAGAATCAAACTGGTAAAATCAGGGAAGAATTTTACTATGCTTTTACCCCCCTTTTTGAAGGTTGGTTTATCCTGTTGTGGTTGTCTTTCAAGATGAGAATTTTAGTGTCAATGAGGTAGCATACTCCTTTAATCTGTGAGTTGGAGGACAGCCTGGTCTATGGCGATTTCCTGGACAGTCAGAGCTGTATAATGAGACCTGTCTCAAAAAAGATAGGAAGGAAGGAGGGAGGGAGGGAGGGAGGGAGGGAGGGAGGGAGGGAGGGAGGGAGGGAGGGAGGGAGGGAAGGAGAAGGAAAAGATGTGAAAAGATAAAATGTTTTATAGAGAAATGTGTAAACTCTAAAATACTTGGGGGAGGTGGGCAGAGGTTCTGAGAAACAGCCATCAAGAACGAATGGTAAGTGTTGAAGTTGAGTAGTGGATGATTAGGATTTGTGCCTAGGCTATCACATGATCCTTGCTTGAAATTATAAATTATCACCTTGACAAAGCAGCGCGTCTGCATATTTCCATATCAACATTCCACAAAACACTCAAGGTCAATGCAGGAGATTTTTGTGCCTCTGCGTTCAGGGAGTAGAGTTCTACAGTGTCTCTCTGCAGTGACGCAGGGCACTAATATGTTGACATTTATAAAACGGGACGGAGGAAACATTGGTCAGGGTCAGGGCTGTTTTCCCCACACCCGCTGTCTATGTCAACCTTGAACTTGGAGTGGTGCACTCCTTTTATGTTTCTGGGTGCAATTGAAGTGACGGTGTTGTGCGTATATTCAGTTTGCAAACTGCAGTATCAAAATTAATATCGCCTCTTAGCTTTAGCAGGGCTGTTAGGAAATTCAAACTCTCATCTGGCTTCTGTTATATCCCCGCCGTTTGGGGCCTCTCCAGGTGGGTGATGAGTTCAGCAGGCATGCAGGGCAATGCGTGTGATTTATTAGCCAAACGGAGACCGCTTTGACCATGGCGGTGGCATTTAAACAATCGCACCAGATCAAATTCGATCTGAACAAAGTCTTGCTCCTGTAGCTTGGGCCACTACGAAGGGCTGTGCATCCTGTTGTCAGTTCAAAGAGCTCCTTCCTGCTCCTGCACCCCGACCTGACCCCTCTTCTGTTGGAGAATGAAGACATCCGAGTTTGGAGTTCTAGGAGAAACCAGAAAGGGGAACAAGGAGAAGGAAGCCAGCAGAATTTCCCCCCCACCCAGTGAAGAAGCAGTCTGCTGAGACGCTTGGGGACATAACGTTGCCACCCTCCTCCCATTATCTTCCTTTCTTTGCCTCTTTATCCCATCACAAGCCGCCCCCACCCCCACCCCAACAGTCTCACCTCTAATTTCGAGCCAACAACACACAAGGTATGTGACAGCAAGACTGTGTGGCTGACGAAGGAGTCTCTCTTCCTCCTCTTCACACACAAGTTGGAAAAAAAAGCCAGGGACAAAGCCTCACCCACTGGGACGCAAGGAGCCCAGACAGGAACTTCTTGTCCTCACCACCGCTCCCAACTCTGCACACGGAGGAAAGACAAGTGCTCGATAACCCGTAACTTCTTTCTTCATATGAGACAGAGTCACATCTGACCGTGTGAGTGTGTGTGTGTGAGTGTGTGTGCATGTGTGTGTACGTGTACGTGCACGTGTGTGCGTACGTGTGTGTGCATGTATGTGTATGTGTATGTGCGTGTGTGTGTGTGTGTCAATGCAACGCTCCGGGAGTTGTCACTTCCCCGGGGGGACAGCAGCCTTTCCTTCAGAATGCTTGACTCTGGCATAGATCTCCTTCTAGGGAAAGTCTTCCCATCAGGGCAGCCGGGAAAAGATAAATGCGGTCCCCAAGAGAAGCCGCAAATGAGGGCCATGTGCTTTCACCTGCAGACAGAACACAGCATCTCAAGGTGTGTACTAAGATGCTCTGCGTACCCCACCCGTGGTGTGCTGTGGGCCACAGGCTTTACTTCTTCATTACGCCATCATCAAGGCTGCTGGAAATGGCCAATTCAACAGTGAAGAATGACTCCCGAGGGCAGTATCTGCCTCGTGCTGGCAAAGGGGCTTTAAAAACTGCTAGACTCTTTGTGTGCTCCTCAGCCCTCGGCCCCTGTGGCAGTCTGAGCTGCTCCCTGTGGAGGCCCCATAAGAAACACTTTTGAGGCTGGGGATATAGGATAAGGCACCATTCTGAAAGTTCTCCCCGGTGTGCAGGAAGCCCTGGGTTGGATCCCACGTGTGGTAGTGAACATCTGTGTTTTCGGGGATGTAGAGGTAGAAGGATCAAAGGTTCAGAACCAGTCTATGCTACTTCGTGGTAATGATAAAAACAAACAAACAAACAAACACGCACACGCACACACACACACACACACACACACACACACAAACTAGCCTGACTCTTCAGTCCAGTCAGAACTTATGCCTGTCAGAGAAGCTGGGACTGCTCACACCTGCAGGAGTCTCTTAATGACCCAGCAGCGCTGACAGTTCCAGATGGGTTCCCACAGGGCCTTCAGGACACTGTGAGGTAGCTACTTCCTTGGCTCCATATTAAGGTCAAAGCCAGCCCAGGATACATTAGATGAAAGAAAATAAGCAAGTAAAAGCATAAAACTCTAGACTTTATTTTTTGGGGGGCTGGCTTTTTCAAGACAGGGTCTCACTATGTAGTTCTGCCTGTCCTGGAACTCACTATGTAGAGCAGGCTGGACTCCAACTCACAGAGATCTGACTACCTCGGCCCCCTAGTTGCTGGGATTAAAGGCGTGGGCCACTACTGTCAGCTGTAACTCTAGACTTCTTGCTTCTGTCCAGGCCCACATGCTGATCAGGAAATGGACCAGAACAGGATAGCAGCCATCACTCAACACTCAACTCCAGGTCCTGGCGGTTTCTACTGTTCTCTACGTCATCTCTATCACTAGGTTGTGTGTCCGCTGTCACCAAACACTTCATGTCTGTGGCTAGCATCCAGAGCTGTGTCTTTGTGCAAAGATCGAAAATAAAGCTCACACTAAAAGGTTCTTGGTGTCATTTCACGTTCTTGGCCTGGTCCCTGCAGATATGACTGACTCAGTGCAGACAAATCCCCTGCCTCCTACAACCTATGGATCAGACCAACCCCAGCATGTGTCACACGAGTGCTTGCTCAGTGGACAGAGGTCATGACTGAAAACCCCACCTGCCGCCCCTGTATCAGTTCTCACGTACTGCAGATGAATCTCTCCCTGTGTTAAAACATGGCGTGGAAACCATCGACTTGGCTCTGGACCCTACATGTGAGCAATTTGGGCTGGACTCCATCGGGCTACTTACTCACCTGGGCTCAGGCATTGGCAGTCACCAGTGGGGCAGTGGTCTGAGTTATGTGTCCAGAGTTTGCTGGCTATGGGCAGAGACATGAAGGCAGCTGAGCTGTGTGCCCGTTACCCAGCATGCCTCCCTCAGGCTCATTCTTGTAATGGGAGCATGGTTTCTACCCTAGTTATCTGGGTCCCCCATAACAGACTAATAGACCAGGGGGACACCCAGACCAGGAAGTCAGTTTCTGTCAGTACGGACATTCAAGAGGCTGACACCAGCCGCGCTGTGTTGTGACTCCTTACAACTGGTTGATAGACAGCTGGCTCTCAGTGTCTCCTCTATGAGCATGCAGACAGGCATCCCCACACCTTGTTGCTTTGTGGGTTCAGGTTCTATCACACAGCCCAGGGTTCACCAGCCAGTGTTGGCACCAACTGGATCGGACCATCATGCAGAACCATGGGAGCCTAGGCCTGTGTCTCAGGATGCAGAGCAGTGGCCAATGGTCATAGACCATGTCTATTCTGCAGCCCCAGGTACGGCTTTCAGCGAGGTAACACTAGGCACTGGAGAACATTGCAGACTGCGTACACTGTCAAGCCAACATAAAGAAATGAGGAAACGGCATCTTTGAGGATTGACAGCAAACAGCTAGAATGACGTAGCATCAACAATCCACCCACTTAGTGAGCCAGTAAGAGGCTAACATGTGTGTTCACTGTTTCAGAGACTGAAGGAGACTCATCTGCCGCAGAGGCCTCTGCCTGTGGCCAACTCTCCGGTCCCATGCAGTCAGAGGAGTGCTGTCTGGGGACTGAGAGCAGCTGGGGCAGGGCGCACAGTGTCTGGGGCCAGGATTCTGGCTTTGGATTATCTCACCTCCCAGGAGGCAACACCCAGAATTACAACAACTTAGACAGAAAAGAAACTGCCTCAACTGCAAGATGTTTGCTTTTAGGGACTTGGGAGGTTTGCAGTTAAAGGGTGGAGGCAAGGATCCGGCTTCCCTCCCTGTGCCCTGGCCTTCCTCGGTATTGGCCTCATGGTCACAGTTATTCAATGCTTGCTGTCTAGATGCGTTGTCTCCCGGCCTGTGCATTGGCACACATGAAATGCATGAATTTATTCAACATTTGCCGGCTGGGGGCTGCTGGGTCAGGAAATTCTTGCTGACCTCCAGAATCCATGTACAAAGTGGGTGCAAAGGCTTACGCCTGCGGTCTCAGGCTGGAAAGGTGAAACACGAGGATCCCGGAAGATCACTGGCCGGCCCGCCTAGCCAAAGTGGCAAGTTCCAGACCAATGACGCTCTGTCTCAGAAAAACAAGATGCACAGTTCCTGAAGGACACCCAAGATGGTCTCCTGTCTTCTACATGCACACATACACGAACACACACACACACACACACATACACGCAAACACCACACACCACACAATAAATTAAAAATCGCAAGCTCTGGCTTCGTGTGTCACCATGGGATCTCCTCTTGCCACAGAACCACTGCTGATGTCACCCACGGTGATGACCTCACTAGAGATGAGCCAATGCTGAGGCCTTTGAACGTCCAGAGGCATGGACCAATAAAGCATCGTTTCTATAAAGGATCAGCCCTTGCATACCCAGCCACATCAACAGAAGAGGAGCAAATGCACCCACCTGGTGTCATTCTCCCTTTTCTGGGCAGCAGAGTCTGAAGTCCTCTGTATCACCTGCTGGATGATGGCTCCTGGTCGGGGAGGCCAACAGAGAGCCTCCCTCAGGCCCAGTGATGCCTGCACAACTGTTAAAGAGCTGAGGCTGAGGGGTGCGGCCCTTCCTCTCTCCGGGGGAATGCTAACTGGTCAGATATGGCTAATGGCCACAAGCTGCTGGGGACAGTCTACCCAAGGGGATGCTGGGGGAGCTGGCACAGACCAGCTTGGACCTGTCAGCCTGTCTAGAATGTGACCTTCATAGCTTTCTCCAGATATACCAGGAAATGGGATAGTGAGTCCCTGTGGTTATGGATGTGATGGTGAACCCCTGTAGTGATGCATGCGATGGTGAGTCCCTGTAGTGATGCATGCGATGGTGAGTCCCTGTAGTGGTGGATGCGATGGTGAGTCCCTGCAGTGGTGGTTTTGTTCAGTCACCAGCTGAGCTACGAGGTGTATAGGCTGGTAACACACACGTCTGTGCCTGTGGGGGTGTCTCCACAGATGACTGGCCGGTGGGAACTGACTAGCAGTGGGCAGACCTGCCTGCAGTATTGATTGACAGGCATCTTTTTCTTCTTTTCTCCTCTCTTTTTTAATTTAAATAGAAACAAGCTTCTTTTACATGTCAATCCCAGTTCCCTCTCCTTCCCCTCCTCCCCTGCCCCCCAATGATCCCCTATCCCATCACCTTTCTGCTCCCCAGGGAGGGTGAGGCCTTCCAACGGGGGGGATCTTCAAAGTCTGCCATATCATTTGGAGCAGAGCCTAGGCCCTCCCCCGTGTAGCTAGGCTGAGAGAGTATCCCTCTATGTGTAGTGGACTCCCAAAGTCCATTCGTGTACTACAGATAAATACTGATCTACTATCAGAGGCCCCATGGATTGCCCAGGCCTGCTAACTGACACCCACGTTCAGGAGGGCTGGTTCCATCCTATGCTGGTTTCCCAGCCATCAGTCTGGGGTCCATGAGATCTCCCTTGCTCAGGTAAGTTGTTTCTATGGGTTTCTCCAGCCTGGTCTTGACCCCTTTGCTCATCACTCCTCCCTCTCTACAACTGGATTACGGGAATTTGACTCAGTGCTTAGTTGTGGGTCTCAGCTTCTGCTTCCATCAGCCACTGGATAAAGGATCCAGGATGGCATATAAGGTAGTCGTCAATCTCATTATAGGGGAAGGGAATTTAAGGTAGCCTCTCCACTATTGCTTAGATTATTAGTTGGTGTTATCCTTGAAGATCTCTGGAAATTTCCCTAGTGCCAGATTCTTCTTTAAACTTATAATGGCTCTCTCTATTATGGTATCTCTTTTCTAGCTCTCCTCTGTTCTTCCCCTGACTCCATCTTCCTGCTCCCTCATGTCCTCCTTTTCCCTCCTCTTCTCTTTCTCCTAACTCCCTCTCCCCTCCCCCATACTCCTAATTAACTCAGGAGATCTTGTCCCTTTCCCCTTCTCTGGGTGACCATGTCTGTCTCATTTAGGGTCCTCCTTGTTTCCTAACTTTCTTGTGATATGGATTGTAGGCTGGTATGTGGGAACAAAAGACCTTGACCTGAGGCCCACTTCCCCATCAGCCTGGGAGAAGGCAGCTGTAAAACAATGTTTACTGAAAACAATTCAGTGCCCTAAGAAATTTTTACCAGAGCAATAAGGGCTCCCTCACTGAAACACCCTGACTTTGATTTTTCCAATGGCTAGCCGCCTCATTCTCCCGCCCCTTCGCTGCCGACTCTGGTGTCAGGGACATATAAGGCGCGGAAGCTTTTCTGGAGGGAAGTGTTTCTTGGGAAGTTTTTCTTGATCCTTCTTGGGGCCAGCATAAAGATTTCTTAATGCCACCACCGACTGGTCTCTGTGTCATCAATCCCGACACCCTCCGCACATTCTCGGATACAGGCTGCGCAGTGGGCACGGCACTGGTAATCCTTTACTCTATGTCTAAAATCCATATATGAGTGAGTACGTACCATATTTGTCTTTTTGTGACTGGGTTACCTCACTCAGAATGGTTTCTTCTAGTTCCATCCATGTGGACAGACATCTTTCAACAGGATAGTGGCCCAAGAAACAAGAAGGTCAGAGGAAGGTAACCATGTGTTTCTGTGAGCCCTTTCCATCTGACTGACTATGTTTATGGTATTTTCCACCTGCTGACATCAGACAACAGATTCTGACATCAGACAACACTCACTGACATCAGACAATACCTACTGACAATAGACTTCAATTTTTTTAGTTTTCGAGTCAGATTGAGATACCAGTGGTTTACAACAAGGAATGTTCTAGACCTTCAACACCATACTGGGATTGCTAAGATACCCACCCAACCTTATGAACTGAACACCTACCAGGCTCTCAGCTCCTCTTGTGTGAAATGGCCACTGCAGGATGCCAGCCCTACAATGTCAGCCAGGCCAGGAGTCCCCTTCACATCTCCTGTCTAGAGAACCCCGACTAAGCCCATTATTTAAAGAGAAACTGAAATTTGGAGGTTGGTGGTAACCAGCAACTAGACTTTACAAAACCAGCATCTGTGGAGGTGTCCAGAGAATATCTTTTTGGGAAAGCAGATAAATTAAACACTAAAGAGGGTATTCAATGCTATAAGGAAGAAAATATATTTAATTACCAGAGAGAGAGAGTCGCACAAACCAGGAGTTAGAAGCGTGGCTGGCTTCCAAGAGAAAAAGGGAGGTTCCTTTTCCTTTCACTTCCTTTTATATCTACCTGTGTCAGTTTACATGTCCCCGCCCTCATGGGCGGATAGCTTTGTGGGGCTCACTCCTACAAAACCCTGATGCTAACTCAGTTAGGACGGATTCAGGGTAATTCTTTTTCACAAACTCAGTTCATGTTGACTCTTCACAGCTTCCAGGCAGACACTGAGGGCGTCTCTGCGTTGCGGTTCAGAACCACCTTGGCCCTGAGCTCTGCACGGGCCTGGATCATATGCTTTGGGTTTTGCGTCTGGCTAGTCTGAACTGGGTCGAGTGCTCTGTATTTCCCACGATGGCTGATGAAGCTCTGGCTGACTGGGGAGAGCAAGGGCTCACTCCTCTGCTTTCTCGGGACAGATTCAAACTCCCAACAGTCTCCAGCAATTCTGAGGCTCCTCTGCAGGGTGAGAAGAGACGCTGGTCTCCTGCCTCTTGTCCCACTTTCCTTAGGTCTCAAGCTTCCTTTACACCTCCATCCAGCCCAAGCAATATACTCAGGTGCTGGAGCGGCCCATGTGGAGTGTAGGTAGCTTTGGATCATGCCACTCATTTGATTATTCAAGGATAATGAATTTGGTGGTGGGAAGAGAAAAAATAATAACCCGTTCAGGCTGTCTTATATAGCCTAGGGGATTACAAATTGAGAATGCACTGCAGGGTGTTTTAGCAAAGACCAGTAAGACAGCAGGAGGCTTCTGAAATCAAGAATGAGGAAAGTCTCTCGGAGCCACGAAGACATCAGCGAGAGCCAGAAGGGGCCACGGGTTCTGCACACCCTGCTGGGCTCTCTTCTCCTGGAAATAATTATCCCAGATCTTCAAATACCAGTTGTTGTGTTTTTAAGTAGCCCCACATTATTAGGCTATGACCATTTATTAAAGACACTAGAACTCCAGTGAGTGTCAAAACTGGTTTATTCGCGTTGAGGTTTCTTTAAGGTCACAGCCTACAGTTGTTAAAAATGTCTTCTTGTTTTCAGAAACAAAATATTGTCTTTATTATTTTTAAGCTCCGTACACACATACACACACACACACACACACACACACAGTGCATCTGTGCTGATATCATCAGAGTCCAGAAAGGGATATTAGGTCCATGGACCTGGAATTACAGGCAATTGTGAGCCACCCAGTAGGGGTGCTGGCAGCAGAACTCAGCCTCTGCGCTATCAGCACCAGCTCCTTACTCACTGACCCGTCTCTCCATGCTTTGTCTCTTGAGCCCCTGCGACTGTGATGTTGACGATTTAGAGGAAGTCAGAGGTGTCACAGTGTGGGCATGGGGCCCTTAGGAGCTGAGGCCTCCTGGGAGGATGCCAGGCTACTAGAAGATGGCCTTGCAGGAGGGTACTCAGACTGTCCACTTCCCCCCCTTCTCTCCTCCCCCTCCCTCTCTCCCTCTTCCCCTCCCCCCTTTTCCTCTCTCTTCCACTGTACCCCTTCTGCCATAACTGTGGACCACAGGGCCAAAGCAGCATTCAAGTGAATGGGGACAGAGTCTTCCCTGAGGCTTTCAGTTCTGTGTAGTTGTTTGTATGCTTGCAATGCTGGGAATCAAACTTAAGGCCTTGAGCAAGCTAAGTTCTGCTGCTAAGTTACATCCCCTGCCAAATATTCCAATTTGTCTCTTTAATTTCATTTTCAGCACTGGGAATTTAACTGGGGACTTGTCCTTGCTAGAGGGGTGCTCAACTTCTGAGCCCAAACCTCTGAGAGTCTTTTTAAGGTGATTGTCTCTATGCCCTGTCACAGTCATGGAAAGCTGACTAATACATGATTTCCTTCTCCTCCCTTCTCAATGTCCCAGCGGTGGCCTGTGCCACCGTGCTAAGATGCACTGGTCACATCCCACAGTGTCCTTTAGCGCTCATCTCCATCTCCAGTCTTCAGGGTCAGCATTTTAGCAAGAGCGCTACACGGGTGATGGTTGGCACTCTCCTCTAGAGGCGCAGCATCTGCCTGCTCCTTCGGTGACTTTGGCAGTCACTGAGGTCTCAGCACAGTCCACTCGTGTTTTTGCGGCCGGAGCAGGTGGACTCTGGTCCCCTCGTGCACCCTCCTTGCTGAGCTGGAATTCCAGTGTGAAGAGAAGTCATCCAAGGAGAACAATCTCGGTGAGGTGAGGTGTGAAAGAAGGGAAGAAGGGAAGGCAGGGAGCATGCAGGAAGCTTGCCGGGTGTGATCCTGTCCCTTGCTGGTTCTGACTTTTTGGTGACTTCCCCAAAAAGCACGAGCCCCCTGCCTGTGCTGCGTGGACTTTGGCTCAGGTGTGCTCCAGTGGCGAACCTCACTGCGGGCTTTCTCTCGTGGCTGCTGTGGGTGCAGGGCAGCAGGGCACACGCAATGTGTGCTGCAATTTCAAAACAGCAGTGTGAGAAAGATGCCATACCAAGGGGCACAGCTCAAGCAAAGGGGTTTCCTCACAAAGGGGTTTCTTATTAGGGAAAAGGGATCATAGAAAGGGTAGGGGGAAGCTGGCCTCCAGGGGCAGGAACAACTGGAGGAGAAAGAGGCAGAGAGAGAGGGAGGAGGGAGAGGGAGAGAGAAGCAGACAGAGGGAGGGACAGAAAGAAAGACAGGAAGATGGGAGGTGGGCAGGGCCCTTTTAAAAGGGGCCGTAGTGAATGTGCACGGGTGGTGATCTTAATGGCTGCAGCTGAGGACGTGTCCTGTCAGCACCCCTAGGGCAGGCCAGTAAAGATGCCTGGACACTGACCATGTGTCTCCACATACTGAACCTTGCTGGTGCTCCAAACCTGGAGCCAAACAAACCTTTTTAAATAAAGTGTCCAGCCTCAAGGTATGCTGTTACAGTGATGCAAAGCATAGTAGTATAAACCTATAATCCCAATGCTCAGGAGGGTTGGGAGTGCAAGGCCAGTCTCAGCTTCATAGTGAGTACACAGCCAGCCAGGGAAAGATGAGGCCATAAAGAATTGAAGGAAGGAAGAGAAGGAAGAGGAGGAAAGGAAGGGAGGAGGAGGGTCTGTGTGTGTCTGCCTCACTCACCACAGAGTTGAATCACAATCTGGTCCCACACACTGAAGCATCCCTAAGTTGGTCTCAACCTGTCCTCCAACCACACAAGTCACTCTCACAGAACCTCCACGGCCGAGGGTTTGAGCCGTTTACATTTTCCACAATTTTAAACAACAGTGTAATGGATACCCTTGGGGTCAGGCGTATTTATTCATTCCCAAATTGCTGTTTTCAGGGTAGAGCTCTCATAAATGTATTGGTTGAACCAGAGTAATAATAATAATAATAATCACTCAGACTTCCAACTCCTGCAGCAGAACCATCCCCCTGGAGTGTTTGAGCCCCCCCGCATCCCTAAACGCCCACCGACTATGAGCCTGCCCGTCCATTTTCAATTTCAAAAGTAACCATGGCCCCATGACCACTGACGCAACACTTACTGCCCTGAGTAGGTCACCTGCAAGTGGGGCAAAGGGAGAAAATAACGAGTGCAAAAGCCCTGAGTTTTGAGTCACATCTTTTCCTAAAATGGAAATAGTGATGTCCCCTGATGGAGGACCCAGAGCCCCTGCGGTGCCCCGCCCCATGCAGAGTCAGTCACATGACCCACCCGCACCACTATAAAGGGTCACAATGGCAGGGTGCAAACCCCTGTCTCCTGTCTCAACACCCCCCCCCGAGTGGACTTTCCTCACCCTGGCCAACAGAAGCAAGCATCTCTCCATCACTCCCCAACATCCTCCCCCTCAGAGTCACGTGATCCTGGTGATTTTTTTTTACAAGCTATCCCTCCAGAGTGGGGTAGGAGAGGGATCTTCATAATTACACAGGCTTGCTGTTATTTAAATATTTACCAACATTAAACACCAAAGGGCTGCACAAATGATCCGGGGACTCATATTGTTCTAAGCTAATATTCTTTGTACAATATTATGCAAATTGCATAAACTTTATTTTGTTGTTGTTGCTGCGAGCAGTGTATCCCAAGGCAGCCATCCACTAAGTTGAAGCAGATAAAGTTTTAATAATAAATAGTGATGATGAATAAGTCACCAAGTTTGCGCAATGCTAATCCACTCGCTCACCCTAGGGTGGTTCATTAGATAAACAGGGAACATTTCCTGCTTCGCTTTTGTTGGAGTGGCATCGTTTTCCTGGAAAAAATGTTTGTGCAATAAATTATTTCAACCCATTAGGTGCTAACGAACAAATCATACTCGCTCGCAATCTGTCGTGAATTGCCGAGAATTGAGATTTAAACACTGAAATCATACATTAATTTTACTTTCCAACAACAAAGCTGGTTAAGAGAAATTAAACTTGGCTGAAATGGGAACAAAACAGTATGTCTGGTGCTGAATATTTTAAACTTGCAAAGGAGGCTGCAAATTGTTTCATTAATATTCAGACCACTTGGGCATTTGCGACAGCGGGAGAAGGCAAATAGGAGGCCCGCATCCAGGGAATACCCATTAGCGGTAGGTAAGGTGTCTGTAGGCTGATGTTTGCCCACAGGAGGCTGGTATTGACTCTGGCTGGGTCAGGCCCCCTGCACGAGGAGCCTCCCTAGACCTTGATGAGGGCAGAAGGGATTTCCTGCTGGAAGGTGTCTGCTCATCACAGCCTACTTCCACTGAAGCAGGATGTTGGGAAATCTATTCATCCAACAAAAGATGTTTCCAGCATCTAGAGGCGTGCACCCAGGGTCAGGATGTACCCTGACATCAAAGGTGCCCACAGTTACAGACGACAAGTCAGGCCAGTGAGCTCATTTCCAAATTACTTTCCTAAAGTGTAATTATCAAAGAAGACCCTATAGGCACAGGCCATACAAAGTGATGAGTTTTTACAGAGGACCCATTTGGGGCTCCAGCACCCGTGTCTGCTGGGAGGGCACGGTGGCCTCCCAGGGTTGCTGCATCCTGGCTCCTGACGGCAGAACCCGTAATGCGCTAACACTCCCCTACACATCTGCCTCTTTCTGTGTCTTTGCAGCATGCCCACCTGGTCACTTGTGGCTGCTCTCGGTCCTCTGCATTAGTAGACAGGGCCTGTTGGATAAAACACTCCAATGTACTCAGTCATCGCCCTGCTGGCAGGTGTTTAGGTCATTCTGCTTTGGCACAATGGCAAAGAGCTTCTAAATGTAGATGTTCTCTGCTGGACCAAATGATGGGGCAAGTATCATAAACATAGGGGCAGTGCCACACACGCATACGCACACATACACACACGCACACACACACACACACACACGCACAAGCACACACATACACACACGCACGCACTCACACACCGTGCCTTCACTAGGTGTAGATGAGGGACCCCCTCAGGACTATGTAAAGATGGTAGCCAGCCATGCCAGTCGCTGGAAAGAATGCTTTGTCTTACTTTCCACTGACTGGCTTTTGTGTGTGTGCTATTCTAAACTCTCCAATGGTATAGATGAAGTTTTTAATATAAAAATCCACTCATGTAAGGGGGGTAAGGAGCGTGAATCGGAAGTCATTTGGTTCTGGCTGGGCCTGCGGTCATTATTACAACATTAAATTTTATTCCCCTTCATCTGTGCGGTCCAGCTTGCCCAGTGCTTTGCCAAGTGCATCTCAGTTACTTCTGATAAGGAAAGAATGGGAAGCAGTCTTCCGCAGCCGCCCCGGGGTACAGATATGTGTCATAGCCACCTGCGACTTCCTGGATGACCAGGGAAAGGGACTCTAATCAATAATTCAATGGTTTCTTTTTGCTAATGAGGTTCACAGAGGGCAGACACCTCACCCATTTCCCCAGCCCTGGGCTGTTTTTACTCACAGTGACCGCCATAGACCCTGGCCAATCTGGTGCTCAAATGACAAGAGGAAAAGAGGAGACAAGGGCTGCAACACTCAGGGTTTGAGGGTTAATACTGCAGCAAACGTCAGGACTGTGGTCCCCTCCTGAGGCCTCTGCAATATGGTGACCACCCCTTCCCCCCAACACCAGTGCCTGCCCTTCTGCAGAACGTACTCTGGATTTGTGTGGGGGTCAGACAGGAAGTAGCTCTGATGCCATCAGTCACAGAGCTGCCTCTTGCTCCCTCCCACCTCAGCCCCAAGGCGCTATAGACAGCACATGAAAGCAAGGCCAGGCTCCACACTGAGGTCTGATTTCCCAAGGACTTTCATATGTCATCGCTCTTTGCTTTCTTCTTTTTGCTGCCACTTACAAACGTGTTGGGCATTCTTTGTCCAGGGCTGGGCAAATGCAGATGGTTGCTGGATCTGGACCGTGGGTTGCACACCAGCTTTCATTTAAAATAGCTATGAAGATAGGTTAAAAATACAGCCACGGACCAGAAACATCCCAATTTAAAGGTAAAATCCTTCCAGCCACCAAATGAAGAACAACAGAAACCAGTGTCACCAGGGCAAAGATTTGTGAGCGGCAAACAGAACCACAGAGGCTTGGGGTTCAGATTTGGTGGTTAGGCATCTGGGTACCGGCAGTGTTCTCTCCACTCATCCACCGTCTTCCAGGCCTCCTCCTCCTCCTCCCCCTCCTCCATTCTCTCCTTTCCCTTCATTTCTTTGAGTTTCCTCTCCCTATTCTGCATTCTTTCCCAGTCTTTTCACGGCTCACCAGGCCTCCGGTGTCTGCTACTCCCAAGTCTCGGCACTGTCCCGGCTTCTTCTGACACCGCTCCCTGCTTTACCTCCCTCGGTCAAATGAGGGTTCCGCTGTTTCCTCTATCTGGCAGTTACTCAGTATCATCCACCAAGTCCCCTTGGTCTGTGTCAGTCATAGCATGGGAATAAAATACAGTCAGGGACTGCATTATGAACAACCAAATAGGACAAGAGGCAGTGAGGAGAGAGGAGGGTGCCTTGTTTTCCATTGCACACCTAGGAGCCTGTAGGCTTCCCATGGCCGTCCACCTCACTCTCCTACTATGGAAAGGGCAGAAGGGCTGGATGCTTAGCCTTGTATCCCTGGTGCTCAGCATCCTGTGATAAACTTGTTTCTCCATTCTTCTCTATATTATCAAGACTCTAAAATTTGTAGTTGTTATCCTGGGCACAAGAGACAGAGGAATAGAACAAGCACTGTCATTGTTCACACAGTGTGCATGGTCAGATAAACAGTACCTGATCGCACGGGTACAGGCCCTAGTGGGGAGTGCCTGATATTTGTCGTTTGAAAATCAGAAAGGCTCTGACTTGGGTAGCTTCCATCTGGTCCTCTTCTCAGTATATGCCACTAGCTGTGTAAAAGTCACCTGAATCTATGCCTCTCTAAGCACACAATGTTACGTTAGAGCCTTGTCACAAGACTGTGATGAGACAGTGTTCATGATCCCTCAGCAGTTCCCAGGGAAGCTAGCAGAGCTCAGGGAGCTTCGTCTAGTGTGAACCTGCCCTAACCAGACCCTGAAAAGATGTCATGTTCAATAAATGCCCTTTGTACAGATTTGATTTGCCCCTTGGAGGTTACTAGAAAAAGTCTTGTTTGTTTGTGTTTGTTTATTCTGGTGCTGGTGGTCAAGCCCAAGGCTCATACATGCCAGGCAAGTGTCTTCCCACTCTGTTCATCTCCAGCCCCCAAAGTCTAAGGGTTTTTTTGTTTTGTTTTGTTTTTTGGTTTTACGAGACAGGGTTTCTCTATATTGTTTTGGAGGCTGTCGGTCCAGCCTGGCCTCGAACTCACAGAGATCCGCCTGCCTCTGCCTCCAGAGTGCTGGGATTAAAGGCGTGCGCCACCACTGCCCAGCTCAAAGTCTAAGTTTTACAGTCAACCCTGACCCCAGAATCTCTTGTCAGTTGCCACAAGGTGGACCTGGGTTCCTTAACATTCACAAGCAAAACATTCCCTCAGCATCTGCTCTCTACACTGAAGCCCCAGAGACTTGGACACATGGAAGTCTCAGAGACTTGGATACACTGTAGCCCCAGTGACTTGGATACACTGTAGACCCAGAGACTTGGATACACTGTAGCCCCAGAGACTTGGATACACTGTAGCCCCCGAGACTTGGATACACTGTAGCCCCAGAGACTTGGATATACTGTAGCCCCAGAGACTTGGATACACTGTAGCCCCAGAGACTTGGATATACTGTAGCCCCCAGAGACTTGGATATACTGTAGCCCCCAGAGACTTGGATACACTGTAGCCCCAGAGACTTGGATACACTGTAGCCCAGAGGCTTGATACACTGTAGCCCTAGAGGCTCAAAGATGTATTCAGTCTGCTTTTGCTGGTTGGCTGGTTCTTTTTATGCAGACATGCAACTGGCCTCAGATCACATATTGAAATCAGAGTGACAAGATCAGCTCCCTAATGAGGTGTACAGTATCAGAAGTCCATATGGAAGTCAGCTAGTATCCAATGGCCCCTAACCTGTCTGGTCACAACAGGAAACAACAGTTTTCCAAGCCCACAGGTGTCCACAGCCCATCTCCCCCATTCCCTGAAGCAGCACAACCCATCATCATTTGTGTTACAGGTGAGTTCCTATCCAAAAATCCAGGATTTTTCTTTTTAAATTTAAGTTTATCTGGTGGGGTGTGTGTGTGTGAGTGTGTGTGTGTGTGTGTGTGTACATGCTTGTGGAGGCCAGAAGTAAGCATAGGTGTCTCCTGCAGTCTCTCTCTTCATTATTTTTCAGTTGTTTATTTCGAGGGTGAGTGGGTATCGTAGGTGAGTGAGTGGGTGAGTGAGTGGATGACCACAGCACACTTGAGGGGTCAGAAGAAAGCTTCCAAGGGTCAGTTCTTTGCTTCCACAGATGGGTCTTGGGGATCAAAATCAAGTCATCACTTGGGGACAAACATGTTTACCTGCAGAGCCACCTCTCCAGTTATATGCTTTATTTTTGAGACAAGGCATCTTGGTGAACCTGGATCTTGCTGACTTGTTTACACTGGTCAGCAAAAATGTCCCTGGGGCTCTTCTTGCCTCTGCCTTCCCAGTGCCAGGGTGGCATGGGTGCTGGGGCTCTTCGTGTTTACGTGAGCAGTACTGCGCAGATGAAGTGAAGACATCTCCCCAGCTGAGTGCCACTCACTTCTGTAGCAGAGGAAGTGACACACCCCATCACATGCATCCTGAGCAACAGAGAGCAAGCAACCTCCTCGGGGGATGACACTGTTTATTCACTATCCACAATCCTTTCACCTATCACATCTAAAATGCTATTAAAAAATAACGAGACACACTGAGGAGAAAGAGATGCCATTATGGAGGTCATATTCCAGAGCAAGCGCACTGATAGGCTAGATGCCATGCAAGCAGGCAGTCGTGTTTAGCACCGCTTTGGTGAGTGTGCAGAGTGAATAGGTAGGAGATATTTCTAGAAGATGGAAGTCCTTAAATAACAGCTGGATGTGCGATAGCCAAATAGTATTCCGAAGGCTTGAGAATGATCTGGGCATTCAGAGGAAAGGACCCGTGAGCTTGAAGAGGGGCTATCGAAAATCATCCAACCGAAACAGGGAGAGGTGAAAAGTGATCCTCGTGGCTGAGAGAACACTATTAAGAGCCATGTGTCAGTAACAGATTTCTAATGTAAGTGTAACCGGAGTCCTGGGAGGAGAGGCGATAGAGTGGTAAGGAATGGCGTGAAAACATAGTTGGAAAAGACTAAGTAACTGATGACAAGCACTGACATACAGAGAGAGAAACCTCAGCAAAACTACAACTAGGAACATGTACTCAGTGTATACCACTGAAATCATAGGAAAATTACTCAGGTAAGAGAAAGGATGAACACAAAGTCCCCAAATGTCAGATACTTCCCGGTAGGAACCATGTAAGACCCAGCCAAGGGACAGCTTTACAAGGCTAAGAGGAAAAGAGAAGCTTGACCTGGGTCTCTACATGGCTGAAACCATCAAGCTTTGTTTAGACTGAAAAGGCAGAGGGGATTTATATGCAGAAGATAACTGCCTCCAAGAAGATGTTAAAGTGGCATTGCTTAGGGTCCTGGGGATGCTGAGTCCCTTATTGTGCTCAAAGAACAAATGATGAAGTCTGTCATGTTTATAACATACATATGTATAATAGACGTAACACAGAAAGCACAAAGGATTGTGGGAAATGAATAGAATTATAGAGGCCTAGAATATCTACATATACACTGAGAGGTAAAATGGTTTTTGGAGCTATCTGTTGTGGAATCATCTTTTTGTAAACTGCGAAGATGTGCCTTTGCCAAGGCACCTTCTGATTTGTTTAATAAAGAGCTCAATGGTCAATAGCTAGGCAGGAAAGGATGGGTGGGACTTCTGGGGAGAGGAAGAGGAAAAGGAATCCAGGCATGCAGAGACACCAGTGAGACATGGAGCAAGTTGGACATACGGTAGAGAGGAGAGGTAACCGAGCCATGTGGCAAAATGTAGATTAGTAAAAGGAGGTTAACTAAGTTGTAAGAGCTAGTTGGGGAGAAGACTAGCTAAAGGCCAAACTTTCTTAATTAATTAAGTCTCTGTGTTGTTATTGGGGAGCTGGTGGTCCCACAAAGGAAAGTCCAACTACATTTGAGGAAGCTTGCAACATTCGGAGTCCAATGTCTGGCACAGAACCTGAAAATGCTGGGAAAAAAGTTCTAAACACAGAGCTGGGATACAGCTTCCTGGTGACTGTGGTCTCTTGGGCCCGCCCTGGGTTGTGGTGCACAGAGGCGCAGCTCTTCTAAGAGGTCCTGCTGTACAGCTGAGCACTTGAGCAGCTGACGAGCTACTCAGCACTAGGTACAAATGCCTGCCTAGTGCAGCACTGCAGTTTCCCAGAGCTGGGATGGTTATACACGGCTGGGATAGTTAGGCTCAGCTCCCGCCGCTGCCTGCGGACCCAAAGTTTAAGATTTGGCTCATACAGTCAGAGGAGGCTCTAATATCACAGAGAGCCAGGTCCAGGCTGAGAAAGCCTCTAAATAGATACAATATGTTTTAAATGGTGCTTACTCACTAAAAGAGAGAGGGGGGTATAAATAGTCATAAAATAAATAATTTAAAAATAATAGCTTTAAAAATAGTAAAATAATAATAATAATAAATAAGTCATATAAAGATGGGAAATACACAGGTTGTCTGAATCCTGTATAGTGCTTTGTTGACTTTTAATTTTTAAAATGTTAATGAGCAAAAAAATAGCTGTTGAGAGACATTGTATTATGGAAACGGCTAAATTAAACCAATTTATATATTTTTAAAATGGCTTTACTTCAAAATAGAAGTCAGAAAATACTTTGCATTTCAGGGCAGGTCTTGCTTTTGTTTCCATAGGAAACCAAAAAGCTCTGAACTTTTCCAAAATGAATAAAGACAAGATTTGATTGGGAGAGAGCTCCTGACAATCTTGGTTAAAGACATGGAGACAGAAACCAAGAAAAATTATGACACAGGTGGCATATGTGCTGATGCCTCAACACGGGAACAGCTCTGAGACTGGATGAGATGTGATAAGCCTTGTTAGCTACAGAGTCCCCATGACTTAGTACATGCCACCCTTTCACACGGCACGGACAGAATTTGGTTACACGGTCCACACAGACTTACTAAGTTAGCAGATGCCTTTCACCTGATCAACATAAAACAACAACAAAAAATCATCTTTAGCTGACATATGCACAGTGCACAGTCCATTCTTGTGTTAATTCAAATGTGTGTTACCTTTAGAAGCTTGTGTGTTTTCAGAAAAAAAAAAAAGGACCAGACACCAATAAAGACAAACAGCCCAGATGATCCAGCCTTTCCGGATGCCTCTGTTGCTGTTTCTTCAAAATTCTGCATCCAGACCAACTTCAAAGCTGCTAGCTGAGATGGTCCAGCCTCACACACTACTCCAGCCATGACTTCAGATAAGCCCTGCACTTTCTCATTACACAGAAACTAAACAAAATAATAATATAGCTCTCCCAGGACTTGACCATTATCCCAACCTCCTCAGGGTCCCCTAAAGTTGCCATCACCCCCAAACAATAAGAATCAGTCTAGAGAATATGACACTCAGATTCCAAAGAAGTGGGGTGGGTGTTCTTTAGTCATTTGGAGGGTGTTTGTCATTGTTCGGAGGGGAGAGTTAGTTGCAAGTTTTTACTGGTTATGGTCATAAAAAAAAAAAAACTAAACAAAGGAGGTTTGATTTAAGGATCTATTTCTGAAAAGAAAAGGGGAGATACATAAATGATAGGATAAAGGGCAGATTATTGAATCTACTTTTAAATTAGAAAAGCAACTACTAGTCTTAAAATTTTATATTGGTATTGATTTTTGTATATTGATACGAATTTAAGGTTATTTTGTTATACTGTATATGTGTTTCTATTCTTGTATAAGGGATTGCACCTATACAGCTCATTTAATCCTTGACAGCTATTTAGGGTAATAAAGAGAGACAGGTTAGTAATTAGTCATCTAGCCAGGCAGTGGTGGCTCACGCCTTTAATCCCAGCACTCGGGAGGCAGAGGCAGGCAGATCTCTGTGAGTTCGAGGCCAGGCTGGACCGACAACCTCCAAAACAATACAGAGAAACCCTGTCTCGTAAAAACCAAATAATAATAATAATAATAATAATAATAATAATTAGTCATCTATAACAAGCTTATAGTCATGTTATGTATGTTTTTAAGGTCAAATAGAGATATATTTTAGATAGATAGATGGTCTTCGAATACTTCAGAGACATAAAAAATAATGGCATTTAAGATGTTTTAATAGCACAAGGCTATTCATGACAATGATATATGTCTGCTCCTGGCAGCACCAATCTACTTCATGAAGCGGTGTTGGGCATCAAAGAACCTTCTTTGCTTTCAACGTGGCAAAGCTATCCATTGAGCAAGAACCTCTCCTTACAGTTTGCTCAGCTGCTGACAGTATGCTGTCCAAATCCGACACACAAAAGAAAGTGGCTGCTGAATTTTGCAAAGACAAGGTAGGACAGTCCTTCGAAATTCCTGCTTCACAGAAAAGTCTGTCATATATACTAGGTCTGTAGACTAAATACTGATGCACCAATGTCCAAGCAGCCAGTTGTTTCTGCCATTTCTATAGTTTTTGGAATTTCTTGCTCTGTATTCCCTTTTACTCAGGTAATATTTTATCCTTCTTAGGTCTCTGATGGAGCTGAAGATGAGAGAGCTCTAGTTTTATAGTTTTCCTTGTTACCAAATTCAGAAAAGATGTAAAGTTTATAAGGTTAAGAAACATAACAGCTTAAGTTATTCATCTAAAAATGTTTTAAGATCTAAAAAGATATTTATAGGTTGGTAATACAAGGTATAATAAGAAAGGGTTTAGGTATAAAAGTTTAGATTCATCAAGATAAGGTAGATTATTTTCTCTGAATATGCCAAATACAAATGGAGTGGACACTGTAAATGTAACCTGATAATTGTTCTTATTGTACATAGTTTTATTATATTAGAGTTCAATCCTTTCCTTTTTATTGAGAACAAAAGGGAGAAATGCGATGAGATAATCTTTTCATACACTGTGAAGGTGTGTCTTTGCCAAGGAGCCTTCTGATTGGTTTAATAAAGAGCTGAATGGCCAATTTCTAGGCAGAAGAGTATAGGTGGGATTTCTGGGGAGAGGGAGGAAGAACAGAAGGTATATAGGTGTGTGGAGACGCCAGAAACATCCAAAGTAAGTCTGACATACAGTACAGAGAAGAGGTAACCGGGTCACAAGGTAAAATGTAGATTAGTAAAAGCAGATTAATTAATTTGTAAGAGCTAGTTGGGAAGAAGCCTAAGCTAAAAGGCCACGCTTTCATTAATGTTAAGTCTCTGTGTCATTATTTGAGATCTGGCAGTCCCACAAAGGAAAGTCCAGCTACGTTTGATAAGGCTTGTTACAGCTATCTCTGTCACTTAAGGATAAATATTGCAGTGCTGAAGTGGTTGTTAAAATAGAGATTAAAATAGATAGCTTAAAAAGAGGTCATAAAATAGCACACTTCAAAAGTATTCACTTAAACCAAAAGAGGGTGGAGAATGAGGTAGAAATAAGAAATAAATGATGAAAAAATGTAGGCTCGAATTAACCATGTTGACAACTACAAGAAAAATGGATAGATTAAACATTTCACATAAGGGGCAGAGGCTGCCAGATTTCAGTGGGAAAAACTCAACACTCAACTGTGCAATTTTCTAGAAACATTGCTTAAATATGGACATAGAGATTGGAATTTAATGTATAGAAACAGATGTGCCAGGAAAACATGAACATAGAATTACAACAATGTCAGGGAACCTAGTTACAGACGGTGGTACTGGTGGAGTCAATGAGGGTTATCTCAAGCCGTCTTCAAGAACCAAGTCCTGAAGAGACCATAATCTGAAATATGAGAAAAATAAGATTGAAAAAACAAATAAATATTGACATTGAGAGGTGAAAAACCTCAGTTTGGTTGCTAATACATCCCAGCGATGCTCGAACTACCAAGGAATAAATCTACAAGGAGATAAACATTTGTTCAGCCCCGTCTGTCAACATCCAGCTACACAGAGCAGTGGCAGGCCGTAAACACAAGTCCCTACACATTGTAAGAACTGAAGCATACAGGGCGTCTGCTTGGATCACAAGAATAAGAGCTAAGAAAACAGTAGGGCTGCTGAAAAGCCCTAAAGTGGTCAGAAATTAAGCAAAGTACCTGCAAATGAATGCACACATCAAAGAATGAGTCACAGGCGGAAGGGGAGAAACTGGACCAACTGAATATAATCAAGAGGACAGAGTATCCCAATGGCAGGGATGATTGCCCCTGTGCAGAGCTGCACATTTCATAAGCTTTTAGAGGGGGCTCTGAAGGCAAGGGCTACGCTCCCGGTCTCATCACCCAGGAAGAGAACAATGTTAACTAGTACATAAAATAAAGGGGTGACTTTAAGTGTGTGATTGTCAAAAGGGACAGGAAATAAGTAACCAGGAAAAAAACAGAGGAGAAGAAGGTATGGGTGTTTGGAAGGGGTTAGTAAAAATTAGTAAAGGGCTAGAAACGCTGGTGAGAAATAAATGAGTCACCAAGAGTGGATTTGTTTTGTTTTGGTTTTGTTTTGTTTTTTCGAGATAGGGTTTCTCTGTATTATTTTGGAGGCTGTCCTGGCACTCACTCTGTAGACCAGGCTGGCCTCGAACTCACAGAGATCCACCTACCTCTGCCTCCCGAGTGCTGGGATTAAAGGCGTGCACCACCAACGCCCGGCTCAGGAGTGGATATTAAAGACCTGTTTGTTTGTTTTGTGTGTGTGAGTGTGTGTATGTGTATCCATGTGAGTGTGTGTGTATGTGAGTGTATATGTGTCCATGTGAGTGTGTGTGTCCATGTGAGTGTGTGTCCATGTGAGTGTATGTGTCCATATGAGTGTGTTTGTCCATGAGAGTATGTGTGTGTGTCTATGTGAGTGTGTGCCACACACATGAAGTACCTATGAAGGCCAGAAGGGAGTGTCAAATACTCTAAAACTGGCACTACAGACAGTCGTGACGCAGCCCACATCGGTTCTGGGAACTGACTCTGGGTCCCTCTGCGAGAACAGCAAGTGTTCTTACCGATGAGCGGCTCTCCAGCGTGTGGAGGGTATTTTAACAGTGACTTCAGACACGGTGAAAGAATAACAAAAGTTATGATTCCATTTCTCAGACAAACGGTTTTTTTTTTCTCTTTGACAAACAAAAACAGCAAAGAGGCACAATGCCCTGGTTAACCTCTGCGGTCAACCTGACACGGCCCAGAGTCAGTGCAGGGGTCTCGCTTGGCTTTGATCATTCTGAACAGTGGTATACCTGTGAGGAATTGATACCAGTGATTGATGTAGGAAGCCCCATCCCTAGGCAAGTGGGTGTGGGCTTTAGAGGAAGGTAGCAGAGAACGAGACACTGGAGAGTGAGCCAGTAAGTGGTGTCCTTCATGGTTTCTGCTCCTGCATTCAGGCTCCTGAGTCGAGTTCTTGCCCCAACTTTCCTACATAATGGGTTGTGACCTGGAAGGTTAAATCCACCTTTTCCCCCCCAGGTTGTTTTGGGTCACAACTTTAACTCACTAAAAGAAAGCAAAGCATGACACACAGGAAATAACCTGTCTGTGTGCCCAGGGTCTACTGAAACTGAACTCCTAACAGGTCTTCCCACAGTCGCCTCATGACAAAAGGCTGCAGTATGCGTGCAGCCCGATATTTAAGGAGGCATATGGTTGTTTTGTATTCTCTTACACAGAAGGGGAAGAAGGAACCGTTGACACTTGTTTGAGAAAGCCAGCAGGAGCCCAGCCTCAAAGCACAACCAATCTGTTAAGAGAAGCTTTTTCCTTGAGAGAAGCCTTCCCGCCAGCCTGGTTCCAGAGCCGCATCAGTCCCAAATAAACACACAGGAGGCTATATTAATTATGAAGCTGTTGGCCTTGCTTGTTTCTTACTGGCTAGCTCTGACTTAAGTAATTACCCCATAATTGTTAATCTAAGTATGTCTCTTACCGGAGAATAGTTCCAGGCTCCTACCCCATGGCGTTACATCTTGAACTCCCTGTGTTTCTCCTTCCCAGAGTTCTCCTGGACTCCTAGTCCCTCCTATCTTGGTTCCCTATAGGCTCAACAGTACTTTATTGACAAATGCACAGGACTTCCCCCAACACCAATCGAATGAGATTACAGGCCAAAAGCCTTCATAGAATAACTACGAAAACATTTTTAAAAAGTCAAGTATGGCTGGGGCAGGGATTGTAGGTAAGTTGACAGAGTGACTGCCTCTTATTACGCACAAGGCCATGATTTTCCCCGCCCCCTAGGAGTGGCTGAAATATCAGCCAGTGGAGGCAGGAGGATTAGAAGTTCAGGGTAATCCCCCATCTAAAAAAAAGACTCAAATATGGGGGCATATAAAGTATATCATGACACAAAGGCTTATCCAGAAATCCTAACGGCTTCAACACCCAAAGAACAGAGTAGCTTACCACCTTAACAAAATCATCTGCAGAAGCCCAAAAAGAAAAAAAAAATCATTTGACAAACAAAGCCATAAATAATTTATAAAAAGTTCTGGCAGAAAGATGGATTTTTTTTCTACAAGAAAAACTTCAAAACCTGATGAAAGGCATTCATGAAAACCCCATCTCCACACCTTGCTCAAGGGAGAGAGAGTGTTTTCCTCTAGGGAACATGGACTTGTTTACTCCAGCTCCACTGTGTACTGCGGTAAAGGTCTTCACTACCACACGATGGCGAGAAAACAATTAAGTCATGAAATAGAGACAGACAGGTTGCGTCTGTTCCTACTGACAGGAAATACGAACCTGTGAATTATAAAGAGTCCACGTAATCTACAAAATCCACCAGAGATAGCAAATGAGGTTACAGAATATAAACCACTACAAGAAGCCGACTTCTGTGACCATATAGAAGTGTGGAAACGGGGGAATGAAACTTAAAAGCAGCAGGTTTCTAATTGCACTGATCATCAAATGCCTAGGGACAAAACCTATCTGTGACTTTCTGCACTAAGAACTCTACACGGAACCATAGTGTGCAAATCAGTTTCACATTTCAATAAATGCTCATGGGTTGAATAACCAATATTGCTGAGGTGTTTGTTTCTCTCAGTTTGATATATCCAGTCCTCGCATTAATAAAATTTAGAAGAACTGAACAGTAAATGGGAGAACTCCTATGAGGGTTTACTCTGTGGTCCAAATGTTTCTGTGAGCTATGGTTTTGTTGTTGTTGTTATTGCTGGTGGTGGTGGTGGTTTTTTGTTGTTCAAGACAGGGTTTCTCTGTGTTAACAGTCCTGGCTCTCCAGGAACTAGCTGTATAGACCAGGCTGGTCTTGAACTCACAGAGATCCTTCTGCCTCTGCCTCCCAGAGTGCTAGGATTAAAGGCGTGCACCACTGTCCAGGATGAGCTGTGGTTTTGACCCCTCCTGACTTGAGGGGGTGAATTAAACTTCAATGGAAACAGAAACAGAAGGAAGCGTGTCCCAGGCTGTGAAGCCACCTCCAAGCTGAGGTCTCTCTGTGCTCTCCCAGGTCCCTCCTATGCCAGGAACCCATAAGTGCCCTGTGCTTTGGCTGGCCTCACTCCAGATCACTAGAATGCACTCATTGTGCAATCCCCCCCCCCCACCAGGAAGCTTCTCCTTCCAATGTCTTAACCACTTTCTATTAACTGAGAAAAATGTATTCCCCTCCCCTGCTCCTGCTACTCCAGATGGGAAAGTAGCAGCAACAAGTTCTTTCTCTCTCTCTCTCTCCCTCCCTCCCTCCCCCCCCCACCCCCCCACCCCCCCCGTCTCTCACTATTTCTCTGCCCCCTCTTAACCCCAACTCCTCCGGACTGTTCCAGTACAGTAGACAGTGGTTTGAGCAGCCGAACAAGACTCACACAGGCAGGCAAACACTTCCTGGAGGAGGGCTACCCCGAGTCACCCAGTCCTTAAATCCATACTTTCATGACCAGGTTCTGATAAATGTTAGCATGACAGACTCGAACATATGGGTTAATTCCACTTAATTTAATTAACCAGACTTAATTTCACTCTGCATTCGGACACACCAAAGGGTAGAATTTCATGCCCATCTACTCTGTGTGAAGAATTCTGGGGCTTTCTTTGATCATCTGCTAATTCAGCTGCTGTAGCAATTAGCTGCTGCTCAGCTGCTCTGGCTTTCAGGCACAACCTGATGCTGACTTTAATTAATTCATCTAAGGGCCCAGCCAAATGAGATACCCATTAAGCCCCACTCCAGTCTCTGCTTTTTCATGTGACTGTGGAGCTCGCTGACGTGGCCATCTCTCTCCCAGTCATTGAGCACTGAGAGCCCTTGGCATGTGAGCCCCTCCTTCCTCCCGGTCTCCCCTGGTGACCTTTCACAGTTACCATGGCTAATCAGCTCAGCAGTCAGCCTGACATGTCCAGCGGTCCCCCTTGGGCGGCCATGCCAGCTCTCACGGGGGCATCTTGGGCTTGGATCATGAGCTGCACTTCATTTCTCAGAGCACAGGTATCTGTCTGGAGCTTTTGACCTTTGTCACAGAGTCACTGAGGACGCTCCTGCTCTCTCAGCACAGGTCCACTGTCCAGCTCGTGGCTGCTTCCCGTTGCAATCTTCCTGGGGACTTAGATGACTGTGAGATGCAGTCCCCAGACTTTATCTTCCCCTTTGTTGCACTCACGGCGGGAGGTGACGACGGCAAGGGGCGACAATCTTGGGTAAAGTTCCATACTGACCTGCCTGGCAGGATTGTCCAGCTTGTTCCACCTTCTAATTCAAGTTCTAGTTTAAAAAGAAAACCTCTGGCGAAACAGTTTGATCTTGCCAAATTGTATCATCACTCAGGGGGGCCCTGACAACACACCACTGGACAGGCTCGTGCTTTTCCCGTCCACGGAATAGAGCACTCTGTAGCCCTTCCAGGGCAAACAGTGATAAGCAAGGAGCTTTCACAGATGAGTAGTGTCCCAGTTTGGTTTCTGTCTCTGTGATAAAAGACCAAGACCAAAACCAACTTGGAGAGAAAAGAGCTTATTTAGCATACAGGAAAGCACTCAAGGTAGGAGCCTGGAGGCGGGAGCTGATGCAGAGGCCGTGGAGGGTGCTGCTTACTGGCTTGCTCCCCATGGCTTGCTCAGCCTGCTTTCTTGTAGAACCCAGGACTGCCTGACCCGGCCTGACACTACCCACGCTGGCTGGGTCCTCCCACATCAATCACTAACCAAGAAAATATCCCAGAGACTTGCTCACAGGCCAATCCGAATGAAGCATTTTCTCAATCGAGGGTCTCTTATTCCAGATAACTCTGACTTGTGTCAAGTTGACCAAAAAAAAAAAATCTGCTTACTGCAGGCAGGCAGTGTCTGCAGAGCCCGGGAAGACAACCACACAAAGAGAGGTCTTGCTTCAGCTTGCTGTGCTCCCTGCTCGCTGGCTGGCTCCCTGAGCTGCCTCATCTGCTCCTCCCCACACACTCCTTCTCTCTTTGTTCCTTCCCCCTTCTCCCCGCCTGTTTGTCTCTCCAGCTCTTTGACTACTATTTATGGATTGGATCCTCAAGGTGCCCACCCCACGCAGGAAGCCGAGAGTTAGGCTTCCCATTGCTTCAGTTTCTGCTCCGAGACGAGACATGACTCTCCAGAGACCCCCTGCGGCTCCCTTCCTTTCACTGTGTCTCTTGAGATCCAGGAAGGTCACATAGGGAGGCTTTTGCTATTGTCTAACCTCTGGCCGGTCTGGGAAGCTTTGATGTTAAAACCATCTGTGTTGCTCAACATCCTCCAAGTAGGTTTTGTGTATGTACCTGCACCTTGCATGTGCGTGTGTGCCTGCATGTGTGTTCCTGTGTGTGCATATTTTCATGTGTGTCTGCTTATGCGTGTTCCAGTGCGTTTGCGCGCGCACGTGTCCC